>NC_141699.1:358147637-358747637 GCF_964263255.1 Lissotriton vulgaris | reverse complement strand
CAAGTCGAAGTGGCAGTAAAAACTGAACACCTAGGCCTTGCAATGGCAGGCCTGAGACAGGTTTGAAAGGCTACTTAAATCGGTGGCACAATGAGTGCTGCAGGCCCACTAGAAGCATTTAGGTTACAGGGCCTGGGTGTATAGTATACCACTTAAAAGGGGACAAGTAAACTAAATATGTCAGTTGTGTATACAGCACTGTTAGGGGAGAAGCACATTCACTTTATAACTAGTCAGCAGTGGTAAAGTGCTCAGAGTCCTAAAGCCTACAAACATAATTAACAATAAGAGAAGGAGGAAGGCAACCTTTTTAGAGTGACTCTTCAGAGAGGGCCATTTTCCAATAGAGCATTTTCTGCTCTCCTGACTATTGCATGGGGCTGGTGGGGGCCTGAGTAATGGTGCTACCCACAGCTCCTGTCCTGTTGCATTAGGCACTAGCCAGTGTCTCTAGGCCTGGGATTATTGGGTGTGGAGTTTTTGGACCAAATAATTACAGACCCAGACACACTTCTGATGATAGTGTAGGGTATTTCACCTGGAGTTATCGCAGTGGGTGACATTCCACACTTGTGATCGGGGCTTTAGTAACTCCCTCACATGGTTAACATTAAGTTCCCAAATTATATTCATACTCTCGTCGAGTTCACATTAATACCACTCTGAATTCACAAATAATAATTTCTCATGTCACATCAATGCAGTTTGCTAGTTCAAAATAATTTTTCATATCGTAGTTCACATTATACCTTATCCACTTTCATAATAACAGTTCTTCAGGTAATTTTAATGCAATCTCCTTGCTCAAATTATAGCATTTGCTGGCTAACAAATATTATTTACCATTTCAAATTAAGATCCCTCCCTGGCTTAAATTACACAATGTATTACCGCACATTAAAAAAACTCTTGCTTCACCTTAGTAGTCTCTGCTGCAGCACATCAACAGCCTCTTGTGGTGTATTTTAAAACGTTTGCTTACATTAAGTACCTTATTTGAGATACTAGCAAATCAAACATTCATTCAGAGTTACATTCAAGGAGACATTACATTTAGCTAGGTAAACATAAATGCTATGTAAGACGTAGCATCAACAAAAGAACAAGGTTATCGTTGTGGTTGTAGAGGTTAATTGCAACCACAAAGAAACACCTGCATGTATTAAGCAAATAAGCATGTAATATTGGAACAAGCATAGAATATGAACATGAAAACAACGTGCAAGATTAAACTTCAGAAAATGTTGACATGTAATCTGTTGATGAAGAACCATAAAGACAGGTTTATGTAAAACAATATCCAGCAATAAAATATAATTCCTCAAATCGTTTTGAAATGATGCTTTTACCTGGGAATTTTGAAAACATACCTAGAGTTACTGCAATTTATACCACCCAAAGTGGTAAGATTTAATACAAACCAAAGAAAAGCACATAATGTTTATGTTAGTTTAACACTAAATGTAGGAGAACACGAACGCATGTAAATGAACATTAAACATGTATATGCTGTTGAATATTCGAAAGCTGCAGCACTGAATTTAGTGCCAGATTGCTTATATTCTGGCACTAAATTCATAATCAGTGGACTGATTATAAGCATCAAATAGATATGTGTTACTCAATGAAATACAACATTTACACAACAGTTACATGACAGAAAATATGAGCCTGGCTATTAAATGGCTTTGTGGCCATAAAGCCACAAATTCTCAAAATCACTGACTTTGAGAACACAAAATACAGTTCCTAATTTATCAAATGTACAGGGGAAGTTTGAAACGCAATTCTAACTTGAAATGTGCACTTTGTGAAACACTGCAAACCAGAATGAGGAGGGTGTGTGAATGGACCACCTCCCTTCCAACCCTTGGAATTGCAATGCAATGCAATGCGTCAGTGGCACGTGACCCCAAGCACTGATTGGATATGGATAGCAAAAAGTTGTTTGCACTGATTTCCAAAGTGGAAACTGTGTGCGAGGGACAGAGGGGTGCTGCTAGCAGACGGCCCACTACATATTTCCCCACAATCATTCAAATATTACATTTTGTTTACCACCACAATGCTTATTAATGTTGTAATGAAGATCACCTTTAAGTAATCAGATTGTTTCTGGTTAGAAGTGGTTTTAAGTCTCGTTATCAAAGGTTCAAAGAGATAATCCACCTGCAACCCTATCTGTAAGTGCAAGGGAAGATGCTCTATTTTGTGATCAGTGATAAAATTCCTGAGCTCCCCATTTCTGCATGGCGAAACTGGCATATTCCTGATTGGCATGTTTAATTTACATATACGTCTAGTATATGGTACAAAGGGTATCCACAGTCTTTAAATGAAATGTTACTTGTGGATGGCAGTACCCAGTGTACCATCCACTAAGGTGATAATGCAAGCAATACTGCAGGCATACCATTTGTAGCCCAACTGCTGCAATTTTAAACTGCAAATATCACCTTCCAAAATGACCTCTTTTGACGAGTCAACACATTCCCTTTGAATATTTAAAGTCACCCTTGTGTAAGGCGTATTGCCCATAAGGCAGGGTGGTGTTTAAAAGTAGCACATGTCAGAATTATATGTTTAACCTGTCCTTACAGTAAAAAAGCCCCAAAAGCTATTTTCACATAGCAAAGATGACTGTTCCATAGGAAAAAACTGGGTTACATTATTACAATTAATAATACTAATTCTAGTTAGGAAATGGCTAGAAAATAATTAAGCAACTACTTGTAATAGTTATTAAACAACCAATTCAACAGTGAAGTTGGATTTTTCATAAATATTAAAGGAAAATATAGTTTTAGGAACTTACGTTTTCCCTGCTTAAAGCCCTTAGAGGCCCATTTGCATTTATCCTCACTCTTCTGCTAGCAGGTAATTAGCATTTGAAGAGGGGTGAAAAGTGCTGCCAGAGCAAAGAACAAAGGCCTGGATGTGGGGAGGGATCGTTGTTCCCATCACAGGATGAGCAGTGGGATTGGGCCCAGGATCTGGATTAATTTCAAAGAGGCCCCCCTTTTCAGGCAAATGTTAGCTGACATCTGGATAGGGCCATTTCTTTGTCCCCCAAACCAGGTAGGATTGAATCATAGTGGGCCTCTATTTGACATTAGAGTGCTGTGGTTCCAAATAACACTGTCTGCTATCTGCAATCTGAGAAGAGCCCTCAAGACTGGACCTTCTCTCTCTTGTACCCAGGACCCAGAAGTTAACGCCAAGGGCCATAAGGTTGACCTCCTGTTTAAGCTACAGAGAAACAACAAGCTACAAGAGGCTTTTTCCTGCAACTACCCTGCTGACCAGTGGCAACTGGACCCTGCTGCCTGGCCTCTTCCTGGTACACTTTTATTTTTTAAGTGCCTCCTATGATGACCTGGTTAGATTTAGGTAAATTGGGACTTAAAGAACTATCGCCAGAAGGTAAAATCTTTGACGAGGATGAACCTGGTTTGTGTATCCAGCCGTGCTCCATCATGGTCAGCATCAGATTGTGTCTATGTCCTGCTCTACCGTGACCACTAGCTATCATTGACCATTTATACTTCTTGGCGCCAAATTTTACTTAAACATTTTATAAATTCGTAACTCAGGGGGGGGGGGGCGGAACTAGCCACGTACCGAGATGGCCACTGCTTAAGCGAGCTCCTCGCCTGAGACCCCGATATCCTGCATAACTATCCTTCTAGACCCGCTGTTCCAGCACCGCTGTGCGCGCTGCACTGCCGAGGCTGCGGTGCAGCGATCGGTGTTTCCGAGACGCTGATTGATGCTCCTGATATTCTCAACTTCTGAGGGCGAACTGGAGGCCTGCTGTGGATGACGCAGGCCTGAAGCCGCTGCTTCGAGTAGAAAGGAGACCCGCAATGCGTGCTGTGCGTGGCGGCTGTGACGACAACAGAGCCCCGCCACCGGAGGTCGGAGTACCACAGCACTACGGGAGGTGGCACCGGGCAGAGGTATACGGTGTGAGACCCAGAAACAATGGTACATTGCTGACGGTGACCCCCGGGGAACCTCGGAGAAGAGACAGACGGTGGCGACCGGACCAGAACCCGGTAATGGTGGTGTTGGACCTAGATTACCCAAGCCTACATATGGTAGCTTGGCACAGTAGTGGTCTACAGCTAACTCAAGGCGCTGGTTAAGTACTTACAAGCCTTACCCACAGTAACACAGTGATGAACCACTAAAATAAAGACACAACACCTCTGTTTGGAAAAATACCGTTACCTTTTATAAAAATAATATGGCTCTTTGGATTTTAAATCATACAGGTTACAACATCAATTTCTTTTAGGAGTAAACATTACACTTTCACTAGGGAAATTACTTTTCCCTCTTCCAGCTGTGGAAAAAGAGCAGTAAATCATATACTATTGTCAAGGATTCAGTAATACATAAAGATAACTCTTTGGATAATTAAGTGAAGCTCCTAAGTTTCACACTATGCAGGGTTACTTTACATTAATGCACAATGACACCAATACTTCAATAATAAAACCTGCCAATTCATTGATTATGCTATCACATTCAGGGTTATGCTCTCTAACCCCTTATCTTCTATGGCACAGAATGAATCTCAAGGGAATTAGAATGGTCAAGGCACCTTATTTGCTTATAGACCTGTTAAGGTATCTGTTAACTTTTACCCCTTTGTGCCCAGCACTTCCCTTTTCACACCCCCTCTCTCCTTACTGTCTTGGTGGCAGATATGCCACAGTCCACAGGCCTTCAGCTGACACCTGCCTCTTGGGCTTCCCCGACCAGCTGCTTCCCTGTGCTGGCGTGGGGAAAACCTTGCCGACTTCCTCAGCCCAAGCGCGCTTCCACCTGTCAGCGCTGGGCTAGGGGGCCTCGTTTTAGGCTCAGCGCGGTGATTTCCTGCTTCTGTGTGTCGCTAGGGGTTGGCTGGGCGATCTTCTGCTCAAGCGCTAGTTCCTCTCGTTAGCGCTCTTCAGTGGGGAATTACCGCTGACGACGCGGCGCTCAGGAGAATCGTCTGGCGCCACCTCAGGCAACCCGATGGACGCGCTGATCTCTGGAGCATGCGCGTCACTCCACAACGGCTCCGCCTCTCGAGACGCGCTGCTCCTCGGCGCCTGCGTGTTCCTCGCCGGACCTCGCCTCACAGGGAACGCTGCACCCCTGGGCCTGCTCGACCCTAGGCCCCTCCTGCTTTAAGTAGCGGTCGCGCTACTGCCTTGCGCGGAAGCGTTTCCTGGCTTCCACCGACGCGCCCGGTGCCCCCGGGGTCCCGTAGACAGTTCACACAGCGCCGCTCCTCACACGCTGTCACTTCCCTCACTTGGCTCCAGGGAAGGTATCCTCCTGATCGGGCACTCGCTCCTCCGGATGTTACAGGCTCCACAGTTCCCCAACCACACCAAGGCGCTTCAAGGGGTCCACAACTGACTCGACACCCTGGTAGGTGCAGCGCTGGGCAGGGGATATGGGAATAAGTTTCAGAAGGAAGGACCTGTCAGTTTTTACGGGAATGCTGATTAAGAAGGGTCTTCCTTCTCATGTAGCTCGATTTCGTTATCAATAGTTGTTGTCTTGAGAGAGGGATCGATCAAAGGCTGAAGGGGGAACAATCCTCTGAAGTAACTGTCAGCCTCAGTGACAAACTAGCTGCTCTCAGTGTGTCCACCTCCTCTCACCACTGCCTCACTCCTCTACTCTGGGGTCAGCACCAAATGGCTGCTGGTCACTGGCCTTATATAGGGTGGCCTGAGACCTGCAGAAGTCTCTAGTTGATTCCAGAAAGTTCCCTAATGTTACCCTATGGACCTGTCCTCCAGTAGTGTCCGTTATGGCAGTTGGTGGACACCATTTTAGGTCTCTGGAGATCCCTAAGGTTTCAAGGGGGTGACTAGGCCTCACAAGTGATGGGGGAAAAATGGCGTCATCGCCAAGGAACACCTAGCCCCCTGACAGCATTAAAAAACTCCTGATGGACACATGTAAAAATAAAAATAGAAACTCTGGGAGGCTAAGGGGGACAAAAATAAATCATGGTGGTTAGAGTCTTCCCAGAAGCAGACAGGTCTAACACGCGTCCCCCCCAGCTGAAAGTGGGGAGAACTACCCAACCCCTTGGGAGTCCTCATCACTAAGGCGGAAATACCTGGATAGACCGTCTGCATTGGCATGGTCTGCCCCAGGTCGGTGTTCCACCCTAAAGTCCATTCCCTGTAGGGAGATGGACCACCTTAGCAACTTGGGATTCTCCCCCTTCATTTGCATCAGCCAACGAAGGGGGCGATGGTCAGTCTGAACTAGGAAGTGCGAACCAAACAGGTATGGTCGCAGCTTCTTCAGAGCCCAGACCACCGCAAAGGCTTCTCTCTCAATTGTACTCCACCTCCTTTCCCTGGGGAGTAGTCTCCTGGACAGGAAGACCACAGGTTGATCCAAGCCCTCATCATTTAGCTGCGATAACACTGCCCCAATGCCATGTTCTGACGCATCTGTTTGGACAATGAATTCTCTAGTAAAATCAGGGGCCTTGAGAATGGGAGCGGAACACAATGCTTGTTTCAAGGTCATGAAGGCTCGCTGGCAAGCCTCCGTCCAGACTACCCGTCGGGGTTGCTTCTTGGAAGTAAGCTCAGTGAGGGGGGCCACGATAGTGCCATACCCCTTCACGAAGCGACGGTAGTATCCAGTGAGGCCCAGGAAGGCTCGGACCTCTGTTTGAGTCTTGGGGGGCTCCCAGGCGATGATAGCCTCAATCTTTGCCTGGAGGGGCTGCACCGTCCCTCTGCCCACCAAGTGACCTAGGTACACCACCGACCCCTGTCCGATCTGACACTTGCTGGCCTTGATTGTCAATCCAGCCTGTTGCAGGGCATGAAGAACAGCTTGCAGATGCTGCAAATGGTCCTCCCAGCTGCTACTGAAGACAGCAATGTCGTCCAGGTATGCAGCAGAAAAAGCTTCCATTCCAGAAAGGACCCTGTTCACCAGCCGCTGAAAAGTGGCAGGGGCATTCTTGAGCCCAAAGGGCATCACACGAAATTGGTAGTGTCCCTCAGGTGTAGAGAAGGCTGACCTTTCCTTCGCCTCCTCGGTAAGGGAAATCTGCCAGTACCCTGAAGTTAGGTCAAAGGTACTTAAGTATTGAGCAGCTCCCAGCCGGTCAATAAGCTCATCCGCCCGTGGGATAGGATGTGCATCAGTTTTGGTCACTGAGTTCAAGCCTCGGTAGTCCACACAGAACCTCAATTCCGGTGTGGTGCCTGGTGGGGCAGCCTTTGGTACCAAAACCACCGGGCTAGACCAAGGGCTTCCAGAAGGTTCAATCACTCCCAGCTCCAGCATCTTGGCGACTTCACTCTTGATGCTAGCCTTCACCTTGTCCGACAGCCGGTAGATTTTAGACTTCACAGGTGGGCTGTCTCCTGTGTCCACGTCATGGGTACACAGGTGGGTCCTACCCGGGACAAGGGAGAACAGAGAAGAAAATTGCTCCAGGATCTGGCGGCAATCACTCTGCTGTTCCGGAGTTAGGGATGGCGAGAGAATTACTCCCTCCACCGACCCATCCTTTTCTTGGGACGAGAGAAGATCAGGGAGAGGTTCGCTTTCTTCTTCCTCTGCTCAATCGGTTACCATCATCAAGACAACCGCGGGCCTCTCATGATGTGGCTTGAGGCGATTGGCATGCAGCACCCTGTGGGGCTGCCTCGGGGCCTTAAGATCCACCAAGTAGGTGGACTTCCCCTTCTTCTCCAACACCTCAAAGGGGCCTGTCCAACGGTCCTGTAGGGCATTTAGCTCTCCAGGTTCCATCACCCACACCTTCTGTCCAGGCTCCAGTTCCACTGGGTGAGCGTTGTGGTCATACCACTCTTTCATCACTGCTTGGCTGGCCTCCAAGTTGTCTGAAGCTTGCTTCCACAACTTAGCCATTTGGCTCCGGAAGGCCAGCATGTAGCTCACCACGTCCTGGGGAAGCTTTCTGGGAGTCCGTTCCCATCCGTCTTTCACCAGGCTGAGAGGTCCCCGTACAAAAGTTCGAAGGGGCTGAAGCCCACTCCCTTTTGTGGCACTTCCCTGTAAGAAAACAAGAGACAGGGTAGGAGGATGTCCCATTTCCTCCGCAGGCTCTCAGGTAGACTCCGTATCATACCTTTCAAGGTTTTGTTAAACCTTTCCACAAGACCATTGGTTAGTGGGTGATAAGGAGTGGTAAACCGATAGGTAACTCCGCACTCCTTCCACATAGCCCGCATGTACGCTGAAAGGAAGTTAGTCCCCCTGTCGGACACAACCTCCTTGGGGAAACCCACTCGGGTAAAGATCCCCATCAGGGCCCTTGCCACCACAGGTGCAGTGATGGTCCTCAGAGGTATGGCCTCTGGGTACCGTGTGGCATGATCCACCAAAACCAGTATGAACCGGTGACCAGCTGACGTTGGTGGATCCAATGGCCCTACAATGTCGATGCCCACCCTCTCAAAGGGGGTGCTAACGACAGGTAGTGGTTCCAGGGGAGCTTTAAGCTTCACTCCTGTTTTCCCACTAGCTTGGCAGGACACACACGTCCGACAATATGTATCAGACGCCACTTTCATTCGAGGCCAGTAGAAGTGGGGGACAAGCCGGGCAAAGGTCTTGTCCTGTCCTAGATGCCCTGCCAATGGTATCTCATGAGCCAGTTCCAGTAGAAAGGCTCTAAAGCATTGAGGGACCACCAAGGCTCTGGCTGAACCATGGCCAGGTGCCTTGGGCTCACTGTAGAGGAGTCCATCCTCCCAGTAAATCCGGTAGCTCCCTTCAATGTTTCCCGCTGCCTGGGCGTTGGCCTGTTGCCGCAGCCCCTCGAGAGTAGGACACTCTTTCTGAGCTTCACAGAATTCTTCCCGGGAAGGACCTCCCTCCACATGCCATTCAGTAGGGATGGGTAGGTTCTCCAGGGAAGCAACACTCTCCCCTGTGGACTCCAGATCCACCTCCGCAGGTGGTCCAGCTGTCTCACGAGGTGGAGATGTCGAGGCAGGGTCCTCCGGCCTCTTGTCCTTCTCCTCTCTGGCAGCCGGCTGGGCCATTGTTCCAGGCTCCAGCGTAAGCAAACTTCCCCTTCGGGCAGTCGCTGACCTTGTGCTGACACAAGTCCAGTCAGGGGGTCCCAGCATCGCAGAGTGAGTCTGGTACTCCACCCTCCTCCAAGCATTGTGCTCCATATCATTCCCTAACAGGCAGTCAACAGGCACGGCAGGGCTTACGGCAACTCGAAGTGGACCTGCAACCCCTCCCCACTCAAAGGGAACCTCAGCCACAGGGTAGTGGCCCAATCTGCCGTCAGCCATTACGGCGGGATGGAGTACATCTGGGATGACCTGCTCTGGAGACACCAGCTGACTCCTTACCATAGTCATGCTGGCTCCTGTGTCTCTCAGAGCCTCCCCTCTACGGCCATTGATGGTGACCCACTGCTCATACTTAGTAGTATTAGGGGGCAGCTGGGTCTTGGGAACCATCTCCTTATCTCCCAGGGACACCAAGGTGACACCCGCCCGCTCCCCTCCATTAACCAAAGGCATCTCCTCCCCGAGCACTACACTAGTGATTCCCGGGGTTTTTCCTCCAGTGGGAGGGGGTGGTCTTTTTGGGCATCTCACATCTCCTTTATAGTGTCCCACACCACCACACTCTAAACAATGAACAACCCTTGGCTGCTGGCTTTGGCCAGGGGTAGGGTTGCGAGGAGGGTTACTCTTGGGGATGAATCCTCTGCCCCTTCCTTGCGAAGTATTTTGTGGCCCTTTTGAGAACTCCCTCTTAGTTTCCCCTCCCTCTTTCTTCTGGGGGGCGCCCTGTCCTTGTTTCTGGGAATTCCCTCCAGTCCCCTTAGTCGACACCCGGGTACTAACCCAGATGTCCGCCTCCTCAGCAAGCTTCCTGGGGCTGGTCAGCTTGCTGTCCACCAGATGCTGTCTTAGCTCGGGAAGACACTTCTCGAGTAGGTGTTCCTTGAGTATGAGGTCATATAGTCCCTCATAGTCTCCTACTTCGCTGCCTCTTACCCAACCCTCCAGGGCCTTCCTGGAGTAGTCCAAGAAATCTACCCAGTTTTGTGTGCCCAGCTTGTAGCTGCCCCGGAACTTTTGTCTATATTTCTCAGGGGTCAACCCAAACTTCTTGAGCAGCGCTAATTTCATAGCCGGATAGTAGGTCTGTTCACTCTGGTCAAGGGCCAACAAAGTATCCCTGCCAGTGGGGGGCATGTATTTGTATAACCCACCTCCCCAGTGGACTTCCAGTATCCCATGGGCCCTCAGCGAGACCTCGTAGGCGGCTAGCCATTTAGCAATGTCGTCACTGGGTACATAACAAGCCATAATGTCTTTTGGTAGGTACGGTCTAGGTTCTCTGGTGTTGGTTTGGTTATCGTTGCCACCATTCTCTGGTTTGGGGGTACGTAAATTCAGGGCTTGCAAATCCATTCATTTGATGGTCTGCTCATGCTCCAACCTCTTTTCCTCCCTCACCATGTCCATCCTGGCTAGTTCTATCCTCATCCTCCTCTCCTCCCTCCTGTCTTCTAACTCGGCATCGGTCAGGCCCCTCTCTGACACACTACTGCCCACTCTAGAAGGTGTTCTAGGACCTGTTACAAGGTTCTCCCCTCCCGCCTGGTACAGTGTTGCGGTCTCCAGGACAGTGTCCTTGTCACTCTCTTCAGGATCTACCTCCTCCCCGGAATGAGCCTCTACCCATGCCCGAATACTGGTCAGCAGCTCAACTTTTCTGGCGCCTTTCTTGAAAAACACCCCCTGCTGCTGACACCATTCCTTCAATTGGGGCACAGTATAATTGTCTAGCTCTTCCACATTTATCTCCATTTCTATTTGAAGTATAAAATGCTACACAGGAGAATTCCACAGAGTGACCTGAGGTCAACCTCCACCCACCGCCAGAAGTCAATTTAGAAAAACCAAAAACGTAAATTAGGAGGGCCGCAGGGAGAAAACTCCAGGTGGGGTCTCGTGGTTGGCACTGCGTTACTAATAAGTAAGTGTAAGTACAAATCAGCTATCCCACCGCTGAAACACCAATTATGTTGGACCTAGATTACCCAAGCCTACATATGGTAGCTTGGCACAGTAGTGGTCTACAGCTAACTCAAGGCGCTGGTTAAGTACTTACAAGCCTTACCCACAGTAACACAGTGATGAACCACTAAAATGAAGACACAACACCTCTGTTTGGAAAAATACTGTTACCTTTTATAAAAATAATATGGCTCTTTGGATTTTAAATCATACAGGTTACAACATCAATTTCTTTTAGGAGTAAACATTACACTTTCACTAGGGAAATTACTTTTCCCTCTTCCAGCTGTGGAAAAAGAGCAGTAAATCATATACTATTGTCAAGGATTCAGTAATACATAAAGATAACTCTTTGGATAATTAAGTGAAGCTCCTAAGTTTCACACTATGCAGGGTTACTTTACATTAATGCACAATGACACCAATACTTCAATAATAAAACCTGCCAATTCATTGATTATGCTATCACATTCAGGGTTATGCTCTCTAACCCCTTATCTTCTATGGCACAGAATGAATCTCAAGGGAATTAGAATGGTCAAGGCACCTTATTTGCTTATAGACCTGTTAAGGTATCTGTTAACTTTTACCCCTTTGTGCCCAGCACTTCCCTTTTCACACCCCCTCTCTCCTTACTGTCTTGGTGGCAGATATGCCACAGTCCACAGGCCTTCAGCTGACACCTGCCTCTTGGGCTTCCCCGACCAGCTGCTTCCCTGTGCTGGCGTGGGGAAAACCTTGCCGACTTCCTCAGCCCAAGCGCGCTTCCACCTGTCAGCGCTGGGCTAGGGGGCCTCGTTTTAGGCTCAGCGCGGTGATTTCCTGCTTCTGTGTGTCGCTAGGGGTTGGCTGGGCGATCTTCTGCTCAAGCGCTAGTTCCTCTCGTTAGCGCTCTTCAGTGGGGAATTACCGCTGACGACGCGGCGCTCAGGAGAATCGTCTGGCGCCACCTCAGGCAACCCGATGGACGCGCTGATCTCTGGAGCATGCGCGTCACTCCACAACGGCTCCGCCTCTCGAGACGCGCTGCTCCTCGGCGCCTGCGTGTTCCTCGCCGGACCTCGCCTCACAGGGAACGCTGCACCCCTGGGCCTGCTCGACCCTAGGCCCCTCCTGCTTTAAGTAGCGGTCGCGCTACTGCCTTGCGCGGAAGCGTTTCCTGGCTTCCACCGACGCGCCCGGTGCCCCCGGGGTCCCGTAGACAGTTCACACAGCGCCGCTCCTCACACGCTGTCACTTCCCTCACTTGGCTCCAGGGAAGGTATCCTCCTGATCGGGCACTCGCTCCTCCGGATGTTACAGGCTCCACAGTTCCCCAACCACACCAAGGCGCTTCAAGGGGTCCACAACTGACTCGACACCCTGGTAGGTGCAGCGCTGGGCAGGGGATATGGGAATAAGTTTCAGAAGGAAGGACCTGTCAGTTTTTACGGGAATGCTGATTAAGAAGGGTCTTCCTTCTCATGTAGCTCGATTTCGTTATCAATAGTTGTTGTCTTGAGAGAGGGATCGATCAAAGGCTGAAGGGGGAACAATCCTCTGAAGTAACTGTCAGCCTCAGTGACAAACTAGCTGCTCTCAGTGTGTCCACCTCCTCTCACCACTGCCTCACTCCTCTACTCTGGGGTCAGCACCAAATGGCTGCTGGTCACTGGCCTTATATAGGGTGGCCTGAGACCTGCAGAAGTCTCTAGTTGATTCCAGAAAGTTCCCTAATGTTACCCTATGGACCTGTCCTCCAGTAGTGTCCGTTATGGCAGTTGGTGGACACCATTTTAGGTCTCTGGAGATCCCAAAGGTTTCAAGGGGGTGACTAGGCCTCACAAGTGATGGGGGAAAAATGGCGTCATCGCCAAGGAACACCTAGCCCCCTGACAGCATTAAAAAACTCCTGATGGACACATGTAAAAATAAAAATAGAAACTCTGGGAGGCTAAGGGGGACAAAAATAAATCATGGTGGTTAGAGTCTTCCCAGAAGCAGACAGGTCTAACAGGTGGCCTGCTAATAGAGGAGCTAACATACACTCCTCTGGGGGAATTGCAAGACCGACAGGTGGAGACTGACACATAAATAAAGTTACAGAGCCTGCACAGATGCTGCTGGAGGGGGCTCAAACAGTGCAAAGAGCGAAGAGGGTTGGTCACTGAGATTGTGTGCGCAGTGCCCGTCGCACTAACACCACGTGGACCTCAGAGGCGCCCCGAAGCAGCGGACGGGGTGGTGCACGACGTGCAATGCAGTGAAGTGGATGTGACTACGCCACTGAGTTGCAATACCACCTCACCATTTCTCAGCCAGTACTCAAAGGTGTGGTGAACTAGCCTGAGACGCACAGGACATATCAAACTGGGGTGTGTAGTGAGACCTTCATAGACACGTCCACACGTGAGTGGAGGCGCCAGCGTTGTTTAAATTTACGCTCTTTGAGGGCTGGAGACACGGCCTTGTCGGACCACTAACTTGGGACCCCGACGGACACAGCGGCTCCTATACAACCTCTACCTAATACACTAATACAACCTATAAGAATAGGATCATGGGGAAGCCGGAACGCAATCAGCCAAAACTGACTTTTGAGCAGAATAAAAAATTGCAGGATGGTACTGCGGAGGCGCAACTCCTCCCCCCCCCCCCCCCCCCCACGCTTCTGCCGCCGGAAACGGGAGCTATAACAAATGATACCGTGCAAGCCATGTTCCGCGCGATACAAGCATCGCTCACAAACATAGACGGTAAAATAGACACTCTAACATGTCGAGTAGATAAAATAACTGAGCGCTTAGACAAACACGCAGAGCGCCTAGACATGACGGAAAGACGAATCTCGGAGGCCGAAGACTCTCGGGTGCAGATGGAGTCTAAACAAATGAGGATGGTGAAACAACTAGTGACGACGGTGGCCAAGGCGGAGGATTTGGAGGCCAGGTCCAGGAGGAGTAATATACACCTGATGGGCGTAGCCGAGACGACAAACACGGGCCCAATGGAACAATATGTGGAGAAACTCCTCATATCTATGCTTGGCCGGGAAACATTTTCAGAGGTGTTCATCGTGGAGAGGGCGCACAGGTCGCTGACCCCCCCGTCCGCCTGTGGGGTCTAGACCACGGCCAGTTATAGCTAAACTCCTGAATTATAGGGACCGAGACGCGGCGCTACGGAAAGCACGTGAAATTGGCACGCTCACACATGAAGGCATGACTATATAGTTGTACCCGGACTTTACTTCAATGGTGCAGGAGACGCGAAAAAAGTTTATGGATGCAAAACAGAAATTACGTGAACTCAAAATTCCTTATGCAATGCTATACCCTGCGAGGCTCAAGGTCACAGTGGACGGTAAAACAAAGATCTTCAATGAAGTATCGGAGGTGCAAAATTTCCTGAAGCAAAAAGACAAGTATGGCGCAAGGAGGAAATCACCGAGGAGCGAACAGGGAGAACAGCCAGCAATGTCTGATGTTGAATGACTGGTGCTTACATTGGTGGGGCTTGAACGAGTGGGATGCGCCCACATCTATGACACTGGGCTTCGATACGATTGGTTCTGAGCATCTGGACTCCCTGAACACAGCACCTGATGCTCACAGATGAGTGCTCTTTTGATAAACATTGCATATAATTAAAGAGCTGCTTGCACAGGGGGGATGGCAGTCGTCGACGATGTTTTGCATCTCATTCTTACTGCCTTCATGATCTCACATATGTGTCAGATATGGCGGGTGCGGTTACGCGGGTAAATATGGTACAGCGGGCTCAGACCCATGCAACGTTGGTTGCAAGAAACGGGTAGGCAGCGCTGTCCCCCTTGCGTGAATCGCACAGTTCTTATTTTACATTGTGTATTTGTGTTGTTATTACCACTACGTTAGATGGGGGGTATTTTGCAGTATACTACGGGGATTGTCTCCACTAAAGTTGGGATGGTGGAATGGGAGGGGGTGGTGGGAACAAAATGTAAAACTCTGACTGGCAGACTAACAGCTAATGCATTTGAGACAGACACTTTGACAGCACACACATAAGGGATTGACACTGAACTCGCCCACACACGATAGGGGGACTTTCTAAAGATTGCAGACCACTGAGACTTCTTACCTGGAACGTGCACGGTTTACATAACCCTCAGAAAATACGTAGGATGATAGCATACCTTGATAGACACAAAGTTGATGTTGCATGTTTGCAGGAGACACACCTCACGGACGAACGCGAACACCAAATAGGTAGAAGGGGGGCCACATTCCGCCTGGCATCCTCATATTCGTCCTATGCAAGAGGGGTCCTGATATGGGTAAAGCGCACGGTCCCCTTCACTCACCTTAAGTCAATATGCGATGATCAGGGGCATTTTGCTATACTTCAGGGCAACTTTGGGGGCACTATCTTAACCATAGTGAACGTATACGGCCCAAACACAGACGACCCTTCCTTTTACGACAGAGTATGGGCAACACTGAGGGAAACACGTCCTGGCACTATAATCTGGGGGGGGGGGGGAGACTTCAACACCTGCTTAGACTTCACGAATGACAGGTCCTCTGGACAGGATAGGTATGGCAAAAGAGGGGCCAAGGTGTTGAGAGAGGGGATGGCTGAATGGGCAATACTAGATGTGTGGCGAATGAGACACCCAGATACAAAAGAGGGTACTTGCTTTTCGTCCACACATCTCAATTGGTCTAGATTAGGCTACGGGTTGGTGACACATGACGCCTGCACATGGACCACAGAAGTGACCCACATGCCTAGGACGCTGTCGGATCAGGCTCCAGTTCTGCTCATACTTGAAGTCCTGACTCACACCCCCAGGCAGTTCACATGGAGATTGAGACCTATGGTACTGCAAGACCAGGTGTTTCGAGAGGGACTAAGGCAGGCAATAGTGAGTTTATTTGAGCACAATACACGCTCCGTCCAGAGCACGCGCACACTGTGGGAGGCCTTTAAGGTAACAATGCGAGGCTACTGCATTAGCACCCATGCGGGAATATTGAGGGACATCCAGAGCAAACTGGAGAAAATCGAAAAAGACATTAAGACTTTAGGAAACCAATATGTGATACACCCCTCTGCCTCCATACTGGCTGAGATAAGACAACAAATAGACAAATACGATGACTTAGCTGCAGATGAAGTAAAATACATATCCCGCAGATACGTAGCACGAAATTATGGCGAGGGAGGGAGGCCAGGCAGAGCGTTATCTTTCAAAATTAAGCCTGCCCAAACAACAACGCAGATAACTGAATTAAGGTCAGAGTCGAATGAGTCTATATATGATACACCGTCTATATTAAATAGATTTACTGACTTATACACACAATTATATACGGCCCGTAATGTGGCTCCTGAGCCGGATATATGGCAATACCTGAATGACATAGGCTTAGCCTGGTTATCTGACGCACATCGGAAATATTTCTGTCTCCCCATATCCAAAGACGAACTGGTAGAGGCCTTCAACTCACTACCCAATAACAAAGCCCCAGGACTAGACGGACTCCCTGGAGAATTCTATAAGGAATATCAGGATTTATTAATACCTCACTTTGCCGAAATGCTTGAAGAAGCATATGAAGAGGGTGCTGAAGAGGGTGCGCTACCAGCCACTCTCACAAAAGCCTTGCTAATAGCGCTCCCGAAGCCGGGTAAAGATCCCCTGAAATGCGATTCCTATAGGCCTCTATCGCTGATAAATATAGATGCGAAGATATTAGCTAAAGTCATTGCAAATAGAATACATCCCCTTCTTTGTAATTTAGTACTACCAGATCAAGCTGGCTTTATGCCAACGCGATCTACTGCTCAAAACCTGCACACAATCTTTTCCCTTTATCACCAACTGGATCCAGAGGTGCCGGCGACCGCGGCCCTGCTAGACGCTGCAAAGGCGTTTGACTCCGTGGAGTGGAGGTTCATGTTTGTAACACTACGCAAAATGGGGTTCCCGGAGACCTTTTTGAAATGGATTTCCCTTCTATACAATACACCAAAAGCACGCGTGCGAGTTAATGGCTTAACGTCTGACCCCATCTTAATTAACAGGGGCACGAGACAGGGTTGTCCTTTGTCACCCATGCTCTTCGCTTTAATACTGGAACCATTAGCCTGTAAAATTCGACAAAAACACTCTGACACGGCCCTGTGGTTCACTCTTAGACCAATTAACATTTTATTATACGCAGATGACATGGTACTCTATACTACACATCCGGACAGACATCTGAACCAGCTCATAAGGGAATATGTACACTACGAACAATATGCTGGCCTCAGTATTAACTGGGACAAATCGGTGGTAATCCCGTTGACCACCGCTACTGAGGAACCAGAACTAGACTTTCCCTTAAAGTGGAGCAGTGACCCAGTCAAATATCTGGGGATATGGATCCACAGAGACAGTTCTAAGAGAAAACTATGGGACGGTAATGACCAAACAGGAAGAACTAGTGGAGAGATGGATAAAACTGCCTCTCTCCATGGCGGACAGAATAGCCCTTCAGAAGATGATTATACTACCTAGATTTTTATATATGTTCTGGAATGTTCCCATATGGCTGAGAAACGCTTTCTTTGACAAATTGCGCTCTGTGCTCCAGAGGCTGACATGGGCCGGTAAACAAGCCAGAGTGAGCTGGAAAGTCCTCACCCAACCCTACTGCATGGGGGGATTTGAAGCACCCGACTTCCAATTATACTATATCTGCGCACAAGCACAGCACGCACACTACTGGACGCGGCCGCATGCATTTATACCACACGTAGCGGTGGAACATGACAGGATATCCCCGAGGCCGTTACGGGCGCTGCTGGCGGAACCCATATCTTATGCACCAACAGACACGATTAACACAGCAAAAAATACCTCGAGGGCGTGTCCTGCACTGGCGCAAAGAGCGAATAAGATACCTGTATATGCACAAGCTCTACCAACAGCTCGAAATCCCAAATTATCAGTGACACAGGAACCTAATATGCAAGCGTTGCTGGAAGAAATGGATCTCGACACTATGGGTCAGGCATTCCCACATAACAGATTTATCAGATGGTCAGATCCCGCTTAGTGTGCACACCAAACCCCGATGAAAAGTTTAGCATATATGCATTTTCGAGCGGCAGTACAGTCGCTGTACACCTCGTTCCCTAATGAACCTGATCAGCTGACAACGCTACAGGCGCTGCTAGAGGCCCCGTCACCCACACATCTAGTAACAAGATTATATACCGCAGCGCAACGAGAACAAGCCACAGAAAATACGCTGTCTAAGTGCAGATGGGAAAGGTCAATAGGCACACCAATTGATGACCAAGACTGGCAGTACAGCTGCACGCAGCTTACACTCCTTACCTCTAACTGTAATTTACGTATAATTCATTTCAAATTTATACATCAGGTGTATTACACGCCTGTGAAACTACACACGCTGGGACTTAAGAGATAACGATGCCTGTCATCGCTGCTGTGCACCTGGCGCGGACTTTCTGCATGTGGCATGGGCCTGCCCGGGTCTACAGGCCTACTGGCAGGCGGTTACAGGGGCATTGCAGAACATGCTTGGGGTACATATTCCAAATATACCACAGACGTGTCTATTGGGAATCAAGAAACTTAAGGAGTAAGACGTAGGAAGTTTCTGGCAGTGGCGCTGCTCCTTGCGAAACGTAGAATAGCGATCAGATGGGGCAACAAACGGCCGCCAAGGCTTAAAGAATGGATTACTGACATGACCTACTGCAAGTCGACCCTGGAGACCTATGCTGAAGAAATACCAGTAGCGTCAAGATCCAGAGATTTATGGGAGCCGCTGACACTGTACTTGAAGGACACTTCTAATTAGACACAATACAAGATTAATAATCATATCAAGAACTGTGGAGTAGGTAGCTATATATAAAACAATTGAGCTGAGAGGAGGCGGAGAGATGTGAAGGGTTCCAGGGGGAGGATAATGGGAAGGAGAGGTAAAGCAATCATTGATACATGTCCTAATATGTGCGATTCAATCTGTCGAATCTTATGTACCATAGGTTGTTATGCTACAGATGTATGATGTACATTGCAAAGTATCATGCTTGATAATATCAGATATTTGTCTACTGGTCAGAATAAAAAGAGTTAAAAAAAAAAATCGTAACTCAGGTTCAGCTTAATGGATTTTGTCATTTTTGTGTCATTTTGTTTATTAAATTGTACTCTATTTTTCAAATTTGGTTTTAGAGTTTTATTATTTTGCATTTTGGCTTTATTACTGTTTTGGCACTTGTCACGAAGCCGAGCTCCCTGACCTAGACGAGCTTCCTGATTCGGACGGACGGGGTGTACTTGCTAACATTTCTTCCTTTCCACCCCGTCCGCAGGATCCTTTGGACATTTCCTGGGTTTCCCCGGCTCTGCCTCCGGTACGTTCATCTCTGTATCCAGCTTCTGTGACGCTGGGGGCATGTTCTACAACGGTCGGCCAATCAGGTGGGCGGACGTCATCTGACGCTACCCAATCAGAAGAGCTAGGGGCGTTTAAGGAAGCCCCGTCTTGGATTGTCGGCGTGGAATCTTCGGAACGCCAGCCGAAGCACGAGGAGGACGCCACGGAAGAAGACGGAGGAACTATCGTGGAACCGCTGCTGGGACCCCTGGAGCTGAGAGACGACAAGCCAGGAGGCCAACGATACCACGAGCCGCCCCGCCACACTTCCAGGGTAGAAGTGTGGCTCCACAAGGTACGAGGGCGTTTTCAAGGGTTGTTTAAATCACGGGGTGGGACTGGGTAGTCTGAGGGTGGTCACTATCGTCGTACCTTGCCGGCCGCCTACACTCAAAGACTGCTATAGTTGGTGGTAGCACCCTGGTGATCCCTCACTACCCTGCCCTCCTCTCACTTGTTGTACATACCGACCCCAGCCCCTAACATGGCTGCTTTTCTTTTCCTTCTCCCGAGTGCATCTCTGGACCTGTGGCCTCCTCCAGCTGAATCAAGACTGGAACCGAAGACTTCGGAAGTTCCCCAACGGAGAGACTCCACGTTTATTGTTTGTACCCTCCAGGATATTGTGCTCTTAAATCCTTTTGAACCTAAACTCGGTGTTTTCAAACCGAATAAAGTGGTTAAAGACAGACTCCAACTCGTGGCGTCTTTCATTCTCCCGACCCCGTTCCCCACAGCACTACATAAATACTTTACTATATTTCCTAAGTGAAGCCTATCTGCTCTGTGAAGTAGCTACCAGGAGCTTCAACTAAGCTTAATTTAGTGACTTTGAGGGTTCACCCTTACAAGGGTTGTGATAATTCCTTGAGGTGCTTACTCACCCACCCCGAATAATAAATCAAACTGCTCACTGTAGTCTTAGAGGCAATAATACCGTTAAAAAACATGTTTCAGTGCAGATGCAATGCAGGTTTACGCTCCGAATCGTATCATGCAATATATGCATGGATGTATAGTCCTGTGGCTAGGACCAACTCATAGTTCTTATGACTGAGGTTAAAACAAAACACCAGATTTTTGCCTAGAGTAACATAGCCTCAAATGAATTAGTTTGTTTGTTTTAGAATTACATGATGCATCATTGTTCGCTTCAAATCGCTTGCATTTTATGTTTTCATATTTAATTTCAATCCTTTGTTTTTTTTGTTTTTAAAAAAAAAAAACAATAAAAGAGATACAATGCCATTACAATGGTGATAAATTTGGAATGGGGGTCTAGATGATTAATCTGACCAGCAGCTTGCATTAATAATTTCTCTTGTCACAAGTTAATATCGTCCACAACATCACACTGACACAAAGTTGTGCCTGTGATACAACCCATCCCGAGCTCAAAGCAATGATAAATCCATACTTTTAAATTAATACTTTGACCAGAGTAAATTACTTTCTTCTTTGGGCTGACATTAAAACCTTCACCTGACTTCCATTAATACTTACACCTGGCTCAAATGAATGTGGTCTCATTGTACGTATTAGTGCACTCTCCTGGCCCACATTCATAAACACCTTCGTCAGGCGCATACTAACTCCACCTACTGGCTCACATTATTGTCTTCATCTGGCGGGCTAACATCTTCTCTACTCACCGGTTTACAATAATGTCCATCCCTGGATCACTTTATTTTTCTCTAACAGCAAATGTTAATGCCATAATCTGGTTCAAATCAATGCGCTCTCCTGGGTCGCTGTGATCCCCAGTCCTGGTTTACGTTGAAGTGTCCTCTACAGGGTTACATTAATGCACTCTCCTAGTTCAAAGTGCTACCAATGCTGCACTTGCCGTAACAAGGGAAAACAGATTTATATAAAACTGAAATAGAAAAAGTTAATGTATTTTTAGAAGATTTTGGTTTTTCTAGCATTAGTACTCGAAACACTCACCTTCCCACACCCATACGCTTTTGTCGCGGCTGCAGGTGGCCAGCAGGCTGCCTGAGGGGGCCCAGGCCACAGATTTCACCTCATTTTCATGCCCTTCTAGTGTGGTGACGCACTGCCGGTGAGAGTACAATGAAAGTGAAAAGCTATACCTTACAGACATGACAGATCTCACACTCTTCATGGACGCTACTCAAGAAACTACCCACCTCAAACTCTGACTGGTTCTTCTTCCAGATGCAGGTGGTGGCATCAAAACTTGCTGAGGCCAGATAATTGCCACAAGGTGACCAAGCTACCTTCCTGACGGTCCTCTGGTGACCTTCAGCAAGTACAGACTTACACACCCAGGCATCACCTGTCAAGAAAGAAAATAGGGACTGGGCAAAGGCAACATCAGCAGCGGGGAAAGCATATTTGCTGTTGTACAATAATGTATACAAGCGTCCAGCAATGTGTCTTGCTTGTTCTATTTTAGCCCAGCTATGCAGACCTCCTCCTGCAGTGCCTACAAGGGCTCTGGGAGCCTCCTCCCAATCCGAGCAGTGCCTGGCAACTGCAGCAGAACCTGTACTGTTCAGCAGTGGCGAGTTGGTGTTAAAGGGCTCCAACGAATGAACCTTGCGCCATCAAAGCCACACGAGTGCTGTAAAGTGTCCACTTCCTCAGAGAACTGCACTCTTAGTATGAGCTTTTTCCAACAATCCCAAGTGTGTTTCAAAGGACTCTAGCAATGCTTATCAGTGCTATAGGACTCTAAAAGTTTGGGCTTCCAAGTGGATAACTCTGACATAGAACCCCATCCAAGAGTGTTTCCTCCAGCAGTACCCTGAGAGGGCTTTGGGGGCTTAAACAGTGCAGGATCTCTCCAGCAATTTGCTCTTACTACTATGTGACTTCTGTGGTGAGAATTTCTTCCAGCGATTCCTCACCACCAAAAGCACACCAGCAGCAGTGCACAGTTAGTCTGACAAGCTACTTCATCTAAGTTTTTAAAAGTAAATCTATTGGAAACCAGTATCCTCCTTTGCCCATCATAGACCATCTCACCCTCATTGCCTGTGTCACTCATTCTGAATCCAACTATGTGGCATGCAGAGTGATGTAAATTAAAAACAAAGAAATGTGAAATAGGACTCTAGGAGATTTTCTTCAGGAGTGCCCAGGGTTGTAGTCAAGTGTAGGGTAGTCCAGAGATAGGATACCAATATGAATATAAATGCCAGAAGGCTGCATCTTCAGATCACATATGCTGAGCCTTGTGCTTGTGCGTTGGAACGTACCCTCCTTGCCCCAGATTCTGATGGAGCGATCTCCTCCACAAGATGCCAGAAGGGTTCCAGTGGGGTTCCAGGCCAAGAACCAGCAACGAGAGTCCGGGTGGGCGGAGACACGACTGATCAGGGTCAAGGAGTCTTTCATTCTGTCACCAGTGTCTAGGAAACCCTCACTACAGAATGCACTGTCAGGGTCCTGCAGAGAGAAGAAGAGTGATGGTCAGTTCATATTTAATCCCTCATTTCCAATTTTTGTTACAGTTGTTTACTGCAAGTTGTCAAGTCTTTTTTCCTGGTTCTAAGCAGGTGATGAGTATTAGGCAGTAACAGTGTTTGGTACTGTTGTTTATCTCCAGTGCCTTAGACACTATTTCTCACAGTGGTGAACAAAGTCTCCAGACGTATCTATGGTTGACTAGTCACAGTTTATTAGTAGAGGAGAACGATAGGAATATGGATTCAAATATGAAAGCAACGTCCAGCCAGAGGAATTTCTTTAAAATCAAATACTTCTTTAATACCCAATCACTAAAAATTAATGATTAAATGAGAATACAACAGATAACATTTGACGTGCCTAACACTTGCGGTTTCTGAGATATAACACTTGCGGTTACTGAGATATAACCCCAAACATAACTCTAGGTTTGTCTATGGTGGCAAACGCAACCAAGAGCATGTGTATGGGGCCAACTTCATCAGCACTTTGGAATGGCTCAAATTGTTGGTGTTATGACAAGGCTTGCTACTAGAGGTACAGTCAATGGATTGACACAGTTTCATCAGATGCCAGCCCAAACCATCACAGCACTACAATAGAGCTCAGCAGACTTTCTGCCTGCAGCAAAGCTTGAGTATAAACCCAACTGGGAAATGCAAAGTTTGTGGGGCAACTGGGATCTTTGGTTAGGGTAGCACAGTAAGTGGTTTTGCGCTATGCCTCGTGTATCTTGGCTTTCAATTACTAATTGATGCACTCATTTCGATTAAAAGATATCAGTATTTAGAAAAAAAGTAAGTCCGTTGACATAACTTATTAAGACGTTTTACAAAGTGATGTATGTGGCCTTCCAAATAATTCAGAGTTATAGATGTGTCATAGTTTGTATGATGTAATGTGGAGGAAGGTACAGAGGAATCAGCAAGGGATGTTCTTCAGGCTTATATTTCTAAATCACTACTGCCAGTTGCATGTAGGCTGATTGTAGGTGAGCTGGAACAGTTCTGTTTGCAGACACTTGTTTTTAGGCACTGCACTCATTCTTGGGTTCAAAATATTCCACAGTCTCAGACCCAGGACTCCCACTGATGTATATTCATATACGAAAGACTTGAAAGTTCATCAGAACATCAATCAATTTTGACACCAGACTCTGCTTCCAGGAAGGAATGAAGAAATTGGCAGCCTGGATGAAAGACAGCTGCTTGAAACTCAACTCAGAGAAGACCGAGGTAATCATCCTCGGACCCTGCACCTCCGCCTGGGACAACACCTGGTGGCCCGCCGCCATCGGAAGCCCACCCACCCCTACAGACCACGCCCAGAACCTCGGCATCACCCTTGACTCCTCCCTCTCCAGGAACCGCCAGATAAACACCATCGCTACCAAGAGTTTCAACTGCCTTTGCATCCTCCGTAAGACCTTCAAATGGATCCCCCCCCCCCAGACTGCAGAAGGACGGTCACCCACGCACTCATAACCCGTACTCATAAACAGTAGACTGGACTACGGCAACACCCTCTATGCCGGAATTAACAGAACTATTCTACACAAACTCCAAACCATCCAGAACACCACAGCCAGACTCGTCCTCGGGAATCCACGTCATGAACACATGACCCAATACCTATGAGACCTCCACTGGCTCCCCGTTGAGAAGAGGGTCACTTTCAAACTCCACACCCACGCCTACAAATCCCTAAACAACATCTGACTCAAATACCTCAACAAGAGAGTATCCTTCCATGTACCCAAGAGGAACGTCCGCTCCACCGACCTCATCCTGGCAGAGATCCCACGCATCCGCAGAAGCAGAACCGGCGGGAGAGCTTTCTCCTACATCGCAGCCAAGACCTGAAACGAGCTCCCTGTGAACATCAGATGCTCCCCAACCCTGCACACGTTCAGTAAAGACCTGGCTCTTCAGCTGATCCGGAGCCTCATTTTTTCCCCCCTCCCTTAGCGCCTTGACACCCTCACAGGTGAGTAGCACACTATATAAACCCCCTGATTGATTGATTGATGGCTCTTGGCACAGCCTCCGAGTGTAGCAGGAGATGGTCTGGGTCCGGTTTTCTTCTGGTATTTCTGGTCTCCAGTCCAGCAATGCTGCTGCTGTTGAGTGGCTTGCAAACGTAAGCAGAAGTCTAGATTTTGGAACCCAGGTATAGAGGAGAACCATAAATGATTTCATTGGGGGGGGGGGGGGGGGGATGCAGGAAGTCTTTAAGGTAATACAGGGGAGTGGTGCAATGGAAGCCTCTTAGAACTGGAGTTATTTTGTGAAACTTTCGAAGTCCTTCAAGAAGGCTCACTGCAGTATGGAAATCCCCTTTGAAGGTTGTCAGAGGAGCCTTTGTGATGCGGACTACAAATTTTTCCTCAATCAAAATGAGAAACATGCCTCGTCTGTCATGCTAAAGTTGTCATCTGAAAAGTATGGGAATGGTAAAAAGCCTTTGGGGATGTATCATCCCAAAAGGCCCTCGCAAAATTTGCAATTCCCTATTTTGCGAATGAATTTAAGGAATCGCAATTTGCGATTCCTTAAATGCAATGCAGGAAGCACCCAAGTTGTGCAATTTTGGATTAAGAAATCGCAAATTACCCCCAACTTCAGTTTGGTGGTAATTTGCGATTTCTTTGAAAAATGCACTTTTTTGCATTTTTCAAAGTGCACGCCACATGTGCACACATACATATTGCAGGGGTTCTACAGGGTGTCCTTTTGACACCCTTGAAATTGCATGGGTACTCACAAATTGCGAATGTCTTCCCATTCATTCCTATGGGCCTCTTGGCCCATAGGAATTAATAGAAAGGTATTCCTTAATTGCAAATCGCAATTTGCGATTCGCAATTAAGTAATGTTAAGGAATCGCAATTAATAATGCGATTCCTACACACATTCCATTTTACGAGTTCTTAATAGTGATTCGCTAAAAATCGCTATTAAGGAATCGCAAAACGTGTTTTTCATACATATGCCCATAAACTCATATTTTCTTTTTGCTAAATAACATGAGGAGCGGGAAGGATCCTAATCTATTTAAAGGACTTTTTGATATGTTTATCACAAATCAAATATTCTATTAAGGTAGTTATATGTTATTAGGGGAGTGTTTATTTGGGATCAATTTGAACTCCAATTCTGATGAATATCTGTTACTTTACAGTTTAAGAAAACAACTGTGAATATATGTTCAATCCAGACAGTATGTTCCACAAATAACAGAGAAGAGAGGAAGATAACTTTAAAACTCTTATGACCTTGATTACATAGATATTATTTATGATTAAGTTCCAGGAATATCAGAGTACCACGGATAAACAGTCCTAGACAAAGATATTTTGAACATATATGTAATTTGTTATAGCAAAAGGTAGATGCTGGAATATATTAAGAAGATAGTACAAATATTTATTTTGCCTTTAGATATCTGCTGTAACCCAACAGATGTTGGCACTCAGTATATAGACCAGTCAGAGTGGTGATATCCTGTGCTTTCGTTTTCTCACTTATCCCATTTCCCCTTTCCCTAGGTGTACAGATAAGCAACATACTATTATCTTGTATGGTTGCCTGTGGATTTGAAGAAGTGAAGAAAAGGTCTTCGCTGCCGTTCAATCTGGAATTAAGGTTAGTCCATTCTGAAGTGAAGAAGTAGACAGGAAATAATGAGTTGATTCAGCTGTTATTGCAAAAGCCTCTTGCCTAATCTTACCTCATTTGCTGAAAGCCTGAACCAAGTGGAACACATGGGTAATGGTGATCAGGGATGGACGAATACCTTGTTCTTGCCCTATGTGCATGCCTGAAAGAGCAGTGTCTCCTCACCACACGTCTGATTCACAAAGTCGCATCTTGGCATTAGTACAATATAGATTCACTGTAAAAGGAAGATATACGTCGCACTTGAAATGCCTCACAACTGATTACATATCAGTACTCAAAGCTCCTGGTTTCAGCCTTAAGTTCTTGCTTTGGCTTTCTCACCTTCAGCCTAGTTGTTTCCCGATTTATTTGCTCCGGTTTCTCAACTCCAGTTCTTCCTACTTCCTAGCTTTTGAGCACATTTACTCTGTATTTCCAGTCAATCTTGTGTTACCTTTATCATTAATCTTTTCTGCTAATTATTTCTTTGGCTGACTCTATGCCAATGACAAATTCATAACATCGTTCACCAACAACTGCCTGTCAGCACTTTTGACCTGCAACCTTTACCAGCCATTCCCCCAGCATTTCCAGCTGCACTCCAGATCATAGTGAGGCAGTCCTTCAGTTGGGTGATACGGCGAAATATACCCTGTTATAGATTTGTATTTCACCTTCTTAATAGTGGAGGCGGATGTATCTTTTGGCCACTGGGCCTCCCAGAGGGTTCCATGTACATGTTGAAGATCACCACCGAGGGCTTGGAGCCCTGGTAAATGTTGTTTGAGACAGGGATGCGCTCAGACCTGGCGAAGCTCATATGGAATACGATGGGTTCTGTTCTCCATGTAAGATTTGAACCGTTGTATGATGAAGCCATCAAAACCCATATAGTGTGTGAAATTGTTAATCAGTACTGGATGATAAACGGTGCTTAAGGCAGTGAAGAAATCAAGGAGAAGGCGGAGGAAAAGATTGCTTCTGTAAATCAGTTGAAGGAGTGGGGGGCTGACTATCTGGTTTGTTGCTGCCTCCATGCTGCAGGAAGGCATGAAGCTGCACATGTAATCCTGCAGACAGGTGTCAGACTGGATCATTTCATGGAGATGGTATGCTAAAGCCTTCTTGATGAAGTCTGTGTAATTAAGGAGTTTCCTGTAGCACTGCTTGTCAACAGAATAAGAAGAAATCCTTTAAAATATATACTTTATAAGTAACTTTTTATTTAGTCCTTTTGACCAGCAACAATTCATTAAATGTTTGAGAGTCAAATTAACATTTGCAAAGTCGATGCCACATGTCACTGTAGCCATTATGGCAATGGAGGTTCTTCAGGGATCTTGGCATCTTGTTTAATACATTTATCAAGTTGGTGGCACATCTGATACTATTTCGTCAGATGGAGTACTCAATTTTAAGCATAAAAGTCAGTGTTCTTTCCCCACTTTTGTGTCCGTATTCTGACAGACAGACACGCAAGCAGAACACTAACACCAACTAAAGTTGAGGTTCAAGAGGAATATATTAAAAGCAATTCTAAAATCCATACCTTGCTGTCCTTCACATGTAAAGGGACGACATTTCTGTGACAAGGCAGTTAGGTATAATTTGGAGCACTTTCTGCTTACTTGATTGATATATATATATATATATATATATATATATATATATATATGTGTGTTATTTTTTTCACTGAATTTACCAAAGGTTACAGGGACGTTATAGTTACACTGACATTTCACTCGTACAAAACCAGTGAAATTCAGCAATTATAGTTAGCTGAGCTAACTATAACTTACGCCCCCACAATGCACTGCTTATGAGCTCACATATTACATCACTCATGTTATGGCCAGTGACACCACTGATGACAACCCAAATTACATCACTGATAGGGCTCCTGGAGGGAGGCCGAGCAACCACCCTCCAATGTTAACTAATTCCCAGAGAGGTGGTGGTCCCCGAGGCTGGAGGTCCGCAACGGACTCCATTCATTATTGCGTTTTTGTACCCTCAGTGAATTGTTTATTGTTAGGGGTCATAAGACTGTGTCTCAAAGGGCCACAATGACTGTGCCCCTGTGGTACTAGAAACTTCAGTGTCTGTATCTTGAAATGGGAAAGTTGAAGCCTAAATATTTTGGTGCCACAGAGACATGGAGAGTAGAAATCCTGGAAGCTTAGATGGATCTTGTGAGGGCTGCCAGGAAACCTCAAAGCCCAAGATTTTGATTAACACACTAGTTACTGGGTACCCACAGGCCCGGGGAGGTGGCGGTCCCCGGTGCTGTGGGTAGGCTGGGTGGGCGGCCTGCATTCCTAATGTAAAATGCCCTGGGGAGGTGCCTGTCCCCGGGGCAGTAGTGGAGGCTTTAGGGCCTCTCCTGCATTGTTTTATTTTAAATAAATTAATGTGTGTGCCCCAGGGAGGTGGCGGTTTCTGGGGCAGCGGGGGAGCCATGTGGCTCCCCTGCATGTATAAATGTTACTGCCCCGGGGAGGTGATAGACACTGGGGTTTGAAAAACTTTAGGAGGGGGGTTCCGTGTGCACCCCTCCGATATTTACTATATAAAATGTAAATGTAGTATACTTTTAAAGCGCAAAGCTGCCGCAAGAACGGGGTGTCCCGGCGCTGTATAACGCTGTGGAACGCTTCCTGGCTCTCCCTGTGAGATGCCCCTCCTGGGCACCCTCAAGGTGAAGCCAGGCATCCCAGTGTTGTTGGGGCCGTTGTGGAGATTAAGCAAGCTATTGCCCAGAGTTGCAGCGTGGGACCCATGATTAGAGTAGGCGCTGAGGCGAGAATTATCGAGTCCGCAGACATTGAGCCCAAGACCCTGCCGCGTCGGGACCTGAACCCTGGTCCCGGGCCTGATCTCTGCTTCAGAGTCTGCCGCTCTAACCAGTGAGCCACACTTCTCCCCCCGGGACCTGGCCTACCCAGGGGTTATTTTAAAAATGTTTGCAGAGAATTTGCGAATATCGCAATTTCGTAGCATCTAGTTTTTTAGGTCTCGTGACCTATCAATGCGCATGCGCATTGATAGAGAAGCGAGACTATAGGGCTTTAAACAAACTTTAACTAACTGGACGATTTGGTGCTGTGCCCGTGGCTTTTAGGTCAATGCGCAAGCGCATTGACCTAAAATGCGCGTGCACATCACCAAATCGCCGTCTGTTCCCTCAGCCGCACTCCAGGCCCCTGCTGCTTTCACACCCTCTCCCTGCTCCGCCCCCTCCCCTGCCCACCGTGTCGCATTTCTCCTCCCCCCTCCCCTTCTCTGCCTTCCCTCCGTCTTGTTTTTTTTTTACCCGCTCCGCCCCCTCCCCTGCCCGCCGTGTCGCATTTCTCCTCCCCCCTCCCCACAGCAATGCCCTCCGCCGTCTCTCGTGTTTCTTTTGACTCGTTTTTGTTAGGGTTGGTGCTGTCTTTTCCTGCTGCTTCACACCACCTTTTGCAACAATACTTGTGTCTTGATTTGGGATTTTATCTTTTTACACCGAGTTGCAATAGGTTCGTGGTGAATTCACATGTTATATTGTTCAGCAAAGTGGATTATTAGTATTCCAATCTGTAAAGTTGCAAAACAACCCCCAGTAAGAAACGTGAAACTGTAACTCGGGTCAAGAACTGCATCTCCGTCATTACCGCATGCGTTCATGCTTCACCGTGTCACTGATTAAGGTAAATCAGCAGTTAGCTGTAGCTTTGAATTTGGCGCAAAATGTCATTGGCAAACCTCTATTTTTTTTATTAGACTGCATCATCTAAAGAGCTCCTATGCAGAGCGAATAATCATGTTATGCCGCCTCTCCCGATACTAATTTACTGGAAGTTTCTACTAGACAGCTTTGATTTGATAAGAAACGAACTGGAAAAGGGCTTTTCTCCCGCCCTGGGACCAGATCCGAATGTAGTTTATGCTTCGAGATGCCAAGAGCTGCAGTACTGTATCACAGGCTGATAAATACTGCCCTCTAGGGTTTCCACCCGAGATTCCGTTCCAAAAGCCAAAATATTTATGACTGCCAAGTGCTCCCACCTCGAGGCCTTTAGAATTATGTACTGCTACCGAGATGCTTTCCCTGGTAACATTATCCTCTGCATGGCTTAAATCAATACATTATACTCGCCTCAGCGATTATAGCGGAAGAACTACCCCGCAATACAGCAACAAGGACTAAAAAGCTGCTAACACATGCAATTCCCTTCCTCGATCGCCCCGGAGTGCATTAAAAACCATGAACCGCAACATCGAACACCTTACACAACACAGCAATCAGATTTAGTTTTCACAACGCTCTCAAAAACGTTTCATCATCAAAACCTTCTTCAATCCTGCACTGCTCATCTCATGACGCCACTGCCATTCCCAGCGATTACTATCGCCTGACATTTCTCTATGTGTACTCGCCCAAGCTAAAAAGTGGCCTTAAGTAGGCAGCACTAAAAAAAAAAGTATTGCCAATAACTCATTCTTAAGTGCAACCAATAGCATAAGAACAAGCTATATTTAATTTGCAAACTGTAGTAAGGAATCCTAGAATCTGCTAACACATCCTCCTTTTAGCTTGTAATCACACTCAAGACTATCTATCCCAGCTGATACAATGTCAATCAGAAAACTGAGCGAGTCACGGATTTTAATCATAACTATTTTTATAACCCTTTTAACAAGACACGGTTTTATGGGCAACTCAACATTTCATATAAAAAAAATAGGAGATTAAATTCCTGCTGCTTCACACCCTCATCGTCTACACACACACACCTACAAGTATTCCTCCAAGTTGTCTCTCACTTCAATCATGTGTGTTGTATCCTGCACGAGTGCCGCGTCAGCTGTGACCCCGCTCTGTGCATGTGGACGCTGTGAATGTCCCTGCGTGTGCGCTCCACTCAGAGCCGGTCCTAGGCCTTCTGAGGCCTCCTGAGGCCCCGGGCGAAAGGGAAGATGTGAGGCCCCTCTAAGTGCCTTACTGCCTGCGCGAGTGCGCTTTTCCCTACTCTGCGGGGCCGGCAGGGGGCCCCCTGAGCGCGAGGCCCTGGGCAGCTGCCCATACCGCCCATGCCTAGGACCGGCCCTGGCTCCACTCGTGTCTTTCTATGCAGGCTGCCTTCTGCTGTGTGCATGCGTCTGCTGTACTCGCAGACTGTATGGGTGCCTATTTGTGACTATGCCCGCAGGCGTGCGTCATGTTTTGTATACTCTAAGTGTGTGTTCTCTAAAGGAATGCATTTACTGTTGTAGGCACAGTTTGTGTGTACATTCACTTCGTCATCTGCTATCTAGGTATACCTTATGCACGCTGTGTGCGTGAGCCTTCTGCGATTGCCGTACGTGCAGCCTCCTGTGTGTTTTTGTGCCGTCTGCTCTGTCTGCATACTACAAGCCTGATGTTTTGTACTGTGAGTTATCTGCAGACATACAGCATGTATGTCCCGAGTAGTATATAGGGTGATCTTACTGTGTTGTTTACACCCTCCGTGCGTGCTGTCTCTATAATCGGTGTGATCTATCTCTATGCACACCGTGCCTATTCGTACACAGTCCCCTGCTGCGCATCCACACGTGCTGTGTGTGCTCCATGTGAGTTTGCACTGCACCCAGACTGCGGACACACTCCGTGAATGCTCGATACCCTGCCTGCATATGTTCTAGGTATATTTCATTCCAGTATGCTTGTACGCAGCGCCAACATGTAGCCTCTCATGTGCTTCTCCGCGCCGAGTGCTCACAATCTTGTTACTAAGCGAGGACGTCGCTTTAAGGATGGGAGAGGGTGAAATCCTCCAATTTTCACCTATTTATTTGATATTTAATGTGGAGCACCTTTGCCAGCTAGTATTCCCTGTGCCTAAAAAACAGGAAAAACTCAATGCGTCGTGTTATGTGACTGGTGCTCATTTAAAGGATTCGAGCACCTTCTTGTGGAGATCGCGCTGTATACAACTGCAAAATAAGTAAGTAAAAAAATCCCACAGCAGGGCTTCTGGCATTGAGAGCCAATGTGTAGTGGCCATCCTGGGTGAGAATGCGAAGGTACTAACTGGCAATTCACACCTACATGCCGGGTTGAACAAAGGCCAGGAACCACTTCCTAATCTCTTGCCTGTTTGCGGAAAAGCTTTGAAGCAGGACATGACAAGTGACGAGAGCTGGGCAATCTGCAGAGAGAAACCCCAAGGGAACTACTTCACACCCCTGACTTAAACTAGAGGTGACTGGATAAGGCTGTTCTTGATCAGTAAATAATTGTTGCGCAAAGTTAAGGTAAATGAGCACATTGCTGATAAAATACATTCCCATACTAATATAATCTTCTAAATACAACGTGTGGAATATTCAAATACAAAGTTACTTGTGCTGTGTGTATTTTGCTACTGACTAAAAACAAATGTCAGTGTGTGTGTGTATGTGTATGTATATATATCTATCTAAATTAATTGCATTTTTGTCATCTGTTTAATGTAATCAGACCCCCCCAGGATTTTGCGACTTTGGGTGGCAAATCCCAAAACCCAAAAAAGCAACATTTGCAGCCGAAAACCTCTAAATACACTGTATTTTTCAGGTGGATAAAAAAATGTGCCCGCCACAAAAATACTGCAGATTTGTGCTGTCACCCTCACACCCCCTCACTCGCACCCCCTCACTCGCACCCCCACACTCGCACCCCCTCACCCTCGCACCCCCTCACCCACTCACCCCCTCACCCTCGCACCCCCTCACCCTCGCACCCCCTCACCCACCCTCACCAGCATAGCATAACAAAACATAGCATAGCATAACAAAACAAAGCATAGGATGGCAAAACTAAACATAGTATCGCATAACAAACCATCGCCTAGCAAAACACAGCATAGCCTAACAAAACACAGCATAGCATAACAAATCAAAGCATAGGGTAGCAAAACAAAACCTAGCATAGCATAAGCATCATTCAGCACCACCACAGCATCACTCATTCAAATATGTTCTCTCAATGTTTCAAGCTTTATTACAAATGTCACAAAAAAATGTTAATATTTCACTTCTGTTCTTGAATTTATCACAATAAAATGCACACGTTATTTTCAAAAGTTTAAGCTATTGCCATTATAAATTACAATCACTTTTATTTAAGTATTAATTATTTGAAAAAATTAAAAGCCATTGTTATTTGTAATATCATACATCTAAGTCACGTAAATACAAAACATGTTGCATTACAAATGCTATAGGTGTCACATTCGCGAAAGTTATAACTATTGGCATTGTAAATGACAAAGATATCAATTTAGCTATTTTAAAAACCAGCACATAAATAAAATAATTGTCATTACAAGACCAAAAGCTCCAACTTTTCTAATGAGAGACCTATTTCATTTCCAATGCTTGTTTTAAATGTTTTTATGCCGTGTTGGGTTCTCAGGGGGACTCAGAGTCCATGGCTTGGGGGGTCAGGTTATTCCTGGGGGGACTGTGTGAAGCAGAGTCCCAAGATGGCAGGCAACACTTCCTTGTTGAAGTGTAGTCAGTCAATCAGAGCGGCACATTTCCCTGCACAAGCTCGTCATTTTTCACAAAGGCTTCGTGACAAGAGATATCACTATAATTTTCAACTTACATTTCTCAACAACTACTGAACAGATTGTCACCAAATAAGCAAAAAGCACCTCCTTAAACCAACATCTACCTCCCTGCCCAATTTGGTGTAAGACCGCTCAGTGGTTCGGGTTGTAGGTGTGACTACAGCTTCCTAGCGGGAATTAACATTACAAATGCACCCTTATTCGCGCCCCAATTTCTCAGTCTCCACTGCATGGATCACCCCCAAACTTTCCATGACACACAGAACCTTTTTTGGAAAATGTCCTGAAGATTGGTCAAAAGACGCCAAAGTTATAGCTAAGTCAAAAAATGCTTGTCCTATGGAAACATGGTCCTAACTATAACTACCTACTGGTCAGTAGGTTTATATACGCACACATATAAGGAAGGACAAACCTTACAACAAGTGTGTATTCAGGAAAGAATTAAAAATGAAAGGAGAAGGCAATAAACATTTACTTTGAAATAAATATTGCTTGGACTCTTGGGTGTACTTGAATAAAGTGCATGAAATAACATTTTAATGGTGCCTGTATAATATTAATCTGAGAGACGTAATAATTATTATTATGACATTCTAATGTGTGTTTTATTGCACTTGCAATGTTTTACGGTCTGTTGGCCTAACAAACACATTTTGAAATATGAATGAAATATATTTAAGGGTAAAACATGCTTTTAGAGTTAATTTAGGGACAAAATATTTATTAATTTAATTTAAAATATAATAAAAGAATAAACAAAAGGTACTTTAAGGCTACTTTTAATTATTCTAAAAGAATTTAGAAAGAAAATGTAGGGCATAAGGGGAAATAGCTAGAACAAGGAGGTGTAGATGTGGAAACGATACAGATAATGATTCTTCAGAGATGAATCAGCAGGTGAGGAAAGCCAGCACCAAGATGGTGAGAATGGAATGGAAATACCAGGCGAAGAAATAAGCTATCCTTCATCCATAGGAACATGTGGTCTAAGCAACAGCTGGCACGTTTTCCAGGTGGAAGGGTATTTAAGCATCATTGGCAAATATTTGGAGCTTCAGGACCTCAGAAAGAGTAGGCAGGTGTATGTTAGAAAGCAAGTACAATAAGAATGACCCTTGAGGCACTCTGCGGGACACATTGTTTGATGGTGACTCCATTGTCCCAATCCAACCTTGAGGTCTACATTTGGAAAGGATGGCAAGTACTCATTCCAGGGCAGGAACTTTGGCATACTTCTTCAGTCTTGTAGTCATAAGCTGCAGAGAGGGTGAGGCATTTGAGGACTGGAACCCAGGTTGGCAACAAAACAAAATTTGAAGCTCCAAGTGTACATGAGGGTGTCTTGTGCCCTCCTTTTTGATGATCCTGGTGTGGAGTGGTGTGGGGGATTGAATATTGTCTGGTAAACAGGACTTTGGAGTCAGTGAATAGTTTGTTAGGTGTCATAATACTGTGTCTCAAAGGGCCAGAATCATTGTGCCCCTGTGGTACTAGAAACCTCAGTGATCATATCTTGAAATGGGCCATTTGAAGCCTAAATATTTTGGGGACCAGGAGAGTAGAGATCCTGGAAGCCAAGATGCATCTTGTGAGGGCTGCCAGGAAACCTCAAAGCCCAAGATTTCGATAAACACACCGGTAACTGGGTCCCTACAGCCTGTGGCACTTTTTAAAAAGGAGGCTCAGGGGCAATAGCACCATGAAGATACTAAAAGAGTCACAATAGTCTTTAGTTCTGGATGCCAATTGGCCACTTATGTAAAATCTTCAAGGTGTTGCCAGACTGAGGTCTCAAGGAGCTGCTGGGGGCTCTTAGCACCTGGCCAGATAGATATAGAGGACAGAGGCCGAAAAAAAGTTGTGCAGTTGAAAAGGATAGGAGGTTCCTCTGAAAGGAAAAAAGTGTTCTTTCATCAGTATGAGGAATAACGTGATCAGGCACTTACTTCCCCAGCACTGCTTACATCCTCTTTGTAGACGGTCTTCAAGATTTTTCTTGGACTTCTAGATGCTCCCTTCCAGAGTTGCCTGTCACTCTCTCAGACAAAAAGAGGGCCTTGGACTCAGCACTGGCTCCTCATTCTGGGGAGTACTATCCTCCACTATGCCGTGCTTCAGCAGACAGGCTGGCAGTCAGCTGAGGTAGTAGTTGAACTCATCTTATTCCCAGGTTAAGAGAGATGGGTCGTACTACGCCCTTTATCCTAAAAGCACAATTGCTTAGGAGCCTAAAGCCTAATGAGCCTGAAAGCCAAATGAGCCTGAAAGCCAACCACGCCTCCAGAGAGGTCATTATGTATACTCTAATTCTTGGCAGACTACACAAAAATGTTTCATCTTCAGGAAAACTTGTACGTGATTGGTCAGCCATGATGGCATGAGGTCTCACTAGCCTGACTCATTCTAAAATCCTGATTATACCAGTTTTAACAAAAGAAGCGCAAATGATTAATACATTCATATTGTTTTTGCAACATTTACTAAGAAAAATGTTTCTATCTTTTCTTTCCTTCATGTCACAGCACAGGCTAGAAGGATACTTTAGCTAACTGGTACATTGGCACAATCACAAGAATGTACAGTTCACAGTGGCCTTGACTCCTTCTTGTCATGAGGAAAGCTGGCACAGTTGGTGCATGCTCTCTTCTCTTTAATGCAAGTCATAGCCTTGCTGGATTCACAGGCAGCCATGTTTTCTCTGGCCCAAAAACAAAGCAAACAAAATAGGGTATTAATTTAATGTAAATCAGCCCATTATGTTTCCCTCCCTCATACTAATACCCCTTATAAATGTTTACCTAGCCAAGCTATTAGTTTAAAGCAGCTTTTTCTATTATTTATGACAACATGCAAAATAAATGTGCATTTAGTGTAAATTTTAAAAGCGCACACAGTTAATACAGCGCACACAGTAACATGCTTTAATGTTTTAGATAGCTTTTCATGCAAAAAAAGCCTTTACCCCCATGTGTAGTTGTTGGTGCATTTGTTAATCCACACAAATTATAAAAAGAGGTGTTTTAAACTAAAAATGTTTATCAAAATATGCAACAAGCCAAAGTCTTTTAAGACAGGAATAGTGAATTTAGATTGCTAGGGATGCGCTGGGAAGAGAGAAACACATTCTTTTCATCTTCAAAGCTAAAAAGGCCACATTTCTCTACACTGCAAAAACACATGTTAATTCAGCACAAGCATTTCAGACTTACTTAGGCCTCACTTTTCACATTTTTCATGTGCCATGTTTTTAACTTGCACCAAAATGTGCGTGGCAATTTAAATGCAGTCTGTCTGTAGCACAAAAAATAAAACAAAGCCTGACTGCAGATGAAATCTGCTCCATCACCTGCCTCTGCTTCTCGTTTGCTCTGTGTTTTGTTTGAGCTTGAAATCTGCCAAAGTCTTGCAGCTCTCGGTGAGACAGAGATTACACACCTGATTGTTGTCTCTCTCTGCAAACTTGAGATGGCACTCCAGACAGAATCAGAAAGGTGTGTTTACCATCTCCTTCAGAACAGAGGGTGTACCTGTCCTGAATTCTCCCTAAGGCAATCCACGTGTCCTGACTACGTTGTTTTTTTGGGGGATAAAACCAGTTGATTTTACCCCCTGTCTTGCGGTGTTTCCTTCCCCTTAAACCACAAATTTGCCTCGATCTGTCACCTTATTTCTTTCGACGCTTGGAGGGCTTTCACCTTCTAGACCCAACAGCAGAAAAAAAGAATCTGAAGATGGTGTCTACGTGCTGAGGTTCCCGGGACGAAAGTCTGATGTCAAAAGAGGCTGAACTATGCAAAAATTGAGGAAACAGTCAACAGCTAACAAAAATAGAAAGAGAAAAGAGACTACTTTAAGACAGTTCCGGACCCAACCACCAGATAGCAGCATGGGAATCTAGAAAACATTCATGGTGCAAAACATGTTATTCACAACTTTCAAAACACTGAACTGGTCAAAAAGGATATCAAGTCATCTTCCAAAAGAACATCAGAATCACTTCCAGATCCATTCAGGTCTGTGTCAACCTCTAAAATGTTATCTTGAAGGCCATTTGACCACAAATTCTATGCTTGAACTACTTAACACGACTTTCACTCACTGGTGAATGCCCTTTTTCAGCTAACGGGTTAAGTTGAAATATGAAGAATGTGGCTGGTCTCTCTCCTCTGTGCTAATTGAATCATTATATTATGTGGGGCACCTCAGGACTTTTGCTGGCAAATCCAATGTTTATGTGGCTACTGTGGCTTTTTGTGTGGGTTGATTTGGCTATCAGCTACACATTCAGCATAACAGGGAAACAAAATGGGCTAATATGTGGAAGCAGTCTGGTGCCCTGTGATACTAACATCTTGCCAGGCTCTGTATGTTGAAACCGGATAGCTGCAGTCAAAATATATTGGTACTCAGACAAACTTTAGATCCCATGTAAGTGGCTAGAAATAATTATAACCACTGCGCCACTGCAGAAACACCAAAGCCTGGCCAGACATAATTGAGAAATAGTTTCACAAGAAGCTTTCAAATGACCTTGGTCTTTTTCCAAGTCTATGAAGACTGAGGAACCTTGAGTTCCGAAAGAACCCCAAACATGTCAGATTCTGGTATTTTTATTTATTTATTTATTAGAAAGTTTTGTATAGCGCGAACAAGACCCGTAGGTATCAGAGCGCTTCACATAAAGAGCATATTAAAGGATTAATACATACAGTCAACAATGATCACAAAGCAAAAATATGAGGTAGATGCTTATAGATAGATAACCCCCCGACATACCATAATGCATTAAGAGGTCGGTTAGGCACACTTATATAACATAATATATCTACGCAGACCTGTACGGGGTAGCGAATTAAATCTATGGAAGATAAATGTATAAAGGCTGATTTAAATCATAATCTAACTACTTAAACATGTCTGAGGTAGAAAATTATATGGCTTTAAGGAGTGATGTAAATATGAAAGATAAATGTATCGAGGCTAACTTATATCAGTATAAGTGGTGTGGTTCTTCATTTGGATGTACAATGCAACATCTCATAAACAGAACATTACCAATACAGTATCGATGCAGTATCATAAATCCAGATCATAAGGTACAACAATAAAAAAAACACCACAAACCCGTGACACCTTCCAAGACATCCAAGAAACCCCCATTCAAGCAATGTTAAAGCACCCTCAAATGCTTAATTTGCCATTAAAGAGCTCCAAACTTTATGAACTTTCTTCATATAGCCGGGCCTTTCTCTTTCCTTGGCCTTCTTCCTTTTGAGGTCGAGCTTAGCGGCAGCGTGGATGCACCGATTGCTCTGCGAGGCATGTTGTAGTAAGGTATGTTCTTGAAGCGTCTCCCACTCTCCACCCATATTTTTGATTGGCTTATGTCATTGTTCTTTGTAAATACAGGCTCCTGATTAGGTAACAGGCTTGTTAGTCCCTCCTTACTACCGCCTTGTCTCCCTTTGTAACATCCCATGAGGACTGGACCCTTTACTGGTGTTGTTACTGGATCTGTTTTATCTCTATCTGTGAGCACTACTTTCTTCAATGATTCTCACCAATTACACCGACTATGTGCTTTCCTGATACAGCACGCACCGCCAGGCGCACTTTCACTTTACATTTCAGCATCTGCCCAGTTTGCTTTCGTCGACACTATATTTGGTAGATACAGCGCGGGCTGGGCTCACTCAAAGCACGCCGTTCACAGGAGGCATTGGAGTCCTAGGGGGGGGCAGCTTTGACAGCGGACACCGGCCAGCTCGGGTGCTCACCTCCTCTCACGCTGCCTTTGTCTGCTCACACTCTCTCGCCGCAGCTAGCTTTACCGCCTGTCGTGAGGCCAATCTAGAGCCTCCGCCACCCCCCCCCCCCCCCCCACCTCCCCCCTCCGAGGGAGGCTGAGCAGGTGAACTTCGCACAAGGCTGCTGCAGCTGAAATGACTCAGCCGTACACGCGGTAAGTACTAGCAATCAGAGACATACAGGATACTAGAGTTGGTGTAAGAAGTCCCATCAAGGGTCCTACAGGACGCCTTCATGGAACAGCAACAGAGACAGGGCTAGTTGGTTAACACAGAGATAAAGGGCATAAAGTACCTAAAGAAAACACAAGGGCTAGTAGAATGGGTGTGGCCAAGACCCATGTGCTTTTGTTTCATCAATGCACTAGGGTACGGTGAATCCTTTTTAGGTCTCGCTGAGCAAATGTGCATGCGTTGTCTGCGAGACTTAAGTAAGGGGCTTTCAAAAATGCTCCAAAAGGCTTTTCCAGGTGGATTGCCTACAGTGCATGTGTGCGGGCTCTTGCAAATCGCACGCCATTTGGCAGCCTGTGAGCCTCTCTCCTCACTCATGCTGGTTTGCTTGCAGCCGGCATCAGACTTCAAACACTTCAAAGGGATTTGATATCGTGTCCTCGGACAGCCTGCTCCAACGCTCCCTGGCCCCGCCACTACGTCCTGAGCTCACACCCGGAATCTCCTCATTCATCTTTGCCTTAGGAACAAGCAATCCATAGTTTCCTCTTTAGACTGGTAAATCTTTCATTTTCTTCAAGGCTTTTTCTGCCTTATCCGTTAGTTTTGTTATCTTATCCCCCCTAATTGACACATTTGTGATTTAAAAGCTTTTGAAAATGCAACTTGTGTAATACTGGCACCTGACCCCACAGTGTGGCGTGACTGAACACTGCCTCTCAGTGCTGTGTATTTATATATAAGATGATGCACAGGTGTGTGTGTTTGTGCAACTGCCGCCTATTTCCACTACTGCCTTGTTTCCTACTGCAGGCAGGACGACTTGGACACTCGGGACAATGGCGGCCGCTTGCTTTTTAACATCTGCATCGTCCCCTGTGTAGCCTTCACCACGTCAATTCTTCGCATTTTTCACCTCACTTACTCTCCCTCCAAAGCCCACCTCCTCAACGTTTCATACACTTCATCTCATTGCAGCCCCTGCTCGCATCTCCCTCTCTCCTTTCATTTACTCACAAACACTTTATATTTCTCTCATCCTCCACTATTTCAGCCCTACTTCTCATTCTATATCACTCGCACTCCAGCCAACTGCATCTCCCTCTCTCCTTCACCCAGTAAATGCGTGTCCCTTTCCTTTGGGAAGTGACAATCCCGCAGCAGCAGCGTACTATAAATTGCCATCTTCACAAACCACAAAAACATTTTTTTTATATATACTACGCTAAGCTGTTGTGCACCCTCAACCCAATGGAGTAATGTAGGTCCTTGCAGGAACATTAACTACAGCCGTTGTGTACCGGAACACACATGGCAAATTCACAGGCACTGTTTACATGCAAACCCTGTGCTTGGATTCACTTCACTACAGCACATGCTGCATTCCCTCACACACAGTGCTGCTGTTGACACACCTCACTAAGCACTAAGAGTCCCCCATCCCCTCCCTGCTCCATTAAGGAGCCCTGCCCCTCCCTTTTTTGGCCTCGCTCTGCTTTTACTTCTGCTTTTCCTTTATTTTCTCACCTTCAAACAGACAGCAGGCGCCACAAAAGCAGCCGCTTTAATGTTCTAATTCTCACGTGCAACTGCCACAAATCCAAACTATTGACCGAGTTTCTGCTTTAGCAATGGTCTTCTGCTCCTGTAAAAATCAGGATTAGTCATTTGTGGCTGCAACGCGCCAAAGTTTCATTTGACTGTGCAGCGCCTCGAAACATACTATAGCAAAGGCGATAGTTTTCAATAGTTTTGGGCTATGCAAAGTACTATTTATAGATTTTTGTATTTTATTTATTTCATATGTTACAACAGTAAAAAAGGGAAATAAAAAATATGCCACCACCCAAATGTGCGATCCGTGTGCATGTAAAGAAAATGTTTTTTTAATAATCATAACTTTAATAAAGAAGTTACTTTGCTTCCTAGTGGGCAGGTATAGAAACTCTTTTTAGTTTTGGCGCACCTCGTATGTGCCTCTGAGTAGCCCTCAGTGTGCTGTTTAAACCTCAATGTTATAGTTAAAACTTCCTTGTGCCACATTACGTTAAATATTTTCGCCTCTACCACTGTAATTTACTCCATCCACGTTCCGCTGTTTCATGAGCTCACTCTCGACCTTGGTGCTTCGGGTCCAGTTCGAGCTATATAAAACTCCATACAAATATTAAAATTCTCTCCCTACCACCAACACACAATTCGTCCCTGCCCGTAGAGGATCTTCTGTTTCAGGGATAATTAATCGGTGATTCTCGTAGCACGCATTTCACTCAAGCACCAAGAGGCCTTTCGAAATGCAGTGCTAATCATTCGGTACTTCTCAACATCATACGCTTACCATACAAGTGCCTACGGTGCATTGAGAATGCACTGCAAATAAATCACTACTTCTCACCAACATCCTGTTCATACAGGCGCCTAGAGGCCATTCACAAGTGCTTACAGTACCATGAGCGAGACCTCTCACAAGCACCCTGTTCCACACAACACCACACACACACACACACACACACACAACCACACACACAACCTCACAACCATACACACACACAACCTCACACACACACAACCACACACACACACAACCACACACACACAACCACCCACACAACCACCCACCACACAAACAACCTCACACACACACACACAATCACACCATCAGTGCACACTTTCACCAGACACAGACACCATAAGTCGTCAGTGCACGCTTTCACGTGGCACAAACACCACCAGCCGTCAGTGCACGCTTTCACCGGGCACAAACACCACCAGCCGTCAGTGCACGCTTTCACCAGGCACACACACACCACCAGCCGTCAGTGAACGCTTTCGCCAGGCACACACACACACCACCAGCCGTCAGTGCACGCTTTCACCAGGCACACACACACACACACACACACCACTCCCCCACCTCACACCAGTTCTTGTTGGACCAACGGCAGAGTTAAACGACCAATTATCCTACTGCCCTAGATGCGTTCCTTAATACTAATCCATAGGGTTGTGGTGTGTTCTCGCTTACATAAAAAGTTACACCCAGGTCTAGTCCCACTCTAAATTGTGAAAATAAAGTGAGCAAAGAGGGAGTACCTCACGGTAGCAACACCCGAGGGGGCTCCTAGCGAACAATTGCCAGTTTACCCACTTCTCATCATTGGCCACTCTCTCTTTGTTGTGAGTAAAGAACGAAAGGAAAACACACAAATAGGGATTCCCCAACTAATATTAGTGTGGTGCACAAATAGAAAACCTATATGTCCACTCATCTAAATTAATGGTGAAAAAATGTGTGTATGCACCTAGAACCCCTGTGATAGCCAAAGGCAATCGGCCACCACTGCTGTAGAGTGGTGTGGCTCACTGGTTAGAGGCGGCAGACCCGGAAGCAGAGGACGGCCTGGGACCAGGGTTCAATTCCCGACGCGGCAGGGTCGTGGACCAGGGTCAGCGGACTCTATAAATCTCGCCTCGGTGCCTTACTCTAACCAGGGATCACACTCTGCAACTCTGGGCATTAGCTTGCCTCATCTCCACAACGGCCCCCCACATACGCCGGGGATGCCTGGGTTCACCTTGAAGATACCCAGTAGGGACCATCTCACAGGGAAAGCCAGGACGGGTCCCCCAGCGTTCTACAGTGCGGAGATACCCCATGTGGGGTGATTCATGCGCTTTACAAGACATCATTACATTACATTTTTTACATTACACTGCTAAAATATGGAGAAACTTGCTAGCTTAATAACTTTATTCTGATGCCGCAAGAATTCCCCATTTAAAATCGTTCCTAATATACCATATATACAAATCTCCAGCCGTCAGTGCACGCTTTCACCAGGCACACACCATCAGTCATCAGTGCACGCTTTCACCAGGCACACACACCACCAGCCGTCAGTGCACGCTTCCACCAGGCACACACACCACAAGCCAGCAGTGCACACTTTCACCAGGCACACACACCACCAGCCATCAGTGCACACATCAATTGTTAACGCATCCACAATGAACTATTGTAGCAATCGCAGTATGGCGCACTTTACTTTAAAACGTATTCATCTTAAGCGCAGCATGCCACTATTGCTACAAAAATAAATACACTTTTTTTGGCCTACAATTTATAGACTTTTGTTGCAATTGGTGTTGCAATATGTAGCAATGCCAATAGCTCAAACGTAATTAATGCGAGACCTATTGCATTGCAAATGCTTGTTCTTGCAGCTTCGGACTAAGTGGTTCCCTGTAAAGCTCGAACAGAACAATGGATGAGACAACCTCGCTGCACACTGCAGTTTGGTGGCAGGCTGGGAGATCTAACGGAATACTTTAAAGAAAGATTATTTACGGTTGTGATCGTGACAGGATGTAGGAAAAAAATAATTTCAGAATGTATATTTTCTTCCCCATTCTGAAGAAAAGGAAGGGAGACCGGTCTGGTGGGGAGCTGTGTCGACTGTTACCAACAAGTTGTATTAAACAAATATGAAGATAGTTCCTGTGTCTACAATGAATAAGATAAGAGGTCACCCGGAACTCGGAGGGTTATGGTTTCTATGTTGCATTTAGAACAAAATCTAAGTAAGAAAGTACTGATGAGCCTCTTAGAGAAGGACACTAAGATGTGGCCTTAAGGGCACCTTAGGCAACCACACAGGGGTATTTCTAGTGCAGGCAGTCCAAAAAAGGTCAACAAGTATCAACAGAGGGAGGTAGAGTATGGAGATAGGATTCTCACTCCACGGGCACTGATAATTAAACAAGAAGAATCCTACTCAGGGTGTGCACCTCAGGAAGTGTGGGACACCCAGTGTTGTGTTTAATACCCCTCACACACCAACAGGCCCCTTGGTGTCATGCTTCATCATCGGGGTCTTCGCACCCCGCTAGAGGGATGCGGCGTGCTACGACCAGCGGCTGCGCGGGAGCACTAGAGTGGTTGACTATGTGTGGTGTGTGTTATGTGTTTGTGCTGGGGTATGTGGGAGAATGTGAGTGAAGGGTGTGGTGAGGATTAAAAAGACACCTGGCCAGTAGGTTGTAAGAAAAATTTATTCAAAAAACTCTGGCTGGTGCTATTAAAAAAAGTGCAAGGCGAGGTTAGTAGTCTTGATTATGGACTTTACCTCTGGTGTGCGTCAACATGTTTCGGAACTCAGTGTTCCTTCTTCAGGACGGGTGCACAACTACCCAACCCTACTCACGTGTGTTTTTTTAGTAAAAAATGTTGTTTACTAAATTTTAGAAAAAAGTGAAAATTATTTACAGTGAGAGACTAGGCTATAGTGTGCCTACAGCGGTTTGTCGGGATCATGCAGTTGCATGTCCTGAAAAAGAAAAGAAAAAAGTTTTTGAGTTTGGTTACCACTCGGGAATGGCTCAAACAAGTGCAGTCACTTGGAGCCCCAAACGGTTAAATAAACCTGTAAAAGAAACACAGACACAAAGGATACATAAAAGACACACTTTTTGTTACTAATAGTTCTGAACTCATACTCATTTAGACTGTCATGTTCTGCCTTACGAGCATGTCCAGAAAGCCAGGGTAGGTAGGTGGACTCCTAATCTGTGAAAGGTTTGAAAAAAAGGGGATTTAGTCCTTTCCTCACTATTCTCAGTATGTTCAGTGGATTTTCGTTGTAAAGGACCGTAATTGAACGCTTGCCTTCTGAAAATGGCCTACTTCAAAAAGAACAGCGCTGGGTTTTCCGTTTGGGCACTCATCTGGACGGCCTGAATGATGACATTCCCTGGGGTCAATTATCCGGATAGAACAACGGAGAAGTAACAGAAATTGTCTTCTGATTCCGCAAAATAATGGTAGCCATGCTCCCACCTCCCCTTTCCCGCCCCCCACTTTATCAAGTACAAGTGGTTCTTTTAATAATACTCACAGGTCACATACTGTGTGCTCAGATCATGAACCGTGCCAGATCCATGTAAACAGAGGAGTAGTGTACCTAAATCACACGCAACCTTTTACTCATGCGCATAACAGTCAAAACCCATCAAAACAACCTAACATGCGCATGCGCGATAAGTAAGTGAGTCACTAACCCATTTTACATGCCCAGATCGACACACGTCACTCCCTCCAACAGGTCAATGATCATGATAGGCACAGAGACGGATGTCCCATATATGGTCTTAAAATCACATCCGTTAATTAACGAATCATAGAGCGCCATGGGCCCCATATATACCACAAACCCTGCGCGCTAAACATTATCAGCGGAGTATAGCAGGGAGGAAAGAGGCCTACTTTGGCGGACTCTGTGAGTATGAGAGTAAAGAAAGAAATTTCCTTTACAACGAAAATCCACTGAACATACGGAGAATAGTGAGGAAAGGACTAAATCCCCTTTTTTTCAAACCTTTCACAGATTAGGAGTCCACCTACCTACCCTGGCTTTCTGGACATGCTCGTAAGGCAGAACATGACAGTCTAAATGAGTATGAGTTCAGAACTATTAGTAACAAAAAGTGTGTCTTTTATGTATCCTTTGTGTCTGTGTTTCTTTTACAGGTTTATTTAACCGTTTGGGGCTCCAAGTGACTGCACTTGTTTGAGCCATTCCCGAGTGGTAACCAAACTCAAAAACTTTTTTCTTTTCTTTTTCAGGACATGCAACTGCATGATCCCGACAAACCGCTGTAGGCACACTATAGCCTAGTCTCTCACTGTAAATAATTTTCACTTTTTTCTAAAATTTAGTAAACAACATTTTTTACTAAAAAAACACACGTGAGTAGGGTTGGGTAGTTGTGCACCCGTCCTGAAGAAGGAACACTGAGTTCCGAAACATGTTGACGCACACCAGAGGTAAAGTCCATAATCAAGACTACTAACCTCGCCTTGCACTTTTTTTAATAGCACCAGCCAGAGTTTTTTGAATAAATTTTTCTTACAACCTACTGGCCAGGTGTCTTTTTAATCCTCACCACACCCTTCACTCACATTCTCCCACATACCCCAGCACAAACACATAACACACACCACACATAGTCAACCACTCTAGTGCTCCCGCGCAGCCGCTGGTCGTAGCACGCCGCATCCCTCTAGCGGGGTGCGAAGACCCCGATGATGAAGCATGACACCAAGGGGCCTGTTGGTGTGTGAGGGGTATTAAACACAACACTGGGTGTCCCACACTTCCTGAGGTGCACACCCTGAGTAGGATTCTTCTAGTCCAAAAAAGGTGTCTGAAGGCGCCATGTAATTACCCAGTGTAAAACTGCTAAATAAAAACAAGTATTTGCAATACAATAGGCAACGCATTTACGCGAGTTTAAGCTATTGGCATTATGAATGACAATGTGTTTTATTTATGTTTCAAAAACCAAAACATAAATGAAAGGCACTGTCATTTACAAAGCCAATTGCTCAAACTTGCATAAATGCGAGACCTGTTGCATTGCAAATGCTTGCATTCTAACTAATCCAGGAAGCAAGTTACAAACTTAGATCCGCACCTCTGCAGAAGCTATGGCTGGGCACCAGTATAGCAATAAAAACAAGCTTTTGAAGCTTACATGGAATATTCGTCATTGGGCAGGAGCTAAGCAGTGCCAACGTGGAATTTTATAGTATTTGGATCTTTAACTGATTCTCTAAAAATAATTTTAGAAATTACCCAAGCTACAGCCGTACTATATAATATGTGTCTACACTCGGTCACCTGTCATACCACATGTAAAACATTTATTTGGTCAATCCAGATTTATTTTATTTAAAAAACTAGGAGGCATATAGATCAGCCACTTTGGGAAAAAATGCATCTTACGAAGGTTAGCCCTGTTAAAGCACGGAAGTTTAATTAATTAACTCTCCGCCAGATGTCCCTAGGTAGTGGTGTCACACTCTCCACTCTGAGCCATTTCGCAGAGACCTGTTCATACACATCCACTTTCTCGCAGGATAACAAATAACTATTCCAAAGGACTATTTTTACATATCAGAGTTATCAATCAATTTCAAAACAAGCTCCTTGTTATCTAACAAGACCTTCGTATCAAGATTCCGTAGCACCCCAGAGAGGGCACTATATGACCACTGCAACCAAGTTATATTGCTTGTATTCTATGGTTCAACCTCACTCCAAGTTTTCATTCTGTCATACAGAAGGAATTCATCTAATGTCAAAACAAATTTAATTTCCCATTTGGTATGGATCCATAGTACCCCAGTTTCCCCATTCAAATTGGCCCAAATGAATTTCAGAATTAGCGTAAGGAATGCTATAAACCTTAGAGAATTGTTCTCTTTTTTAAGAAGCCCTTGCAGGGGTGTGTATCTCACGTCTTTGGGGTATTTGGTAAGTCTTGGCAGGTCTCTGATTTGGTTTTCTTCTAACATCCTATCCATCAATCCATTCTAAATATAGCCATGTAAATTGCAAGTCTTATTAAACCTAAACATATATTGAGAAAAATAGTATTAATGTGACTTTGGCATTAAAACACATTTTAATACAACCTCTGATCCGGGAAAAGAATCCAAATATTTCTAATATACTAAAAAAAAAAAATTGTTAAGAGAGTTTCACAGACCACAAGAATGAATGCCTTTTGTACGTCCACTAAGAAGATCACCGCCGGGACCTGATTTACAACCCACATATCCAAAGCGTCTATTAAATAATGGTGTTAGTGTTCAGCTGACAACCAGCAATAAAACCATTTTGCTCCCGATGAATTAAATACAGCACCTATTTATTAATTCTATTCTCAACCTGCTTCATTATAATTTTATAATCCGAATTTAAAAGTGCAATTGGTTGGAGGAGGCAATCCTCCTTTAAAAATGGAATTAGTGACCTACAATAAATAAAGGTTTAAAACGTCTGAAAATAAATTCTCTGATATTCTCCAAGCAATTTGGAGATTTGGGTTTTCAGTTAAATCTTTTTTATTGTAAAGTGCACGTTCAACCAAGGGTATCTTGGCGCTGAATAAGAGATGTTTATTGTTACCCAACTCAATGATACTCATTTTATCGACCTCAGAAAGATGAAAGGCTGAGTGGACCCACCGGGATTTGAATCTGTGACTATGAGGTCCAACACAGGACTCTACAGTGGACGCATTAGTCCACTAAGCCAACAGACCAAGCTAAAACCCGGGTGCTGCAAAAAGTTGAAGTCTCATGATCAGTCCCTACATCGACTATTGCTAGTGGCAGGAATAATATATGGAACAGGAAGGATCATCATAAACTGGTGCATATCAATTAACTAATGTTCACCGCAATTAATTAATTTTGTAGTCTACCGAACACCCCTGTCCTTCTGTATCTGACTGCCATCTATGTATCCTTGCTATAACATTCTTGTTATTATAAAATGCTACTTGTTTACGTGCTGCGCCAGCCAAACAAAAGTATTTAAAGCCAGCTCATGTGTTAAACATCTTAAACCTGGCAAGCCTGTTTAGGGAAATATGAGTTTCTTGCCAATAAATCAATGTGAGTTTATTATTTTTTTATCCAAGTTTCGACTGCCTGCTTTTTCTTAGCAGTGTTTAATCCATTCGCAATAACCGAAAACACCCTCATCATTTCACTCTTGTAGGAACAGAACCGTACCCTCTGCTAACACAGCCCGTTATAGCTTTGTATCTACGAGCTTCCTCCATTCGGTCTTAAGTTACAATGCACTTTGCATCACTGCACACACATTCTCCTTATAATACACACAAAAAAAACTAAAGTACTTTAAAATACTTTCAAAGGTGCAATGTTGTGTACGCATACCTTAAAGTGCAAAGCGCCAAGTGCAGTGTGCAAAATGCGGAGGAAAAAAACAAAAAACATGAGCATAGAAAATTGTGTAAAGTGCATAAATGCAGCAAATTCTATCAAACATATCTTTCACCCAACCTCTCCTTCACCCTAGAGTCTGCAGGAAACCAACACCATGACAGGGTTTTTACTTCCAAGTCCAGCAGACTTCCCCCACCTCCTCCTAATGTTCTTTCTCCTGTATCCAGTCAATCTAATTGTCCTAAATACAAACGTAATCAGTACAACAGGCACAAAAAGAAACCATCAAGTAAATCACCCCACCCCCCATTTTAGCTCCACAATAAATGACTGTGAATATGCTATCTGCGAAATACACAAAAATAGCCTTTGAACAAAATTTTAAGTGTAGGCATTTAAAACAGGGACAACTGAGCATCATCAGACAAACGAAGCAATCCTGTTTTGAACTCTTTACGCTGTTGTGCGGTATAATTAGTCATGTCTGAAAAAGATTCTAAATATAAATTCACTTAGCACTGAGAAAGTCTTTTCCTTGATAACTTTCGCCAAACTCCTTCCTGTGACCCTATAATCAGAAAAATGTACAGAAATATTTAGTGTTACGCGGAATATGAGAAGGTATTCTGTGCGGTCACAATATGGTCAGATCTGGGGAAGATTATGGGAGAACAAAAGATCAAATCAATGAGTCAACAAATGAGATTCTGCTCTTATTGTCCTCCATCCGTTCAGGCACCCCATGATCTTAAGTTTGATAATCTCGAATGGTTTTCCAATTGTTCTGATTTGTTGAAAAGATAGGAGGCAACTTCTAACTTGATCTCACATTTTAACGCTCGCTGTTCCAACTCCTCGCAGTGTTCAAAAAATGTAGTCAATTGTCCCTCTATGTTCCCCTTGCAGCAGTACAGGGGTAGAGGCACCCAGTTCCGAGCAACACTTAAGCACATCACCCAAGGCGCACTCCCCTAGTTATTTGTCATTCAAGGTTTGGATAAAAGGGCCAGGAAGGTATACTTTGGGCCACTACACCTTATCCTCCAGACATTGTGGTTTGACAAACTTGAAAATCTGCTCTTTTTCTCTGATAGAATATGCATATTAATATTATTGATAACCTCCATGGGGTGTCAGCCAAATCAGAGAGGTGCCTGATGAGTAGCTGATACTCTAAGGTGTGGGACATTGTCTAATCAGACTTGAAGCTTGCTTCATCTTATCCTCAAGATTTCCAGAGCAAGCCCTAATATTATTAAGAGCAAAATCATTGTTAAGAGCCATTCGAGGGAATACTGACCGTCTTTTTCCAAATTTTGCAGGACTGCAATAACCTCTGTCTACAGTGCTGCAAGTGTGTTATCAGACTGCATCACACCTTCTTGCGAACCACCAGCAAAGGTAGAGCTAGTGGCATATCTCTGGGCTTTGGCATGCCTCCTCCTTCAGCGGTTTGACCTGCAGGATGAGCATCATTGCCTGGCCTCTGAAATGCCTGGGAAGCTGGTATTTTGGGGGCAATGCTACCTCAGACCCCCCACCTCCCCCCAACTTAAATGCTACTGTGAGATGAAGAAACTTGAGGCGGAGCTAGAAACAACTGTCTGCTGCTATTTTCCATTCTCTCTAGCCTCTGTCCCTTTAAGGAGGCATAGCCAAAACTGAGCCTATCAAGAGTGGGGCCAGTCTGGGTGGAGGCTTCAAAAATTACCCCTGGCCAAGGCGACTGCTAGCCCAGTAGCATCTAATAAGCTAAACAAATGCCAGCCACAACTGGACACCCTGAGCCCCAAGCGCCACTGATCATATAGGAATATCCAACCCTATCTTAGCCTTTCAGTAAATTCTCATTAGCAACTGTGTCAAAACGATGTGTTGACCACTGACTGAAAATCTTTACAGCAAAAAAAGAGAAAATATCCAGTCCATTGATTGCTCTCGAGGCACTTATTGGAGGCATTTATCGCCTACCACGTTTCCCCCTATATTGATATCAAGCAGCAGTCCACGGGGCAAGCATAGCCTCGGTTAACGTTCCTTCCTTTTTCTGATTTGCCTTTTCTCCATACCCTTGTATCCCTCCCACCCTCCGTTGGTGTTGTGACTGCGTCCCCCCTCTGACCCCACTTAATGGAACTCTGCTCTCCTGGTTTTTTAGGTTTCGCCTGGCAATCCGCTGCACAGCAGCATTCGCGCAGGCGAAAACTTTTGTTTACCATTATGGGGCTTTGGCCCGCCTCTCTGTACCATTGGCTAGCTCCATAAATGGAGGCCAGCCATTGGAAAAGAGAGGCGTCTGTCATTATCCGAGGCGATTCGTGGGCGTTCCGGCGATTTTTTCTCATGTTTTTTTTTTTAACGTTTGTTTTGTCATTCCTCCAGGCCGACCGCCGCCGGAAGAAGTCCAGGTGAGTGCTCCCCTCCCGCTGTCCCTGTGCCGTTCCCGCCCCCCCTCCCGCTGTCCGTGTGCCCGTTCCCGCCCCCCCCCACTCCCGCTGTCCGTGTGCCCGTTCCCGCACCCCCTCCCGCTGTCCGTGTGCCCGGCCCCACTTGTAAATGCTGGTTTCTATTTTTTGGAAACAATTTAAGAAAGAGTGAACGTAATTTTCTTTCAATATCAAATCTATATTATTTTAACTTGTTTTCGCGGGGCCTCTAAAAGGAGTGAGGCCCATAGGACGCTGCCTAGTTTGCCTGTTTGGTCATCCGGAACTGGGAGAAGCCTAGCCGAGCAGCAAAACGGCCATGCGGTAGAGAGGTTCTGCCGGCTGAAAGCATAATCTGACTCAATCCTACCCCATCAGCTGTCCAGTTTGTGATATACTGCATCCCAGCTCATCACTAATGGTGCAGCTTCCATCTGAGTGGAGTGCGGTCCCCTGAGGCATTGGTGGAAACCTGTTGCTGGGGGCTGGGGGCAAGGGCCACGGGCTGGACTGACCTGTGTGACGCTGGGCTTGCGTAGCGGCTTGGCCGCACTGCTGGCTGCCCTGTGGGGAGCCGGCTGGCTGCAGCAGCGGCCTGTCAGAGGGTGGTGTATTAATTCTCATTAACCTAGAACGTTAAATCTGCCTTGGGATAACAGAGGTGTACAGAACACGACAACCGTGAATCAAGTTCCCAAGGGAACATCACATGAAACCAGATAATAATAGCAACTTTTATAGAAGCTACATCAGCCATAAATAATACATGATTTAAAGTGCACATAGATGATCTACTGCTGGTGTTTGGGGGTTATACTTGTGTATGTTTTATTACCCTGGATAACTATTCACGTGTTTCCTGCTAGCCAATATGCGTTAAACGATCCCAATCTGACACTTGCTCAATTTTCTAGTGGTCTGCGTGTGAATAGAATGCTATGTTACAACTAGGACCCCGTTAGAGTCGAAGCCTCTGAATTGTGGGGCTGGCTTGGACATTTTGTATCACGCTAATTTTGGTGTTGAGTCCGTTCTGCCTGGAAATGTTGCATATTCTTTACAATCGATGCACATCCAGCTTACTTGCATACTAAAGGCGCATTGTCCTTAAATATTCACAAGTAATTCGACGTCTTAGGTTCGCCTAGAGATGCTGCACAAACACTGCATTCACCTACTGAGGTTGTGAAATGTCCTCATCGCACCCCATAGGTGTTGTTGCTAAACATCCGGTTCCCTTTGATTACAGATGTTTAACGCCCTCTGGTGTAGAAAACACGAGGGTTGAACTTTCCTAACAGCTGTATATAGACCCTGCACCCCTGCTGATCTGCATATTCCCGGAAACACACTGCTCATCCCATACAAATACTGTACATCTTATAAACGTACAGCCACCCCTCATGTTTGTCTTATCCATCCTGTACGTCGTTACACACAGCCCTCGCCTTTCATTAGACGAGCTCCAAACATCTCACCTTTGCATACAGATGCACCATATCACCAGGGCTGCTCACTAGCACGTGGTTGTTGGTGATCTGTCCCCTACAAAGTCTGAACTCTCCCTCATGGGAGAAAGGAATGGGAAATGGTGCTTCATAAGACTCGTAAACTTTCCGCTTTCTCCTGGGCGGTTGGAACACTGCCTCGCACATTTTCCTTTGCACTAAAGAAACAGATGAAAAGGTAGCACTAACGAGGATAGCAAGTTCGGCATAATGGCGAATACCTAAACGTACCTAGGAATTAGTCCACCTAGAATGACCCCCTCAGATCTCATGTGTGTGTGTCCAGGCGTGAGTAGTCATCCTTTCCGGATTTTTGCTTTGGCCTCTGGGACATGTAGTTTGGGTTGACCCTTTCCAAACACCGGGCTACAAATCCTAAAATGTCAAGCAAAAAATAGAACTATGTGAAGTAGTTATGCATGGACCTTTGAAACTGAAGATTTCCATCCGGTACTCAACCTATAACGTTGCTGGACTGCAAAGGGATGCCTTTACACTTCCGGGTCGCATAACAACGAATACACTGGCTGAAATTATTCTGGCAGTGGGAAGGTAATGCTGATATGCTAGGTAACCTATGATTGGAGCAAGTGGTACACATGAGCCAATCCCAGGGCACCACTTAGAATGTCAAAGTGTTGATTGGTTGCGGAGTCCACAAAAAGACGGAACACCGGCTTCGCGTCTATCCGAGTCTTTCTTTAGTCTAGTATAGCGTTTAGTTCAGTGGGGTGATAGCCAATTGTACTGACCTCATGTGGTTAGATTATTGCGAATTTGGTTCAGGTCAGGACATCACGTAGAGGCTTAATTGACGGATAGGCATCTTTAATCCTCTCAATTTATAGCTGGTTGGACAGACCCCGCTGCCCACATTCCTAGAACTCAGACCGGGTTGATGACTGCCTTAGGGAGTGCTGGAGCTGGGATCTCAGTTAAGTTATCTGTTTACGAGAAAAATTTGATATTTCTTAGCTATAGTGAAGGAAACTTTTTATTCTATCAAAAACGTGGAGGCGAGGATTATGCATAACGTTCCTCACTTTTTATTAACAGCATGTTCAAAGTTAACAAACAAAAACACTGTCCACAGTACAACTCCCATGAGTTATTCTGCCGAACTTGAGGAAGTGCCACCTCTGTGTCTAGGTGTGTTTGGTACTTTCCATCCCTCCTGCATCGGGAGACCTGCAACTGCTGGCCGACGTCTGGGTCTGCGCCTGTGCTGCTACGCGGTGCAGTGTGCGAAAATCAGCTCAAACTTGATGTGCAGATCTGGCTGAATTCGGAGCCCCGACTCAACAAGGGATTAGCTCTATTTCTTAACGCCGCAAAAGCTGGAGGGACCACAGTGCACAACTGGCAGCTGAAGGACTGGGCCCCCCTCCCTCCCCCAGGCCCTTGAGTGAAGAATTGCTGAGGTGCTGCCTGGGGTGGGCCTACTTTGACTGGTGAGCTCCACGGGCATATATCTACTCACCCAGTTGCCCTATTAATGACACAACTTACTTGCGTCTGGAGCAGCTGAATACATTGATTCTTGTGGCTACTCCTCTCTCTCTCTCACACTCTCTCTCTCCCTCCGAGCAGGGAGAGAGAAAAGAAAGATAGGGGGCCGCAGGAGGAGGAAGTGCTGCATGGCAGCCACAGAAAGATCCCCCGCTCCCCGAAAACAGCACCCCACATACCCCCCTGTCCCTTCCGAAAATCACCCATCTGCAACACCAAAAGCGACCCAAAGGACATTATCACCAAAAACCCCGGTCATAGCGTGGAAAAATACAACTCCGCCACACTGATTCCATCAGGCTCAGAGAGGGGGAAAAACATGTTTTGGAGATTTTCTTGTTACTGTTTGCGAGAGATTAAGCTATTGACATTGTAAATGGCAATGCCATTTATTTACCTGTTTTCAAAACCAACACATAAATAAAAAATTTGTCATTTACAATGCCAATAGCTCTAACTTCTACAAAGGCGAAACCGTTGCATTGTAAATGCTTGTTGGGTCTTGACCTGAGAAAATCTACTATTTGTATATCTATGTATATAGAGATAACTAATCACTAGCATATGCAGTAGACCTTTGTACTATCTACCATTCATATGTGACTCTTAGAGTATATCCATTTGTATCCCTTCCTTGAATGCTCCTCCTTGTGTGACTCTATAACTTGTACATTTTCAAACATTTTTTTTTCTGTTTGTATCTAAGTCTTTATGTATCGCAACTGGTTCTTATGTAAAGAGCTCTGACACCTTAAGGTAATGTTCGCGCTATATAAAATCGCAATAAAAAAAATTTTTTTTAAAAAAAAGAGGCACAAGGACCTTCAGACCTGCCATTCCAGCCCGAAACACTGGAGGAGGGCGGGGCTCGAGGATCCAGGAAGTGGCGCAATGCTGCTCAGGCGGTACAGCACTCCAACTCCAGCAGAGTGGTTCATAGCTTAAAAGAACTCATCAAAACTACTTCTCAAGATCCGACCAATGGAAATCAATTGCTGCAATCAGTCTCTGCTCATGCCTCGAAATAACTATCTTGTGCACTAAATTAACTTAACAAAGTTTTTCTCTTGAGGCAGAACACACACAAATCAGAATCTAGGCTTAATTTCAGGATCGAAGGAATATGAATGAGGAATATTAAAATAATGAGACAAAGAAGGCAAACTTGCCGTAATTGATTTAAGCATCAATGAAGTATTCTCTAACTGCTATAAAACGATTCTCACAAATGTGAATTGACTGCGAAGAGGGGTGCTACGAGAAGTATTTGGAAAATATCCCAGAACAACAGAAAACAAATATAGACTATGAGAAATCTTGATCCCTAATTATGGAAGAAAAGATTGAACAAAGTTTCAAATGTATGAAAAAGAAAGATAACCTTTACAGACTGCGGTCCCATTGATTGATATATTCCCGTTCATGAGCTGATCTCCCTTACATTGCATGAGTTCTTAACTGTAGTCACATGAAATGGTCACTCAGAATAACCTATCCTATCAGAAGCTTCCTAATACCGAAAAGGAAAAGACCCCCCAATTACATTACGGGTCAGTGTGTAGATATTTACTTACCTAAATTATTGCTTCCAGAATCAAATCCTTCATTTTCCTATGCCTTAGGATTAAGGAAAGATTAGCCCTTCTACCATTGAACTTTAAAAAAATGCTTTAGTCCTGGTGCAATGTGGCTTTGAAGGCAGAAAAGGACTTGATTACAATGTCCTTTCCCCTTCCATTCAATAGCCTAGCATGGTCTGCAAACCAAGTGAATTAATTTATTTAAAAAGTATGTATATGGGGCGTGGCTTGGCTCCAGCGAGGGCTGGCCAACTCAACCTTGAAGCGGGCCGGGTGGGCACTGCAAATCGATCACCCTGGCTGCAAGAGGATACGCGGCCGGGGCTGAGACTGGGACGGCAGAGCGGCCGACTCCAGCTGAAGATCTCTATCCGAGCCCCTGGTGGAGAAGGCGGAGGACTACAGCCCCGAGATCATGAGTAAGGTACATAGCGATGTGACCATTCAGGGTTGCAGCCGGGCCTCTGCGATCCATGTTTGACTCTGAAGTTGCGTGGGTGGCCTGGAGCTGCCTGGGGGACTGGGTGGCTTTCCCCCCGCGGGCCTGCCTGAATGCTCCAGCTGCAGGGGGACACAAGGCCAGATCTGTAGTTGGCACAGCGGGGTGCTCCTGATAGTGCTCGCGGTGGGGCGATCGGAGGTCTGCAGCAAATAGGTGTCTGAGGAAACGTCAGGGAGGATGCTTCCAATGTCTGTCCCCCCGCCTCTCCCTGTGATGCGCACATATTGAATGACAGTTTTGCGGTGAGGATGCCCCGCCAACGCACTGGGTACCCTGGAGCCCAGTGTGGACGCAGCACGTAGAGCGGGCTGTTGAGACCCCAGGCCAGCCCAACAGAAGCAGATTCTTTGTGGCTGTTTACTTGAGCAACCAGAACACACCCTAATTTGGGGTAGAAGCGGCATCTGCTGAACCGCTGGCCTCAGCACAGGCGGGGGAACATTTGATCGGGTTCAACATATGGACCCGAGATCTTAGAGCTATGGTCAACCCAATGAACAAGAGCAACTGCAAACAAATAGGATGGATAAATACGCAGGTCCCAGATCATACGCGGAGGGAACAGGACCATCCGAAGGGCAGGCGGGGTTCCAGGAGCCCTCCCTTGGTGCGATCAGGGTGGCCATTCAGGACCTTAAGGCCTCCCTTGAACCGAAAATGTACACAATTGGCACGGGGCTTTTGCGCGCAGACTTTCAAAAGATGCCAGACAAAGTGTGAACTGCGGAGTCCCATATCCATGATCTCCAGACCTCTTCCGAGTCCCAACAGGAACAAGTCTGTGCACTCATGAAGCAACAGGAACTACTTTTGGCGAGGATTGAGGACCAAGCATAATAATGTGCGCATAGTGGAGGTGCTGGAAGGCTCAGAAGCCCACAGGGTGGACCTCTTCAAGGAGGACCTCACCTTCTCCTTCGTCCAAAGCCCCTCTCCAAATTCTTCTCGGTTCAAAGGGCACACTGGGCACCAGTACTGCCGCCAAAGCGGCCCCCGACCCCCTGGTTTACCATCATAGCCAAGATCTTCAACCATCAAGACAGAGACGCAATCCTGCAAGCAGCTCGATCACAAGGGGACCTGAAGTACAAAAATGACACAGTGCGCTTCTTTCCACACTTTACTTTGCAGGTGCAGAGCCGGAGTTAAGTTTTGATGAGGTCAACAAGGTGTTACGGGAAAAGGAACTGAAGTACATGATGATATTCTAGGCCAAGTTGCGTGTCCTCGCTGAGGGGATATCTGGGTTCTTCCACTCGCTGGAGGAGGCGTGAGACTGGCTAGAGGGATGTTGCAAGCAGGAACAGTGGCAGCCACAGGGCCCTCGGAAAAACCAACCGCATGGCAACAACCTGAAGAAAAGAAGAGGCTGATCCAGAGTGACCTAACTGGAAGACATATGCAAGCTTCTGGCCCGATGCTCGACCTGGTTAGTTAGGGCTGCTGTGGTGGGGGAGTAATGCTATTGTGAACTCTTGGCAAGGGGCCCACAGACACTGACATTAAGAAATTAAATTTGCCATTTGGGTTAGGGGGCTGGGCTACTTCCGAAGAGGGAGGAGTGGCGGGGGCCTGAGTTGGCCAACGAGAACTCCGGAGGTCAGGCTAATCGTCCTGCGGCCCCTGTCCTCCACCTTTGATAATCATGGTACGTTTCCATGGACCTCTCTGGTGCCGATGGGTAGCTCTAAAGTCTACATTGATAACTGTGGGTCGGCTGGCGCTCTGCGCTCACGGGGTCAGGAGAGTGGAGCGACCAACCCCCTGGCATGCTCAAATCACACTTGAGAGTGACAGTCGCTCTGCAAATTGGGGAGGTGGGTAGTTTTAGACCTACAGTGCAGGTTAGCAGGGAGGGAAGAGTTCAATTTTTAGTTCAGTTTAATACTGTTTCCTTCCTCGTTGCAAAGAGCTCAGTGGTGCAGAAGAGGATGGAATGGCCGAGGTGGGGGGAGAAGGGGGGGTGGGGGGGTGGAGATAGCTGCAAAACAGGGGGAGGTGCAGTGATGGGCACCCGTAGCACAGACCAGTCCCCAACACAATGGCAGCACAAAAATCACTTTATTAAAAATCATGTCCTGGAATGTCAACGGGCCTGGTTCCAAGATAAAGAGTACCCTCGTGTTGCAATATATTAAACAACAGGTGCCTGACCGAGTCCTATTACAGGAAAAACACTTGAGGAGCAACACTAGGGCTCTAGACCGATAGGGACTCTGGTCGCGCATGTGAGCTGCACCTCAGGGTCACAGGGAGTGGTACCTTGCTTAAGACTGCGGTTTCCTACACTCCTGGCCAAATTTAGTTTGACCCATTGGGTAGATATGTACTCCAAGCGAGCCTGCGGGAAGGACAGGCTCTCAACCTGGGATCTGTATATGCTCCCCCGAGCTACAGAGAGATACGCTCACAGCACTGGGTGCCTCGCTTTTAGACATGCCAAAGGGCTTCTTGATCCTAGGGGGTGACATGAATGATGTGATGTTTGTGACTCAAGACAGGTGGCCAGGTAGGGAGGGTACTCGGGGTGGGACCCCCTCAATTCCTTATCGAGCTCAAGCTAGTTGACCTATGGAGGTCACAACACATGACGGAAAGTCAATACACCCACCTTTCAGCTAGACATGACAGTCTCTACAAGTTAGATTATATATTCACCCACTGTGATGGAGCAGGCCTCTTTCGGGACACTCAACACTTAGCACGTGGAATATCAGACCACTCCGCAGTACTCGCCTCCTTCACGGATCCAATCAGAGAGACAGTTCTGCCACCCCAGATAGCGGCGTGGCACCTCAAAGACAGGAAAATATGAGACCAGATAGTGGAAGGCACTGAACGGTACTTTCACCACAATGATGGGTCGGTGGGTTCGCCCTGTACCCTATGGGAAGCCTACAAGGCAGTACTATGTGGGCACACCCAGGCTCTTATTGGGGTCAAGAACATGGAGGGTCTGGCACAGTACTAGACTTTGTAGAGAGAGATCACATCCCTAGAGGAGGACATTCTAAGGGGGGAGGCCCCAGGGACGGACCTGGTCCATTATTTACGTCTTTGTCAGCAAGAACTGAAAGATATTGCAGAGAACACTGCAAGGGCTTACGCACTAGAGATACAGAGATCGCACCTGGATCGGAATTATCACCGGGTTTGAGATTTCCACGATATCTTACCAAAAATACAGCCCTGAAGAGTCGCAATTGTACCACGTTGTGACGAAACACGTGTCGCAAGGTTTGTTCTCTTTGTATTGACCTGGATGTTAGACCCGGCCTCGTGGCGTGGTCCTCCCTGACCCGTAGCAACACCCTTCCGAGCTTTACACCACAACAGACCCCTGAGTCCCCCGGCCTAGCCAACCCATCCCTCCATGTTACCCATGACCACCCCCGGACTCCCCAGTCCGTGCCTCCATCTTCCCGGCCCGTAGGCCCTGTGTGCCCACTTTTCGGCACCTAAGATGGCCGCCGAGCCAGCGCGGCCTAGGCTGGGAGGCGCCACCCTGGCTGGAGGACAGAGCGATCCCCTTGAGTGAGAGAAGGAGGAGCAGTACCTTTCACATCTCCGACCTCTCCTCGAGAAGTGGGTTTCGATCGCCCCTCTGGCCACCCGGAGAGCTGGCTCCACGCCCGCTGTGTGTCGGGGACTCCTCCCGAACCTTACATGAATGGATCAAAGGGCCGCGTGGCAAGAAACCCCAACAAGCGGCCCTCAGGTGCTAAGACCCCTGCAGACCAGAACTCCGGACATCAAAGAGGAGAAGTCCTATAAGGGGGGATGCTCCGGGACTATCGAGAGATTCGATTCTGGAACGACGAGAGCCCTGCTGACGTGGTTGCGACTCGCTTGGCAGAGAAGGACTTCTGCTGGAACCACCTGAGCCCTGCTGAGTGACTCGCGGCTCCCTTGCAACCTGGAAACACCTGAGCCCTGCTGAGTGACTCGCAGCTCCTTTGAAGATCGTAAGACCTCAGACATCTTGCTTGAGCCCTTCTGAGTGACTCGCGGCTCCTCCGAAGATGGTAAGACCTCCGACATCTTGCTTGAGCCCTGCTGAGTGACTCGCGGCTCCCTGACTCTCCGGGTCCGTCTGGACCACAAGGATCGCCTCGTATCCCCCGGCTGGAGGATTGAGAGCTGTGCGCCGGATACGCACAGATATTGACACTGATCCCGAAAGACTGTCCCGCTACCCCTACCCTAACCGAGACTATTTGAACCTTACTCTTTTTGTAACCACCTGCCTTTGCCGATCATAAAGATCCCTTGAATCACGAGATAAAGAAACGTTCTTAAGGGGGGGCGGGGCTAGGGCGCCGATGGCGGAGGCGGCGTTAGCGACTAGCTCCTGGCCGGATCCCGCTAATAATCCTGAAAACGGACCTGTGGTGCAGCCATTTCGAAGTTACAGGTGTCGGAACACCCAAAGACCAAACTGGCCGAGTACGGTGCCATCTGAGGGATTTAGGAGATGGACGAAGATCCTGTATTCTTTAGCGACGGCCAGGGTAAGAATGGGTAATGTCATATCCTCGCAATACCCGGTCCAGAGAGGCACAAGGCAAGGCTGTTCGCTCTCGCCCTTGCTGTCCGCATTGGCGATTGAACCTCTGGCGGCCCAAGCTAGAACGGGAAGGGCCTATAATGGCCTTGTGTGCAGCGGAGGTCCACATCATATTTCATTATATGCGGATGACCTGCTCCTGTTCCTGGAAGACGCGACCGTAGCACTACAAGGAGCGGTGGCCCTGCTCACGGAATTTGGAGCTCTCTCTGGCCTTAGAGTTAATTGGGGAAAGACATGTGCTTTCCCTTTGAAGGAAGACATGCAGCAACCGGCGTTGCCATCTGGACTGATATGGGAGCGATCATGCTTCACCTACCTGGGAGTCCGAATATATCATGACACGGACGCCATGCTGGACGGGAATGTGGGGCGCTGTATAACGGCTCTGAGAGGCTGTATGACATTTTGGGCTACGCTCCCCTGGTCAGTGATGGGGAGAGTGGCTCTGTTGAAAATGGTGGCCCTGCCTCGATTACTTTACTATTTCCGTACGCTACCACTGTGGATACCCCCGAGATTCTTTCGCGAACTACGTACGCTCACAATAGATTTCATGTGGGGGCATGGGAGGAGACGAGTGGCGCTGGATACGCTGTTGAGGCCGAAGTTAGACGGAGGGTTGGCTGTCCCTAACTTTGAACTCTACTATTTAGCAGCGCAGCTGCAGGTCCTCACGCAGAATGTTGCAAATAAGTTCAGGGGCCCGGAACAGACCCGAGAGCAGGGAATCCAGAGGCATGTACTCTCCTATATTGTCATGCAACAAAAACTAGAATTAAAGGAGTTGACGGCGGAAGAAAGAACCCTGAGATTGTGCTGGAATAAAAGTCAGCGTAGGGCAGGGGTCATTCACCCATATGCGCCCGAAATACCTCTGGGCATGCTGACGGCCTTGCCGCACGGGGGGACTGGTCTTGGTTGTTGGAACGGGAGAACCTGGGGCTCCAAGTAATAGGGGACCTGTACGCTGAGGGTGAATTGTTGACTTTCCGAGCAGTGCAAGAACAGTATGGTCTTCCTGATGGGCATTTCCTACTGCACATGGCTGTTACTTCGGCGATTAAGAAGCATTGGAAATCAGGACAAATGGAACCCAAAACAACAATGGCTTGCCAGTAGGTGTTGATGGCGGCGGGCACTTTTAAAGCGATAACTTGTTTACAGTCTGGAATGTTGCAAGAAGGATTAGAACCACTTACTGCACTCCAGCAGAAATGGGAGGAGAAGGTGGGGAAACCTATATCAGATGTGACGTGGGGACAGATCCTGAGGAGGACATGGAAGGGGAGCAGGAATGCTCGCTTCCAACATGTGCACTTTTTTGTGCTCCATAGGGCCTACCTTACCCCGGGGAAAATAAAGAAGTATTTCCATGTCCAAGATGCAGCCTGCCCCCGATGCCGGATGCTTGATGTAGAGCTCGAACACATGTTGTGGGACTGCCCTAAGTTGGGACTCTACTGGGCTGAGGTAGGGGAGCTCTTAAACGAGACCACGGACAGGCAGATAGAATACGACATGGCGACTTGTCTGCTGCTGTGGTTTCCTCACACAAAAAATACTAAGATCACCAGCAAGTTTATTGACTTGGGCCTTATGGTAGCCCAGAGGGAGATAACCTGGCACTGGAAGTCGAAGGAGGGCCCCTCGAGTAAAAGATGGGCGAGTGAAATGTGCAAATGGGCTAGTAGCGAAGGCACTATTAGACGCAGGCAGGCTACCCGCGCAGCTAATGAGAAGAGCTTAGAAATGGCGAGGGCATGGGAAGACCTAACGCAAACGTTCAAAAACAGTTTAGAGACTGAATAAGGCTAAACGCGAAGGGTTGTGAAAGGAAGTTCCTACAGATACACAAGATAGCGAATAAGGTCACAGTGGTCTCTTCCCATTGGTAGATTTTCACTACGAGCCAGGCCCACACCAGTTGAGGTTGATGAGGGGGTGGGAGGGAAGGGTAGGGGACCCCATGTTGTTGTAAGGAGTTGATAACGGTAGTAGGATGGAGTAAGCCGGTGCTCTGAGTAGTTTGTTCAGGATGCATATGATAAAATGAGTGCCTGCGGGTCGTACCCCCAAGAGTGAATGCACCAAAGGACGAGTTGGCTGGTGAAGGGTCAAAAGGACCCTAATAGGAGCATAAGCTAGGATTACCTATTTGGCTTCAGGCATAGACCATTCAACCGTAAGGTTTGGGAAAACGGAGGTTAGGGATAAAAAAGCAGATATAGAATCTCCTGACCGAGGGTGCACCCCGGCCTTCCTAGACCACTATTGGATCAAACACTAGCTAAATGACGCCGCCCAGCCTCCGGGATGTGGGCATCCTGGCTGTGTAAGAGAACTGATTGAAGATTTGTAGGTGGAATTTGGAGGGAGCGGGCGCATCTATGTATACAACTGTATGTCTTCTTTTTTAAATCTGCAATAAAAATCATTTAAAAAAATAAATAAATAAACGTTCTTAAGAAGCTACGTGCATGGTCTCCTTGTCGTGTGGTGCGTGTGCAGTGTGTACGATCCTAAGTTCGAGACTCTCCCTCTGAGAAGTCTCCCGCCAGCGCTCGTCTTGGTAACTAGGGAGATGGGTCCCAGGGTGGTCAGGTACACCTCCTGCCCTCCCCTGAGGTCTCCTTCTAACATTGGTGGCAAGCGACGGGATACGAGCCGCAATCTAGAGATCGTACAGTACACGTCTAACGAACTACCGAGCAAAAACGACAGAAGAAACCACCATGAGTATCGTTGAAGTTGACGCAAGTACGGCATTCCGTGTAGAACAACTGGAGGAGTACACGCACAAAGAACTAAAGGAATTCTGCAAAGAACTGGGAATCGCTACCACTGGCCTAAACACAAAGGAAGACATGCAGAAAGCATTGAAAGCATGGGTGGAGTCCGGAGCCCCCCGCACAGGAGCGGCGGCGCAGCCAGACCGACTGGGACTCCCCCAGACAGAAAGCAGCAGCAGCCCGGTACGAAACATCGTACCAGACGGGGGTCTATCCCCGGAAGCGCTCGCAGATCGAGAAAGAAGTCGCCACCATGAGCTCAAGATGGCAAAACTAAAGATCGAAGGCGAAATAAAATTGGGAGAAAAGAAACTTGCGGTCGAGCAAATGAAAGTACAAGGGGAATTAGAGGAGAAGAAACTCCAGAGGGAGCATGAAGGGTGGAGACTTCAGCTGGAGCACGAGCGGAGCTTGAAGAAGCTTGAGCTCAAGGCGAGGAACGAAGAGAACCCGCCCCCGGGGAACCGAGAGACCGTCCCCTCGGCAGAGCCGAAGGTCCACATCCCCAAGGATGTGGTCAAAGAGTATTACAAAAATGACGACATCCAGCAATTATTCAAGGCCTACGAAGTTGCCATGACCTCCCACCGAGTCCCACAGAAAGATTGGGGGGCCGGATTGTGGGGTCGATTCCTGAGCGAGGGGAGAGACACCCTGGTCGATCTACCATCCTCCGTGCAGACTTCCTACAGCCACATGAAGGAGGCCCTCCTGACGAGATACGGCCTCACCCCCAGAAATGTACCGCCAGCGGTTCCGGGACTGCAAAAAGATTCCTGGCACCACCTGGGTAGAGTACGTAAACTTTTTTAGCAGAGCATTCGAAGGATGGGTCAAGGGCAGCAAAGTGACCACAATGGAAGAACTGTACGAACACCCTGTCCGGGGGCCCCTCAGCCTGGTCCGAGAAGGTTGGGAGACGGCACCCGAGACACTCCTCAGGAGGTGTTCCCGTACATTCTAACCCTCCGAAACCAGACTAGGAAGTTCCGAGAGCTGGCCGAGGCCAACCTGGAGGCGAGCCAGGAAGAAATGAAGCGCTGGTATGACCAGAATGCCACTCTGGTCGAGTTCCAGCCGGGCCAGCAGGTATGGGTCATGGCCCCAGTAAAACCTTGCGCCCTTCAAGATAAGTGGACAGGGCCCTTCAAAGTGATCGAGCGGAAAAGCCAAGTCACATACTTGGTGGACGTCCAGTCTCCCCGGAACCCCCTGCGGGTCCTGCACGTGAACCGCCTCAAGCCTCACTTCGTGCGGACGGAGTTGAGCCTGCTACTGGCCACAGATGACGGGGTGGAAGAGGAAACGGAGCCTCTCCCTGACCTCCTGTGCACCAAAGAGAAAGATGGCTCCGTGGAAGGAGTGAACCTCTCTCCCTCCCTCACTCTCCAGCAACGCGAAGACTGCCGAAAGCTCTTGGGGCAGTTCTCAGACCTGTTCTCTCTCGTCCCCAAGGTCACCGACTGGTGTGTCCACAACGTGGACACCGGAGACAGCGGTGCGACACAGAGCCTACCGAGTCCCCGATCGAGTCCGGTCCTGCATCCAGGCTGAGGTCTCGAAGATGTCCTTGGGGGGTGGTCGAACCCTCAGACAGCCCCTGGGCCAGCCCAGTGGAGCTAGTCCCGAAAGCCGCTGCCGCTGGGGTCGCCCCTGAACTGAGGTTCTGCGTGGACTACCGGGGGCTCAATGCAGTCACCCAAGCCGACGCTCACCCCATTCCGTCTCGGGTCTGCTCATTTTCTCAGCACCTTTGACTTGACCTGCGGAGATTGGCAAATTGCGCTCACAGAGGGAGCCAAGGAGCGGTCCTCCTTCTCCACCCCGGACGGGCATTATCGCTTTTGCGTGATGCCCTTCGGGATGAAAAATGCCCCGGCCACTTTTCTGAGACTGGTAAACAGAGCCCGGGCTGGAAGAGTTCAGTGCTGCATATCTGGACGATTTCGCGGTTTTCAGTTCAGACTGGAGCGGGCACCTCCGGAGAGTGTTGATGGCCCTGCGCCAGGCAGGCCTCAAAGTGAAAGCCAGCAAATGCCAAATCGGGCAAGGATCGGTGGTCTACCTGAAGCACCAGGTCGGAAGTGGGCATGTCGCCCCTCTACAGCCTAAAATCGACGCCATCCAAACAGAGGTCCGAGCCTTTCTGGGCCTCACCGGTTACTACTGGAGGTTCATCCGAGGGTACGGCAGCCTCGTAGGGCCCCTCACAGAGCTAACAACCAAAAAGCAGCCCCAGGCAGGCAGTGGACCCCTGCCTGCCAAGAGGCGTTCGACGCCCTCAAGAGAGCCATGTGTACTGTCCCCGTGCTACAAACCCTTGACTACTCAAAAGAGTTTGTGGTACAGACTGATGCTTCGGAACACTGCATTGGGGCCGTACTATCCCAACTGAATGAGGAAGGTCTAGACCAGCCTGTAGCCTTCATTAGCCGGAGGATTTCCCCGAGAAGTCGTGAGCAACCGCGGGACGAAATTTATCTCCCGGTACATGACATCCCTTTGACAGCAATGTGGAGTGTCCTATCGGTTCACAACTCCGTACCACCCCCAAGGAAATGGCCTAGTAGAGCGGTTCAACCGGACTCTAAAGGGGATGATCATGGGCCTAGAGGAGCCCCTCCGGTGTAAGTGTGACGTCCTGCTCCCCTGCCTCTTGTTCGCCTACCAGGAAGTCCCCCAGAAATCCTTGGGGTTCAGCCCGTTTGAATTACTGTACGAACACCATGTCCGGGGGCCCCTCAGCCTGGTCCGAGAAGGTTGGGAGATGGCACCCAGAGACACTGCCCCCGTGGTGGGCCGGGCGCTGATGGGAATATTTTCCCGTGTAGGATTTCCCCGAGAAGCTGTGAGCGACCGCAGGACGAACTTTATCTCCCGGTACATGACATCCCTTTGGCAGCAATGTGGAGTGTCCTATCGGTTCACCACTCCGTACCACCCCCAAGGAAATGGCCTAGTAGAGCGGTTCAACCGGACTCTAAAGGGGATGATCATGGGCCTAGAGCAGCCCCTCCGGCATAAGTGTGACGTCCTGCTCCCCTGCCTCTTGTTCGCCTACCAGGAAGTCCCCCAGAAATCCTTGGGGTTCAGCCCGTTTGAATTACTGTACGAACACCATGTCCGGGGGCCCCTCAGCCTGGTCCGAGAAGGTTGGGAGATGGCACCCAGAGACACTGCCCCCGTGGTGGGCCGGGCGCTGATGGGAATATTTTCCCGTGTAGGATTTCCCCGAGAAGCTGTGAGCGACCGCAGGACGAACTTTATCTCCCGGTACATGACATCCCTTTGGCAGCAATGTGGAGTGTCCTATCGGTTCACCACTCCGTACCACCCCCAAGGAAATGGCCTAGTAGAGCGGTTCAACCGGACTCTAAAGGGGATGATCATGGGCCTAGAGCAGCCCCTCCGGCATAAGTGTGACTTCCTGCTCCCCTGCCTCTTGTTCGCCTACCAGGAAGTCCCCCAGAAATCCTTGGGGTTCAGCCCGTTTGAATTACAGAGAGCAGAGGTGGAGCACCATCGAACGAGAAGCGTTCGCCGTAGTCTGGGCCCTTAAGAAGTTACGGCCCTACTTGTTCGGAACCCATTTCCGAGTCCAGACGGATCATCGACCATTGCGGTGGTTGATGCAGATGAGGGGCGTAAAATCCCAAACTGCTGCGATGGTCGATCTCCCTCCAGGGGATGGATTTCACTGTAGAGCATCGTCCTGGTACCAACCACGCCAATGCTGACGGCCTCTCCAGGTCCTTCCGCCTCAGCGAAGAGAACCCCCAAGAGGATGGGTAGTTCTCCCCGACTTTCAGCTGGGGGGGACGCATGTTAGACACGGCCTCGTGGCGTGGTCCTCCCTGACCCGTAGCAACACCCTTCCGAGCTTTACACCACAAAAGACCCCCGAGTCCCCCGGCCTAGCGAACCCTTCCCTCCATGTTACCCATGACCACCCCCGGACTTCCCAGTCCGTGCCTCCATCTTCCCGGCCCGTAGGCCCTGTGTGCCCACTTTTCGGCACCTAAGATGGCCGCCGAGCCAGTGCGGCCTAGGCTGAAAGGCGCCACCCTGGCTGGAGGACAGAGCGCTCCCCTTGAGTGAGAGAAGGAGGAGCAGTACCTTTCACACCTCCGACCTATCCTCGAGAAGTGGGTTTCGATCGCCCCTCCGGCCACCAGGAGGGCTGGCTCCACACCCGCTGTGTGTCTGGGACTCCTCCCAAACCTGTGTAACGAGGTGACCGGGACATTGTCTAACAGTAAGGGCGGCGGCAGAGAAGTTTCCTGGTGGGCTCTGCTGGGTTCCTCTGCTAGAGGAGCAGCAGCACGGAAACGAAGGCTCATGCAACTCAACTTTTCAGAATGGCACAGATGTGCTTCTAGTCGGCGTTTGAGCAAAAAAGGACAAGCCGTTTGCTTGGGGAACCCCGTCGCAAGAAATACAACACGGCCCCTTTAACTGGCCGACGGAACAGGACGCCGGGACTGCCCATCGCGACGTATCCTTCATCGCATTGGATAAAGCCCCGGAACCTTGGAGGTCGGCGTGTGACGTCACCTACAGGGGAGGAAGCCGCGGAGAGGAACCCGAGGAGGAAGAACGCCGGAGAGACGAGGAGAACGCCACGCCAGGACGAGAAGCAGACGAGGCTGGGAGAGGAGAGGCCCTGTCCGAAGAAGACGTGCCAGGAGGCCAACGAGACCGCGCAGCGCCGTGCCACACTCCCGAGGGAGGAGTGTGGCTACGACAGGTACGGGATAGAATCTCGAACTGGATGGGACGGCGGGGACATTCACCCGCGGTAAAAAGCCTCTCAACCCCTTAGTATCCTGCACTACCCTTCCCCGTTAAAATACCCTCCCTCACGCCTGTCACTTAGCCTCGGTAAACGTTTGAAACACTTGAAGGTGTCCCTCACTCCCTGGTACCCCGGAAAGGAAAAGTATAGGACGTGGCAGTAATTGGTCCTTTTCTGTGTTTTATTTCCGGTATATCTGTTGCGAGAGGTCCCTCTGGAAGAAGCGCTATCCTGACCCGAGACGCTCTAGAGGAAAGAACACCCCTCCACAGTCAGCACCACGGATCCTGCCGGTTTTGCAAAAGACAGACTAACTTTTCGCAAAAAGAAACTTTATGTTAAAATAAAACCCTCGTTACCAAGACACCGTGTCCAGTCCATTCCTGACCCCCCTTTACAAGTGGTGTCAGAAGTGGGATCGCCTGACCCCCACCAGCAATCACTGATGGATCAAGTAATCCAACATCTTATAGACGGACAAGACAAGCTGGAATGGGCTATAAAAAATCACATTACAGTAGCTGACGCTGACCGGGAACTGTTCAAGAACGCTCTTACCGCCCAGATAGAAGGTCTACAGAAAGTGGCCCAGACCCCAGTACTTGGAGCCGAGCGTAGAGCCGGAAGTCCCCATCCTTCAGGTGTAGCACTACAAAAATATGTTCCTGGGGAAGACCCGGATGCTTTCCTTTCAAATTTTGAGAGAGCAGCCCAAGCGTGTGGCTGGCCCCCAGAGAAATGGCCCTTTTTCTTAGCCCCTTTGTTATCTGGGGAAGCTCAGGCCGCCTACCAGGTGGCCAATCATGCCGGCAATACCCCTTATGTAACTATTAAGGAAGTTATCCTGGATCACCTGGGATTAGATCCCGAGGCTTACCGCGTCCGGTTTAGAAAGGAAAGAGGAGTGGCTGGGGAAAACCCCAAAACCCTGTATCTAAGACTGAAAATGGCGGCAGAGAAATGGTTAAAGCCCGGCCAAAGAAGTAAAGAGGATGTTATGGACAGCATAGTCTTAGAACAATTCATGGAGGCGTTGCCTTACGGTACTCAAAGATGGCTACGCCAACACTCTGGTTTAACCGTAGCCCAAGCTATCGAAATGGCTACCAATTATGCACGAGCCCAACCCAGAACTTTTGCTTGGGACTCTGAAAAAAACAGCAAGCCACCAGTAACCTTGAGAAGTGACAAAAAGAAACCGGAGCTACCACCTCCTGTCAGGCACAAACCGTTGAGGGTGGATAACGTACCGTTTAAAGGACCCCAGTGCTTTGACTGCGGGGAGTGGGGACACATCGCTCGGATGTGTCCAAAAAGAAAACCGACCGAAGAACCAATGGAGGTTGGCTACATACCCCGAGCTGTCATGTACTCCGCAGAAATGGGTCCCTCATTCTATGTACGTATCCGGATTAATGATACAAATATACGGGGGTTGTTAGACTCAGGGTGCCGACAATCTGTAGTACAGGAGAAATTGGTTCGACCCACACAGATTATTCCTAATGAACAAGTGCACATAAGGTGCGTCCATGGTGACGTGCGACCTTATCCTGTAGCCCAGTTGGTCATTGAACCTCAGAATAGACCCCCAGTGCAAATCAAAGTTGGGGTTATATCAACCCTGCCGGAAGACATCATTTTGGGCGTTGATAACCCCGACTTTATGTCCCTCTTCCAAGATAAATTATCAGCTCAGGACAAAACAGCCACCGCTTACCTAGTAAAGGAACCATGGGTACTGGATAGGAATTTTAGATTTGCACAGGCTAACGACTCCACACTGCTGAATGCTTGGGAAGCCGCACATGTTGCACAAACTCTCACTTCCCCGACGTATTCCAGATTCATAATCCAAAAGGATTTACTGTACAGAGAAGGAAAGGCAGGGGATGACCTTCAGTTAGTAGTGCCATCTGCCTTTCGGGAACAGATCCTTTATTACGCCCACTCACATCTCACAGCAGGTCATTCGGGGGCAGAAAAAACCACCCAGAACATCGTACGACATTTCTTTTGGCCAGGCCTTTACAAAGAGGCGGAATTATATTGCAAGAAATGTGCAATCTGTCAAAAGAAAAACTTGACACGTCCCCAAGCTGTCCCAATGCAACCTATGCCTCTCATAGGGAAACCGATTGAAAGAGTTGGGATGGATCTTATCGGACCCTTACCCCGGTCTTCCAGCGGACATACATATGCCCTGGTCATAGTGGATTATCATACTAGGTTTCCTGAGGCTTTTGCATTAAAGGCCCCCACTACCAAGAACATAGCGGACAAAATGGTTGAGTTGTTCGCGAGAGTAAGATTCCCAAAAGAGATCCTTACAGATCAAGGTACCCCTTTTGTATCAAAGTTAATGAGGGAAGTATGTAAACTGCTAGATGTACATCAAATTAAAACCTCAGCATATCATCCTCAGACGGATGGCCTCGTGGAGAGGTATAACAGATCATTGAAAACAACCTTGAAGAAGATGCTAACTGTAGAAAGCAAGGATTGGGACAAACTTCTACCCCTAGCCCTGTACGTGTTGAGGGCACAAGTACAGAGTAGTTTGGGATGTTCCTCCTTTGAGTTATTGTACGGTAGGCAACCCAGGTCCCTCCTTGAGATAACCAAAGAAGCCTGGGAACAGGAAGGCTTTGAGGAACAAAGATCTCTCCTAGAATATACCCAACAACTACAATCCAAGTTGGGAAAACTCAGGGATTTGGCATATTCCCATGCAGAACAAAGGCAACGAAAACAGAAGTTCTATTACGATAAGGGGAAAAGGTGGCTCACTCTTGACAAGGGAGATTGGGTGTTGGTTTTGCTTCCCTCTTCTACACAGAAGTTTAAAAGCGAGTGGTTAGGACCATACCCCGTAATAGACACAATAGGACAAACCACCTACAGAATCCAATTATCTCCCTCCAGAACCCAAACCTTTCACATAAACCTGCTAAAAAAAATGGATTGGACCCCCTCCTAAAGCAGCCCATTTTGGTTTACCGATTTGTGATTCACAAAGTACTATAGAGCAGTTACCAGTCAACCCAGAGTTAACGACACAAGAGAAAGAGGGTTTGTTACAGACTCTCAGGCCCTTTTCTCCCATATTCTCGGATACCCCTGGCCTAACTCATCTGACAGAACACCACATTCAGACAGAGGAAGGAAAGATAGTCAAACAACGTCCTTATAGGATTCCGGCCGCTAGGCGAGAGGATGTAAAAAGAGAAGTCAAAGAAATGCTCAAGTTGGGAGTCATCAGGCCCTCTCACAGTAACTGGTCATCTCCTATAGTGATGATACCAAAACCAGATGGATCCACTCGTTTTTGTATGGATTTTAGGGCTTTGAATGCCATATCGGCCTTTGATGCCTATCCTATACCACGAGTGGACGAGTTAGTTGAAAGGATTGGAGAAGCAAAGTTTATAACCACGCTAGACCTCACAAAAGGTTACTGGCAAGTGCCCCTGAGAGAGGAGGACAGGAAAAAGACAGCCTTTTCTACAGAGGAAGGACTCTACGAATTCAATGTACTACCCTTTGGCTTACATGGGGCGCCTGCCACCTTCCAAAGGTTAATGAACCGAGTCCTCTCTGACCTGAATCAGTATTGTTGCGTCTATCTAGACGACATTGTAATATTCAGTAAGACCTGGGAAGAACATTTGAGACATGTACAAAACGTCCTACAAGCCCTCAAAAACGCAGGTTTGCATGTTAACGCAAAAAAATCAAGAGCCGCGTTTCCCAGGGTGAAGTACTTAGGTTTTCTACTAGGAGAGGGGGTCATAGCTCCACAAGAAGAGAAAATCAAGGCTATTATGCAGACCCCTTTCCCATCCACCAAAAGAGACTTGAGGGGTTTCCTAGGCCTCATAGGATACTACAGACGCTTTATAGAGAACTTTGCTGCTAAAGCCAGTCCCTTGACAGACCTACTCAGCAAAGCTTCCAAACCCTCTCAGTTGACTCAACCATCAAAGGAGGCTAGGGAGGCGTTTGAGGCCCTAAAAAGAGCTATCACTACAAATCCAGTGTTGATATCACCTGACTACAACAAAGAGTTTTCCCTGGCTACCGATGCCTCTGAGGTAGGGATTGGTGCTGTGTTGTCCCAGGAAGGGGAGGACGGTACCGAACACCCTGTACTGTTCCTAAGCCGCAAGTTGCACCCCAGAGAAAGGAAGTACCCTACCATTGAACGGGAATGTTTGGCTATTAGGTGGGCTGTAGATAAACAGGTATTATCTGGAAGGCCGGCCATTTGTACTCTATACCGACCATGCTCCCTTGCAATGGATGCAAAGGAACATCTCCCTCAATCCCAGGGTCCTCAGGTGGTCCTTGTTTTTGCAACCCTTCTCTTTTGTCATTAAACACCGCAAGGGGAGGGACAACGCTAATGCGGACTTTTTGTCTAGAACACCCCTTCTCCCCGATCGGGAGAATCCAGGGGGGGAGGTGTGTAACGAGGTGACCGGGACATTGTCTAACAGTAAGGGCGGCGGCAGAGAAGTTTCCTGGTGGGCTCTGCTGGGTTCCTCTGCTAGAGGAGCAGCAGCACGGAAACGAAGGCTCATGCAACTCAACTTTTCAGAATGGCACAGATGTGCTTCTAGTCGGCGTTTGAGCAAAAAAGGACGAGCCGTTTGCTTGGGGAACCCCGTCGCAAGAAATACAACACGGCCCCTTTAACTGGCCGACGGAACAGGACGCCGGGACTGCCCATCGTGACGTATCCTTCATCGCATTGGATAAAGCCCCGGAACCTTGGAGGTCGGCGTGTGACGTCACCTACAGGGGAGGAAGCAGCGGAGAGGAACCCGAGGAGGAAGAACGCCGGAGAGACGAGGAGAACGCCACGCCAGGACGAGAAGCAGACGAGGCTGGGAGAGGAGAGGCCCTGTCCGAAGAAGACGTGCCAGGAGGCCAACGAGACCGCGCAGCGCCGTGCCACACTCCCGAGGGAGGAGTGTGGCTACGACAGGTACGGGATAGAATCTCGAACTGGGTGGGACGGCGGGGACATTCACCCACGGTAAAAAGCCTCTCAACCCCTTAGTATCCTGCACTACCCTTCCCCGTTAAAATACCCTCCCTCACGCCTGTCACTTAGCCTCGGTAAACGTTTGAAACACTTGAAGGTGTCCCTCACTCCCTGGTACCCCGGAAAGGAAAAGTATAGGACGTGGCAGTAATTGGTCCTTTTCTGTGTTTTATTTCCGGTATATCTGTTGCGAGAGGTCCCTCTGGAAGAAGCGCTATCCTGACCCGAGACGCTCTAGAGGAAAGAACACCCCTCCACAGTCAGCACCACGGATCCTGCCGGTTTTGCAAAAGACAGACTAACTTTTCGCAAAAAGAAACTTTATGTTAAAATAAAACCCTCGTTACCAAGACACCGTGTCCAGTCCATTCCTGACCCCCCTTTACAACCTGACATGAATGGATCAAAGAGCCGCGTGGCAGGAAACCCCAACAAGCGGCCCCCAGGTGCTAAGACCCCTGCAGACCAGAACTCCGGAGATCAAAGAGGAGCAGTCCTATAAGTGGGGATGCTCCGGGACTATCGAGAGATTCGATTCTGGAACGACGAGAGCCCTGCTGACGTGGTCGCAGCTCGCTTGGCAGAGAAGGACTTCTGCTGGAACCACCTGAGCCCTGCTGAGAGACTCGCGGCTCCCTTGCAACCTGGAAACACCTGAGCCCTGCTGAGTGACTCGCGGCTCCACTGAAGATCGTAAGACCTCCGACATCTTGCTTGAGCCCTGCTGAGTGACTCGCGGCTCCCCCGAAGATCGTAAGACCTCCGACATCTTGCTTGAGCCCTGCTGAGTGGCTCGCGGCTCCCTGACTCTCCGGGTCCGGCTGGACCCCAAAGATCGCCTCGTATCCCCCGGCTCGAGGATTGAGAGCTGTGCGCCGGATACGCACCGATAGTGACACTGATCCCGAAAGACTGTCCCGCTACCCCTACCCTAACCGAGACTCTTTGAACCTTACTCTATTTGTAACCACCTGCCTTTGCCGATCATAAAGATCCCTTGAATCACGAGATAAAGAAACGTTCTTAAGAAGCTACGGTGTATATGTAGGAAGGTGGATATCTGACTATGGTTAGCCCCAACTTTTTGCCTGGTGTTTTGCTGGTTTTTTGACTTAGTTGACCTGGGACCCTGCTATTCAGGGCCCCAGGCCTACTGCTCTCTCTGTAAAATGGATTCCATGTACCTTAGGTACATATCTAATTGGATACTGAGTCGCCTTATCAGTCCCTGTACAGTGTACCTTAGGTACCCAGGGCATAGGTGCAAACAGGGCCTACCAGGGGCTGCAGCATGTATTATGCCACCCCTGGCTGGCCATCCAAATCTGACACAACTGGCTGCACGACAGCTGGGGCAAGGTGGTGTAATCACCCTTTGCTTTAGATATAGTATTCCTATATCTAACTCTAAAATGGACACATGTATTCCTATCAGTCACTCCTATGGCAGGCCTTATCAATCCTGATGGCAGAGTGCTTGGAATTATGTGAGATGGTGCTCTGGCATGAGATGAGCCAGTTTGCAGCTTGCGGAACCAAGTCCTAACAGCTGTTCCAAGATAACGCGTACCATATACTCTTAAGTGCAGTATAATCCTCGCGGTTATTTGCTATCTTTGGTATCGCTTTATCAAAACATGTCGAGTAAGGTGTCATACGAATTGGAATACTAACCCCTCGCCAATTCTGGCGACGGGGTTAGCATTCCACCCTTCTAGAGGGACACGACATGTATGTAACTGGGAAACCCGGTTAAAGCTTAACACAGCCTCAGCTCCACAAAATGGATGCTGCCACCACAGACACAAGTCTGACCTCCTGCTGCTGGGAGTCCTTCCAGCGAGGAGAGCTTGGACAAAGGGTTTCCTGTCAGGGGCGGTGCTAGCACCATCCCAGACAGGGTTTTGTGTATCCCAGGTAGGAAGGGCTGAGAGGAAGGTGACTGCAAGTGGCACCCCGGTGCTCACTGTGCATATGCCGGCTTGAACCAGTTCCAGGGGCACACCAGCCCCTGAGCTGGGGAAAGTCCGGACAAGGGAGAGGGGTGTAACCACCCCCCTTCCTGGTCCCACCCATGTGCAGGACCTAGTCGCGTGCCAGCCCCTTTCTTTAGTATAAAAGGTAGGAGCGGGCCCCCTTCCCAAATTAGATAATTCTGAATCTTGACTACTTTCCACGAAAGAACTCTTGAACATTTCTGAAGACTCTCCCTTGTGGCTAAGGAGTAGCCACCCTGCACCAGCGGGCACCATCTAAGCGCATGCGGTTTGCTTCAAGTCCATCCTCCGGATCAAGACTGCCCAGCTCGACGAGACCCGGATTCCCTGGCACCTCTGACCTCTACCTACATCATCAGCCCAGCTGAGATTCGTGGGTGTGACGAGACCTGAAGGGACCGGCCATCTTCAAAACTGCACGACGCTTATCCAGCACAACCACCGAGGGATCCTCGAGTGAGTGCTTTGGGGTTTGAGAAGCCCTAACCCTGAGCAGCTCCAGCACCGAAGTCCAGCCCCCCAGCATCCACGAGATCTGCGTGGGGCCCTTCTGCTCTTTGCTGCTCACCGCGTTGTCCGGCCACTTGCCTGCTGGCTTGTAGCCCTCCTGACGACAAACCACGACACTTCCATTGCTGGTCTGGTTGTTCCAGACTGGCCCTTGCTCCCCTCCAAAAGAGGAGCACCCCGGACCCTCCTGGTCCACTCCAGACGCCATTTTGAGTCCACCGCGTGGGCTTGACTTTGCCAAGGTTTGTTGCCCCAATCCTGGGTCCAGCATCGCCGACAGCAGATACCTTCGTGGGACAGCTCGCACCTCCATCCTGGTCGCCGACAACGCATCATGGTCCGAGAGACTGCAGAGCCCAGCGTCGCCCACTCACCTGGTCGAGGTGACTTCATCCGGTGCCATCCTGGTGCCCACCTAATCACTGGCTAGTGATTAAGAACTGAGTCCCCTCTGCTTTCAGGTCGTCTCCATCACCGATCCAGGCTTGGATCACATCGAACTTCATCACTGGTCGCCTGCCAGCAACTTCTTCTTTCAGGCTCAATAGACTGTAACGAGGATTCCCGACGTCTTTGGAACCCTATGCAGCCGCAGCGCCTGGGCTAGGTAACCTGAGCATTTCGGTGCTCCAACATAGGTTCACTATCTAAGTGTCCAGATCCTTTTTCGTTTTCAGCCTAACTAGTCGGATTTGTCCGATAACTGTAACTTTACGAGATACTAGTATCCATAGACTTTGTCCCGCATCCCGCGTGAGAGTGCACACTCTGCACCCGATCTCCCTAGGCCTCCTGCTCCTAACCTGAAGGTTCAGTAGTGTAGTCCTAGCGATCCTAAAGCCTCTGGATCTTGTTACTTACCTGCTAGTATTTCGCATTCCACTTTTGTAGTATATGGTTTTTCGTGCCCCTCGGGCATTTGTGTAAATTGTGCAACTTAAAGTATTTTCTTAAGAGTTTTGTTGTGTGCTTAGCTCCCTGACTCAAAGAGATCAGGGTAGACTTGTTATAAATAAATATCCTTTTTTTATTTTCATAACAACTTGTGTGGTGTCCTTTCACTTGGTGTTCAAGGGGTATATGTGATGGTATAACAGCTAGCTTAACACGCCCTCTAGAGTTTAGCCTAAAGACTGCTCTTGTCCATGCTACTAGGATAGCTGGTCTATAAGGTTGACTTACAACCAATCATCAATAAGGGTCGTTTGGAATGATACATAGTGATCACTAGAATAGTGAGCACTGCATATCAGGCCAACTTCTCACAGTATTGTCTCCTTGTCGTGTGGTGCGTGTGCAGTGTGTACGATCCTAAGTTCGAGACTCTCCCCCTGAGAAGTCTCCCGCCAGCGCTCGTCTTGGTAACTAGGGAGGTGGGTCCCAGGGTGGTCAGGTACACCTCCTGCCCTCCCCTGAGGTCTCCTTCTAACACTGGATTTATATATAAATCCCCATTTAAGACACTTCTGATGTCAACCTTCGTAATTTCAGCAAGAAAAGTTATTTAACTTTGGATTTTACACTAAAACCCACTATTCTCAAACGTGTGCACAAGACTTGGTTCCAGGAAATGGGGTGAATGGTTGGAAAAGATCTCTTTCTATGCAAACGATATTTGGCTTTACGTGACAAGGCCCTGCTTCTATATCCCGAGGATTCTTCACTTTTTTTATCTTTTCGGAAGTTACTCGGCTACCAAATTAATTAGGATAAGGCCCTGATTTTCCCTCTTTCGGGTATGGGGGGGGGAACTTGACCTTTCTACCTCGCTACCCTGCTCCGGTGGAAAAGCGGGGATTACACTACCTCAGAGTCCACGTGACCAAGATGAGAGGGAATTCCTACAACACAACTTACTTTCTCAATTAGAACGTTCCCAAGCAGATGTGACCCACTGGCAAGCATTGCCGGTTTCCCTAATGGGTAGAGAGGTGCTCTTTAAAATGATGACCCTCCCCCACATGTTATACATACTGCAAAACATCCTTAATAGGGTTCCTGATGTCTTCTTCACCGAGGTTAATAGTGCTTTGAGGATGCTACTCTGGGACGGGGGTAGCCCGCGCCTATCCCTTGCGAAACTCCAGCGTGTGGTCTTTGATGAAAGCCTGGCAATCTCGGACCTCCGAACATACTAATGGGCTGCCCAGTTGGTGGTGGTAAATGAGTGGGTGTTTGGAGAAAGGGATGAACCGGCATATAGAGTAGATCACAGGGCAAGGGTGACCGGGGGTACCCGGCCCTTGTATATGGAAAGGGAAAGAGTGACACACTTCCGTTTCACACCGGGGCAATGGTGCAGGTCTGGCGAGCGACCAACCACCCGCTGGGATTGGGTACGAAACTGAAAGCCAAAACCCCGCTGTGGGACAGCGAAGGCTTAGGGGAGGTGAAATAACTGCGAAATCAAATAAAATGGGATCTAATAGGGGTGGACAAGCTGGGAGACATCTGGAGATGGGGTTCGATGCTTCCCTTCACTGAGCTCCAGACAGAATATGTTCTGGAGCAGAGGGAGATGTTCAGATGCTTGCAGCTGAGACATGTACTGAGGTGCCACCTGCCCGAGGGGGAGCAGCTGCTAGATTACTCGCCTATGGAGGATCTGCTGCTTCTTGATCCCATGCAGACTAAGGCAGTAACACTAATATACAAGAAAATAAGGAGTAATTCACCCGATGTTCTATGCCTACTACGAGAGGCATGGGGGAGAGACATGAGACCCATGGAGGATGAGGATTAGGGGGTGGCCCTCCAGCGCTCCAGGGAGATAGCCACTAGATCCCAATTCCACCTGGTGCAGCTCTGCATAAGCGAAAAAACAAAAGAGAGCGAGGAAGGCAAACGGTGTACGTCCCTGTCCGCTGACTAGTAGTAACAAGAACAACATGGACGGATCCACTAGTGAATCCTTCAACAAGGATGACTTCCTTAGAAGTATTGGAGTGCCAGGAACCACATAGGTTGTAATGACACAGTTACATCCCCGAACGCAGCCAGGCCCCAGGCTACTGCCAGGAAGCCATCTTTAAAAGCAGAATACGGGCCTCTGGTATCTGCGAGATCCAAAGAAGACCGGAATAGGCGAGACAGGCGGGCAGTCAGCCTTGACGAAGTAAGTTCCCTCTGCAGATTAAAGCCCAACTCTGGCGCCACTCAGTTGCCTTTTTACACGATACCAAGTGCCCTTACTAACTTAAGATGCTACTATTGTCTTTTCTACAGTGTTTGACTACAGGAGTCCACCCCTTCCAGGATCTAATACAGCTACCGTAAACACGTAGGTAGTGTAATTATGCCTTTTTCAATTCTTGTGACATTATGTTTTTAATTTCGCGGGTTGGCAGGTACACATACGCTTACAATAAGATAATCCCTGCCTCAATTCCGCACCTTGGTCGATATTTTTTAGATTAATAACAGTATCTCACCATGGAATGGCCATTCATTATCCATACTTTAAGCACAAACGAATTATGCTGCGATCACATAGACATGTGATCTGACAAGCTAAAGAAGCACAACAAATGCAAGATATGCATGCCTGCACCGAACCACCATGCATGATTTTGCATACGCTATGTTCATGTTGCATGTCTTTTGTATGACTGACTGTATATGTGAAAAGAATCCTTATAAACGACTCACGGGTGCACACGAATAGACAAGTGCACGACGAACAAAGGATATCTAAACAATAATGTAGCAATCTCAATTATGTTTCTTTATATGTTGTGTATGTCCTTTTTGCTGTGCGTTTTCTTACAGGTTTTAACCACACCTTAGTGCGTGTGCTGAAATAAATATACGTGGCTTATTTTTGCCAGAGCACATTTTCAAACTGTATGGTCCTGAAAAAGTCTCACTATTGTTGACGAGGCTGAAACATGTCAACCAGTATGTGAGGGATAACGAAGACCAATTGTCTCTTTTCACTTTATCCCCCTTTTTTCTTATAACTATGTTCTTGGCCGTTGGGAATAAAAATGTTGTCAGCAAGAAGTCCCAGAGGCATTTTTAACTTCACCACCTTTTGAGGACACATCACACGAAAAAGAAAAAAAACTGCTCCGCTGTACGTTAGGCGTTGAAGCACAGCTGGGTTGCATTCGGCAGCCCAGCAGGGAATCTGATGATGAAGCATGACACCAAATAGGTTTTTAAGAAGAACCCTCACCCACCAACCTATGTGGTTCCTGGCACTCCAATACTTCTAACAGAGTCATCGGTCGGTTCATGTTGGTCATGATTACAGCTCTGCATATTACACAGATCTTACTTCTCCCACTCCAGACTACACAGGATGGGGAGATGCGATTTGGCTCAATGAACCCAGGGGTGTGGCGCTCCAGGTACCATTGATCACCCGCTTTTTAGGGAAGTCTCGACATTGATGGCTACGGTTATAGGACTTACAGTCCCAATGGAGGCCAAAAGGCTCCTCCTGGGTATCACTTAGGAAGGGAAATTGCCCAAGTACCATACACTCTGGCTGGTCTTAGACGCTGGGGTAGCAAAGCGAAATTTGGCCGGATTGTGGGAGCTAGCAGACGCCCAACAGTCCAGGAATGGGAAAATAACCTTGACTGGTGCCAGACGATGGAATGCAGGGTCTATCAAGGTTAGGGATACCCTTAAATTTTATAAGATTTGGGGCATGGATACAATGCAAAGGATCTGGGGAGGGGCTGGGTGGATATGAAGGGAGGGTGCAAAGCAGCCCGTTGTTGAATGCATCAGTTGGTACAGACGGCGAGATACGCACTGTACATGTACATGTACATGGGCGAGGGTGATCAATGTTGAGGCGAAATGTGCACAGGCTCCCGGCGAGGGGCTATGGTGTTAGTTAATCCTTCGAACTGTACTGTAGTGAATCTGAACAACTGCTTAATAAACAAGCATTTGCAATGCAATAGGTCTTGCATTAGGAAAGTTTGAGCTATTGGTATTGTAAATGACAATTTTTTTATTTATGTGTTGGTTTTGAAAATAGCTAAATTAATAGCTTTGTCATTTACAATGCCAATAGTTTTAACTTTTGCAAACGTGACACCTATACATTTATAATGCAATATGTGTTGTAGTTACATGACTTAGATGTATTAATATTACAAATAACAATGGCTTTTATTTTTTTTAATAATTAATACTTAAATAAAAGTTATTTCAATTTATAATGGCAATAGCTTAAACTTTTGTAAATAACTTTTGGGAAGATTATGTTAAGTGTATTTTATTGTGATGAAAATCCAAGAACAGAAGTGAAATATTAACATCTTTTTGTGACATTTGTAATAAAGCTTGAAACATTGAGAGAACATATTAGAACCAGTTGTTGTTGAATGGTTGCACAGTGATGTTGTGGCGTTCAGTGGTGCCGAGTGACGCTACGGCCTTCAGTGGTGCTGAGTGATGCTGTGGCCTTCAGTGGTGCTGAGTGATGCTGTGGCCTTCAGTGGTGCTGAGTGATGCTGTGGCCTTCAGTGGTGCTGAGTGATGCTGTGGCCTTCAGTGGTGCTGAGTGATGCTGTGGCCTTCAGTGGTGCTGAGTGATGCTGTGGCCTTCAGTTGTGCTGAGTGATGCTGTGGCCTTCAGTGGTGCTGAGTGATGCTGTGGCGTTGAGGGATGCTGTGGCGTGGAGGGATGCTGTGGCGTTGAGGGATGCTGTGGCGTTGAGGGATGCTGTGGCGTTGAGTGGTGATGTGGCGTTGAGTGGTGCTGAGTGATGCTGTGGTGTTGAGTGATGCTGTGGCGTTGAGGGATGTTGGCGTTGGCTATTGGCGTAGCATTATTATTTGCAACGCCAATAGCTGAAACTTTCAGTAATGCAAGACTTAGTGCGTCGTAAATGCTTGTTTAATTTAAGTCAATGAATCATATTTAATGAACTATGCCAGTAGGGTATTATAACATTCTTTCACTTTGGCAGATGCTCTAAATAAACATTTAATTACCTACAAACCCCGTTCTCGTAAGTATATGAACAGAATTATCTGGTTAATGCATTAAGGAGGATCTTTAGCGAGACCGGCATGTCGCGTACACACTGTGCAAAATGGCATTTGTAGCCCGCCCTGCATTCCTCACAGGTCAAGCAAACTGTCTAGCTTAATGCTTTGGTACACAGCTGCATATTCAGTGTCTGCTGTTCAACTCCTGTCCACGGCTGCCACGGACTGGTTGATAAGGAGGAGGAGTAGGGGAAGAAACAGACATGAGGATGGTGTCGTGAAATGAAGCAGCAATGGGGTGTGTGGGGGAGCGAGAGAAAGCGGGGGTTTTAAAAGCAGTGAGAGGAATGCTGCTAATAAGCTACCAGACAACATTGGCAGATCGACATGAAGGAGCAAAGTGGGTTGAGGCGGGGAGCAAGGGAAACGCAACACACAAAGTGCTTGGTGTAAATAATAATATAAAACAAGCAATAGAAAAAATAAACCATCAGGAGAGAGACTGTGGGGTAACCTCCACAGCTGCAACCTCTGACCTGGATAACCAGGTTCGAGTCTCTGCGTCAGTAAAATTGTGCCAATAAAATATAGAATGTAAATACATGATGCTTGTTGTCATCACTAAAACAATGGCAGGAATGCCGATAAACTAAAAAAAAACATATCAGCCAGGAGCATCTGGGAGCTGCGCCGTCGGGACGACCAGGAGGAACCCTGAACACAAGGGGGAATGGCGAGGAGTGACGACAGGGGACGCATGAAAAACAAAATATAACATTTTGCGAAGTCCTTAAAAGTTTAAATAAAAATAACCACCCGCAAAGTGTAGAACGTGCATCATTGGTGAAGTAGAAGCGCTGGTTAATGATTCGGCCGGGAACCTTTCAGTCTATGCAAGAGAAGATAACAAGCACACACGAGCAGAGGCTGGCAAATGGTGACCTTAGCGCTAGCAGCCGCATGCTGGCAAATGGTGACCTTTCAGCGCATTGCTTTGAAGTCTCATGGCGGGGGAGCAGCTTGGGAGGCATTCCATTAAAGTCTGGTGCTGCGAGGCAGATGGGTTTGACGTGGACGCGCATCTCACACGAGTGCATCACATGAACTGCACGTAATCCGTGCTTGGTCAAGAGTTTGTTTCGCCTACTATACACCCGGCTATTAATCCCTGTGGGATATAATAGCCAAGACCTAAAAAATAGTTATTTTTTTAAAGTATGTACATAGAACCGGGTATCTATCACAGCCAACGGTGGCATGACCAACATTCAGAACCAGGCACTTTTAAGGGTTTCTTACTAAAACCAATCCATCTTACAATTGTCCTGGATCCCCTCTTGAAAAATAAAATAACAACATTAAAATTTACAAGAAAAGAAAGTTCATGGTAACGAATTTAAGTTGTTAGTCTGTGAACACATTCATTTGTTTCTTTCCATTTCAGTATTAGCAACTTTAGAGGGAAAAAAAAAACATTTCTAGCTAGTATTGGGCTATAAATTAAATAAAGTAAAATTGTGCAATGAACACATTTTTGCCATAAAAAAGTTATTTAGTCATGTGGTCTTTGTTGGAATTTAAAACACTTTAAACACGTAGGCATCCTTTTCACCAAACACATAGACTAATCACGGAATGTGAACCTATAATCAATAATTGATAAGATAGGAAATTGTAAAAGTGGAACATGCTGTAATTAATGGCGGGAAAGCAAGGCACATTTGAAATGATGGTCACATTAATAGTTTTTTACTCCGTCCAATCTTCCTCTCTGTGCCACAGTTAAATTATATACGGAAAATCAGTAATACACTTACAACATTTCTATGCTCAGGTAAAAGCCCAGAGTTTGCCATCACAAAGTTACAAGGCCAAAACGAAACAGAGGAATCAAGTTTCAAGTGCCCAATTGTACTACAATGTCTTCTGAGTTGATCAAGCCTCACTTTGGTCTACTAATTATGAGCGTGCCATATCCCCATAGTGTCAAACTCACTTGATAGACCATTCCCTTCTGTTTTATATTTACACACAGAGCCAATTACAATATACACATTGTCTAAATAATGTCACATACAAAAACATGCAATGAATACAGAAAGTTGAATCAACTCTCACAAGAGGACTAGCTTGACAATCTATTATGGTTCAATAGTGAAATTAAAATCGGGGGCACGGCTAGAGAAGCCATCGTGGCAAAAGATCTGTCAAAGAGCTCTGCACAATACCCCTTAAAGTATATAGCACTGTTTATTTATGCCAGCCCAAGAGGGTGACGTTCTTTCAGAGAACGCAAATGTAATGAATCATGGCTTGAGTGCGGTTAAGAGTTGCTCCGAGGAAGCCACTGTGGTGTCCACCAAGTTCAGTTAATCGCATTCCACGAGCGTCGCTCTCCGTTATTTCAATAACGTTAACTATGAAGAAACATCGTGTTCTCTGAAAGAGCTATCGGTACAGACTTGGCGTCGTCCACTGCAGTAACAACCTGTCTAATATTTTAAAGGGACTCCTGTGCAATAACACCCCTCTCAGATGAATTCGAGACCGATTGAAATAGAAAGATCATCTACCTATACTACTCACTGCTTCCAGGTCCAACTTCAAATGGGGAAGGAAGGAAATAGCTACTTTAAAAAGAAAAAAGCTCACTCCCACCCACTAAAAGATGTAGAGAGGCTGCAGACTTTAACAAGTATAAACATAGACGATGGACTTCACGGAGAGACATCACGAAGAATAGAATAACCGATGAATCTCAAAGGGACAGTGATATGGATATGATTCTCAAAACGAAGATTATTTGTTTATCGACATTATATAATATATACTGATTGATTGTGTTTAATGTACAGTACAATGAAAATACTAAAATACACCGCATTGCCTATGTACTTGTACAGAATCGAGCGTATTTTATAGCACTACAAACAATAGCGAAGGTAGCAGTGGAAATGAAACCTTCACTAAGCTAAGCAACAACATATCCCGTGCCTTATTTGGAGTCTATTCAGGGAATTAGCTAAAGTAAACCGAGTGTTCCCATTTTCTCCCATTCAGACAGCTCAGCAACCTAATGTATTTAGGTTTGTGAGAATGCTAATGTGATGCAGGTAAAAATGTCATGTAGCACCACGAACCTAGGCTAAAACGAAAAACAAAACGTGAAGGCAAGCAACTTCGAGACATACAGTAGCAAGCATAACCAGAAGAAGTAAACGCGATGACGCCAGGGCGCACGGAATTGCTGACACGCGGTGACGACAAGCCGTAGAGCTCGGAAGCCGGAAGTACCGGCTGGGTTGGGTCTGTTGTTGGGTTCCTTTCTCCGGGTCGTTATGCAGGGCTCGGGCACCACTGTGCGGCGCCCTCCACGGGCTCCCAAGCAGGCTGAGCGGAGCCTGGCCTCGGCGCTGCCTGGTGCTCTTTCCGTCACCGCCCTCTGTACCGCTCTCGCTGAACCAGCCTGGCTACGCCTGCACGGAGGGGGATGCGGACGACCCGAACTAGGGCTCAGCGATGTGCTGGGGCCACTGGACGAAGGACTTTTGCGTGGTAAGCCTGTGAAGCGGGGACTTGGGCTTCTTGGGCACAAAGCGCTATGAACAGAATGTTTCGAAGAAGCGGGCACAAAGGACGCTCTCTATTTCGAGCACGGCCATCTGGCTATCCAATGTGACCCACCAGCGGTCTGCTCTAGAGCATGCGGATTTGATCGTTTTTGAGTGGCCGTTCGCGCTGCCCACGGTGACAAGCAAGAGTGTCAGGGGATCGTATTATAGTGCGTCCAAATCTCGCCCTCTCTTACTTTATAAGCTGAAAAAGCGGCGATTGTCGGTAGAGGGGAAGGGGGGGGGGGGGGGGGGTAGATGCCGCACAGGGAGGGGGGTGATTAGGGGGTGGCTGATGTCTTGTAAAATTAAGTCCACGGAGTAAATTCATCCTTGGAGAAAAGAATACGTTCAGGTGCGATCAAACATCCCTGTTTTTTTCTTCCTTGAATCATTTTGAAAGATGCACACATCGACAGATTAGTGTATAAGCACAGGGACCGCATGATTTGTCCAAGATCAAATTGTTAAAGTAGGTGCCCCGAGTAATAACAGGTGATTTTTTTTTTAACACACACTAGCTCCTTTTTAGATTGATTTTTAAATTCTACCAGTATGCTGAGAAGGGAAGGGGTCACAGGACTACGTGCAAAATAGTGATTGGCTAAGAGCGTGTCATTTGACTATAAGGGGATGTTGCGATTTTAAACACAATATAAAACTAAACTATTGCCAATACTGTTACCTTAAATCCTTCTCTTTTCCCCACAGCACATTAGAGTTAAACACAATGTAGGTGCAAAGACTTCTAGTTCAGTCTAAATTAATCTGTTTATTTTTTATTTTTAAACCCGTAGACCATTGTTTGTTGAGCCATAAGATCTTCAAATCAAAAATATTGCTCCAAATTTATAAGATTAGACAAACTTATTGTATATGGTTGTTGTACAATATTTTAATTAGTATTGAACTGTAAATAACTGGTTGTGGCTGTGAGTGTGAAGTGGTTGAATGTCGGATAGGTTGAGTGACTGTGAGTATGTAATTATTATGAATATGTAGAGTTGAATGTTTTACTAAAAGTAAGAATTTTTAGGTCTCGCCTGTCGATGCGCATGCGCATCGAGCAAGCGAGACTATTGCGAGTTATCCACTCTTTATCCACACTGCAAGGAATCGTGGCGATTCCTTGCAGTGCCCGTGACTTTTAAGGTCAATGCGCATTGAGCTTATGCGCATGCGCATTGACCTTAAAAGCGCGTGCACGTCCGTCTCCTAACAACACACACACACCCTCTCCCCCGCTCCGCCCCCTCCCGCCGTGTCGCATTTCTCTTTCTCCTCCCCCTCCCCTCTCTTCCTTCCGTCTAACGCCGTGTCGCACCTCTCCGCCCCCTCCCCGCTCCGCCCCCTCCCCTTCCCTCCGTGTCGCATTTCTCCTCTCCCCTCTCCGCCCCCTCCCCTGCCCGCCGTGTTATTTGTTTATTTTACCCGCCGTGTCTCTGCTGCTTCCCCCTGTCCTGTCTCTCCTCCTCTCTCTCTCTATACCCTCCCCCTCCTCCCCACCACTCCCATCAAGTCCCTCTGGCCCTTCCCTCCTCCCCGGACCCCTCCTCCCCTGCCCCCTCCACCCTTTCTTGTTCGGATTTGAGGTTGAACTGCGTTTGCTCACGCATTTTTTGCTGTTTGCTTTTTGCTTTACTATGAGGTAAAGCACAGGGCTGAGTTGGTTTCTAAAGTCTCCTGCCACATTGCCGCCTCCTCCCCTCCCTGCAAGTGCATTTGTACTGGTAGATTCTAGCGCCTGGTTTATCTCGGAACTCTAACTAAAGCGCTTGGCTGCTTAGTACATTTCCTGGAATCGAGACGCAGTTTTGCAAGGTACTGCGATTTATTACTGTCCCCTTTTATCATTAGTTTTCCCAGTTAACGCTTTCCTGGTTGTGGAAGCACAATTTTAGTGTGGACACTTGGGGCTCCAAACTGCAGCTTTTGAACAATGCACAGGACAGTGGTGCCAAAAACCGACCGATGCAGAGTGAGGTGCCAGTGGTGGTGCTGGTGGAGAAACCTGTCACCGGGCCTCCATGGGGCTCTTACGAAGAGCACTTTTTCCTGCCACCTGGAGTAAGAGAAAATAATTTAAGATGCATGTTAACCCTACCTGTAAACCCACAGATTGTTCACCAGCGAACATAAGCAGAATTTTGGTTTGTGGCGTGTGTGAAAAACATTGATTTTTCGGACATTTTTGTCTGTAGCCAATGGGACTCTGAGAAATTAAAAAAAGTTTGCTAATCGTAGACAAAATCCTAATTTCTGAATTTTCCTAGTAGGAGAAACATTTTTGGACCTACTCAGATTGTCGTGGTACACACTCACACGAGGTCAAGTTCTGATAATTTTAACGTTGTAATTTGCACATCTCCGCCTAAAGCGCCTTTTACTATTTCCACAGTAATTTCTTTATGTTCCATCAGTTCTGCTTTGTCCAGCTCTTTTGAAGAGGTCGGGTGTTTCTCTTCTTTCTTGATCTGCCTCCTTGTTTGTAAATATCTCTTCACGCATGTAAGCTCGGGTGAAATGCTGTTACCGGCTGTTGTGCAAGTTAGTCTGCTCTTTTAATTTGTGTGGCTTTTGAAGTCTACCCACATAATACAAAGTTACATTTTGCTGTAATCAGGAGGTTCTCTGGGAAATGTTGGCATTTTGGCAGTTTTATTTATCCTGGTATTTGCTACAGAATCGCGAAATTCCAGGAATATTTGAATACTGCTTCTTTCGGGTGTGTTTTTGTGTAGCCAAGCAGCTGTTCATCACCCCACCCAGAGGAGACTTCGAACAGATCTTCTGTCCCAAAGTAAAGTGTTGATTGTCAGGGCAGGACTGGGGAACCAAAACCTCACTCACCCTCAACCCCTCACCCTCAACCCCTCACTCACCCTCAACCCCTCACCCTCACTCACCCTCACCCTCAACCCCTCACCCTCAACCCCTCACCCTCAACCCCTCACCCTCAACCCCTCACCCTCAACCCCTCACCCTCAACCCCTCACCCTCAACCCCTCACCCTCAACCCCTCACCCTCACTCACTCACCCTCACCCACTCACCCTCAACCCCTCACTCTCCCTCAACCCCTCCCCCTCGACCCCTCCCCCTCAACCCCTCACTCACCCTCAACCCCTCACTCACCCTCAACCCCTCACCCTCAACCCCTCACTCACCCTCACTCTCACTCATCCTCACTCAGCCTCAACTACTCCCCCTCACTCACCCTCACTCACCCTCACTCTCACTCATCCTCACTCACCCTCAACCCCTCACCCTCACTCACCCTCAACCCCTCACCCTCACTCACCCTCAACCCCTCACCTTCAACCCCTCACTCACCCTCACTCTGACTCACCCTCACTCAGCCTCAACTACTCCCCCTCACTCACCCAAAACCCCTCACCCACCCTCACCCACCCTCAACACCTCACCCTCAACCCCTCCCCCTCACTCACCCTCACTCACCCTCAACCCCTCACCCTCAACCCCTCACCCTCAACCCCTCACCCTCAACCCCTCACCCTCAACCCCTCACCCTCAACCCCTCACCCTCTGTCATGTGCTTATCTAGGTTCCTGATCGATACTGTGACCTTATGCCCCTATTCGGCTATAAAGCCCTTTATTCCCTATATTGGCATAACCGTTCAAGTACGATTTTCTGTAAAGTCATCTCTGGCCTCACACGAGCAGAGCCACAGAGCCACATTCCAGCATGACTCTCTGCTACTTCCTTTGCGACCAATTAGTGCAATGACAGAGCAGCAGTCACTATCTGATATTCCTAGATAACACTCCGAGTTCTTCAACAAGATAAAAACTTAGCAAACCTGGAAATCCCCGCTTGCTATGTTTTGATTAGTAATAGAACTCTAATGAGCAACTGATAGCTGCCACTTCCTAGTGACATCTTTAATTGACGTCTTATGTCCAGCAAACTTGCGTCAAACCCGGCACCTGTCAGGTATAAATATTACCAACGTTGCCTTAAGCAATGCGAAGCTGTGAGCGAAGCTGTGAGCTGTGAGAGCGAAGCTAACTGCTGTTGAGCACTCTGTCGCTGCAGCCTGCTATCCTGTGGTGGTGAAGCTACTGATTACCATTATCGCCGCTACAGCGCGACCTATGGTGCAGTACGCTTGAGGAGCCGTGCAGCCGTCCTCTGCGAAGACATCCAGCCCAGCTGCCCGCGGACGCTGTCACCCCTCCTTCCTCCAGACGCGCTGAGAGAAGCCGCTGCCTTTCTCGTGCAGAGAAATCCAGTCCCGGCGCTTCCGGTTTACCCTCGCGGGTGACTGGGATATCGAGAGAGACCCCTGAAGGAGATACCAATCCTCCATCATTCTATTCAGAGGTATGGTGTTGACTAAACCCTTAGAAGAGAATTCTTGAAACAAACCTTGGCAAAACCAACTTAACTTAAGCTACTTACTTACTCCCCCTTCTCACGTGTTAGGCCTAGGTCAGGCACACTGGGGTAGGCTTAGTTAGAAGCACCAGTTGAGTATGTTAGCCTAATGTATATATGACTGTATAAATGTTTTATTACTTTTAAACCATTGTATGGCTAAGAAACCATATCAATGCTTTTACAGTTCTATTTCGCTATTCTTATCTTACTGTACGTACTTTTTATAATAACAGTTATTGCAATTGTGGCAATACATTTCTCTTGTACGAGAAGAAAGACTGTTCAATAAATGTTAACCTTTATTGATACACGCCCGTCTCTCTATTCTCTACATCTGTGAAAGTAAACTGCACTAGACTGACTGAGTGAAATCTATGTCTATTGTTTCACACGACCCTAGAGATCGACTCTTGATCTGAGGAGCAAAGTTGTCATGTTGCACGGTTGTTGGAAAGCTGAATCCCTTCTTGTCTGTGCCAAGGAAGCTGATCACTTCCTATGCAGAGAAGAAAGTTTCCAGTGACCTCTGAGCTAGTTGGTAACACAACCCAATTAAGTTTAGCATAGTCAGTGGAGGCCTGGAATATAGCCAGTTCCACGTCGATACTACTGTTTATGTTATTCCAATGCGCAGGGCCTAGTGGGAAACTAGGAACTACACTACATGGCGCCCTAACGTTTGGTAAGGCGATAAACTAACGTAAGACTTGTAGAGTAACTCAGTCGTGCATATTTCACACCCCTTTCTCCCTTAAATACTCCAATAGACGTCTGGAGTGGGTGAAAGGTTAAAATCCGCCCGACCTTAGTAGGAAGAGATTCCTATGTAAAGCTCTGGTTTATTCAACGTTGAAGGATACAGTGTTCCAAAATATTGTGCATCTAATCTTTGTCTCCTTGGAGACCTACTCTGCAAACCTGCATTTTTTACAATGCCAGGAGAAAACGGAACCACTGGGGCCGCAGTAGATGCGACTCAGCAAGGTCCCGAATACACAGACCCGGATGCTATTATCATCCCGGTCCACTTAAGAAGATCTATAACTTTAAAACTTATAGAACATGGACTGACACCTCAAGGTGGTACAGTAATTTTCGTGATAGAGGCTCACGAGTATCGGCAGACAGAGGTATTCTATTCATGGATAAACTTTCCAGCGGTAAACGCTATAACACAAGAGTTTCACTATTACAAAATAGAGGAACCTCCGGAAGAGTACGCTCCTTTCGAGGAGATTGAAATTCCACTTAAATTTCAAGAGCACCTGCTCTGGTTTAATGGCGCCCTAAAACACAATGATCACATAACCAGGCTCGGTCCACTAGGTAGACCAGGAGCCACGTGGCCGGTTCTAGCCAGCTACACACCACATCCTGACATTATAAAAATGTCTAGAGAAGAGCTGTTAGCACAGCTAAACACATTAATAAAAATACATAGGCAATTAGTCCAATATGTACTGCGGACTGCAACAGTCCAGCCAGCTGTTAATTCACACCAGCTGACCCCTCATCAGGGGAACACAAATAAAATTACACCACAGAACATACAGTCATGTCTTGGTAAAACACCCGTAAAACGGGAACAAATTCCTTTCTGGTTAGCCCAGAAAATCACTCAAATAGAGGCAGTATTTCCTGATACTACCCCTATTGAGAAACACAGAATCTTGACCATCTGCCTTCCTATGGGAATCGCACCACACGTGGAGGACTGTGACACTTGGGGTACAGTCTTTGCTTCCATTTACACAAAAACACACGGTGTTCCGTCTATGGCGGTAATACCAGACGTGCTAAAACAGATTCAAAATGAATTCGGTCCAGAACCAGCTTTAAATCTAGGTATGAAATTACTGAAAGACTTCAAGCAGGTCACGGCTATATTATTAGCCAATGTAAAGGGAGAAGCAGCATCTGTGGCGATTCGCCAGAAGTTGAGGGAAACAGATATAAAAGATCCTGTTGAGCTTGCAAAAATCATAGAAAAATGCTATGAAGAATTAGGTAGAGACAGCTTGGGTGGAAAACCAGTTAAGCCCCAACTGCTCGAAAATCCTGAAAAATTATTTATTAAAAATAATTCAAACACTCCTAAAAAGAGCTGGGATGGAAATAAACAATCCACTCCCAAGGAAAAAGTTTTCCAGTCCAGAGGAAGGTCTCCTCGACGGAGGGAAAGAACTCCGACTCGAGAACGCCAGTCTCCCCAACGGGAGCCCTCTGAGAAAAGATATAACCTTAGAAATAGGGATAATATAAAAAGACCTGATAGATATCAAAGTATTGATACACGTCCCTCTCGATCTCTTCCACAGAATTCGGAAAGAAGAGGACGGTCAGACCCAGGAGAGCACACCAAGTCCAAAGACAAGGAACCTGCTCAAAATAAGAAATCTCAATTTCAGAAAAAGAAGGTAGCCACTATTAGAATAATCAACCATGCCGAGAATACTGAGGACACAGTTGAAAAACGGGGAGTGGGCATTGACAATGTTGGACAGTGCAGCAGAGATCAGTATAGCACGCAAGATCTTGATGAGTCATCTGGAGACAGTGGACACGAATGAATACATTCAGGTTGAAACTGCCGACGCCAGACTTAGCGAGCCCCATAAAATATACGAAATAACATTGCGTATAGAGGGTGATAAGACTAGGAAAATTAAGGGTCTATTTTGGGATAAGCTCTCAAAAGGCTATGATATTCTGTTAGCTGAAAAAGATTGGCCCCCGGAGTTTGTCAGGGAATGCCCTCGTGGCGAAGAGGTAATTATGCCTGCCTTCTCGAATCACATACCGATTCACAAAAAATATACATATGCAAGGAAATGGGCTGTAGCCCAGGCACCTGCATTGTATAAAAATCATGTAGGATGGGATGAGGATTCACCTCCTCACAAAATCCAACTAAAAAGTGAACCAACTGCCCAACGGCAGTATCCCATAAAGCAAGAAGCTAAAAAACAGGTCAGGGAGATCTTAGATCAACTTGAGTACCAGGGGGTGATTGAAACATGCACCTCTCAAATGAACAATCCTTTGTTTCCTGTCTCCAAGCCAGACAATTCATATCGTCTAGTTTTGGACTACAGACATCTTAATACATGTTGCAAAACTTTTGCAGTACAAAACTCGCATAGTGCAGCCCTAATGAATAACATAGTTAGGAAAAAATATAAAACGACATTAGACATTTCTAATGGTTTCTTTTGTCAAAACATTGCACCAGAAAGCAGATACTTGACCGCTTTCTCCGCATTTGGGTCACAGAAAAAATTCTGTCGACTCCCACAGGGGTTCAAGAACAGCCCAGGACTATTCTCAGCCAGGGTAACAGAGTTACTACAAATCTATGATGATGAAGCATTATCTTACGTAGATGATATTTATCTCACAGACGACGACTTGGATACTCACTTGAAAAGAGTGAACACCATCATACTTGGGTTCGCAGCAGAGGGTTACAAATTCAACTTTAAAAAGTCCCGAATTGCCCATCTGACAGTACTATTCTTAGGGTACGAATTATCAAGTGAAGGGAAAAGCCTAGCGGACAACTTCTTAGAGAAGTGCGCTGTACTCCAAGCTCCAAAAACGCTGAAGAATTTACAATCCATACTAGGTTTTCTGAATTTCGGAAGAACTTACATTCTAAATTACGCAGAGAGGGTTAAACCTCTCTACGAACTAATTAAACCTGATTTAAAACAAATCAATTGGACTCAAAAACACACAGAAATTTTGAGATCACTGCAAACAGACATGTTAGCAAAAACAAAATTAGATACACGTGACAACACGATCGATCTTGTAATCCGAGTCATCCCAGGAAGATGCGGATTCACGTACCTAACCTCTAATGAGGGAGAAAAGGTACCAATTACAATTAAATCTCACTTGTACACACAAGCAGAAAAAACATTCAGTCACACAGAAAGAACTGTGAACGCAGTGCAAATCGCATTAGCAAATGAAAGAGAACTAGCACACGGCAAAAGGATTAATATCCTTACAGCGGAATCCGCCTTCGAAGCGCTATTCAGCCCAGTAAACCTGCCTACAGTGTCACTGGATCCGAAATGGATACAGTGCATAGATTCTCTAGGAGCGGAAGATGTGAAATACTATTTCGCCCCGCAATACAAAGAACTGAATGATTTAGAATATGAAGAAGAATATCCTCTGCCAATCGAAATCCTGCCTCTCCCACAATACGCATGTATAATCTATACAGATAGCTTTGTACAGCATTTCAACGTAGAGAGTAAATCCTACAATGCAGCATGTGCGATTATTAAAGGTCGTTGGCTGTGCGGTAAATTCAGACCGAAAGTAACAAAAACTGAATCTGTAAGAAATTGTTCGGTTCAGAGAACTGAAATCAGATCTTTAAAGATGGCGCTCGAAAATGCAGAACGCGAATTCCCCACACTTATCGTGTGCGATTCTCATTTTTGCGTCAATTCTTACAACAACAAACTGCAGAGTTGGATCGAAAACGACTACAAAGATGACACAGGTGCCACAATAAAGCATAAATTGCTTTGGGAACAAGTAGCTCTTTTACACAAAGAACTACAAAAGACTCACGTGATTCACGCACAGAGTCTTCAACGTGATGGCGTTCACGTTGCAGGGAATTCATTGGCTAATACAGCCACCGCGGAAGCAACTAACCCGGCTTCCGTAGCCACAAAAAAGCGTACAGATAAGTATATAGACGGGGAAACTATGCTAGCAGTAAAAACGACCGTAAAAGGCGACTGTGCAGCACTACCCGTAAACTATCCACTCAATTATGCATACATAATCGATGCAAACTCCGTTCCTTTTGCTCGAATCCCTGGAGTGGGGGATAGAGTAATTCCAAACACGAACAGGAGAATATTTTTAATAGCAGACGCACATATGGGTTTGGGTCTTAGGCACAGAAAGATCAAGGAATCACTGACTGAATTACAATCAGTATTCTGGTGGCCGGGAATGAATGTGGAACACCAAATATATGCAAACAACTGTGAAAACTGCAATAGGGATCGCAGTGGCGAACCTTGCTACCGGCTACCAATCAGAAAGAGCGTAACGCTGCCTACACCCCGTCCTGCGTCCTATTAATAGTTAAGACGAAATACACTTAAATAATGAGGCCACCAGCGCTCGGCTGACGCTAGAACGGTTATAAAAGATTAGCGAGTCCATATCGGCACATACGCAATTACCACGTTCCATTCTGACCAGGGTCCTGCTTTCAGCTCTCGAGCCTATAAGGAGGCCATGGCCAGCATGGGAATTGGGTTGCGGTATTCTTGTCCATCGCACAAGTGTGGTAGAAAGAAAAAACCGGGACATAAAGCAATCTATAACAGCGAAGGTATTAGGTTCAGGCGCTGGGTGGGTCAAACATTTAATAAGTGTCCAGACTAGTCTTAACAACATGCCAAGAAATTCTCTAAAAGGTTTCAGCCCATACGAACTATTGTTCGGAATAAGAATGCGCGTTCAGGACCTCGATAGTCAGATGTCAGTGGTACAAGAAGAAACAAAGCAGTTTGAAGTAAAAGACCGTTTGGCTGTTTTACAGGAACTGAATGAAACAAGAAAATCATTAAGCAACATAAAGTTAAAGCAACAGCCAAATACCACTGACGAGGCACCACCCGCAACAGCCCCAGCAAGGCCTGTCTGGATTCCAAAGATTGGGGATCTAGTCAGAGAAAAGATCGCGGTTAAGAAGGAATTTGGGCCTTCTTACAGAAAAGCAGTACCTGTCTTAGCAGTCACCGGAACAAGAGCAGTTGTGCTACCGCCCCTTGCTGGTAAAAAGGAGAACAGAGTCGTGTCCATCGATCTGGTAAAACCACAAGCATGTGGCCTATAATCAACAGTAGGCCCAGTGGACTCCCAAGAAACAACAGAATACCCAAACTTGCAACAATCCAAGAGGTTCAAACTGAAAGACTCATCACATTCGATCAGCCTGCAGTGCACAATGAAGGACTATGCAATAATGCCATGGAACTCGTGCCTCTTGAAACACAGATTGAAACAGTTCGTCAAGAAACAACACCAGTCTACAATGATGTGGCATCAGAAAGTGCTACCGAGAGACAGATTGAAAGAACAATCCCATCAATTGACAGAACTGCCTCTGGTTATTTCATCAACTTCGACAACTTCTCTGAAGATTTAAATGACCCGGAAGTGATGCCAGAAACAAAAAAGTCTTTTAAAGAAAAAGCAACGGAACTCTTTCATCAACTGAAGGAAATCTACCTCATTTCCCCTTGGCTAGAGTTCTGGTTCGGTCTAGGTGTATTTTTCCTCCTGCTTTGGCTCATCATGGTACTGTGTTTGGGAAAATTCATTGAAGGAAAGTATATTACAATGGACACAGCAAGTCAGAACATCAACCTAGTCCTGAAACCACACAGATCATCCCATGTGAAGAAAAGAGAACTGTCAACAGTAAATGTCACAGCAATTCCAATACCTGGTGGGGTAGTATGGGAGAAAACAGACTATGAGATCTATGGTCCGGTCGAAATCCTGAAGTATCCTCATCAACTAAAGGTTTCCTTAAGTGACTTTTTGACACCAAGTACACTCTCTGATGATTGGGACTTTAACAGTATTAATGACATGATGTCTGATTTAGTAATGTCAGCTAGATTCACAGATCATGATTATTTACAAGGTTCATCTAGTTATGAGCAGTTATTCTGTTACACCCACTATGGGGATCATTACTTGCATAAATCTGCACAGCCTAGAAATGTTTTTATGTATAATCAATGGGAACATTGTAGTACACCACCTAAAAGCAGTTCTAAAGCATTTTTGAGAAATTCAAATACTTCTCAGGGTTTAACACCAGTGATGCAGAAACGTTTTATTATAAACTGTTAGATAAAACAGGAATGAAAACAATGCTGACAAATTCAAAATTGATATATTCAGAAGCATTTTATGACAAAATGATGACATTTGGTTTTGATTATTGGAAACATAATATTGAAACGAAATCAATTTGGGGTACAAAAGATTGGCAGGTGCAAGGCATAGAAGCACTGTTTAGAACCTGCATGATACCAGAACAAATGTTATTTTTAAATGACACTGTACACCAAACATCTTGTCTTGGCCTAGCCAAAAACAAAGACCTGAAAACACCGTCTATACCAAAGCCAATAACTGAAAATGCAACAGCTGATAATGAGTTAGACGTGTCACACATTTTACATTTCAACAGAACACATCCTGATTGGAAAAAGTGGTTAATCTGGCCTACAGACACAAATAGCTGTCAAGATCGATTCCTGAATAAAACACAGGGTTTAAAAATGACCAGATTAGACTCAAGATATTCCCAGAGACAACATCCAGGAATAATAACAACATACAGTGTAGGCAAACTCTGCCTAGAATGGCTAACTACATCCACACTGGCTGAAATTAAGCAACACTTGTCTTTATTAAAAGATGGTGCTGATTTGCGCGATTTCATTCTTGGACCACGCAAACAGCGTCAAAAGCGTTTCATAGCGACCAGCATCTATGCTGCTTACAACGAGGCTTGGAAAGTAAAGCAAATTGAAACTGCTGAAAAGATACGAGAAATTGATCGTATTAATTTGGAAAAATCACTTTCTGTAGTAGACAATGGGTTAATGACTCTGTCTTCCAGAATATATTCTTTGGACAATATTGTATCATCTGCCTTTGATGTGATAGACAGAGATTTGCTAATGTTACAACATGGCCAGTCTCAACTACGCTCTATTATAGAACTAGGCTGGACGCTGCAAAATCTTCGTTCAGGCTATGTGCCTTGGCGTTTGATAAACACAACGTCATTATTTTCCATTTTTAACCTTACTGATAAACAGATCAGTTTGGCACAGAAAGGAGCAGACTATACAATCTTGAGCATCGAGAAACTCGAGAGATTACCATTGACAATGTCAGAGAGCCCTGTCATTGAATGGATAATACACGGGGTTATCACTATTCCGATAACAACTTTCCGCTTTAAAAAGTGCCTTGAATACATACCTGCTGGCCAATATGAACAATTGGGTAAGGGGTATGTTAAATCCGAATGGAAATTACCATACACTCATTCTTGCTATAGTGACAGCGACAAAAATGTATTTCTTAGTGGTGACAACTGTAAACATTCACTAAGCGGTATACTTTTGTGTCAGGGTATTAATTTACACGGAGCATGTGATGGCAATTCAAACAACCTTTCATGCCACCAGCTAGTCACACCTGCAACTCAGATAGAGCCCTTCTTTATGCAACTCGCAAACGGGAGTTACATTCTAAGAACGGATCACAGGTGCTGTGGCCTCGCGCCCGGACTAAGTTATCTAGTAGAAGTTACGTCCATGGTCAAATGTTGTATGCAAGCATTGTTTCCGAGCGGGCCTCCAGACACAGTGACTCCCCTCTGGCCTCGTCTGAATCTCTATTCTATACGAATTGATACATTAAGCAAAATGAAATCTGTGCTTTTACAGACAACAGTGCCTATAACGTCATCTAAAGAGACGTATGATCTTCTAGTCGCAAGGACGGCTACTGAGGTCCATGAACTTTTATCAACAAATTGCCCCGTGCATTTCGTACAAATGCTTGAGCAACTCCTTAACATGTCTAGTGCTACGAGCATCCCAGGCATATTTAAGACAGTCTTTACGGGACTGCTAACACCCTTCCAGGCAATTTTGGGAATCTTTCCTAATTTTGTGCACTCCATCTTTGGTGGTATTCCACTATTTTTTGGACTCATCGCAGGGATTCTATTTTTGACCATCCTGCTACGTTATGGCAAACCTCGGCTCAGACATAGCTCCCATGGGAATGGAAGAGACAATCTTAGCAATGCGCTACAGGGACAGGATAACTAACGTCCTCGGATTGGCCAGGCTGAGAGATCTAAACATGACCTGGTTCCTTTCATTCAGACCAATATGGCAAAATTGCATTTTACCTGTGCTACGGTGTATGCTTTGCGGCGAGGAATGCGTGTTGGACATCTGTCTTTCACTTCCATCAGCAGTACCAATGGACGTCGATACTTTGCTAAGTCCAATAACGGCTCACGCATTGTGTTGTCCCCAGCGGCTACCAATCCTGATGACGGCATTCGTGGAGACTCCTGTACTACAGCCAAGTGGTAACAGTGGAGCGAGTGACAAAAGCAACATCATCCAGGTACAACGTTCTGTGAGCATTGCTGATCCTGCCTTCGATGACAGCAATCATTCTCACACCTGCCAAGATTTTGTAGACCAATTCTTTGCGAGCCTGTCTGATACGATGTTCTCACCCACAGAGAAACAATAACTTTTGAGAAGCTTTCCGACACACAGCGTTCCCATGAACTCTGAATTCGGCCTTCAGTTTTGATCAACATAAAACTGCCAGGAGCTTTGGTAACATATTTTTTCTTTGAAGTGGACAATTTTTCAAATATTGACCCTTTTCTTTTGGCACGAACAATTCTTTGCTTAACGTAAAAACTATTCTTAGAGAACAGAAGCTTCACACTTCTATTTCTAAAAAACACATCTAGAGACATAACAATATAACACCAGCCTCTAGCACACATGTTATTACAATGCATTTTTATGTGATGATTTATCTCGCATTTCTTCTGTCAGAGATACTTCATGTGTAATTCTTCATGCATAATCGTTCATTGATTTCATATGCAATAATTTTTTGAATGATTACTATGCTTTTAAAACTACGTACAGTACCTAAATTCCATGTATTACAAGTACGCCTATTTCGAATGCATTTATGTATTTTGGGGTGGGCAATGTTACACATACATCTAATTGCTTAGTTTTAGTAATTTTGATGGACATGAATTCGTGGAGTGGGTGTCATGTGCTTATCTAGGTTCCTGATCGATACTGTGACCTTATGCCCCTATTCGGCTATAAAGCCCTTTATTCCCTATATTGGCATAACCGTTCAAGTACGATTTTCTGTAAAGTCATCTCTGGCCTCACACGAGCAGAGCCACAGAGCCACATTCCAGCATGACTCTCTGCTACTTCCTTTGCGACCAATTAGTGCAATGACAGAGCAGCAGTCACTATCTGATATTCCTAGATAACACTCCGAGTTCTTCAACAAGATAAAAACTTAGCAAACCTGGAAATCCCCGCTTGCTATGTTTTGATTAGTAATAGAACTCTAATGAGCAACTGATAGCTGCCACTTCCTAGTGACATCTTTAATTGACGTCTTATGTCCAGCAAACTTGCGTCAAACCCGGCACCTGTCAGGTATAAATATTACCAACGTTGCCTTAAGCAATGCGAAGCTGTGAGCGAAGCTGTGAGCTGTGAGAGCGAAGCTAACTGCTGTTGAGCACTCTGTCGCTGCAGCCTGCTATCCTGTGGTGGTGAAGCTACTGATTACCATTATCGCCGCTACAGCGCGACCTATGGTGCAGTACGCTTGAGGAGCCGTGCAGCCGTCCTCTGCGAAGACATCCAGCCCAGCTGCCCGCGGACGCTGTCACCCCTCCTTCCTCCAGACGCGCTGAGAGAAGCCGCTGCCTTTCTCGTGCAGAGAAATCCAGTCCCGGCGCTTCCGGTTTACCCTCGCGGGTGACTGGGATATCGAGAGAGACCCCTGAAGGAGATACCAATCCTCCATCATTCTATTCAGAGGTATGGTGTTGACTAAACCCTTAGAAGAGAATTCTTGAAACAAACCTTGGCAAAACCAACTTAACTTAAGCTACTTACTTACTCCCCCTTCTCACGTGTTAGGCCTAGGTCAGGCACACTGGGGTAGGCTTAGTTAGAAGCACCAGTTGAGTATGTTAGCCTAATGTATATATGACTGTATAAATGTTTTATTACTTTTAAACCATTGTATGGCTAAGAAACCATATCAATGCTTTTACAGTTCTATTTCGCTATTCTTATCTTACTGTACGTACTTTTTATAATAACAGTTATTGCAATTGTGGCAATACATTTCTCTTGTACGAGAAGAAAGACTGTTCAATAAATGTTAACCTTTATTGATACACGCCCGTCTCTCTATTCTCTACATCTGTGAAAGTAAACTGCACTAGACTGACTGAGTGAAATCTATGTCTATTGTTTCACACGACCCTAGAGATCGACTCTTGATCTGAGGAGCAAAGTTGTCATGTTGCACGGTTGTTGGAAAGCTGAATCCCTTCTTGTCTGTGCCAAGGAAGCTGATCACTTCCTATGCAGAGAAGAAAGTTTCCAGTGACCTCTGAGCTAGTTGGTAACACAACCCAATTAAGTTTAGCATAGTCAGTGGAGGCCTGGAATATAGCCAGTTCCACGTCGATACTACTGTTTATGTTATTCCAATGCGCAGGGCCTAGTGGGAAACTAGGAACTACACTACACCTCAACCCCTCACCCTCAACCCCTCACCCTCAACCCCTCACCCTCAACCCCTCACCCTCAACCCCTCACCCTCACTCACCCTCACCCTCACTCACCCTCAACCCCTCACCCTCAACCCCTCACTCACCCTCACTCACCCTCACCCTCAACCCCTCAGCCTCACCCTCACTCACCCTCACCCTCAACCCCTCAGCCTCACCCTCACTCACCCTCAACCCCTCACCCTCACTCACCCTCACTCACCCTCAACCTCATGCTAAAGATTTACAAAAAAACCCATAAACAATTCTAAAAGCACTAACTCTAATGCTGCGAGACCTATTGCATTTCTAATGCTTGTTGTATTTGTGATGTAGATGTTGAAAATGTAAATTTGGGGAAATTTAACCAACAAATGGATTTAAAAATAAACAAAGAGATTAATTCAGACTGCACTAGTAGTCTTGCACCTATATTGTGTTTAACTCTATGTGCTGTGGGGAAAAGAGAAGGATTTAAGGTAACAGTATTGGCAATTGTTTAGTTTTATATTGGTCAGTGGCTTGGCCTTACTGTTGGGAGCCCAAACCCAGTGGTGCTATTTGGCGATTTTAAACAAGCATTGGCATAGCCAATAGGTCGCGCCTTTGGGACCTTATAAGTATTTAGGTATGCAACACGTTGGGATTGTAGACAAGCAGAAAAAAGACAAGGAAGAGTGTGGCCCTCCCATGAACGGCCTTTCTGCGGTTTGTTTTACACGCCATGATCATTCAACCTCTGGTCTCTCAGCTGAGTCTATCCACAGTAGTAATCGGGAGCATTCTGCATGTGTTTAACCATGCTGTCTCTTGGCAGCGATATCCCAGCACCAAGAAGCCTTCTGGGTGACATACGTCGCTTTTAACAAGTCACTCTAAGGTTAGGACCACACTGCTCTCCACTGGGTACGAGGCAGAGAGCGCTCACTCACGCCCACGAGACAAGAGGGCAAATGTTGACACGTTTGATTCGGTGGTGTATGTGACCTTTGAACCACAGCCCCTACAACACGCCCACCAAGACGCTTCCTGCCCAGAGACGCAACTAATACTGCACCAGTCAGAGAAGGGGGTCCTGAGCCGCCTGTCGTGACTTGGGACCTTGGGTCAGTGGGCATGCAGTTAGAAGAGAATTAGCAAACATTGTGTGATTGAAGGTTTTTTATATTCTACAACAAAGCGAGATGGGTGTCTAAAATTATAAACACAGAGAGTAAACACCTCAAGAAAAGATGTAAGGAAATCGGGAGGGAGAAGGAAAAATTAAAAAAAAAATGTCTTCCTTTGTATGAGGAACCACGTTGTCCTCTTTACAGTGAAAAAGTCTTAACATGTTTTTTTTCTGCTGGTCCTTTAAGCACTTCTCAAGTCCCCCGGGCCAGGCTGCACAAGGCAGCGTCCAATATGTTTTGATTAATATACGTTGCATGTTTGCGAAGAGGCGCCAGCGCTTCGTGAGACCTCAGATGTACAATGATTCTGCAGAGCTGAGCCATTCTGCGCTTTTCAATTCTCGCGGTCATCGCTCCGTCAACAAACAAGGTACCTCTTACTGGCAAAATGAATATTTTATAAGCCAAAGGCATATTACCCATTAAGAAAATACATAGCAACAACACTCTAGCAAAGAATAGTTTTCATGCGCACAATAATGCATTGCAGCGCTCTCCGTGTCTTTGCATATGACCCTTGTTTACGTTATGTTACATCAGACACCGAAGCTAGGCAATTGAAAGTAGAGAGCTGAACTGAAAATATGCAACACGGGAGAGGGTGGGACAGGGGGCTGGTGGTGACACAACATAGGAGGGGGTACTAACAGCGGGGCAAAAAGTAATGATGGGGGCCAGACCAGTAGAAGCAAAAACAAGCATGCTGCAAAAGCGAGTGTGTTTGTTTACTTTTGAACACTAGTCAAGATCCCGATAAGGAAAGTATACACAATGCGCGCCCTGCTCGCTCCCTATGCCAGGGAAGTTAACCTGAAAAAAAAAGGCGGGACATTCTGCTGTCTTTAAACAATTGCGTGCTTTCGTTTCTTGAAAGCCACACGCAAAGGCCAATTAATGTAACAACCACGTGCACAAGCTTTCGGAATGTGGGAGTGATTACAAGAGCCCTCTCCTAGGGCAGTGCTTGCGCGCTGCGCTAGGCGAGACCTAAAAAATATCTCCTTGTGCACCAGTTTCCAATCAGCCCACAATTCGGAGTTGTTCTTATGTCCAGGCCGAGAGACCACCCTTCCAATTTTATGGTCTTTCTCTAGATGTAGAATGCATTGTTGTATTCCCAACATGTTTAAGTTAACTGGTAAGGATGATGTCAGATACCCTAGTTCCTGGCCAACATCTAGTTCACTTGTCTGCTTACCCCACTATCAGTACATCTCTTTCTACCTCTAGTGCTCCTTTTTCCAATGTCCCCCAAATATTTTCATGTAATGGAAGGTAAAGGCATACATAGATTGTAAGGTCCTTACTTTGGGGCCTGTGTTAGTGTGTGGTTACAGGGCAGTATACATTTGGATATCAGTCACTCCTTTTATAAACCTGTCTGTCAAAATTGTCAAAAGAGCAATCAACAATTACTCCCAAGAGGTCGTAAAGGAACTAAAGCACTGTGTGACATAGTAATCACACTCAGTAAGCTCAGTTGGAGACAAAGTAATAATCTTTTAAGATGGTCTGATTTTAAAGGGAGGGGATTATAGAATAAAACTGCAAAACAAGCTTCACAACTCATAGCAACCCTCGCTCCCCAACAAATGTCTTTTGATGTGTTTGCACACCCAAAGTGCCTTGCTAAATGATATAGAAAGTTGGGTACTCCAGCATCCAAGTACACCAAAAGTGTAAACACCACCATAGTTGAGGGTGGCTGATTTTTACCCTCTCCCCTTAAATCAGGCTATGAGGCAGGTGATTGTAACTGCTGCTACTTAATGAATAGAGGCCAATTTATATGCAGCCCTGGGGAAGTTGCTTACTGCCCCCAAACTTTTTAATTCTTGCCTAGGCAGCACTTGCGCTGCCTCTTCAAGATATGCTATATTCAGAATATGGGCCTGAAGCTCCGCCCATCTTTTTAACTTTGCAAATGATTTATTTTCATTGGTCAGTAGGCTTAGTAGTTCCTCCTTAGTACCACCTTTTCTCTTCTTGTAACCTCCCATAAGGACACCACGTTACGTGTGTTGTTACTCAGTATGTTTTGATTACAACCTCCTGGCACTAATTTCTAAAAGGGCTTTCGCGACACTTACCCACAACATTTTTTAATTTTGTATTATTTAACTAGCGCGGCAAGATTCAGCACTAATAATGGCAGCTGCTCCTTCCTTTTGTTCCTTGCGATCGCCAAACTCGGCCACATGCCTTTTTTCATTTATTTACTATTGAAGCGATCGCGGCACCCAAGCGTTAGCTTGAGATGGTCAAAGCCTAAGCGCAGGTGCCTCCATTGTAACTAAAGTAAACAAAAAGGGCGGAAAAGTGTGCAGCCAACTTATTTTCTATTTGCTTACTTTCGTTACAATCGGGACACCCGTGCTTTAGCTTTAAACATCTTAAGCTAAAGCACTGGTGCTGCAATTGCTTCAAAAGTAAAGAAATGGGGAAATAAAGTTTTTTTTATATTTCTATGCTTGTGATGCAGTAGTGGCACCCACGCTTTAGTTTACTATGTTTACAGCTAAAGCATGAGTTCCACAAAGGTCTAAAATTTGGAAGAGTTTGAACTATTAGCATTGTATACGACAATGCCGTTTATTTATGTGTTTAGAAAATCTGCAACCGGTGTTTACGCTCAAACTCTTGCAAATGCGAAACCTATTGCATTGCAAATACTTGTTTTATTAAATCCAATGCTTTTCCTCATCTGTTTTTCACATACAGTAAGTAGGTGTTTAAAGAGTGTGGGACCTGGAAACTGTTTTCAGGCTGTCTGTTCTCCATTTGTAAACACTGTAAGGTTGCACAAGATGATGGTTTCTGTGCATATTTGACCCGTTTACTGTGGATGTGAACGCCTGCCTGTCCTTTGTTCAGTGTCCAGACTCGGTATCAGCAGAGTATTTGAAATAGGCATGTTTAAAGTGTCTGCAGCTCTATGGAAACACAGCTCCAGTCATAACCTGGTGGGAGGGAGCTGTATTTCTCCCTGAGATGTTCTAGTGCCTTTATTTATTTTATTTATTTATTTATTCAAAGTTTTATATAGCGCGAACAAGATCTTTGCAGATATCAGAGCGCTTTACAGAAATAGGTGTAGGGGCAACTGGAGGGTGGATAAATCCACTATGGGGTACAATATGGTAGCCTAGTAGCATAGGGTAGCAGCAAGTACATATTTAAAACCAGTAAACGACATGTAAATAATAGTACAGAAACAGTACAGAGTCTTCGATCCCGCAGCAATAGTGAACAGGTGAACTTAGGCCCAACGGATGGCATTTACCTCTTTCTTAAAGCTCGCAGGGACAAGGGGTAAGGACAGCAAGAGGGTAATTGGAACCAACTATTAGGAGCAATATAGTAGTCGGTAGTAAGTGAAAGAGCATAATGGGATATCAGTCATGTACAAAAATAATACCAATAGTCAATCAGGTAACCAGTCCTGCAGCAACGGTGCAGAAATCTGTTCCAGCAGCAGAAGAGTTCAGGTGGACTTGGCCATAAGGATGGCTTTTACCTCTTTCTTAAAAAGTGCTGTGGAGGAGATAAGCCTGGTTTCAGGAGGGAGTGCATTCCAGATCCTGGGAGCCATTCCTGAGAAGGAGCGTTTGCCTTTGTATGCACAACTGGTAAGGCACCGCTGCCTCTGGATCTGTGAGGCAGGACACCTCTTCCTCAGGCACCCTAGGGCGCAGAATTGTAGTGGCTGATCTAAATAAGATGATCAACAACAGGAGCTAGTACCTTGCTTTAAGATCCTGGGAGATGTTGCCAGACCAAAGGCAGGACTTGAAATCGGAAATGTTGGTTCCTTGCAGCAAACCACAGAAAATGTTGATTGGAGGGATGAATCCAGATGCGACAGTATGCATCTTGAGGCTCCAACGTCACCAGGAAATCGTTTTCACCAGTACGGAGGTGATTTCCAAGTTGAATATGTCCACTGAGATGTAATTGGTCAGGGTCCTCCGGTTTAAAATAGGCTTTATTCCCCGTCAGATTTGGCAGTCAAAATAGAATCCTTTTTCCTCACTGAAGCAAAGGTACAAATATGAGTGCCTTCTTCTGTAGAAGAGCTTGAACCCCTATTATCTTTACCTGAATTCTCAACTCTTTTTTTAACCACGGGATAGGTCTAATCAGATGGGGAGGATTTTGGGCACATGGAATTCAATAACAGGTCTTCACTAATTGGAGCACCCATTGGTCCATGTTACAGTTCTTCCAAGCATGATAGAAAATCTTAACTTTTCCCCAACTTAGAGTAGTAATTGTTGGGACAGTTAATGCTAGGTTGGGTTTTGTTTCCAAACATAGACTGGCCTTGAAAGGACTCTTGTCCTGAAGATTTTGGGACGGGTGCTTGAACATAAAGGACTACTTCCTAGACCCCAGCTTAAAAGGTTTGGGAATTTTTTACTCTTCATCTGCTTTTTAGGTCGAGGACTGAGTCGCACTGCGTAGCAGTGTGGGCAGAGCTCCGGGATTTTATGTTTCTTAGTTAGGGGGCTTGAACCCGCCCCTCTTCTCCATTGGCTGGCCTCGTAAATGCTGGCCAGTCATTGGCAGAGAGGGGCGTCACTCCCTTTAAACCCTGTCTTTTTCGGATTCGGGGGCGTGTTTTTTGCGTTCTTTCTCACAGTGACGCCATCCGTCACTCAAACCTAAAAACACATCCCGAATCCCAAAATGACAGTGCCTTTCTCCGAGGCATTTCTTCCTGATCTCGGAGAAAGGTGGATGTGCTTTCCCTCACTTTGTGCCTCCAGAACATTCTAGCAGCAAAGCAGACTCTGTTGGATGCTGGTGTACACGCCGCCACCCATTGGCCTTAGATGTGTTCTGCTAGGGGACTTCAGTCGGCATCGCAGTCCAACCTTTCCGCAGCTGGTTCCCGCCGACTCCTCCAGACTGCTACTCTGCCGCTGACTGCTCTTTAACGCTGCAAGGCTCCTCCTGGCATCTTCTTCACAATAGCGGCCACAGGTACAACTTCTCCGGGCAGAGGCAGTTGATTAAATGAGGAACTTTCAGGTAGAGCATAATTATTTATATTATGTAAACCATAGACTATGGTTGTCTAGATCTCCCTGTCAAGTAGAATGAAACAAGGAGGCCTTTACTCGGCACTGGACCTTCCTTGCACCTGAAGAGGCCAGCTAGTGCCACCATTAGCAGTCTCTGCGGAGAGGCCAGTGGTTGTATGGGAATGAGGTTTTAACTCGCGCTGCACTTTCCTGAATAGTTTGGGTACGCTGGGGGAGGAGCTGACACATTCGCAGTTTAGAATGTTAGGACCCAGAGCTCTCAGTCCATAATCAGTACCAAAGTGCCTCGAGGCGATTTCCCCCCCCCCCCTCCCCACACCGACCCTTGTTATGAAAACCGATAGTCCTTTCCAAACATGAAGGCATCTGATTAAACCAACTCAGTGTGTGTAGTTTGGATTGAACCCGGCCCACTCCAGCCACCCATGGCGAGCTTTTCTCCGTTAGATCTGTGTTTACACAGGGCATCAGCAGAGCCAGGACAACGGCGGCCGCAGTGGTTTAAACAACATGTCCACTGTGATATCACAAGTTACGTCAAGAAGCAGAGGATTGGTCTCAGGGGGGTCATGCAAACAACCATGGCATTGTGACGTCAGAGAAGTAGGTAAACATTTGGACATTGTCAGGTAAGAGAAGTAAATCCCTGTAGCTTATTACGTTGGAGGGTTATGTGACCAACCAGGACATTGTGGCGTCAGAAAAATAAGTAAACCAGCAGGACATTGGGAAGTCTGGGTTTATGTACACACTTTGGGCACTGTAACCTCAGAAGAGTAAATAAGCCAGCAGGGCCTCTGTGTGCGTGTGGTTCTGTCTGTGCGTGTGGTTCTGTCTGTGCGTGTGGTTCTGTCTGTGCGTGTGGTTCTGTCTGTGCATGTGGTTCTGTCTGTGCGTGTGGTTCTGTCTGTGCGTGTGGTTCTGTCTGTGCGTGTGGCTCTGTCTGTGCGTGTGGTTCTGTCTGTGCGTGTGGCTCTGTCTGTGCGTGTGGCTCTGTCTGTGCGTGTGGCTCTGTCTGTGCGTGTGGCTCTGTCTGTGCGTGTGGCTCTGTCTGTGCGTGTGGCTCTGTCTGTGCGTGTGGCTCTGTCTGTGCGTGTGGCTCTGTCTGTGCGTGTGGCTCTGTCTGTGCGTGTGGCTCTGTCTGTGCGTGTGGCTCTGTCTGTGCGTGTGCATGGCTCTGTGTGTGTGTGTGTGTGTGCGTGGCTCTGTGTGTGTGTGTGTGCGTGGCTCTGTGTGTGTGTGTGGCTCTGTGTGTGTGTGTGTGTGGCTCTGTGTGTGTGTGTGTGGCTCTGTGTGTGTGTGTGGCTCTGTGTGTGTGTGTGGCTCTGTGTGTGTGTGTGGCTCTGTGTGTGCGTGGCTCTGTGTGTGTGTGCGTGGCTCTGTGTGTGTGTGCGTGGCTCTGTGTGTGTGTGCGTGGCTCTGTGTGTGTGTGGCTCTGTGTGTATGCGTGGCTCTGTGTGTGTGTGTGCGCGGTTCTGTGTGTGTGTGTGCGCGGTTCTGTGTGTGGCTCTGTGCCCGCGAATACTCTACTACTCTTTGATGCTCACCTATTGCCATTGTAAATGGCAATACCATTTATTTATGTTTAAAAAAAAATGCCATGAGCAATGCCAATAGCTCTACCGTTAATAATGCCGAGACCATACTATCGAGACTGGACTACAGTAACGCCCTGTTTTTGGCAGCCCCCGAAGCTACCTTTAACATCCTTCAACGGGTGCAGAATGCTGCAGCCAGGATGCTTGCGGGTACTTCAAGAAGATCTTCGGCTAGACCGGCCCTGAGAGCACTTCACTGGCTGCCAATACGCGAAAGTCATCTTTAAATCGCTATGCATCACCCATAGGGCTCTTCAGGGTAAAGGACCTCCGATCCTCAGGAGCCTCATGTGCCCCTATAAATAATCTCGGGCTCTCCGGTCGGACCTTGGAAATCTTGCAAGGGTCCCCAGAGTTAGGAAGGCACGCACAGGGGGTCGCCGCTTTTCCGTAAATGCAGCAAAAAATTGGAACCCCTTCCCCAATTGGATTCGCGCCGAACCCTGTTATCTTAAGTTTCGAAAGGCACTTAAAACAATTCTTTTTCCTAAGGACTCTTAACTATTGGTTTCATCCTCAGTTTGCTTTTTGTTCTATTTTCTGTTAGCGCTGGGACGCTTTCGGGCAGCCATGTGCTTTATAAATCTAATTTCATTCATTCATTCATTCACCATTGCATTGTAAATGCTTGTTGCCCCATAGCATCAAGTTCATTACCAAATAGTTTTGTACCTCTAAAATGTAATTTTTTTAAGTAGACCCCTGAGTGAAGTCTAGTTTCCATGACTTCATCTAAAGCAATCTAGGACCAGCTATTGAAGCCGGACCGATGCTGCAGCTGCCCACAAGCAATCAAATGTGACATCCGAGATTAATTTGAATACCAGTTCCATGTTTGCTAGAATATTAGTGGGTAGGTCTTCATTTTCCTATATGCAGTCATATAGGTATTGGAAATGTTTAAGTAACACATGGTTGTGGCAAATGCTTTATATGTATTTGCTCTCTCTGAAAAATTAGAAGCGACATCAAACGTATTAAGCGAAGCCTCCACGACATCAGGTATGCTGGAATTCCCTGATAAAAGCTTAGATGTCTATGCCATTGAAGCCAAAGTAGTGTTAACCGTGGGAGTTTGAGGAAAATCTTTTTCAAAATCACTGACCTAATATCTCCTGTTCAAGTATCGCAGAATGGCAGATTTATCTGGATCTTTCCACTGTTTATATAAAATTCCCTTTGACATCGTGGAGAATATCGTCACCCACATCATGACTCGTATATGGTGAATAAATCCCCTCTTCCTGTTGGTCTTTGCCTTTAAAACCCAGGGTTTTTCTGATGTGAAACAATAATTCTCGCAAGTGGAAGCCTTGTATATATTTTCCCTGTTGATCCTTTTCAAAATCATCATCTTGTTCTTTAAAGTTCTTTGTTATGGGTGCTGCCATTGCAGAATCGACCGCCTTTTTAATCATGTAATAATATTGTGGACATCATAAGATCGCCACAAGAGGTCCTAGTTTCCTAAAAGTTGGGAATTAAGAGGTGAAGTATCTTTTGTGTTTTCACAGCGGTTTGTCAACCTCGTCCCCAAAGTAAAATGATCACATGTTCCAAATTTCAAGGGCAGTTTTATAAAAATTGCAGCATTTTCACAAAACTGTAGAATTTGCACTTTTTTTTGAAAATCGTGAAATCCTGGACGGTCTGATGAGTAACCTCATTAAATTGTAACCACTCCTCTTATGGCTCAGAATCTGGACGAAGAGCCAGACCTCATTCAACAGGGCTGTCCTTGCTGATTGCTTGAAATTAGATCGATTCCTGAGCATTCCCTGGCTACGGTACAGTCTGAACATCTGCCGTTGTATGGGTTGGGAGGATCTGTTTACTTTACCTAGTCAGCTAGTGTTCTCACTGCCTTGAAGAATACTTTTCTAACTGGGTGTCTGGAGGAGAGAATGCAGAGGTCTGTAGACAAACCCATCAGTCCAGACTTATATGGGTATTTGCACTAGTACTAGCATTGAACCATATCCAACATGGGTGAGCAGCCAGCATCACAGATTTTAAGGGCTCCGCCTTCATCCCACAAAGTGGGTGTGGCTTAAGAGCCGTTTTGAGAGGGACTTCGGCAAGCTAACCTAGACATTCCAGAGAAGCGCGTGAATTGTGTTCGTTGTTTATGGGAGCTGGATGGGAATTGGCCATCGCATGGCTGTCTTTTTACAAGGCAGCACGCAATAGGCCATAGTCTGTAGCGTTTCTCCACTTCCTGCATATTCTGTTTGGAGACGCGCACCAGAAGGCTATAAATGATCAATTACCCGCTGTCAAAGGGGCCCGTAATTGAATCCAGATGGTGGGCGCACGTGCACCATTCTTTGCTGTCTGCTCTCGGAAGCCTTGGAACTGTATTTGGCATTCCTGTAGCGTGTGCATTTAGTGTCAGAACTGGATGATGCTGGGCGCGTGTGCACTCCAGCCTCTCCTCCTGGGCCATGGCTTGGCAGAGGTGCGTGCCTGGAAGGCTGCTCGGGAGTCTGCTGGGTCAGGCACAATATGTTTTTTGTTGAAATCTGGAAGTTCTACAACAGGTTGCGGTTTGCGTGCAAGTACATTAACGGAAAGCGCCACTGGCGCGGAAGCAGAAAACAATGATGTGTCCATGAACATAAGTGAAAACAGAGCGGTAAATAATGAGGCAGTGACGTGGTTGCTAGAAAGCAAAATCACTTGTTAGCAGTGTTTAATTTGTGCCATAATAAGTGCCAGGGCCCAAGATATTTCTGAGGAGGCCACGGCTGCTTGCCCTACTTCAGGCCACTGCCAGTGATGCCAAATACGAGAACCAACGGCACCTACTATCCAGTGTAGGACTTAAAAAAACAAGTGTGTATACCCAGTCATGCATCTGCTCAGAGTCGTGAGTGCCGAGTGCCTGTTCCAGAGAGAGCAGGGTATGCTTGTGCGCTTACACAGTGCACTGACACACAGGAGCTAAAACAAAGAACAGCTGAAAACGTGGGAGCTTCATTGAGGCAGCCGGCCCTTTGTGAAGGGAGCAGCAAGGAGGGGATGCCTCAACCAATCAAGCGTAGCTACTCACAACCTACTGTAAGATTGCAACAAAGGCCAAAGGGCAGAGCTAGGTCTTTTCGCATTACGCAGGGTGAGCAGTGTGTGAGTGTGTAGGTTGAGCAGTATGTGAGCGTGCAGGGTGCACCTCCACAAAACTCACGCTATATACGGCTGAAAAATAGCACTAGACGATGATAATGAAATTCAACAGTACTGCGAAAGCATGGCTTATATTACAAACAAAGTCTTTTAGTTGCCCATTGTTATTATTGTTATTGTACAGTCTTATATAGCGCTCGACTTACCCTGGAGCATCTCGGTGCTTGCCTTGGGAACCCGTCCTGGCTTTTCCCTGTGAGATAACCCGTACTGGGCATCCCCAAGGTGAAAGCCAGGCATCCCGCCGCGGGGGGCCGTTGTGGAGATTAAGCAAGTTAATGCCCAGAGTTGCAGAGTGTGAACCCCTGATTCGAGTGGGCGCCGAAGCGAGAATTATCGAGTCCGTGGACATTTGGGCTCAAGACCCTGCCGCGTCGGGAATTCAACCCTGGTCCCGGGTCTGACCTCTGCTTCTGGGTCTGCCTCCTCTAACCAGTGAGCCACACTTCTCCACTTCTCATGACAATGCCATTTATTTAACGATTAAGCTATTGGCAATGTAAATGACAATGCCATTTATTTATGATTTAAAGAAATGCCATGAGAAATGCCAATAGCTCTACCTTTAATGATGCCGAGACCATTGCATTGTAAATGCTTGTTGTTAATCTGACTGAGGTTATCCACTGCGCATTTTCTTGTTGCCTTTCCTGTTCAGGGCTCTTATTTCTCTCTGTGTCTTTGTGATGACCGCTCAGCCCAGAGCGCAATACATTTAGTTTTTTTGGTAAATTTTATTAATTGCTGAGAAAAAGATCTTTTTTTACCCATCTCAAAGGAGGCAAATATACGCTACTGTTGAGCGGCCTTTACCTTTTTGCAAACAGTGCCCTCTACCAAGATTTGCTTTTCAACTGCTGTCTGCATTGGACGTGCCATCAGCATAGGGCTATTGCTTTTATGTGGTATTTTAATCCTCCTTTTATTACTGCTTTTATTGTTTTTAAGTCTTTATTGACTATTTATTTTTGTGGGTCGTCGTTTTCTGATGCTGTCACATTTAAGGATTCTTGCCTAATTGATGTTCTGAATAATGTTTTTACACCTTTATGGTCTAATTAGACCGAATAAAGTTAGTTGAATTGATCAGTTCTGACCACCCTGACTAAATAATGCCAATCCTGAACAACATACTAAAGATGATGCTTGCATTCTGACGGACTTTGGCTTTCTAACAGTGCCACTATTTCATGTAATTTTGATCAGACTCCCAGCATCAGTTTATACAAGATATTTGCTGAGGTTCGGCCTCTTGCAAGTAACTGTGTTCACTGAGGGCTAGAAGAAAGCCTAGACTGCAGCGAAACATTTGCCACCGTCTCTATTGCCTAAGAAGGAAAACCTAAGCTTCCAATTGAGGCCTTGTTCTGGCCCCTGACTGGAATTATCTGCACAACTTCACCTCTTGGGGCCCTTCTGAAATGCAGCAGAGTATTATATGAGCAAGCCCCTTTATCTTCCACCTCTTTTATATGTGTATACACATTTCCATTTTATATCGTCTGACAAAGGTCAGATGGCTGAATGCAACAAAGAGATAGTTGAGCTTTCGGATTTATGTGAGTTAGGTTGAAGCGTAGTTACTTTTCTAATTGTAAGGCATGTTCTCTGATGCAGTCTAACATAAGTCCATTCCATCAGTTAAATGGAGTATTATGTGATTACTATATACATACTGTCATCATTGCATAGTATATCTTCAGGCTGATGCAGGATCTCCCTGTACTACTTGTATTTCCCCTTTACAGTATATTTGTCACTAATGTGATAATTGCACCCTCGTGTAGACTCTGTTGGCTCAGTCACATCTAATGTATTGTATACCAATAAATCTCATTCTTGATTCCTACAAAGGGAGCCAAATCATTCCTCATTATAAACAAGCATTGGCAAGAACCAATAATTCTTGTCTTTGGGACCTATTGGCTTTGCCAATGCTTTATGGTATTGCTGCACAGTATTGGAAAGATGCTGTCTAGCACAGTCAAAAAAAATCTTTAAAAAAAGCTGTGGTGGAAGTAACAGGAAATGTCATTTGGTAGGTGCTTGCAGAGGGACCAGTAGCAATTTAGTACCTGAAAAAGGATTGAGCGGGTGTGTGGGGGGGGGGGGGGAGGCAGGGGGGCAAAGGGAAGTGGGTGGAGATGGGAAGCAGCAACATAACATGGGGGTGGGGAGCTAAAAGCAGCATTCGAGGGAAATGCAAGACCGGGCAGGAGAGAAGCACATGAAGTTTGGCAAGCGAAAGAAGTCAAAGACATTGCTTGTAGCGCACAAGAGAGACAGAAGCATGGAGCAGAGTGTAGTACCTGTGCGAAGAGCAAAGGTAAATAGGCTGTGCTCCAGAGGATAGATGGGCAAGCTTAGGCTGGAAAGTCATCAAATAAGAAGCAAGCAAATAGCCATAGTCTTTAACACTGCTTCCCATTTATTATCTCCCATTTTCATATACATTAATGTTTTGTTTGTTTGAGGGGCAGTGTGGTTTACTTTGTGAACTACTGTAAAAAATATGTTAGATATATTTTCCACTTGGGACTGAGTACTCAGAAACCACTTTAATAAACAAAGCACATGTTGATGAATATGCTAAAGTGTATCTTAGATGTATCCGTATGACCAAACCTAGATTGTTTGCATCTCAAAAACTTTTAGATAAAAAGATTTAAACAAAAGAAGCTAGGAAATAAAGTCAATCATTGGTAAGCAGTGGGTGGACGGTAAGCGTACGATGAGTCTTCTCGAAGCAGATAGCTCTTCTGTCTGGTAGGTTCGAACTATTGAATTACTGACTGCTCACTTTACTGGGTGCATCGGGGATCATATTTGTAAAAGTAATTTTGCTGCAACTAGAAAACTGGATCACAGATTGCTGTCAGATAACAAGAAGGGTTCCATACCTCCTATTAAACATACCCTGCCACACCCCCTTTTGTACCGCTTTTGGCCGCCATAAGTGTGGCAGGGTATGCTCAAACGTTAGTCCCTTTCTCACTTTGCCACTGTATTCAAGCAAGCCGGGCTGAAGACGGCTGGAATGCCAGAAACCGGTTCTCAGAATCTTGTTTCCGGTCCAGGGAAGACATGGCTTGGCAGTTCGGGCTGGACTGTTCCCATGAGGCACAGGGTCAGACTGATTTGCATATAGCCATGTCTGAACTGGGGTGGCAGAGTGGGCTAAAGAACGGTGATGGATTAAACCCAGATCTTTTGACTGGGTGTGAGTGTTTGGTTGATTCAGATGCTCTGTCCAACACCACCCCCTTTTGTACCGCTTTTGACCCACATTTTGGCAGAAAATAAAGGATCTGAACAGTTCAGACCATGTTCTGCAAGCTTTAATTAGTTTGCTCTCTGATCATTGAATACAGGTTCCTTCTTGGGGTCCAAAATGGAATTTACCTCTCTAATTTCAAATACAAGAGTGTGTTATCACCCATCGCCCAATTTATGTAGATTATCTCCCTAATTTCATAAAAACTTCTCAGCTTTTCTTTTAGAAATTGGAAGATAATGACATTTTAAATTTGATGTTCCCATATGAACTAGTTCTAATAGATCCCACTCTAGTAGGGGTGTAGAGACAATTAGATGTTCTTTCCAGATTCTTCAGTTCACATCTCTTAGTGGTCGATGCAAATAAAAGTATGAAAATGTGTGCTCATGGATTGATAACTCATAATTGACATTGTAATAACTGTTTGGAAGTAGGAGTTATACTTACTTTGGAGTTATATTAGCCAACAACTTAGGTTAAGACTTTGTAAAAGTCAAGAAGCTAAGCCGTTCTCTTTTGGTATGGGGTTGCTTCAATTTGATAGGACATTAAGGAAAAGCGATGGTATAGCCTCCACTAAATTATATTCCTCTAAAATCCCTGCAATTACTCTGTATGCAGTTGAACCATCACTTTTAAATCCTATAGAAAAGTTGAATAAAGTAGTGACAAAAAGGGGGTGGGGTCGCACACTACTCACACACCGGCGGAAGTTGCCCCTAAGGACTGTGGTCATTGTAGTAGAGTGTTCGCGATGCATCATCTTTCGATCTTGCTATCTTCGCTGTCTTCGCCATCCCTGGACACGTGTTTCGGGTTTTCAACCCTTGTCTGCAGGGATAGGCAGTGTTCTGGGGTCGCCGATGGCTGCCAATATCTGCCAGGTATAGTACCACTCCGGCGCGTAGGTGCGGGATCCCAGGCTCGTCAGCCCGCTGCTCAAGGGAGCTTAAAGTTACAAAAAGGGGGTGGGGTCGCACACTACTCACACACCGGCGGAAGTTGCCCCTAAGGACTGGGGTCATTGTAGTAGAGTGTTCGCGATGCATCATCTTTCGATCTTGCTATCTTCGCTGTCTTCGCCATCCCTGGACACGTGTTTCGGGTTTTCAACCCTCATCAGCAGGGATAGGCAGTGTTCTGGGGTCGCCGATGGCTGCCAATATCTGCCAGGTATAGTACCACTCCGGCGCGTAGGTGCGGGATCCCAGGCTCGTCAGCCCGCTGCTCAAGGGAGCTTAAAGTTACAAAAAGGGGGTGGGGTCGCACACTACTCACACATAATTGGCATTGTAATAACTGTTTGGAAGTAGGAGTTATACTTACTTTGGAGTTATATTAGCCAACAACTTAGGTTAAGACATTGTAAAAGTCAAGAAGCTAAGCCGTTCTCTTTTGGTATGGGTTTGCTTCAATTTGATAGGACATTAAGGAAAAGAGATGGTATAGCCTCCACTAAATTATATTCCTCTAAAATCCCTGCAATTACTCTGTATGCAGTTGAACCATAACTTTTAAATCCTATAGAAAAGTTGAATAAAGTAGTGTCTGCTTTAGAAATCAAACTTAAGTTGGCAACGTTCTACGTTGGTTGAGAGTTAGGACTGGTGATGCATTATTTTGAATCCTCTTCTCAGCTTCTTCATTGATTAACAAAAAGATAATTTGGCATGAAAATCTAAATAATTGTGAAGTCAAATTTTATTTCATCAACCTGGCCTCCTTCTGGTTGAAGAAATCAGAAATTAAAAAATAAAATACATTAAATCAAACTACTACAATCCATAAGAAACAATGACTGAAAAAGATCTTCAAACAAAAAAAGTTTGATCATAACTTTTTGCTCAGTAAACATATTAGGCAAGCGTTTTAACTGCACATTTGTGAAACTCTGTTATATCTTCAATCAAACCTTAACTTTGAAGTAAGAGACTTGTATGAATTTGGAAACTTCCAATAGGTGATAACATTTGGCTTCCCAATAGTGATGGGGAAAAAGGACCCAAAGAGTAAATTTTGTTGTTCAGAAACTCAAGATCTAAAACTTTTTTTTGTGTACAGGAGTCTCACCGAAATTTCTTTAAATGTAAAAAACTTTTTTTATAAGACCGTGTTCGTACCTTTTCTGAATCCTTATGTTTTTCCAAAAACTGAATGTTTGTTATAGTTTATACCACTTTTAAAATCTGTTTGTTTAAATAATTTGTCTGTTACCTAAATGAAGTATTTTGTGGAAATATTTCTTTAATAATTTTTATTTTTAATGCTTGTTCTTGAGGGATCGTAGTTATGTGCATTGTTGCTTGATTGTGCTTTCTCTCCCCTCTTGTAGAGTTCTGTATGAACCCACAGACTGTTTTGCTGCTTCGTGTCATCGCTGCATTTTGTTTCCTGGGCATTGTGTGCAGCCTCTCTGCATTTTTGCTTGATGTTTTCGGACCCAAACATCCTGCACTAAAAATAACCCGCCGCTACGCCTTCGCCCACATCCTCACAGGTGAGCAGCTCTGCTGACCAAGAGATTAGAGAACAGTCTTCCCCATTGGTCTAGCTGTTTCTATATAGGTTGAAATTAGCTGTGCCAGTTTGTTTTGAGTTGTAGTTGTTTTCAAATGAAACTAACCTCTGAGCTATAGTTCAGCCTTCAGGCTTTAAGGCGCAAGAGTGGTCTTGTAAGGAAATGTTACAACACTTCTGCAAAAGCTGTGCATAAAAAAAATTATATAACTACTCCTTTTTCTGTATGCTCATTATGCGACTGGCATCTACAGAAAATAAATGAGGTAAATCATACTACTGTGCCCTTCCCCTGTGACTGCTACTGTAGCAATTGTGTTCTAGGCACCCTCCTCTCTGATTAAATCTTTTTGGGCCCATAATCAGTGTTATGCTAACAGGTGTCTCTATGTGTTACTTTTATACCAATACTTATTAGATAATGGAATACTTCTACGCATAGAGAACATGCCACTGGTTACTACTAATGTACTAGTATTCTTAAGTTTATTAATACACAGTTCCAAATCATAGTGATTAAATGTTCCTACTGTACTAGTGAGTCTGTCCTTCAGGACTGTCTTCTCCAAATCTGTGCCATTGGGACACCACCCCTTGCCATAGTCCGCTAGGTTTCACAGCATATTCCCACATCCAGTGGGTCATGTGAACGCTTTTTTTTTCTTCTTCTTAAAACCCGAAAATTATCGGTAAAAGTTCAGACCTCAAAGCAGAAGGTGGCATTTTCAGCAAAATGTCAACGGCCATGTGTGTTTTTCTGTGCAACTTGTCACTGGTACAGCCACACTGAAGTGGACCATACGCTATTTCTTCCCTTGTGCAGTTGTACGGGGAGAGAAAGTTCTGGCTGTTTAACCAAGACTGTGCCCACATATGTGATGTGAGCTTATACGTAGGTCTGTATTCATAGTTCGCATCATGGAGACTTGTAGGAAATGTAATCTCCTTTTGTAAATATAAAAGTTTTCTGCAATTGGGTCAAAAAGCATGCATCTTTAGGCAACCAGCTTTTTGTGCTGGTTTTCCTGTTTGTTTCTTTACCATTGAGCCTTGGATTCTGAAGTGGTTTGCACTTTTAAAATTAAGTGAAGAGTTACTTTATTTAAGACTGAGTTCCAGGTAGGGCACAGGAGACCATAGCAGCTCTGGTTATTTTGATGTTTCAAGTAAGTTTTTTTTATAATCATGTTTCCTCTCTTTCCTTTAGTACTGCAGTGTGCCACAGTCATTGGTTTCTGCTACTGGGCCTCAGAGCTCATCCTGGCACTCCAGCAGCAGCACAAGAAGTACCACGGTTCCCAGGTTTACGTCACTTTTGCAGTTAGCTTCTACCTTGTAGCAGGAGCAGGTGGTGCATCAATCCTTGCCACAGCTGCCAACTTGCTACGCCACTACCCAACCGAGGAGGAAGAACAGGCCCTGGAGCTGCTGTCTGAGATGGAAGAGAATGAGCCCTTTCCTACGGAGTATGAGGTAGTGAACCAGTTTCAGCCACCCCCTGCATACACACCGTGACACCAATGCTCGTGGACATAATGAGGCAAAAGTTTCCACTCTGAGAATGGCAATTCCGGCTTTTCAAGAGGATGGATAAAGGGTAGAGACACTCCCTCTTTGGACACAAGTCTGCAACATCTTCGCTCCAAGCACGTTGCAGTTGTCTTCCGGAAGGCATCTAATCGAGGACGAAAGACAACCGTTCTTGCATCTTTTCTCCAGCAGAACCCCGAATGGAATTAACTATTAAGAGACTTTGTTTTGTGGCTGTTTAGTTACATCTCTTGTGGAGGTTTTGTCACTGAACTTTGTGCAAGTTTGTGGGGGTCTGGTCTTGTGAACTGCGTTTGAGTGGTTAGGGTTTTTTTTTACAACAATGGCCCATGTTTTACTGCGGTTGGTCATGTTTTACTGGAGTTAAAACTTGCTTTTTGCCGAAGTGCAGAAGCTGGATAACCTGTAATGCACAGATAGCTCACGATGTCTTTCTGCTTTAAATGTCTACATACTCAAGTGCTGCAATCACTAATGCACCTATTAACCTCTGATCACACTGATTCTTCCATACAGATGGTTGTGGATAGTTTGTCAGCACTCTTGGAATAATCTGTGTCATGATTCCATTGTCATAATTTTTGTACAGGTGCGTTTTATTTTTTCATAGCCTTTTTTGTCTTGTGCAGATCCTCGTGACCGTGATCTGGCTTGTGCACATTTTGATTCACACTTTTATACATCATAATTTTGTGCATAGGGTTCACACATCTATCGTCTAGCTCCATATGTTCTTCACTGCTGTCCTCCCTGTATTTTCAAAACTGATGATTCTGATGACATAACCCCTCAATGGACTGTTTTCTCATATGCAATCTCTGGCTGCAGGGGTTCTATGCCAGAGAATAGGTCTTCTTTACTCACGTCAGAACGACTTTCTTATAAATGCCCCATCCCCAGTCGTACCCAGTAGTCTGTAAGGACTTGAGGCAGGGGAGTCTTACAATCTGAAACACGTTTCGGTTCTTTGAAATAGTTGCTTCAGCAGAAGGAACAGGCCTGTGATCAATCTGGAGTCCAGAATGCTGGGATATATCTGAGTTGACTAATTGAAATTTGTGAATGTCTGAGAGTTTGGAACTGGAACAGGGCTCTAACTGGTGAGTTTTCAATGTGGTGTCAGTTAGAACAGACTCCCGCATGGACGTCAAGCTAGCTGATACAGCCACCTCTGAGTAAATGACTGGTGTTTATCAAAAAAAGCAGTGCTCTTCCAGGAAACTTGCCTTCAGTTTAGTGGCTATTCCAGCCTTACACTGGGCCGGAGTTCATTTAATGACTGCCAGGCCTTTTGTTCCAAAACAGGCTGGTATACTTACTATTTTGGTCAGCCCAGAACACATTTGCTCATGTGCTAGAGACTTATTCTACAGGAATGTTTTTGTTTCTGAATAGCATGACTTCCTATTTGTTCATATTAAATATTTGCCTTATGTTCTGTCCCTCTCCAATTTTCCCTTAATATCATTAGATTGGTTTCTTCCAGAACACCAGCCCTGCTTGCAATTAATGCACACGTGTATTTTTGAAAGACCCATATTAAGACTTTGTGAAGAACTAGTCTCTAACAGATCCCTGTAGTACACATGGCTTCCATCTGAACCACATTTACCCTTGCAACAACAATCGGTTTGGTTGCACTATAGCTGAAATCTATCTGCCTCACACGAGATTATTCCTAATCTAAAAAGAACATGCCTGGGTACAATAACAAAAGGGAATTCTACCCTCTGTCTGGATATGTCTTTTTTGGAACCACTAAATATCCAAATCCTGGCCTCTAAGTTCACACTGTATGGATGCAAATTATTTTTTTCATCCGTTATAGGAACCTGATGATAAAACCCTTGGTTAGTCCTCAGAAGCAATACATGATTTTACCAAGCCATCTTGTTACCCTACTCGGGACATTTGGGTTTCTAGCATGCAGCGAAAATGTTGGACCACAACTGTGGGCATCCTGTGTGGAATTAGATATGTTGTGGGAATGGCAGTCTGTCTTTGCTTCTTGACAAAGATTAAATAGCGCCTTAACTCGCAAGAAAAGTTCCTACTCCTGGAATTCAACGTGACCCTACTTGCTTTCTATTGTCCTGTACCTCTAAATTCCTAAGATATGGGTCTCTTCTGACTGATGTGAAGAACAATTTCAATCATTGGAACACAGTTTTCAACAACCACCGGGCAATTAAATCCCTTAACAAAATCCATGTGCCTCCCCGATGAACGTTGCTCTTAATGATTTGAAAACCGTAACAAAACTTTTTCTAGATTTGGTCTTTTATCACTCAAACATCACTGGAAACGTTTTTATATAAATTATATTTTTCTGGCGATGTAGCCACCTACAACTAAGTAATTAGCTTAACCTTCATGTAACAGATTATTTCTGTGATCTGAATAAGGAACCATATCCTTTCTAGAATACGGACCCTTTAATGAATCTCTAGTTATCAACCCACCATTGGTGGAAACATTAGCTTTCTACCACTTGTAATATCTAAATTATTTTAAACACTTACACCATGTTTAATTTGCAAAAAGATAACCGTACATGTGAGCATCTGTATTGTGTGCTCATGTACCTGGTGGTCAATTGCTGTATAACTCATCGGTTTGCTGTCTGAAGACCCAAGATATTTAACTTTGAAGCGGATTTCTTGAATTTAGAAAGGCACGAAACGAAGTGTAAAAAATAAAAAAACACCCAGCCAAGTTGCAACATTAACTTGTTTTGGTGCTTTAGGTTGCAGTGATAAAGGTAGTACAAATGCCCGACACTGCACGTTAGAAACACCACAAAACATTCAGCAACCTTTTCTAATGCAGTTAACTAATGTTTCAGCGCTCTAGTTTACACATCTAGCTTGACATTTGTATGCACTACTAGCAAGGATGATACTCCACAATCCTGACTCCTGTTTCTGACTACATGGAATTTCCTGCCTTTGAATTCTGACTTGCTGGTCTCTAGCGATCACATGCCTTCTTGCTTTAACTTGTTTGTATGAGAGAATCATTGCTATCTTTCTATTCTTCTGAAACCATCTGGTTATCAATAAGAGGTGTCCCAAGGGTGCAGCTCTAGTCATTGTTGTCATGTCAACTTCCTTAGAGCAGACCGTGCTAAACTGAGGTGTGAATGGTTACTAAATCTGATGCTGGAGAGCATCGTGTTGGGTGGGGTGTTGAACATTCCAAGGCTGTGTCCTTTTCATGGAACCTCTTTAAATTATATTTTTGTGACTTTTTCAGGTTTATCATGTAAATATTTATCAGGTGGGTAGGTTTCGTTTTGTTTTCTATGTGAAATAAAAGATCATGTAAATAGCCCCTCAAAGCATTTAAAATTTATTATGGCATTGCCTCATGTTTGCATGGGTGTGTGAAGGGGAGTTATTGGAGACATGACCGGTGTGCTTCGTTATTGAGTAAAAGTTTAATTATTTTGTTAGTTGTTTGCATGCCATAAAAAAATGTCTGAGTGAATTATCAAACTAAATTTGCTTCTGCTGTTGATATACATTGAGGAGGAAGACCTTGTTATCTTTGTTAGAAGAACTTCCTCTGTCAAAAAACAGTGCTGCTTTTTTACACTACTTGAACCCATACTTGTAGGAAGTGGTCATTGGATTTCTCAGAAGAGGATATATAATCTTGCCTGTCGAAATGCACAATAGCCCTCAGCTTTGTTAGTTCGCTGGGCTTTTGCCGCCTTCCTTGCACATACCCTACTGTGGTAAAGGGTAGGTTGAACTTTCGAGGCATGCCAGATTTAAAACTCCAACACTCATTGGCAAAACCGATAGGTCTCACTTTGAGTGTGAGTGCCAAGGTGTTGGTCTTGCCAATGGTAGTCTGTAAAGTATTGTTTTTAAAAATCTAAATACTGGAGGGAAAGCATAATATCTTACGGTATCCTAAACCTGGATAATGAATTGATTGTTTTCAGTCTATATAAATGGCATGGTTTATTTTTTCAAATACTTTTCACTCTGAGAAAACTTTGACTCAGTTTAAAAATGAATGTAAAGTACACAAAGGAGAGTCAGAGCACACATGCACAGTAACGGAGTGCTGAATGGGAAATAAAAGCAGGTCCTTAAATGTGAGCAGTGGAAAGATACAAGGCAGCCAATAAAACGACTGCTGCTGGGGAGCGAAAACCACAAGAAGAGGAAGTCAAGCCATTGAATAAGTAAGTACATGAGTGACAAAGCCAAGTAATGGATGGGCTGTAAGTTCACAATGGGTCTTTAGCAACTTGCCCTGTCTGGTAGGTGGGACCTAAAAAGTACATTTTTCTTTTTCTTACTTTTGTGAATTGAGGTGCTTGGTTCTATCCTGAGGTTGGTGGTTACTGCAAATACCTTGTTTCCCAATCCAGCTAAATTTAATAGAAAATTAAAATCGAGATCTAGACAAATAGTAATGGGAATTTAGTATCTCATTTCAGATTTTTTTTTACACATTGGCTGCGATGTCCATTATTTTAATTGACATCATCATCCATAGCTACCATCTATTTAAAGAGCCCAAATTATTCCTACAAAATGAATACATTCACTTTACAAAATTTCGTTAACAACTTTCATTACAGTGGCTCTGGGTGCATTGGTAGGCACTTGCCCTAGATCATACATTCAAGCCAAAATATGAGAGAGCACATTCCCCAGTTCCACCACGTAACATTTCTGCTGCTTGTGTAAACAGAACAGAAAATAAGGTTTCTTTCAGTGTGTATTCCAGAACTTTTTTACTGTTAAAAAAAGGAAGGAAAGGGACAGTGAAAATAAATATGATCTCTTATTATTTAATAAATTATTTTAAAAGAGTAATAGACTAGTTGAACAAACTTTAGTCCATGAATAACCCGTTAAAAAAAAAAAGCTAATTGATTTTACCATACATGAATTGCGAACTTTAACTTTTGAAAATTGGGGAACATTAATTTTCGCTGCTTCTTTGGATACAAATTTTGTATAAAATAGTGTGAAATCAGCTTGTGGAATGTTAGCCCTGGTGCAACACGTGTTGTAATATAAAACCAGGTGCCATTTAATGATCTAGAATTTAACATTTTCAACACCAACTTTTATTCACAGCTTTATTGAAAAGCGTTCCCATATATTGAGTTCTTGATTTAATTGCAGGATTTGGTTTTACAAATACGCCATTTCCTCGTTTTCTGCACATTTTTAATGCAATTATGTTATGTGGCGTTGTTGTATGGCTCTCTGCTCTTTAGTACTAAGTAAGTTTAGACTGCTAATGCATGTCTGTGAAGTAAAATCTGAACAACCAAATGGCGTCATTACTTACATTTGTTTCAAGTGCTAAAATCCTGGTGAGCTTTACAGTTAAATAAATGAGAAGCACCACACCCCCTACCCTTCCCCTGTCGAGAAGAGAGCATGATAAATGGGTTTTGGGATTTGTCAGCAAGTAATTTCCCTTGGTGATTATCATTGACCCAGAGCGTAATGTTACCACGAATTTATTTCCAAATGATCACCCCTTTTTAGGATTTTTTTCCAGAAACTGTGATAAACAGCAGTTGGACCTAGATGAAAAAGCACAATTAGTCTGTCTGAATAGGAGCATACAGAGTACAATACTACTTGGCACACATTATTTTTTATGACAAAGGAAGAAATGATTGCATAACAAGTAAGCAATCACAAGTCAATAGGATCCTCTGTTCAATGTATTTAATACGCTCTGAACAGTCCGTTCTTTAAAATTAGCCAATGTTTTGATCACTTTAACGATGGTAAGTGACGTCAGGTTTTCTGAGGCGCTGCATTCAACTGAAATAAAGGTTGCCAAGTAGGCTGGTGTCATAAGTGACTGTTATTGTTTAACAACCCCAAACATGCCTACACATCCCAGCATGCTTGATGATTGGGTGAAAAGCTAGGACTGATTGAACATCACCCACATTGTGACATGAATAGAATATTAATAAATATGATATATTCAAACATCTCAAACCCTTCCATATAAGATGTTAGTGGCTCGTCCAGTTCTCCTTTTTATTTTGTTTTCTGGGCAAAGTGGATTTTTTTATTGGCTAATTCAGTCTTCAAATTAGCACTTGGTGTCTGATCGATCTCCTCTGTAGTAAAGTCAGCAGCATGGCTCAGTAAATTAAGCACTATCTGCTGACAATTTGTTTGATCTAAAAGACCGGAGTTTGAATCCATACAAGAAATACTCTGCTCTCATGCAGCTGCTGATTTTAGTAATAATTGTGCTACCATACATATTATAGTAGTCACAACTTCTATTTATTTTTCTTGGAATCGACACGTGTAGTATGGAGTGGTAATTAAACGAGTTTTATGAAGTAAATCTTCACTATGCCCCATTAGAACATTGGAATGTTGGGAGCTCCATTGAAAACAATGGAGTGCTCTCGGCTTATAATGGCTGGTATAAGCCTGGAGCTCCAACATTCCAATGTTTCTTTGTTCACAGCTCTGGCTGTGAACAAAGGCTTCAGGGAACCTGAGGGGATTCCAATCCCCTCACGCTCCCAAAAGGCTTTGTTTTTTTTTGTTAGAACATTCTGCCCTCTAATGACAGAATGTTCTAATAGCCTTATAGCCCTTCGTAGATGGGCTTTACCGCTATTAAAGTCCCTCTCCCTTGTTAAAGGCCCTCGCCTTCGGCACGGGGCCTTTAACGCTGGAGAGGGCCTTTAATAGCCGGTATAGCCCTCTACGGTGGGCTATGAGGCTATATTCTTCCTCTCAAAAGGACATTGATTTGAGATGGAAGATGGTCACTTTTCTTTCCTCCCTGGTTGCCTGTTTGTGACTTCACCAAACATGACATCCATATTAAGCTGAGCTGTGTTGTTTAGTCATAGCTGTTTCATTGTGGCTCAAAGCATCAAGCGTAGCACAAAGAAAACAGCAGAACCTATCCATATCTACACAGATTACCTGTTTAAGAAGTAACATTTATTCATGTTTAGCGTCAAAATTATATAAAATATCTACTCCAAGTGTCTGTATGTGATTTAATTTACTGTAAAAAAAGGTTCTGTTGATACAGACTCCACAAATTATCCAAAAAGTGAAGCTGAAGAAGAGGAGACTGGCAGGGAATTTCAGAGGAAGAATTTAAGATTAGCTCACCAGCAACAGGAGGAAAAATGGGCCCGGTAAGAGACAATGAGGGAGAAGGAAAGAAAAGGAGAGGGAGAAGTTAGTTCTCAAGAATGAAACATGTAGGATGGCACCAGAGACATTTGCTCAAAGGAAAATCATTTCCACTCCAAATTCCTTCACTGGGTTTTCCAAGGTTCTGAAAGAACTTGTGCATGTGGAAAGATACAATTTGGAATGGTTTGTGGGTTTTGCGATGCATGCAGAGCTAAGGATACGGTAACCAATCCTGGGTTATGAGCGCCTGCTGATTCAAGTTGTATTTTTAAAAAGTAGCTGAGTGAAGTTTTATAGTAGGTCGTTTTATTTAAGTATTTCTAATCGCCCCTTCCTTTTGGCACCTAGAGTTTTTTTTAGCCTCCCGCTCCGGCTAAGTGGGTCTGCCGGTAAGCAGTCTAGTTCGATCAGCTGCTGCTGGGAGGGGTGAGGGGGGCGTGTGCATTTATGCAGGCTGGAGAGGACGCGCATCATGTGAAGGGTACGCTAACCATTCCTGGGTTACGCGCGATCGCCTAATCCTGTTGTATTTTTAAAACTGAAACAACTGTGTGAAATGTTATGTACTGTAGGACGTTTTATTTAAGTATTTCTCATCGCCACTTCCTTTTGGCACCAAGACTTTTGGTCTTCCGATCCCGGCTTAGTAGGTCTGCCAGTGAGCGGTCTAGTTTGTTTTTGTTTTTTTAAATATTTTTATTATTAACTTTTTTTGGAGCGTGTACACAGCACAACACAGAGAATTAACATCTGACGTTTTACAATTTAGTCAGTAGAATTGCACAACAAACAAACTAAAAGAACCGCACAAACATAAAAAAAAAGGAGGGGAAAAAAAACCAAATAAACAATAAAAACAAAAAAGGGACCTAGGGGTGGAGGGGAAAATAGATGAAAAATGGATATCTGCATTTCACTTTACGGATCCTAAATCACATCCGTCTAAACAATTACAGGCAATGTACAGTGAATTTTTTTTTCCCTTTCCCCCTTCCTCTCCTTTTTTTTTCCCTCTCCCCTTCTATCTTTCCCACAGTCCATTTTTCCAGCGCTGGATTGGCTCCCAAATCTTTTTCCCCAGCCTCCTCACTCTCCTACCCTTTCTCTCATATATACCCTTCTCTAGGTTGTAAATTGCCAGCATAATGGCCAGCCATTGTTGCATTGTCGGAGGGATTTTATCCAGCCATACCCTGGCTATAGTCAATCTAAGAGCCGCCATGGCAATAAACACAAATTCTTCATACTCATTGTCAGTATCCCCGCTAACTCCCAACACTATCAAATGGGGGTTTAGGATAGTCTTGATCCCCAAGGCTCCTGCTAAGAAACCTTCAATCCCTTTAAGCAGCGGCTGAAGATGAGGGCAGGTGGCAAATATATGAATACTATCTGCCGCCAACTCGTTGCATCGGGGGCAGTTAATCCCAGCTGTCCCTCCCCACTGAGCAATTCGCGCCGGGGCAAAGTAGAGTGCATAGAGCGTTTTGTAGTGTTGAGATTGGAGAGGGGCGGAGCATAGCACTGAGCATCCTAGTTTCAAAGAGGCTTGAAAATAGCTTACATCTGTTTCCAGTTTCATAGCCCATTTGGCAGCTTGCTTCCCAAGATCATCCGATTTAGTAGCTACCAGGGCAGCATACAAACTCCGAATAGAACTATCCCCCCTCTCTCTCTATTGCTTCTAATATATCATTTTTGCCAAACCCGGCCGCCCCCCCTATTTTGTTTCTGAGAAAACTCCTCACCTGAAGGTACTTGAAAAAGCTTCCCCTGTTAATATGAAACTTTGTCTCTAAAGATGAAAATTGCATAATCCCTCCATCCGGCCCCAATAAGTCTCCTATTTTGACTATCCCCTTCCTAGTCCATTCAGCCATAGTTGTATCCGCGAAGATCAAAGGCGGTAAGGAACGGTTCCTATACAATCTAACGTAGCTGTTAAACCTCCCCAAACTGATTTTCTTTGCAAACGCCGTCCAGACGTTATAGGCTGCTTTAATAGTTTTGAATCGCGTCCTCTTAAAATAAGAGGAATCAGTGCAACTCAGGAAGGCATTATCTGTACTGGATCCCAGAGTGAATTCATAAATCCTGGTAGATAATGCCGTTATTTTAGGATCGGCGCCGCCTCCAATTAGGCCCTGCATAAACTGCAGCACAGCTGCCCAATAATAAAGCCTGAAGTCAGGTGCCCCCCATCCGCCCCTCTCCCTGGGTAGTGACATGAACCTGTACGCCCGCCTGGTCTTCTCATGTGCCCAAATAAATTTATTCAAAATTGATTCTAGTTTGTTGAACCACTGCGCTTCAAAAAATAGAGGGATTGCCCTAAAAAAGTATAAAAACTTAGGAAGTATTAACATTTTGATAACGTTTGTACGGCCTACCAGGGACAGCCGGAGGTTATTCATCCTTGTCAAATCTGAGTTTACTTTATTTATTAATGGTGTCAGATTACGCTCCACAACCGTCTCTAAATCAGCAGTAATGTCAATGCCCAAATATACTGCTGCGCTAACCACCCGTGGGTCATTGCAGATGGCGTGGGGATTCTTCACAATTTGGGTCTTGTTGCTGTTGAGCTTGTACCCCGAAATTCTCCCAAACCTATGTGCCTCGGTCTCTATTTCTATTATTACCAGGGAAGGATTAGGGGTTATTATCGCGACATCGTCCGCGTAGGCTAACACTTTAACCTGCATACCTAATATAGTTAAGGCTGGGATGTTGGGATTACCGGACAGTCTACGCAGGAAGGGATCCAAATAGATTGCGAACAGAAGGGGAGATGAAGGGCACCCTTGCCGCGTACCTCTTCTTATCTGCACTTCCGTAGTAAGCCCCCCTGTTGATCCTAATTTTGGCTGTGGGGGCTGTATATAGCGCTTGAACCGCTCTGATGTATCCTTCTCCCAGACCAAACCATCTCATCACCTCCCATAGATAATCCCAGGAGACCCTATCAAACGCCTTCTCAGCGTCCAGGAATAGCGCAGCAATAGGGTCTCCCGGGATCTCAGTAGCATCGAACATGGTGATGACCTGCCTAATGTGTTCGGTGGTTCCCTTTCCTGGAATTAATCCATGCTGTTCTGGGATGACCAACCCCTCTATTACCTTAGCCAGTCTTTTCGCAAGAATTTTAGAGAAGAGTTTAGCGTCTGAGTTCATTAGAGTGATAGGCCTGTATGACCCTGGGGCTATAGGTGACTTGCCCTTTTTAGTAACACAATGACTTCTGCACCTCCCCAGGATGCTGGGAGTGAGAGCCCTTGTTGTGCCTGAAGAAATGTGTCTAATAAATCAGACACCAAGGCATCCTTAAATGTTTTATAAAACTCCAGTGGTATCTGGTCTGGACCTGCGGCTTTTGCTGAGGGGAGTTCAGCCAATGCCGTGCATACTTCTTCAAGGCTAATGGGCAGATTGAGTCTTTCCCTATCCTCCGCGGGGAGACCGTCTGCAGTAACTTGGTTGAATTACTCCTTAATGTCTGTACTTTCTCCTCTCTGCTCACTTCCATACAAATCTGAATAGAATTCCTTTTTTTTGGGGGTACTTATTTGAGCTGAGGTACTACTTTCCGTGTCTGTAAGTTCCCCAGAGCTGTCCTCCACACTACCCACAGATTGAGAATCTTCATTGACTGAGTAAAAGCGGTCTGGAGATGTAGCACCACTAGCCCCTCTCTCACTGAGGCTGCCCTGATATACGCTTAACTCTGCAGCATTTTCCATAAGCGGACAGTTTCCCCAGTCCCCTGGAGCATCAACCACATCTTCTCCCCCCTCAGCCCCCCTGTTGTCGTTATGCCCTAATGTCTGTACTGTGGCTCCTCCTCGCCTTCTCCGTCTTCTCCCCCAATGTTTGAGCCACGGATCCTACCCTCAGGCCAGGGGTACTTACGGGTTTACCGGGCTGAATTTCATCCGAGGCTGTTGTACAAGCCTCTACACCACTCTCGGGTTCCTGCCTCTGCTACCGCCGTCGCTGGTTGCTTAGCAACGGCAGCGTCGGCGTCCACAAGGACGTTCAGCCTGCTGTTCAGACCAGCAGAGCCCTCGCCTCGCTTCAGCTTTCCAGTTACCGCATCTCCCATAGATATGTTAGCGTGGCTTTCCACCATCGTGGGCTGCGCAGGTTGGTTTCTTTAGACCTTTGTTTGGGCGGCATGGGTTTACTGGAAACGTTGTCCCGCTGTGCACTTGATGTGAGCGATGCCTCGCAACCTGCTTTCCTGCCCGAGAGTTTCCCAGCTGCATCCTTCTGTATCCCGGCTTCAGCCAGTACTTTCGGCTCATTTCTTTTTTTCATTCTCCTTTCTCGGCTCTTTCAGGACTGTTACCTCCTTGCCCCCTTCTTTCGTTTCACTGCCCTTTACGTTCCGTGGAGGCATTCTGAAATTTATTAGCGTGAATCCAGCCGTAAGCTTCCTGTGAGCCCGGAGTAGTACTTTCAGGACAATATCCCTGGCGTAACTCCGTATGCTCGTCCAGCGGCTGGCTTTGCTGCTTTGAGCCTCCCGACCTGGGGGGAGGGGGAGGGGGGGGCACACTCTGCTCATCTGCACATTAAGGGGAGGAGGTGGAGTAGGATGTGACTGCTTACTGTAAACCCTCGGCGGCCATCTTGCCCCGACCCGCCAGTGAGCGGTCTAGTTTGATCAGCTGCTGGGAGGGCGTGTGCATTTCAGCAGGCTGGAGAGGACGCGCAGCGGATGGGCGCGCCTAAGGCAAGCCCGTCTGCGCCCGTCCGACCTGGTCCAGAGACAAGGACCCTATGCCAAATGCTGATCTCCATGGAGGCTTCTTACAGACAACTTGTTTGTTGGGAAGGGGAGGGGGGCAGAGAAGTGTTGCATTCAGGCTCAGAGGGCTATAGGTGTGGGGTTGGATGTTCCCTCTAGTTTAAGGGCTGCTTTGTTGAATACTCGGTCCCTTCAGAAGTATGATCTGAAAATGTTTACGTTGCTCCAGAAAAAAGAGCTAGATATCCTTGCACTAACGGAAACGTGGTTAGAGGATGCCTCATGGCCTGATATAGTGGCTTACCTTCCCCCAGACTGTGATGTCCTGACATACAATTGACAGGGGAAGAAAAGAGGTGGGGGGAGTACTGGTATTTTGCCGCAGAGCCCTGACCACTGAGAAGATAGTACAAGAGAGCCTGGGTGGGACCGAGGTCCTGGGGATTAAAATTGGGCTAAAATCTTCTTGCTTGATAGTTGTAGTAGTATGGGGATTGGTGTCAGTACAACGCGTTGTGTTACAATGCATTCCGTTACAACGCAGATTTTACAACGCGGGATCCATTACAACGGATGTCAATACAATGCATGGCATTACATCGCAGATGCTATTACAACGCATGGCATTACATCGTAAGTATAGGCAAGTATACCTTTTTTTAAAAATGTTATTTAGTTTATTGTAATTCATTTTTTTTAAATAATTTAATTAAAAGACATTTAAAAATTGTCATTAATTTAATTTAATAAAATAATATCTATTTAATAAATGTAATTTTATTAAAAATTGTAATTAATTTAATTTAATTAAAAAAAAGTAATTAGTTTAATGTACATATTTTGGTTAATGAAATTAAATTAAAATAAAATATTAATTTATTTAATTAATTTAATTAAAAAATGTAATTAATGTAAAATAATTAATTTAATTTATTAAATATATTTTAAAATGGTAAATATAATTTAATTATCCCTAAACCCAAACCCTGCCCTAAAACCTAAAAACACCCCTGTACCCCAAAACCCAAACCCTACCCTAAAACTTAAAAACACCCCTGTACCCCAAAACCCAAACCCTGCCCTAAAACCTAAAAACACCCCTGTACCCCAAAACCCAAACCCTACCCTGAAACCTAAAAACACCCCTGTACCCCAAAACCCAAACCCTACCCTGACACCTAAAAACACCCCTGTACCCTAAAACCCAAACCCTGCCCTAAAACCTAAAAACACCCCTGTACCCCAAAACCCAAACCCTACCCTAAAACCACCCCTGTACCCCAAAACCCAAACCCTACCCTAAAACCTAAAAACACCCCTGTACCCCAAAACCCAAACCCTACCCTAAAACCTAAAAACACCCCTTAATATATTTAATTTATAATATTTAAAAATAAAAATACATTTTTTTTAAATTATTAATAATTAAATCAAATTAAATAAAATTAAAAAAAATTAAATACTTACCAATACTTACGATGTAATAGTATGCGTTGTAATAGCATCTGCGATGTAATGCCATGCATTGTAATGACATCCGATGTAATGGATCCCGCGTTGTAAAATCTGCGTTGTAACGGAATGCTACGTAAAAGTTGCGTTGTAGGTGTAACATACCGTAGTATACAGTCCACCTCAGTCAGCCCCTTTGTTCAATGAAATGGTTAGTGATCTATGCTCTAGATACCAACAGATTTTAGTAATGGGGGATTTTAACTACCACTGGGATCAGGCACCAAGAGAACACGCAACCAGCAGGTTTGGAGAGGCTATGACCATGCTGGGTTTGAAACAAATTGTTGAGACCCCCGCTCATGAGAAGGGCCATAGTTTAGACCTCATTTGGACTACATCTCCTACTGCACTACTGACCGAGTGTAGACCATGCTGCTGGTCAGATCACCACCTGATCAGTTTTGAGATACCTTTGCCCAGTCGACTAAACCTTCTACCTCCAGTTTGGAGGACGGTATGGAACTGGCACAAGATAGAGGATGCCAATTTGAGGGAGGCATTATATGAGACAACGCACCCAGGGAAACAGACTGGGACCTGGAGTACAAGAAACGTACAGGCCGGTTGAGGACAGCCATAGACAATGTGGCTCCTGCCCGGAGGACAAGGATACTGAATAGAGTGAAGGGTGCTCCATGGTACATGGAGGAATTAAGAGGGGAAAAACAGGCCCTACATCAGTGTGAATGGCAGAAATTGTACGACCCGAAGACCCGGGAGGAATATAAAGCAAAACTAGCCCTCTATAAAACATCCATCATTGCAACGAAATCCGCGTACTTTGAGCAGAAGATTAAGGAGGCCACGGACACTCAGAAGGGGACCTTTAATGTGCTATGGGAGTTAAGTCAAACAAAGGAACATAGGACGGCTGCCAATTTGGCTGACTGCACAAGATACAGGACTTCTTCCTAGCAAAAGTTAAAGATATCCTAACAGAAATAGGTAACACCTGTATAAACCCTTGCCCTCAATCAGTGGTAGACCCACCGGACTTTCAGGGCGGTATTCTCTCAGTCTTTCCCGCCCTTGATTTAGACAGTTTGGCGCATACTATGGCCAAAGTGAAATCAGGGTCACTGGAAGATTCCTGCCCTCCCAGGGTGTTCAAAATAGTCCTCCCTGTGATGGGGCCAGAGATGCTGTCCCTGGTAACTGGGAAGGTTCCTTACAAATTTAAGGAAACCATGGTAACTCAGCTGCTGAAGAAAGCAGGGGTGGATACCAATAAATAAAGAACTTTTGACCTGGTTCTAGAGTTACATTTCTGGCTAAGGTACTTGAACATCAGTTGCTCCATGCACGGCGAGCAAGATTTAGGGCCCACAACAGCACAGAGCTGGTGATGCTCTCAGCGCTGGACGAGTTGAGGCTTGCCGTTGACAAGAAGAAATCATCAGCACTGATCCTATTGGATCTTTCAGCCGCGTTCGACACTGTGAACCATGCTCAGCTATTGGCCCGTGTTCGGCGGCTGGGAGTTACTGGCGCCTTCTTTAATTGGATTGCTTCCTTCCTGAAGGATCAGTCACAAAGTCCAACTAGGGGAATGTGTGTCTAGGAAAGGTGTTTTGGCATGTGGGGTTCCGCAGGGCTCTGCGTTGTCCCCTTTGCTCTTTAACATCTATCTCCAGCCACTGGTGGAAGCACTGGCAAAACGTGAATGTCAGGTGTTCAACTATGCTGACGACATGCAACTAATCGTGCGGATCAACTGCTCTACACAGGCACAGTCCAATGTGCAGAATATTCTTCAGTTCACTATGAACTGGATGACCATCAATTCATTCAAAGTAAATCCTTACAAGATGGAGGTGCTAGCTATTACCGCAGGGGTCAACCCCTGGTCCAATTCCTTCTGGCCACAAGAGCTAGGCACTTCTCCGACACCGGTGCCAGTGGTGAAGAGCATGGGTATCAGGCTGGACACCAAGTTAACACTGAACAATCAGGTGACCGCTGTGGTGGTGAATTGTGGGCCTTATGAGGCAACTCCGGAAACTTGTACCCCTGTTGTCATTTCCCACCATGCGTACCGTAGTGTCAGGACTAATTGTGTTGCGCTTGGACTACGGTAACGCAGTATACATCAGGCTACCTGACAAACTATTAAGGAAACTTCTGGTGGTGATGAATGAAACAGCAAGACTGATTTTCAAACTTCCTAAACAAGCATGTGCCACACCTCTGCTACAACAACAACAACATTGGCTCCCAATTAAGCAGAGGGTTAGGTTTAAGGGCCTGTGCATTGCACACAAAGCCCTGCATGAAGCAGCAGCTGGTTACATCAAGGACAGTTTGAAGAACCATTTGCCTGGACGATGTCTCCGATCGGCTGAGACAAGTCTGTTGGCATGCCCACCTTTTGATAAAGCCTCCATGGGGAGGGGGGCGGAGCTTTTTCTGTTGTGATAACACGCTACTGGAGAGCTTGCGCAGGGAAGCCACCCTACTCCCTGTTAGGAGGAAACTTAAGACCATTCTGTTTACACAGGCGTTTGGATAAGCTTCACCCAGACACACCGAGCTCCGGGAGACGTGCCCTGGTTTCTAGGTTTATGTATCCTTTCCACAAGCGCTTAGAGACCACTGGTGATTTGCTGCTATATAAATGGAAATTAAGATAACATAAGGCTTAGAATGGTGTGTCTAAGGCTGCAACGCTATTTATTTATTTGTTACGTTTGTAGGGCGCTTAGCTACCCTAAAAGGATTTCCTGGCGCCAAAACGGGGCATACACAGTGAAACACGACCTTCCGTAGATGTCACTGATCAAACAACCAGGTTTTGAGGTTTTTTCGGAAATGCATGTAATTAGTTTCTTTAAGGATGGAGGTAGGGAGAGTATTCCAGATGGAGGGGCCAAGATAGGAAAACGACCTCCCTCCCATTCTTGAGAGTTTAAACCTGGGCACACAGAAGTTTGCCGCGGTTTCAGAAGTAAATAACGAGCAGGTACGTAGGGACGTACTAGTGCTTGAAGATATTTGGGAGCAGTACCAGCTTTTATCTTAAACATATAGCTCAGGGCTTTGAATTTAATGTGATTCTCGACCCTAAGCCAATGCAGGTCACGCAGGTGGCCAGAAATGCTGGAGGTCTTTGGAATCCTACAGAGCAACCTAGCAGCAGAGTTCTGGATGAGCTGTAGTCTACGCACCACAGCTTTATTTGACCCAAGATAAAGAATGTTGCCGTAGTCAAGTCTTGATGTAATAAGAGCATTCACTACGGTCTTTTGGGTGGAAACGGACAACATCCATAAAATTTTCTTGAGCCATTTTAAAATGGTGAAACATAGAGCAGCGATCTTAACAGTTTGTTGGTGCATGGACAGTGTGTTGTCTACAATAACACCCAAGTTACGAACATGGCTGATCGGTACAGGGAGATTGCCCATTTGAGTAGGCCAGTGGGACGACTTCCAAAGGTCTTTTTGTTTTCCAAAGATAAGAACCTCCGTCTTATCACCATTTAGTTTTAACTGGTTGTTGGTCATCCAATTAGAAATGTCGGTGAGGCCCTGTTTGAGATGGGAAGGAGCTAGTGAGTTGGAGTCAGAAAGGGAAAAGATGATTTGAGAATCATCTGCATAAGTAAATAAAGCGAGTCTAGCTTGGTCTGCTATATCCGCTAAAGGTTTAACATAAGGGTTAAATAGAAGTGGGCTTGGAATTGAACCCTGGGGCACTCCATGAGGTGAAGATTTTAGAGCAGGCTGAAGTTTACATGATTTGGAACGTGCGATTTTCTAGAGAAGAACAGATCGCTAATGAGCCAGTTGCAGTTGGAAAGGACAGTAGTAATTGGAAGGATGTCTGTAGCAGAGCAAATGCTGTATGAGTGGATGAAATGAGCTCCAGTTAGAAGGTTTCAACCGAAACCAGCTGAGTACCTGCAGAAGTGTAGAAAGAACAAGCAATCGTACCATGTTCTGACACTTGGATTCTTGGGGTATTGCATGATTGGAACGAGTAGCATGGAGATAATGGTTTCCTTTTTTTTTCTCCCGATTTTATTGCATTTAGGGGTTAAATTACATTTTCATCACTACATTATCACATCCAGCAATGCCAGTTGGTCATCTGTCTGTATTGTGGTAAACATCCCAGGTTTATTACACCTGCTTTCAAACTCCCATAACCCCAACACTCCCCCTGGCCCCTGATCTGAGGATAGTGGCATGCCAAGTTCCCTCCTATGGGTCTTGCTAATAATCACCCTGGGTCATGGGGAGGTCTTGCTGGCACTCTGTGGGCGCGTTCGAGGACGAAGTAAGAGGAGAGGCCCTCCTCCGCCACCTCTTCTCGGATCCATTTCTCTAGGTACTCCACTATATCAGCGCCTTCGATTTTCCGGTAGTCCAACTATTCATAAATTACGGCGTGAACTGTTTTCTGTCTTCAGCTCTCAGTTCAAGAGGGCGGACCTACATCTCTAGGAAGGCAAGCCTGTCATTTTCTGGGGACTTGACCGATATTTCTTTTTCCGCCGAGATGATCCGTTCCCCCAGGCGGCGTAATCGTCTCTCAGAAGACCCATGCCCTCTCTGAGGGTTTTATTTTAGTCTCTACGGCTGTCCTATTGCTTGCAGAATATCTTGAAGCGTGGGTCTGTTGGATGGATAAGTTTGTGGTGGTTGGCTAGCATGCTCTCTCCTGCTTTATCCTGTGCCATTCCTGCTAGTTCAGGGTTTCTCTTGCAAGTAGCTTTCCACATGGCGGCAGTGGCGACAGGTAAGATTCTACTTCTATAGTTGTGCCAGGCATGATGAGGCTCTCCGCTGTCTGTATTGGCTGCCGTTCCCACTCTGCTCCCCCACACCAGTGTTGTAGGTTACACAGAGGGTCATCCTCAGGTGTAAGCCAGAGTCCTCTAAGCGCCACTTATCCCACCTCCATGATCTTAGGTCTAACTCAAAGGACCTGGGACTGCTCCGCTGGCAGCTTTTTCAAAGGATTTCAGCTATGCATCAAGCCCTGGCAGGTATTCTCTTATGTAGCTTCGGTACGTGATGGCAGTTTGTCATCTCTCACTCGCCAGCTTTCCCCCAGGCCTGTATGTCTAGGAGGTAGGCTTCCTCCCGGGACTCCCCGAAGACAACCAGGTCTGCTCCTCATGGCTAGGGGAGCTCTGTTAGTATTGTGTGTCCGGCCCTTCTTGTTGGGTCTGCATTCACCATTTGACCTCCATGCGGGCCCTGTCAGCTGGTTCTTAGGGGAGTTCGGGGGAGCTGGGATCTAAGGCTGGCACCCCCCTTCCCACACTTTCTCTCTGGGTGTGACCCAACATACGTTCCCTACTACAAGTGTCGGTCGGCAAGATGCAGTCTGCCATCCCAGGGCAACTCTAATCGCGGTCCACAGAGCACCTGTCTCGCTCAACCACTGCCTCAGGTCGTCACTCACCAGGGGTCACTCCTACTGTCCGTCTCTTGCGTTCTTTCCTCCCGCTTGTCCATTTGGTGTAGGCTTCCCTGCCAGGGCTCTTCTTCTATAATCGTCTCCGTTACTGGTGTGGTGCCTCAGGGGGTAACACGATCCACAGCCTATTTAAGAGCTATGTCGACAGTGCTGCACCCCCTCCTCAGCCCCACCAAAGGGTCTCAGTGGCACAAATGAGAGGAGGGGGGCATGTGTCCCTCCCACCCCGAGCCACCAGTGTGTGAGGCTTTCCTACTCCTGCTGCCCACCATGTGGTTTACAGGATCAGGCTATCTGGGGTCTCCAGGAGGGCGGGATCGGGGGCTTGCACCAGTCTCTGCCACCGGGCTGCCCGTAGCAGATGCAGGTTCACCACACTGTGGGGGGATTCTCTCTGACCGCTTCAAGGGTTGGTGATGCGCCACAGACAGTGGCCCAATGTGCCCTTCTATTGCGCCCTGCCATGGTTCGCAGCATCGTCTCAGGCCGCCACTTATCCGGGGTTTCTCCCCTACCCCCGGCCACCACCTCTCACACCTGCACGTCTCGGGACAGATCCTACCGCAGGAGCCCTTCCTCGTTTGATGTGGGATTGTCCGCAGGCTTCCTCTGCCAGGTTTACCTGGGGCAGCACGGTCTGCACTCTACTTGTGGGCCGCGGCTGTCATCTTGTAATCTCTAATGTCCTATTCACTTCCAGCTGGTCACCCTACAGGTGTGTCTAGCCTGGCAATGCAATACGCCTCCGGCATAGCTCATGTTTTCACCTTTCCTGGTGCCACATATCCTCACAATAAAACAATACTGGGGGGGCATTCACCTGTCTGGGGAAGCCTGGGGTTGCATATCAAAGGCGGCAGAGGCCTTTGAAGCCTCCTGCCTTGGTATGCTGATTTACCAATCTTACTGCGGGAGGAGGTGATAACATCTCTCCCCAGAGCAGAGCTCTCACCTCCTAGCTGGTTAAAGTCATCTGTGGCGACAGGCTGTACTGGACCAGTCAGCCAGCACACTAGACGACTGGTAGGTTACAGGGGAACCTCTAAGATACCCTCTGGGTGCATATATTAATAAATCCATCACTGTAATCATTGTGGGTTTATTAATACGAGGTATATTATCCCAAACACCATAGGTTTCAGTCAAGTCATTATGTGGCTGGAAAACTCGTTTTGACCAGTGCCCAGTACATACCATATGATGGCTTCCCTGCTCACTTGCAATATCTAGTAATAGAACTAGACATCACAGGGGCATAACTGCTCATGCAGATATTTCCGTACATAAAATATAATGCACTCTGCCATAGAGCTCAAAGGCCTGCTGTAGGGGTGACTTACATATATTAGATGCAGTGACTTTGCTATGACACACAGGAGTGTCTCATGTCTGGTTTCACTCTTGGTTTGCACCATGTCACACAGCCTGCAATGGCAGTCTGTGTAGATTTTGTGTGTGGGTCCCTTAGGGTGGCATAACATATGCTGCAGGCCTTTGGGTCCTTCTTAAGCGCTCATGCCCTAGGTACCTGGAGTACTGGTATTAGGGACTTAAAGGGGTGCTAAAGTCCTTAGTCAGTTGTAGCAGAACACAGCAGCACGTCTAGTCCTTAGGCTTCCCAAGAGAGCCCCTTCCAAACCATCTCTAGATACCCTCCACTGGCTACCCATAAAAAAGAGAATTCTTTTTAAAGCTTTATTAATATGCTATAGGATCATCTCCCAAAAAGCTCCTTCCTACATGAAAGACTTAGCCATTCCCTATGAGCCCAATAGAACTCTTCGCTCCAGGGGAACTGGCTTGCTCACAGTACCTCGTATCAGGAAGGCCAGAATTGGGTGGCCGCTCTTTTCGGGTTATGGCCGCTAAAGAATGGAATGCTCTCCCTATGGAGATTAGACTGGCGGACTCGGAGACTGCTTTCAGGAAAAGCTTGAAAACTCACCTGTTCTCCCTGTAACTCCATCTTGCACCTGACTTCTTTCCACAGCGCGGGGACACGCCGAGATGGCGTCACCAGGCGCTTTATAAACTCCTTTGTTGTTGTTGTTGTTGTTAGCACAATTGGACAGCAACTTGTTTTGGAAAAGTAGCACTGGCACTGAGGTCTGGTTAGCAGACTGAAGTATCCGTGAAGGAATGAAGTAGTCAGCTCAGGTTATCGTGGTAAGTTATGATTTATTGGTAAAGCGAGATCGAGATAACAGGAGCCCACGCCAACCGCTGCACTGGAATCACCGGAATACCTAGGCATAGGATTCCAGAGCATGCGATGTGGCGAGCGCAGCATGAAGCACGAGGATACAACACATCCTCCTTACTAGAAAATAAAAGAATTAACCAGGACATATAATACATACAAGCAAATTAATGAGTGCAGAATTCATAACATTGAGAACATTTTAAAAGATGAGGGTTGTGCAGAATTCATAACATTGAGAACAATTCATAACATTGAGAACATTTTAAAAGATGAGGGTTATACACCTACGACGTAATCTTTATGCCATATAGGAGCTTTCCTCTGACGGGAAAAACTTGAATGAGGAGAGTGCATGGGAAAGGGTTGAAGAGAACGTGGGAAAACAGGAGGGTGATGAGAATTGGAACAAGAAGGAGTGGTCCTTGAATGGCTGGAAGAACCGGAACTGCTAAGGAGAGGTGGAACTTTGACCACTTTAGAGAGACTCCACACATTCCCGTCTGATAACTCTACAACTTGCCTACCTACTCTAACAACGGGTCAGAAAAACGTGATACACCAGATCTCAGAAAACCAGACTTTCTCACACGCACTCAATCACCAACCTTGCAGGGATTGCTGGAATTGGAAGACACCACAGGAGCACGACAACTAGCACGTTTACCATCCACAAGGTCTCGCATCCAAGGTTGGCTTAAATTACATACACCTTTCCTCCCTCGCATCATTTCAAAAGGAGACAAATCACCATTACCCTTAGGGGTATTCCGATAACTCCATAAGAGTTTTCTAACAGCCTCGTAACAATTCTCACCGTTGCACACAGCAAGTTGCAGACCCTCCTTGAGTACCCTAATCCACCTTTCAACCATGCCGTTGCCTTGAGGATAGTAAACAGAAGAGCGCTTGTGTGAAATGCCATGATTGCAACAAAAGGATTTCATCTCAGCAGAGGTGAACTGTGTGCCATTATCGGAAAGAATAGAAGAAGGAAAACCTTCCTTTTCAAAAATTGAATTGAGGAAATCGATAACCACCCTAGAAGATACATGGGGAACAAATTTCACTTCTGGCCAACTAGAGAACTGGTCTATCAGGACAATGGCGTACACTGGACTCTGACCAAAGGACATTGGACCGGCTATGTCTACAGAAACGCATTCCCATGGTTTTGACGGTCTTGAGATAGAATCGTGGTGATATTTAACGGGCTTTTGTGATTTGTCACTCACACAACATTCGACACATAACCTTACTTTTCTCTCGATTAATTTGTCGACACCAGGCCACCAAAACTCACTCCTTATTCTTTTTTTCATATGGACATGCCTGGGTGACCCTCATGAGCCATGTCCAAAACGGTGTTTCTTAAGTTATCCGGAACCACTAACAGTAAACCTCTCAAGAGAGTTTCCCCCTGGATGGAAAGTTCTTGAGCCACTTGAAAATAAGGCAAAACCTTAGGGGAAAGACTATTTTTGGGAGGCCAACCATTTTTGACATAGGATACAACATCTAAGTAATCACGGTCACTATTACAAGCCAAATTCCAATCATCTTCACGAATGCATCCATTGGACACTTCACAAATTGACACTACTTTGTCAGGGTCATCGTCAGGTGCAACATGATTGTCGTCTTCGATGGGAAGTCTGGAAAGAAAGTCAGCAAGGACATTCTTTGCACCGGGAATGTACTCAACAGAAAAATGAAAATCTTGTAGTTTATACTGCCACCTTGCAATTCTAGAAGTGGCTTTTCCACAACCTTTGGTCGTGAAAAGATCTACAAGGGGACGATGGTCCGAGCGTACAATAAAGTCTGTGCCATATACATACCTACGAAAGTATTCAATACCCCACCAGCAAGCTAATGTTTCTTTTTCAAGAGTGGAATATTTTGTTTCAGCACCCCGTAAAGGCCTTGATGCAAAAGCAATGGTGACAAAACCGTTGTGTTGCTTTTGCATCAGAACCGCACCAATGCCAACGTTGCTAGCATCTGTGACAATAAAGGATTTACAATTGGTGTCAAATGGTGACAAAGCAGGAGCAGAAATAATACATTTTTTGATAAAATTAAATTGGCATTTGCAGTTATCATCCCAAGTAAATTCTTGATGGTTCTTCATTAAATTGCGTAAGTGAGAAGTTTTATCAGAGAAAGATGGAATGAATTTGGCATAATACTCGGCTAAACCGAGAAAGGATCTAAGTTGATCTTTGTTGACAGGTTCAGGTGCATTTTCGATTGCCTTAACTAAACTCAATTTGGGAGAAATGCCTTGTTTACTAATGGAATGACCCAAATAGTCCACTGAATTTTTACCAAATTTGCACTTTTCTTTGGTGAGGGTGAGACCGTTGTCTTGTAGGATGGAAAGGACTTTAAACAAAACTTCAGAATGTTCACATTCGTCCTTACCGAAAACTAAAATGTCGTCCTGAAAATATAACACATTAGATACATTCTTAAACATGTTGTGCATTACGCGCTGAAACACTGAGGATGCGGACACTAACCCAAAAGGCATTCTTTTATATCTGTATGCACCCTCAGTGGTTATAAACGAAGTCAGATGCTTACTATCATCATGAAGTGCTATCTGATGATATGCGTTAGATAAATCCAATGTGGTGAAGATAGATGCATCCTTGAGCTTAGCAAACATTTCTCCAATATTGGGTTAAGGATGTCTATCCACCCACACATTTGAATTTAAATCGCGCATATCCACACACAAACAAATTTTCCCATTAGGTTTGTGGGCTACGACTACTGGCGAAAGCCACTCGGAGGATTCAATTTCCTCGATTACGTCTAAGTCGCATAACCTCTGAAGTTCTTTTTTTACAGATTCACGTAAGGCTAAGGGTATGTTGCGTACTTTATGTACTTTGGGAACAGCATTATGTCTGAGAATAATTTTGTGTTTAAAATTTTTGAGTAAACCCAAAGTAGGGGAGAAAACTTGTGGAAAAATAGTTTCCCATTTGTTGTCGGGGGACACATCAACAGAATTGATGAAGTCAGAGTAACCTAAAACCTGATCGGGGTGGTTGGGATCAAGTTTCATCATCAATTCTCTCTGTTGTGGCCAACCCAGTAAGCATGATCCATCCTTAACAACATAAACCTTAGCATGTATTGATTTGCCCTTAAACGATAAAGTGGAGGGAAAGTATCCAAATACATCAATGGGTTTTTTCCCATACCCCCTTAATTTTATGTCAGAGGGAAATAATGATATGACATCTGGAAATTCTTTTAGCAATACATCATCACCTATTAAAGTGTACTTTGCACCAGAGTCTGCCATGACCTTTATAGATTTGGACCCAATTTGAAGCATACAGAAGGGTGAGTCTTTTTTTTCCTCTCCAACTTCGTAGACGGTGCAGATGTCGTCGTACTCATCGTCATCGATGTCCACAGGTTGAACTTCAGAGAATCTGGGGCGTCTAGGGTCAGAATTAGAATACTTCGATCTGTTGCGACTCTTACACATCCTGGAGAAATGACCCCTAGACTTACAATAGTTGCAAAATTGTCCTATAGCGGGACATCTCTTATCCGTTGCTACATGGCCAGGAAAGCCACATTTGAAACAAATAACATCCTTTCTGAAATTTTGATGTGAAGTAGAGGTCAACATAGGTTTGTTGGAAGTAAAAGTAGATGGATTCTTCTTGACATTTTGGACTACTGATATACTGGGATTTTCGGAAGAAGATTCTTTAGGTTTTTTATCAGATAGTTCTTTTATGCCAAGCTTCATATCTTCAAATCGGTGAGCGATGTCAAGTGCTTTTGAAAGAGATAAGTCTTTTGCATCAAGCAATTTTTCTTGAAGTTTCACATCAGAGACGTTGTGCACAAGTTGGTCTCTTAGCATTTGATCTTGGAATTGTTGATAGTTGCACTTGGCAGCAAGGATCCTTAAATCTTTGATAAAGGAATCGATTGGTTCCACGGGAAGTTGTTTTCTGCTAAGAAACTTGTGACGTGCCACGACTTCATTAACTTTTTTTATGAACTGTTTGTCTAGCTGCATAATTGCATTTTCGTAGACATCAACTTCTTCTTCGGATGAATTGTCCAATGTCATTGGAGGCAGATGAGAAAGTATTTGTCTTCCTTCTGCGCCTAGAGAATGCTTAAGTATGGCGAGTTTGCGTTTGTCCGTGTAATTCTCACCACCAATGGCTTCAAGATAGGCTTCAAAACCTTCACGCCATTGTTTCCATTCCAATGGTGGTTCACCAGGACTCGCCAAAAATGGCGGAGGGGCATTGAAGCTTTTCATTATGATGTAGAAAAATAGATGAAAAAAAAATGAAGAGAAATGTGATTTTAACAATGTGTAGCAAATGTCTTAGAAAAGTATTGTGATGTCATAAATAACAGTGGTCAAAAAGTTCTTGAAAGAAATTATGCCTTGAACAACAATGGAAGGACTTCCTTGAAGAAGAGCTTTGTGACGTCACAATTGCCAAGAGGACGATCATATGTTAGAGTGCAGATGTTGTTTGCTTGTGCTGACGCTGCCAGAACAGAATGCAGAGAATGATGAGCGCATGCGTTTGCTCGCACTGAGATTTCTAGACGCGTGACAGTGCGCACGCATTAAATCGCGCAGATAAACTAACACGTTGAAAAGGCAAAAGCGGAAATAAATGAAGATATTCTCACCGCTTAACGTGGAAAAAGCGGGATTTTCAGCATAACGACATCAGATCGATCAGAAAGGCTCCGAAAACATAGAAGAGGAAGTCCAGTACTTCAAGTCAGCAACGGTAATCTTGGTCCGGGAAAGCCGGGGCTGTAGGCTCCGAAATCGCGTAGGTTCGTTCACACCAAGTCGCCAGTGAAGTATCCGTGAAGGAATGAAGTAGTCAGCTCAGGTTATCGTGGTAAGTTATGATTTATTGGTAAAGCGAGATCGAGATAACAGGAGCCCACGCCAACCGCTGCACTGGAATCACCGGAATACCTAGGCATAGGATTCCACATTCCAGAGCATGCGATGTGGCGAGCGCAGCATGAAGCACGAGGATACAACGATACAACACAGACCTCAGTGCACTGTTTGAGTTGAAAGTCAGCATCTAGTAGCTAATAAAAAGGGGGCATAAAGTGGAGGGGATAACTGCAACAATAGCCCAATTTCCTACACCAAGTACCATGAGTGGTCATTGCGCCTGCAGTACCTTGCTTGGCAATGACCAAGGTGAGATGAGTTTAAAATATACCCCAACCTTGACATGGGGAACTAGAGTGTAACAAATAATCATCTCTGTCCTTGCAATTGGCTAGGGAAGATTGTGTTGGCATGCAGGCCCGGACTGGCCGTTGCGGGCACCGGGCAATTCCCCGGTGCGCCGCAAGGGTGGGGGGCCGGTTTTGGGCCCCTGGAGGCAGTTTTTGTTACAGGGTCGTTGCAGCGTTGCTGCAAAAACGGCCCTGTAACAAAATCGTCCGAAAACCGGCCCCAGCAAGGAGCGCGGTCGCACCCCCACCCCCCTGGGGTGAGGGTGGGCCAGCCGAGCACTTTGCCTGGGCCGGTTTTGGTTCCCAGTCCGGCCCTGCTGGCATGCCCCTTTGGATTTCTCCCACCTTACCCAATAGTGAAGGTTTCATGCATTTCCTCCTTTCCCAAGGGCTGGAGCACGGGAGGGGAAATCAGAGGCCTTTTTTTTTTAATTTACTTTCACTGGAGCAGCTGTTATCTGCCTCAGTGTTATGGGCCGTTTACAGTGTTGCACAATAGATTGAAGGTTCTTTCCTCTCCATTCCTTGGCAAAGTAGCTGGGGGAAGGGTTACAACCTTTCACTTTGCGCTTTTAACCTTTCCAGCATTGTCCAATGCCTTGTAAGATTGGTTTATCCCACCCCTTTGCGGAAGAAAGGAGGAGTGGATTTGTCCCTTAGTTTTTTTACCCTCATGAATTTGCCATTGGGCTGGTCTTTGAGTGCACTATCTAATAGGGTTGTTTTGAAAGGAAAGCACTTTGACTAGAGATTAAAGAAATGACATCAACAATGTGCTCATAACTAGTTAGGTGGGAGCTATGTAGTCAATAGGTTGAATACAATCTATCTCATCTTTGGGCAGATGCCTCTACCCATACTAAAGAAAAAAGAATTGTCACCTGAATTATGCAGGAGGCTGACAATCTCAGGCACAAAGGAGCATGAGATCTGAGCCCTTAGACCTTCATCGTGCTGTGCAGGAGACCTTCATCGTGCTGTGCAGGAAAAAGCAGTTCCAAGTTGTCTGAGCCTTTATTTCAGTTCTAGTTATATTTCTGTATTTTAAAGACTGATTCTCACTCAAAACCCTGTGGAAACCTTCTAGGTGTGTTAAATCACACTTGTACTGGAGGCTCTTCCTCCACATTAGAAGTAAAGATTTCGTAACTCTTTGGGATGATAATTAGAGGCAGGGCTACTGTTTAAAGAGACCATTACGGTTGGAAGGTTGGAATCTAGTCTCTAAATTAATTTCAATTCCCTGTATTCTCAGCAATACATAGTAGACTAGTCCATTTGAGAGGGACCACTGAGGAAAGCATAAGACATTTTATGCAGTCACAGACATCAACAATGACACACGTGTATATAATGTAACTAGCATATTTACTTTTGTATAAATGTTGTAGGTTCCAGCTGAAAAGAGGAGGCTAAGAATAGACAGTGTGATGGTTCAGTCTTGGGTTTTCCATGTTGTCATTAGTGATTGACGAGGCGGAATAGCATAAAGTTTCTGTGCTGGGACTCTAAGAGGCTAAATGACTGAATCTGATTGGTTCAGATGCTCCGTCCATCACCACCCCCTTTTGTACCGCTTTGGCTGCCATAAGTGTGGCAGGGTGTGCTCAGACGTGAGTCCCTTGCTCACTTTGCCACTGGATTCAAGCAAGCCGGGCTGAAGACGGCTGTAATGCCAGAAACCGGTCCTCGGAAGCTTGTTTCCGGTCCAGGGAAGACATGGCTTGGCAGTTCGGGCTGGACTGTTCCCATGAGGCACAGGGTCAGACTAATTTGCATATAGCCATGTCTGAACTGGGGTGGCAGAGTGGGCTAAAGAACGGTGATGGATCAAACCCAGATCTTTTGACTGGGTGTGAGTGCTTGATTGGTTCAGATGCTCCGTCCATCACCACCCCCTTTTGTACCTCCTCCTGAAGGTCAGCAGGTCTTGGGTCTGTCATAGGCTCAGTGGTAGGGTGTTCCATGTCTTGGCGGCGAGGTAGGAGAAGGATCTCCCACCGGTGGTTGTTCTTCGGATGCGCGGGATGGTGGTGAGTGAGAGGTCGGTGGAGCGTAGCATAGCTGGCGGTTGGGGATGTAGAAGGAGGGCCGGTCTTGTGGAGTGCCTTGTGTGCGTGGATGAGGAGCTTGAAGGATATCCTCTTGTTGACGGGGGCCAGTGCAGGTTTCTCAGGTGGGGGGTGATGTGGCCGTGGCGTGGGACGTCGAGGATCAGTCGTGTCGAGGCGTTTTAGATGCGTTGTAGTCGTTTGATGAGCTTGGTCGGGGCTCCAGCGTAGAGGGCGTTTCCGTAGTCGAGTCTGCTGCTGACGACTTGCTTGGTCATTGAGAGCGTTGAGCCGAGGATGATTCCCAGGTTGCGTGCGTGGTCGGTGGGCGTTGGAGCTGCCCCCACTGCCGTCGGCCACCAGGAGTCGTCCCAGGCTGAAGGGTTGGAGCAGAGGATGAGGACCTCCGTCTTGTCAGAGTTCAGCTTCAGACGGCTGGTCTTCATCCAGTCGGCGACGGCCTTCATTCCTCCGTGGAGGTTGGCTTTGGCAGTGATGGGGTTCTTGGTGAGGGAGAGGATAAGCTGAGTGTCGTCAGCGTAGGAGATTATGTTGAGGTCGCGCTGTCGGGCTACGTGTGTGAGCGGGGCCATGTAAAACAGCGTCGGGCTGAGGTACGCCGTAGATGATCTTGGAGGCTTTGGAACGGAATGGGGGGAGGTGGACGCTCTGGGTTCTGCCGGAGAGGAAGGAGGTGGTCCAATCCAGAGCCTTGTCTCGGATCTCTGCGGCATGGAGGCGTGCGCGTAGTGTGCGGGGGCAGGCGCTGTCAAAGGCGGCAGAGAGGTCTAGGAGGATGAGTGCTGCGGTCTCGCCGCTGTCCAGCAGGGTCCTGATGTGGTTGGTGGCGGCGATGAGAGCAGTCTCTGACTGGGAAGGGTCCAGGATTCTGTTTTCTTCGAGGTGTCGGGTTAGCTGTCTGGTGATGATTTTCTCGATGACCTTGGCCGGGAAGGAGAGCAGAGAGATGGGCCGGAGGTTCTTGAGGTCTCTTGGGTCTGCCTTAGGTTTTTTGAGTAGGTCGTTGATCTCGGCATGTTTCTAGATCCCTGGGAAGGACACGGTCTCGAGGGAGAGATTGATGAAGTTGCGCAGGTGGGGTGCAATCGAGCTGCTTGCTCTGTTGAAGGTGTGGTGCGGGAATGGGTCTGACGGAGAGCCGGAGTGGATTGTGCGCATGGTCTTGATGGTGTCATCGATGCTCATGCTGGCCCAGGCTAGCAGGGGGTCGTGTTCGATGGTTTGCGGATGGTCTGTTGTGTTGCTGTCTGTTGGGGCTGTCTGGGTGTTGAAGCGGTCGTGGATGTGTGCTATCTTGCGGTGGAAGAAGGTGGCGAGGGAGTCGCACAGGGCTTGAGACGGCGGGATGTCGTTGGTGTTGGAGCTGGCTTTGGAGAGTTCTTTCACAATGTTGAAGAGGTCCTTGCTATTGTGTGCGTTGTTGTCGAGGCGGTCTTTGAAGGAGGTACTCTTGGCCGCCCTGATGAGGTGGTGGTGGTTGCGGATGGCGTCCTTGTGTGCTGCGTGGTTGTCCATAGTGTGTTCACTGTGCCATTTCTTCTCTAGTTTCCGGAAGGCTTGCTTGGACGCTGGGAGCTCTGGCGTGAACCAGCTGGCCCTCTTGCTGGTGTCTCTGTGGGGGGGTTTCTTGAGTGGGGCGAGGGTGTTGGCGCAGTCCTCGATCCAGCGTCTGAGGCTGTGGGCAGCGTCATCGGTGTTGGAGGGTTCGGTGGGTGGGCTGAGAGCGAGGTTTGCATGTAGTTGGTCTTTGGTGATTTTGCTCCAGCAGCGGCGGGGGATCTGTTGGGTGCGGTGGTGTGTGGTGGGTTTCTGGAAGGCAAAGTGGATGCAGCGGTGGTCGGTCCAGAGGAGTTTGGTGGTGTGGCTGACGGAGATGTGCAGGCTTGAGGAGAAGACAGGGTCGAGAGTGTGGCCGGCGGAGTGGGTGGGCGTTGTGATGAGTTGCTTCAGTCCGAGGTTGGTGAGGTTATCGATCAGGGTTGTGGAGTTGTTGTCGTTGTTGTTCTCAAGGTGAAAGTTCAGGTCTCCGAGGAGGATGTAGTCGGTGGAGGTCAGGGCGTGCATGCTTATCAAGTCGGCGATGGAGTCGCTGAACTGGGGGCAGAGTCCGGGGGGGTCGGTAGACGAGGGTGCCTCTGAGGGTGGAGTTAGGGTCTGTGTGGTTCTGGAAATGCATGTGTTCAGCGGTGCTCGTCGAGACCCTGATGCTGTTCTTGTGGACAATGGCTATTCCTCCTCCGACTCCGTTGGTGCGGTCTCTGCGGGTGATCTTGTAGCCGTCTGGGATGGCTATGGTGATGTCTGGTGCGGAGGAATCGTTAAACCAGGTCTCTGTCAGGAAGACGACGTCCGGGGATGTTGTGTCGAGCAGGTCCCAGAGCTCGACGGCATGCTTGCGTGCGGAGCGGGTGTTCAGTAGTATGCATCGGAGGTGGTTGGGGTCTTTCTTGGCGGGTGGTTCGTCGGCTCTGAGGCTGGTGTAGCTCCAGTTCCGGCAGGTGAAGGGGCCGTGTGTGTGTTTCGGGGGGGCCTTGAAGCAGGTGTGGCTCCGTCCGGAGTTGAGAGCGTGCAGAGTGCTGGCGTCATTGTCCAAAATATACAAGATGGATAACATCTGGTGAAAAAGTGGTTTGAAAACAACAGATCTAAAACCAGGGTATCCAATCATTTCTGTAGTGAGAGCTACTTGTGATTAATGAAAATCGTGCCGAGTAGTGGTCTTACTGTGCCTACTCATTAATGGCGTGCTATCACTGCATGTGCAGAGGCAGTCCATCTCCCAGAACTGCATGTGAATGAGCATCTGGACTATGACAACTAGGCAGAATCTCACTAGACCTGGTCTTCAACATACTGGTAGATAGGGCTTACACTCAGTCATAATTCCACTTTATTGTGCCAGGTAATCACTACATACAATCATAATGATATCACATGTATATTCACAAATATATCTTGCTGTATTACTGGTATCAGCTTGTGCACCACCTCTGCGAAAATCTCCATGTCTGGTATTGGATGCACTCTCTATCTCTCCCAGAATGAATGGTCTACTTTACTGGCTGTCCATCTTTGGGAGGATGAGTGTCTATAGCACGGACTTTGGCAAAGGGGCTTTTATCGAAGAGACCTGTTGAACTTCACTGGCAGCCTCATGTACTGCACAGGCTGGGAGGAGTTAATGCACTAGTTGTCTTGTCTGGGAAAATACAGCAGAGGCTGCCCTTCAGGGTGAGGGTATATTGCATTGGTTGACTTTCTGGAGATCCAATGATGTGGCTGTTGTACTTGGGATGGGGTGCCGCCAGATATTTTCAACATTTCTGGCTCTTCGCTGAAAGTTAAATGAAACGCAGACCGAACCTAATTAGTAGTGGCCTCCCCTGCAGCCCTCCCACCCCCTGCCTCAACACTGAGGCAACCAAGCAAAGAACAAAGGGACCGACTGAGGGGACAGAGTTGGACAAGAAAACCTCAGGAGGCCACATCCCTCCCCTTGCTACATATTCTCCTGCACTGAGAGGTGATAATATGGATAGGCTTAGAAAAACCCAAGGAGACCCTGATGAATAATGCTGAAATGGCTATATACCAATCTATCGCCAAGGAAGGCATCCCCACATATCCTCACACAATACAATACTGATCTTTAAGGGTAGCCTAAACATGTTTGCTATTATTGTACCATTGCAATTTAAAAAAAATATATTTTTATTACAACAAAAAAACAGCTCCATTACAGTGCACAGTTATCAGCATCAGAAGTTAATTGGCGGACATAACAGTACAATCAAATAGAAACCCCTACACATGACCCATCCCGGCCCATCCCCCCAGGTCAAACCCTTATGGGAACTACTCTGCATGCAGAGGCCCCTGCAATACCTCGTACAAGCCCCCCCCTACACTATGGTACCCTCCCTGTCCCCTGTTCCCCCCCACTCAGCAAGGTATCCATCAGCTCCTCAGGTCACAGGCGGTGGGGCCCAAGTCAACAAAACACATATCTTCTCTTTATCACCAATCTGTCAAGTAAGAGGGAAGAAGCTGTAGGTACATATCTCCTTACCCCAACGCGGAGCCAGATTGGGTGTCCATCCACTCCCCTCTATATCGCCTCCATGCCGACCATATTTTCTCCCACTTCTTGGGGATCCCCGACTGCTGTAGATAACTTTCTCCGCCCTTTGGCACCAGTCCAAGTCCCGCTCCCGTTCCTCCACCGTCGGCAGAAGGTCACTCCCCCACAGTCTAGCTATATTTCTCTTGGCCACCATACTCGCGAGGGCTAGCCATGTCTTGTCCCCCTTGGGCCATGCCATATCGCTCGTCACTCCTAGGATATGCCATCGGGCCTCCAGCGGTACCTCTGCCTCAACTACCTCTTCCATAATACCCACCAGTCGAACCCAGTATGTTCGAATTTTGGCACAATCCCATAAGATGTGGAAGAAAGTACCTTCCTCCCCACATCCCCGCAGGCAGAATCGTGAGGTCGCATACCCCATCCTATACTTCACCGTACGAGGGGTGTAGGACCTATGGAGGATGCACAGCTGGATCAGCCTAAATCTAGCACGTATCGCCACCTCTCTGAGACACTGTAGTGCCTCAGTCCAATCATCATCATCTAAGAGCCCTAGATCTGATTCCCATTTTTCTCTCAGAGGTCCTAGCGGGTCCAGGAGGTTATTAACAAGCTTTTTGTAGGTAAGGGAGATAGCTTTATCAATCATGGGGTCTAACAATAGTCTGTCCTCAAGTGGGGCATGCTCAGGCAGCTGGTCCTCCTGGTTCATGTGTGCATGTAGGGCGTGTTTGAGCAGTTGATAGTGTAGAAACTCCCCAGTGCCCATGTCAAACTCAGACTGTAAGGTCGCAAAGTCCACCATCCCCCCTCCCTTCCATACATCCCCCAAGACATCGATACCAATCAGGCTCCTTCGGCGTAGGTCTCGCAGTCGCACCACCTCTCGGAGGAAATTGCCAACCCATAGGGGTGTATGTTCCGTGAGCTTTGCCTCCCGCCCAACCGTCTTGTTGCCCGCCTCCACACCCCCACTACTGCTGCCGTTTGGGGCGGCAAGGGCCGTTTGTACCTCCCTTTGGTGTAGAGTGCAGCTAAATCGACTCACTCGCCAGGGCCATACGATCCACCCTGTAGGCGGGTTCTTCCTGCGGGGCAAACACCCAACCATTAATATTAATCAGTTGTGTCGCCCAGTAATACAGGCGAATGTCTGGAACGGCAAGGCCTCCCTCATACGGTCCCCGCTGCAGTTTGTTAAGAGCTATTCTCGGGCAACCTCCACTACATAGCAAGGAAAGTTGCTCTGATTCCACTGTTTTAAAAAGATGTTCAGGGATCGGAAAGGGCGAACCCTGCAGGATGGAAATTAAACGGGGAAGAGCCATCATTTTGAATAGGACGGCCCGGCCCATTAAAGAGAGTGGGAGGGTCCTCCAATGCACCACATCACCATGGAGCCTCTCCAGCTGAGCCAGCACATTCAAGCGATAAAATTCGGTGTCAGAAGGCGTAATCCATATTCCCAGATAGCGGAACGCGTCTCGCCATACCAGGCCTCTACAGTCATCCATCACTTGCGGCTGTGGCCCTGTCAAGACATAGCCTAGGGACTTACACCAATTGATGCGGTATCCGGAAAGCTCTTCAAATTTGCGCAACAGAACCATTAGCCTTTGGATGGATGCCACCGGCTGCTGGACGTACAACAAGATGTCGTCAGCATATAACGATATGCGATCCTCCCATCCTCCCCCTAAATTTATGCCTCGCACCTCTGGGTCCGTACTTATCCAGTGGGCCAGCGGCTCCAGCGCTAAGGCAAATAGGGTCGGGGAGAGGAGGCACCCCTGCCTCGTGCCGCGCCCAGTCGGAACTCTCCTGACATAGCGCCGTTGACACGGACCAGCGCAAGCGGCTCCGAATACAGCAGTCTCACCCAGGAGCGAAAAGTTTCTCCAAAACCTAGTTTTTCCAATACCGCATAAATGAACTGCCACTCCATGCTGTTGATAGCCATATGGGCATCGAGAGATAATAAGGCCGCCGGTATCTCTGGGCGCGCAGACACTGTCTGCATTACTCCGAACAGGCGCTGCAGGTTTAGCCGCGTACTCCAATGGGACATGAAGCCCGATTGGTCCGGGTGGGTCAAGGATTGCACCACCGCTCCAAACCGCGTGGCCAGAACCTTCCCTAGGACCTTCGTCTCATAGTTCAGGAGGGATATAGGTCTGTAGGAGCTGCACTCCCTCTGCGGCTTTCCGGCCTTATGGATCACAACGATCGTTGCCAGTCGTAGATCTCTCTGAAGTTTCCCAACCTCCCTCGCTTCCAGGAAAATGCTGCGCATGTGTGGGGCTGTCCTACTTGCCACGCGTCCAAATGCTTCCACTGGGAACCCGTTGGGTCCCGGGGCTTTTCCCGTTTGCAGGTCACCCATGGCCTCCTCCACTTCCTTAACCGTAATATCGGAGTCTAGAATATCTCTGTCGGCAGGTTCCATTATGGGCAGCTGTAAGGGGGCCAGAAAATCACGACACTCCCACTCCTCCAGAGTCGTCTGAGACCTGTAGACCTCCTCGTAATAAAGCGCGAATTCCTCTGCTATCGCCGCGCTAGTGTCGCTCACTGTCCCATCCGGCCGCTCTATACCCGGCACCCAGTTTCGTTCCCTGTCCCTCTTCTCCAGCCAGGCTATCATTTTGTTGGCCTTGTCCCCCAAGTCGTACACTCGTCGCTGGGTGGCAAGTGAGCGTGATCGCGCTTGATCCGTGAGTACATCCCTAAGTTCCTTGCCCAGGAGGCGTGCCCTGTGTTGTCTATTCTGGTCCAGCATCTGGGTACCCCCTCTTACTCCAGAGCGTGAAGCTCCTGCTCCAACTTATCAATTTGGGCATACTTTTCCTTGCGCCTTCGTCCGACCTCCACCTGGACAAAATCCCTAGCCACAGTCTTGTATGCCTCCCAGACTATTCCAGGGGAGTCTACTGAGCCTACGTTATCAGCGAAATACTGGTCTACCCTTTCTCTGAATTTCTCCTGGAACTCCTGGTCTTTAAACAAGAAGGTGTCTAGTCGTGGGGGAACACTCCAGTCTCGCCTAGTGCCCGTCAACTGTACCCCCACCGGTGAGTGATCGGATATCCCTCTTGCTTAGTGATGTCCATCCCGGAAGAGGCCCATACAGCCCGTCTGGGTAAATAGGTCATCGATCCGGGATCCAGAGCCATGGGCCGCAGAGACATGCATGTATTGCCGAAGCTGTGGGTTATGCGCTCTCCACAGATCCACCAAGCCCATCGCCTGTACGAAGTCCCCTAGGTGACTCGCCCCCCCCCCCCACTCCCCCCTTGGCCATTGGACTCTGCGACCTGTCAAGGCCTCTCTCCATGATATCATTCATGTCTCCCCCAAGGACCAGCGTCCCAGTAGGCATCTCCAAAAGCAATTTTCCTATGTCTGGGAGAGTGGTGTTGTGTAGTTTTGGAGGGATGTAAAGTGAGCACAGATTCAGTGGTCTACCCTCCCATTGCACTGACCGCGCCGCATATCTTCCCAGGGGATCTAGCCATCTCCGCCCCAGGACCAGCGGCAGGGAGTTCCTGACAAGGATTCCCACCCCCCTGGAGCCCGAGTTAAAGCCAGCGTGTGCACGTAGGGTGTATCCAAACCTATCAAGGGCCCTACAATCGTTCCCCAACAAATGTGTCTCCTGTAGGAGGACCACGTCAGGGGCATGCCTGCGAATGTATTGGAGCACCACTGTGCGTTTGATCTTATTTTGCAGGCCGTTAACATTCCAGGATATCACATTAATGTGTTGTGACTGTAAGATTGCGTTTCCTGCCATTTAATCCGTCAAGTGTAAGGGTAGTCCGCCACCCCTCCCCGCCTCCCAACTCCCCCCCCCCCTCCCTAGCTGATAGTGCCCTCGGAGCGTGAACAGATACACAATAAGTACCAAACATGTAGAACTTAAACAGAAGCTCTTCCCCCCCAACCTCCCTCACCCTTCCCCCTCCCTGCTACCCTGCTACGCCGGCCAACAGAGCCAGACATCCCCAACAAGCAGAGCACCTATAGCTCTAGTAACGAAAAACTCAGGGGGTGAGTGGAACCACCAAGTCCAACATCTGAGGCCCATACCTGACCCCCTATTTCAATGTTTTAGCTACATCACCATGTGCCGCTGCCTTGGGCAGTGTGTCGAGGAGAGAAGCACAACATTGACGCCCAATCAAGACCCCCTCCCCTACGGCGTGTCTGGGAGTACGATCAGTCATGTCCAGCGCCATCATATCTCCCTCCCGGGGACCACCCAGCAAACAAGTGACCATCCTACCGGCACCGTCCCAGATTGACCAAATCCAAATCATCGGGTACATTACGTGTCCACGGATGGCGAGCAGTTTGTGATGACAGCCCCGCCCTTTCACCCCATGTCCGGCGATGCAGAGAAACTGCGGGTTCTGCTCCTATCCGCCGATGTTGGGCTCTACTGCCGTCGTCGCCCACCTCCCATGGATCCCACGGACGAGGCCGGAGACTGGGGCACCGCACTCCTCCAGCTGCCCCCACGCTCTGGGCCTTCCCTCGAATGTCCATGCTCCTCAAGCCAAGCATGCACCTCCTCCGGGGCTGTGAAGAAAAAAGATTTCCCACCTGCCAAGATCTTGAGCCGTGCCGGGAAGAACATCATGTACTTGATTCCACGCTCTCGGAGCACCTTCTTGACGCCATTGAACGATCGACGCTTCTGCTGAACTTTAAGCGTGAAGTCGGGGAAGAACCTGATAGTGTCATTTTCAATGCGTAGGTCTCCATGTTGGCGGGCGGCCTGTAAGATTGCTTCCCTGTCTCTATAATTTAAGATCCGCGCAATGATTGTGCGAGGTGGGGCCCCGGGCGTGGCGGCGGGATTGGCGCCCTGTGCGCTCTCTCAATAACTAAGAATTTAGACAATCTTTTGGGTTGTAGACGGTTTAAGATGAGATCTTCCAGGAAGAGGTCCAAACAGGCCCCCTCCATTTTCTCCGGTATGCCCACCACTCGCAGGTTATTCCTTCAGGCCCTCCCTTCCTGGTCCTCCAGGTGGTCCGCCATCGGCCTCTGTTGGTGTGTGAGCTGCTGGACCTGTTGCTGCAACGTTTTGGTAGCACCGCGTATCTCTACAATGTCCGCTGCATTTTGCATGGCATTTTCCGAGGTTTTGTTCAGGTCTGCCCGTTGGAGCGTCAGTTCAATAGACATTTTGTCTATTTTGGATTCCAGTGTAGTGCCTAGGGATTGGATGGCCTGCATTATAGAGGACAAGGAAGGCTCACCGTGCTCGTCTGGGTTCCCCGGGTGGGCTGCGGCCCCCCCACCCTGCTCCGCCGTGTAGTTGTCCATAGTATTTGACTGCGTCACCGTGGACTTCTTATTTCTCATGGCGGCCGTTGGTACTGACCGCTGGTCGCTTGGCCCGCCGCAGTCTGTCCTCACTCTGCTGTGGCTGGGAAAGTCTCGGTTAGGTCTTCCCCAGGTGGGGTATTCACAGGCGTGGTAGGCGTCTGCGCGACGTCAGGGTTGTCCGCCAGGTATCATGCACCCCTCCACACTGAGCCGGGGTCGGTCCTGTCCACCATGTCACCGCAGCTGCCCCCCAGCCCCTGTCGCCGTCCAGGGATCGCGGTCCTCACCACTGTAGGGCGCGCTGCCTCGCTTCCGTCACAGCTCCGGCAAGCCCAGACCTCATGCACCCTTCGGGGTCCGGCCCGCGTCTCGCCGTTAAAGTCAGCCCGTGGCAGTCCGGGGGATGGGGGGGGGGGCAGGGGAAGACGTCTGTTCAATTAGCGCCCGGAACCTCCGCCGCACTCAGGTTTCACCGCTGCCTAGCGCTCCCTGCATCCGCTTAGGGGAGCGCCGCCGCCAGATTGCTGTCCACTCGAGGTCGGTGCTTCACTTGTGGCCTCCATGTCCTAGGCCCCAAAAGACCCGTTTTCGCCGATCTCCGGTACTCGACTTCCCGGAGTCGGATCGGGCCAGATCAACCACCGATCTGCACCGGAGCACTGCGGCCAGCGGGTGCTGTCGGCGGAATTGGTACTGTAGCAGGATAAAAGACGGATTTTGGGGGTTTCAGTCGGGCCTAAGGAGCGCAGCGAAACTATGCGGCCATCTTGGCCTGTACCATTGCACCATTGCAATTTTAAACTTAAGTATCTCCTTCTAATCCTTCTCCTTGGTTTTCCCCCTCACTCGCATTGGTTTCTAAAATGTATGATAGAGGCAGCTGAGTATTTGCAGGAAAAATTATAAATCCTCTTTTAGAGAGGTGTGTGGAGTCAACCCAGATCGGGACACACTAAAAGAATCATTGGGTGTGATGGGCTGCATTCTCTGTAGTATCTCCCGGTGGCAGTGCAGTATAATGTTCACTTGTACACAATAAAAGTTCACTTGGTTATCAGCAGCTGTTATTATTTACCTAACTTAAGGTTTTTTTTTTTGAAAACCTTTATTGTGCAAAGAAAAGCATACAAATAGGGGCCTACAACCAGTCAGGCCGGCCACGAAACATTATGCACAGCACATTGATCAACAAGGAGGCGTCCGGTAGCACCCAGCATCGTACAAGCTAGTAGTTAAGTCAGGTAAGGCTGAGCACTACCGCCGAAATCAGGATCAAAGAAGGTTAATTTTATTATTAGGGAGTATAGCAGGATCAAATGCAGTTTTAACCATCTGGATCCCCATAGTGGGTCACTAATCAAGCAGCAAGAGAGAGAGGCATCAACAAAAACAGTTATCAACTGCAGGTCGCATCAATCAGGATTTAAACGCCATAGACCAAATCTGTGCCCCCCGTGACCCGCCAGTCGTCCACAAACCACCCAAGCACATATTCATACAGGACGAAGGAGCCAGAACAGCAACAGTGGTAACACGCATCCTCTATACTAACCTAAATGATGGGAAAACGAAAGGGAGGGGAAAAGGAAGGGGGAAAGTATTATAAAGGGAAAAGAAAGAACGCCGCACTGGAGCGCGCGCCCCCCAGTGATAAAGCGCACTAAGCAATTTAAGGAGTACACTATCAGGGCTGGGGCGCGATAGTCGTAGCATACGTGCAAGCAACACCATAAAAAGAAGAACAACTCGCCCCCCAGCCTCACCTACCATCACATCACGGGAGACACGCACCGGCACGGCGCCCCGATAAAGAGATACAAAAGGGCCATAGAACAAAGAAGAAGAGAACGAATAGGAAGTCCCTACCCACCCACCCCACCATGCACCCCTGCAGAAGGCTATGGCCTACCCCCCCAGCAGCGTGCCTGTCGCCCTAAATTAGAACCCGAAATGTAGAAAAGCCAGAAAGAAGGAAAGGAAGAAAAATACAAAAAAGGGAGAGGAAACCAAAGGGAGGGGAGGAGACCATCAGTCAAGACGTACGGCTCCGTCGCCCACCCCCCCACACACTTATGCAACATCAAGCGAGACCAACACAGTTCCAGGTACCATGAGCCCCCGAAGGGATCGTCCACATTATCGTAATCGGGGGCGCACCACTTCTCCATCCCGTAATCAGCAGTCCTCCGAGTTCAGTCCAGCTCACCCCTGTCCTTTCCTGGTCATAGCCAACCTACAAGTTGGAGTGGTGGGCAGCGGGTGTAAACCAGGGGTCCCCGGCAACCGGCAACAAAACAAGAATTGTTCGCGATAGTCCAGGCTTTCCAGTGTTAACAACAGAAGCAGCAGGCCGTAGAGATACAATTCCGCCCCACAGGGGAGCGAGGTCACCCCCACCAGGCAACATCGGGACCTCGCCAAAGCAAATTGGGGTGGCAAGTCTCGTCGTTCCCCAAACACTCCAGCAGGGACGGGCCCCAGCACGGAGCCCACACACACGCCCGCCCTAAGCAGGTCAAACTGGAGATCCGGAGCCGCTGGAATGAAGTCCCGTGGACGCCCGGCGGCATCACTCCCTGCTACAACAAAGGGGGACGAAGCAGCACACACTTTAAAAAAATATATATATATTTTTATTGTTGCATCAGGAAAAATTAAACAACGATACACTCAGCAGCCGGCAGGGCATCAACATTCCGCCTCTGTCCGCTGTTTGCGCAACTTTTTGGTTCCACAAGTCTTTGTTTGTCAGATATATCCACAACATGAACATAAGAACTGTGCTTTCAGAGCAGCTAGCACCCCCCTCCACCACCCACTCTCCCGAACCCTTCGCGCCTCCAATCTGTCCATGATGTCCATTAGACCCCTCACATTAGTCTAGTTGGTCAATCTTACACTTAGCCCACGTTGGAGCTTTTTGCCAATTCAGTGATGTCCCAAACCCTCCCGCCCTTCAGGAGTCCCCCTCAGTGGCCCCCCTCCAACCCATGGTATTGCCTCCATTTTGACCACACTCTCCGAAACTTCTTGGGGCATCCCCTAGCTCAGTGGTTCCCAAACTTTTTTGACCCGTGGCTCCCTTGACCTAATTGGCAGCGGGCCGTGGCTGCCCACCATTTTTTTAACGGCGCACTGGGGTGCCGCGGCGCACACTTTGGGAACCACCGCAGTAGACCTTTGTACTCTCTACCATTCCTATGTGACTCTTAGAGTTTATCCATTTGTATCTCTTCCTTGAGTGACTTTACAACCTGTACATTTGCAATTTTTTATATTTGTCTCTTCCCTGTGTGACTTTACTACTTGTACATTTGCAATTTATTTCTGTTTATATCTCTTCCCTGTGTGACTTTATAACTTATACATTTGCAATTTTTTTCTGCTTGTATCTTTTATGTAACGCATGTAATCCTAAATCCTTATGTATCACAACTGGTTATTATGTAAAGCGCTCTGACACCTCACGCTTCCTTGCTTCCTTGCGAATAAAAACAATTGAGTACCCTTCCCTCAAAAAGTATTTGCCACAAAGAAATATTTGTAAGCTATGTTTTCAAATATCCGTTTCTTTGAACACTTGCTATCACACTTATTCAAGGCTGTCCACCTCTATTCGATACATCCAAACCGGAAGTCTACTGGCCCCACTGTAAAAATCCAACTCTACAACAGTAATTATTAACACAACCTTTGCTGTTTTGACAGCTTTCTCCCACTCTATTTCTGCCGTGCTGTCAGCCGCAAGAAGGTGTTCGAAGCTATTTCTGCCTTCAATGTAATTCCGATTTATGACACAAGACGCAACCGGCTAGAACTCTGAAGGAAACCATTTACAGACGCCGCCACACTCCACAAAAGGGAAAGTAAAATGGAAAGCACCAGAGCGTTGTGTAACTTGTATTTACCATCAACAGAAAAACACAATGCACAGGGTAAGACGTTCATTCAGAAACAAAGACCAGTGCTTACACTCTGAAACAAACCATACAGCAATGTCCACAGCACTCTCCGTAACCGCACCAAGCTCTTAATTGAGCCATTTAAATGCAGAGGGCGAGGGCTGAGAGATCACGTTCAGCACAAAGGAGCCACATCCTGGGTGGCGCCACGGCGCCCCTGGCTTCTCATCACGGCGCACCGGGGCGCCGTGGTGCACACTTTGGGAACCACCGCCCTAGCTCTATAGGTTACTCTTTCTACGGCCATGTAGAGGTCTAGGCCCCTTCTCCACTCCTCAATGTCCGGCCTTTCCGCCACACCCCAATATTTGGCAATGTCCCTCTTAGCCACCACCAGTGCGAGCACCAAGAAAATAAGCAGTGGGCGTGGCAGGTCTACCTCAGTGGTCATGCCTAATAACGCCAGTTTTGGATCTCGTGTCAAAGACACTCCCAGGACCTCATCTAGTTCGGTGAATATGTGCCCCCAGTATGTTTGGATAGTGTCGCATGCCCATATCATGTGGATAAAATCTCCTCGCTGGTGTTGGCACCTAAGGCAAGTCGGGTCTGCTATTCTCCCCATTTTAAGGAGGCGTACCCTGTCAAAATAGGTTCTGTGTAACACATTCAGTTGAATAAGACGAAGCCTTGATTTTATCGCCACCTCACGGGGATGCATTAAGACAATCTCCCAGTCCAGGTCTTCCATTTCTCCCACGTCAGCCTCCCATACTCTCCTGAGCCCAGCCAGGTCTCCTAACATGTGGTTTGTCAGGGTTTTATATGTGAGGGAAACCACCCTTTCCACGACCCTCTCCTGGAGTAGCCTACCCTCTAACGGTGCATATTCCGGAATATCCGTTAGCGTGATATTCTGCACCCTCCACGCATGTTTCAATTGTGTGTATTTGTAGAACTGATTGTTGTGCAGCCCTAACTCCTTTCTGAGTACCTGAAAAGACTTCAGCTCACCCCGCGCTACCACATCCCCAATTGTGGAGATTCCTATATCATTCCATCTCCGAAAGCCGCGTAGCTTGCAGAGTTCTCCCAACCATTGGCAGTGCCACAGCGGTGTTTGTCGGGTAGGCCTCTTGGCCCATCCCATCCTTCTAGTAGCTTTGCCCCAGGCGTTCAGAGTGATCGCCGTGGCCGGCAGGAGCGATGCCCGCACTGCCCCCCCGTATAGATAATGCAATAGATTTCTAGGTGACATTTTATATCTTTCCAGCGCATACGTCGGGTGGTCCGCAGCTCCGTGCAGCCAGTCATTGATTGGAGCTAGGTGTTCCGCCCAGTAGTATGCCTCGAGGTTGGGAAGTGAGATCCCCCCGCTGTACTGATGGCGTTGTAGAGTCGCCAGGGCCACTCGTGGTTGTTTCCCCAACCACAGGAACGCTCGGAGGTCTGCATGTATATTGGGTATGGTCTTGGTCGGTAGTTGGTAATATTCGTTTTGGAGCGCATACAGGAACTTCGGCAGGACAACCATTTTGTATAGCGCCGCCCGGCTCAGTAAGGTGAGCGGCAGTTGTCGCCACCTCATCATCTCCGCAGTTGCGCTATCCATGATTCGTTTTATGTTCTTACTAAAGGAGAGGTGTCTGTCCAGAGTGATGTAGACACCCAAATATTGAAACCCCTCTGGGGTATGTAGTAGTTGCTCCGGGAGGCACTCCCCTCGTTCCAAACCGTGTGGGTCATAGAGGACGGATTTGTGCCAGTTAATGGTATGGCCCACCCTAGCCCCAAAGTCATCCAATTCCCTGAATAACTCTGGGATTGTCGTGTCAGGCTCAGTGATGTACAATAGCACATCGTCTGCGTACAAGGATATTTTTTCCTGTGTGGAGTTGGAGTCTCCCCATGAAAAACCCCGGATCCCCGGATTCTGTCTGATCTTAACCGCCAAGACTTCTATGGTGAGTGTGAACAGAAGGGGTGACAGTGGGCACCCCTGGCGTGTGCCTCTGCCAATCTGGAATTCGCGGGACAGCCTCCCGTTAACCCGAACTCTCGCCCTAGGGGCCGTGTACAGGAGTCGGACCCATGTTTGAAACCTGGGGCCGAATCCAAATCTCTGTAGCACCGCCATTAGAAACGGCCAGTGTACCGCGTCGAATGCCTTCTCCGCGTCAAGGGAGAGGAACCAATGGGGCTCACTCCTCCCTTTAACTTCCTGCAACCAATTGTGTGTACGGCGGAGGTTCAGCTTGCTCGCCCTATCTGGCAAGAACCCCGATTGATCCATATGGATGAGGTCTGTTATGACTGACCGCAGACGTTTAGCTAAGATAGTGGCCAAGATTTTGACCTCCATGTTAAGGAGGGATATGGGGCGGTACGACGCACACTCCTCCGGTGGCTTGCCGTCTTTATAAATCGGGACTATAGTGGCCAAAGTGAGGTCTGGCGGTAGGCACCCCTCCTGGTATGCCTCCGCGAAGAGGGATTTTAAATGGCGTGTCAACAGGTCCGCCGCTCTCTTGAAAAATTCCCCCGGGAAGCCATTCGGCCCGGGCGTTTTCCCCGGTTTCAGTGAGGCTATGGCCTCGGCTATGTCATCCAGAGTTACCTCTGCTTCCAGAGCCACACTGGCCTCGGGAGATAGTACCGGCAGTTCCGCGTCACCTATATACTGTTGAGCGTCTTCAGCCGTGCCCAGGTCTCTGGCCGCATAGAAACGCTCAAAGTATAACGCGAATACGTCTGCTATGTCCTCATCTGTGCGCATCTGTCTACCGTCTACCGCCGTGATCTGTTCCACCCATCTCGCCGCCCTCTCTTTTCTCCCAAGCCACTCAAGGAGTTTGCCGGATTTGTCCCCCACATCGTATAATCGATGGAGTGTTGCCAATGACTGAGTCCGTGCCTCATCGGAGGCCAGCTCCCTGTAGTGTCGTTGTGTATCAAGTAATTGTCTGAGCACTCCCGTCTCTTTCCCCTGCTGGTATTCCGCCTCGAGGGCCAAGATCGACTTTTCCAGGTTAGACACCTCGGCTTGTTGTGCCCGTCGTGCCTCACCCAGTCTACTTTGTATTCGATCCCTCAGTGTCGGCTTCATTGCTTCCCAAAAGGTGACCCCGGAGGCCACCGATCCCTCATTTTCAGCCACATATACCCTGATGTCAGCCCTGACGCCACGTAGTATCTCTGGTGTGTGGAGGTCCCAAGCCGCTAGGTGCCATTCCGCCCCCCCCCCGCTCCTCTCCCGTCCCAACTGTGCGTATAGTGGAGAGTGGTCCGAGATTCCCCTCGCTTTGTATTCCGCCCTGTCGCTCGAGGTTAGGTTTTGCCTGGATGTGAATATGTAGTCTATTCTTGAAAAGACCCTGTGTACCCCGGAATAGAACGAATAAGCCGCGTGTGTTGGGTGGAGCCACCTCCACACATCTGTTAGTCCTATGATGGTCATTTGTCGTGCTAATGCTGAACATGCCCCCCCTTTGCGCGTATTCCCTGTACGATCCTGCGCTTCACACATGACATCATTAAAGTCACCACCCACTATCTGTATGGAGTCCGCGGTATCAATGAGGATGGAAGTGATTGCTTTGAGGGTACGCGCCTGTAGTTTCGGCGGTGCGTATACCGAAATGATAGTGTACCTACGCCTCTTCCATGTCCCCTGCACCCCCACATAGGTCCCCTGCGGATCCAGCCAGGATCGGGTTACACTGAACGGGGTCGTTTTTTGTATGAGAATCGCCACCCCCCTGGAGTCTGAAGTGTACCCTGCATGCGCTAACGTTACGTATCGTCCCCTCGCTAGGAATGCACATTTGTTGCCCCTGAGGTGGGTCTCCTGTAGCAGGACGACGTCTGGTGCCACTCTCTTGATGTAGGCATTCACCAGCCCCCTCTTGACCTTTGACCCTAGTCCATTGACATTCCATGTCAAGACGGTTACCCCCTGGTCACCCACATGTGCTGTATTCAATTTACTTGCCATTGTGTAGTGTTACTGTCTGTACTGATTTGGCGCTGCGGTGGAAGAGTGGTATGGTGTCTCAAGGTGTGTTGCTGCTGCACGCTAACTGCCCTCCCCCTTCCCCCCGTCCCTCTCGAACCCCAACTCGAGAGACATTGAAAACTTCCCCCCCCCTTCCACCCCCCTCCCCACCTCCCTCCCCTTCCAGTCGTATCCCAACATGAGATCGAACTAACCACGGGAGAAGGCCTGTCGCCCTCCCACACATCCCTCCCATCACAAACCAAAAAACAGTATGAGAAACTTAAGAAACAATGAAGGGCGTGTCAAACTTGCGTGCTCCCTGTCATCGAGCTGCGATCTCCCAGGTCCCCGACCACCATTGTTCATGAGTGTGAGTCCTGAGTGTCCATGGTGGGCCCCTGCCCGGAGGAGTCCTGTTCCAACTGCTGTATCTCTTTGACCAGCGGGTGGACCGAATCGCCCACTGTCTCCTCCTCTTCTCCGCCGGATGCGCGGCCCTCCGAGTCGTCTCCCTCATCGCCTTCCGAGCGGATTCCATGCCGTAGGCCACTGAATCTAGAGCCCGCCACACAGCCATTTCCCGGCGACGCCGATCTGCCTCCTCTCCTGTCATCTGTACCACGGGTTCGTTATGGTGTCTCCGGGGTCTGTTTCCTTATCCTTCATGTTTTCCGTCTCTGCGGTTTTGGCAGCTCCCATCGCGGGCTCTGTGGCAGCGATCTGTCCAAAGCTTCCCGACCAGCCGCCTCTCTACTATTCAGGATAGGGCGTTCCTCAAGCCACTGCCAGGCCTCCTCCGGGTGTGCGAAGAAGATAGACTTGTCCTTGTAAAGTACCTTCAGTTTGGCGGGGAAGAGAAGCATGTACGTTATGTTTAAGGACCTCAGTTTTGCATTCACAGAGTCGAAGGAGCGGCGTTGTTTCGAGACTTCCTGGCTGTAGTCCGGGAAAATCATTATGATGGCATTCTCCAAATGGATCTCCCCCATCTTCCTGGCTTCCCGTAGGATCAGATCTCTATCCGCATAATTCAGGAAGCATGCTATAACCGGTCTCGGTCGTGCCCCTTCCGGCGGTTTGGCCAGAAGGGCCCTGTGTGCCCTCTCGATGACGAAGCACGAGGAAAACTGCGCTGTCGGGAAAGTTGTTTTCAACCAGGTGTGGAGGAAGGAGGACATGTTCTTCCCCTCAATTCCTTCCCTAAAGCCCACGAAGCGGAGGTTGTTGCGTCTTGATCTATTTTCCGCATCGTCCACCTTCCACATCAACTGACGGTGTGAGGCCTGCAGCTCCGCCATATCTTTTTTCAGTGCAGTGATCGATGTATCTGCTTCGGCCATCCTGGTTTCTGTCGCCGCCACTCTGTCCGACAGATTTCGGAAATCTTGCCTCAGCAGCGTCACTTCGGATCCTACCTCTCCAATTTTCGCCTCCAGGGCCGTCTGAGATGCCTGTATGTCCGTCCTGGATGCCTGGATGGCCTCCATCAACATTCCCGTATCCGTCTGCGCTCCAGGCGGCATCGACTGCTGCTCCGCCACATGCCGTGGCGCCGCAAAGTTGTCCATGGGGCCCTGCTTCGTGGGTTTGGGAACCGGGTCTCGTTTCCCCATAGCTGCCGTTCCTTGGGTTGAAGCTCCCGCCGCAGGCCGCCGGTCACCGACCCCTGGAGTGACGAAGTAGCGGGCAGATCTGAGCAGGAAGTGTGTGCTATCTGCAGTGTCGCACCGCCAGCTGCAGGTTCGTACCGTTCAATAACCCCCGGCACTGCCTGACTGTGTCGCCTCAGTCGCGTAGCTCCTCTCTATCCTCCAATCCCCCAGGTCTCTCCACCGTCAATAGCGGGCAGGGGGGAGAAGGTTGGTTCTGTGCACTGTGTGGAACGCAGTATTTATGTCCCCAGGCGCCCAGAGTGTCCAAGTCTGGCGTGCCCCAGATTAGGGCGCCTCCTCCTTCCACAGAGCGCCAAGGCTCCTGCGCTATGGTCACTGAGCGCCCTGGCAGGGGAGGGGGGGGCCACAGGGAGGCTGTGTCTCAGCCGGGCCTACACCCGGTCTTTACCTCCCGGCCGCCATCACTGCTATCCCCTCTGTGCACTGTGTGGAACGCAGTTTTAAGTCCCCAGGCGCCCAGAGTGTCCAAGTCTGCCATGCCCCAGATTAGGGCGCCTCCTCCTTCCACAGAGCGCCAAGGCTCCTGCGCTATGGTCACTGAGCGCCCTGGCAGGGGGGAGGGGGGGGGTCACAGGGAGGCCGTGTGTCTCAGCCGGGCCTACACCCTGTCTTTACCTCCCGGCCGCCAGCACTGCCATCCCCTCACCTGGACCTCCCTCCGCCGCCGCCGCCGCCGTGTGGGCGCCGCTTTCCGCTCTCTTCGAGCGTGTCCTGGTGTTCATCCGTTCACGGTCGCGGCCACACTCCGCCTCCTCTCTCGGCCGCACAGCTACTGCTCCGGACGTTGCCCTGTGTGTTTCCCCGCCTCACAGGCTCGCGGGGAGCACATTGAAGAGCCGCCGTTCCTCACTGCTGGCCGCCATGTTGGTAAAGGCGGCCGGTCGTCGGGTGTTCCCCAGGTTCTCCTCCGGGCACCTGGCAAGTGTTCACGGTACCTCCTGGCGTGATTCCGGATCACGGAGTCTCCGCTGGCTTTCTCCTGGTCTGCAGGGACACGGCTGGGCTCTTAGGTGCACCGAAGTCAGTCTGGCGTCGCGGCCGCCATCTTGGCCGCTGAGGGCTTCACCGGGACGAATTTAAATCTCCTCTTTCCCCTGCCGCTTTCGACTCGTTCTCACCGCCGCAGCACTCCCCTAAGCACTAGGGTGCGCACTCTGCCGCTGGGTGCCGTTTGTGCAGTCCGGGGAAAAGTATTACGGCGGATTCAGTCGCAGCTCGGCAGGAGCTCCGACAGACACGTCTAGCCGGCCATGCTGCTGGCCACGCCCCCGAAGCAGCACACACTTGAGGCCGAGCCACCTTCACGAGGGACGGCCCAACAAACATGGCGGCGGTCCGTCTATCTGGCACTGGGGCGGCCGGGGCCATGGCCGCATGTAAAGACTGCAGGGCTGCAAGGACATCACCAAGCGTGGGCTCTCGCTCACGGGACCAGGCCCCCGTACTTTCCGACAACATAGGACCATCGCCCCGAGGAAGTCCACGACCCAGGGCGTCGGCCGCCATCTTGTGAAATCAGCCGCGTCTCCACGCTCCACAACTCCCGGAGCGGGCTCTTAAGCAAGGCCACCGCCGGACCCCCCTCGGGCCTCGGAATGGCAACCTTGGTGCAGAAAGGAGAGCCACCAAACGGGGGTCCGCCAGCGCCTCTGCCCCAAAGGGTTACCGCCGTCTCTGGGCGCAGGTCATCAAGATGGCGGGGCAAGGCGACCAAGGGGGGGGGGGCACCCTCCTGCGCGGTACACCCCCAACCACGGCGCGCCGCGCTCTACCACCGGGCCCACCAGCCGCTGGACCGAGCCCGGACAGTAGTGTCCTCCGGCATATCCGCACAATGGCCCTCACAGTCGACCCCTCTCCACCATCAGGGGCCGTCGCCGACACCACCTCTCCGGCCGACCCAACCAGGCGAGTCCCCGGTCTCCACGCCTCGAGGGCCGCGGACGAAACAGGAGCACAGCTTCAAGTCCACAGCTCGTAGGAGCCCCGGGGTCAGACGGTAAGTACGAGCAGTGCTTCACCTTTCCGTTTTCCACCGAATGTGCCGTCTCGGGGCAGGATTAATGACAGGATATGCGTGATGGGAAGGAAGGCTGGCGGAGCCGAGCTACAGTGCGGCCATCACGGTTGCGAGCTTGGCTACTCCCCTAACTTAAGGTTTTTATAGTTTGTTTTCTCGAATGTCTGACAAACACATTGTTTTTAAACCATTGATTTGCTGGTCACAAAGTCACACACGTAAGTAATGGTTCTGTTTTGCTCATATATGAAGGGAAACAATTAGAAAACATGTTATCTCTATACTTACCAGGCTTGTAAATACCCCACCTGGGGAAGACCTAACAGAGACTTTCCCAGCCACAGCAGAGTGAGGACAGACTGCGGCGGGCCAAGCGACCAGCGGTCAGTACCAACGGCCGCCATGAGAAAAAAGAAGTCCACGGTGACGCAGTCAAATACTATGGACAACTACACGGCGGAGCAGGGGGGGGTGCCTCAGCCCACCCGGGGAACCCAGAGGAGCACGTGAGCCTTCCTTGTCCTCTATAATGCAGGCCGTCCAATCCCTAGGCACTACACTGGAATCCAAAATAGACAAAATGTCTATTGAACTGACGCTCCAACGGGCCACGCCCCCCTGTACCATTGCAATTTTAAACTTAAGTATCTCCTTCTAATCCTTCTCCTTGGTTTTCCCCCTCACTCGCATTGGTTTCTAAAATGTATGATAGAGGCAGCTGAGTATTTGCAGGAAAAATTATAAATCCTCTTTTAGAGAGGTGTGTGGAGTCAAACCAGATCGGGACACACTAAAAGAATCATTGGGCGTGATGGGCTGCATTCTCTGTAGTATCTCCCAGTGGCAGTGCAGTATAATGCTCACAGGTACACAATGAAAGTTCACTTGGTTATCAGCAGCTGTTGTTGTTTACCTAACATAAGGTTTTTATAGTTTGTTTTCGCGAATGTCTGACAAACACATCGTTTTTAAACCATTGATTTGCTGGTTACAAAGTCACACACGTAAGTAATGGTTCTGTTTTGGGGGCGGAGCTTGCTAGCACCGATGGCAGACCCCTGATTTAGGAGCTCCGCGCCATTGCCGCAATAATCCTGAAGTAATCCTGCCAACTAGACCATCAAGGGGGCCGGGGGCCTCGGGAGATCTTTCGGAACCCTCTGGCGCCCGAGGCGAGTTCCAGCGGCGGCTTAACTCCGTCGAAAACTGCCATAAACGGCTCCTCGGGAGCCGCTGTTCTGGGCCTCTGATCCCCGGCCTGGATTGCAGCTGAGGCCGACGTACGTGGCCCAGCTTGCGGCTGATGGGAGGCGGTGCCAGCCGGTGTGTCCGAGAAGTGTGGCGGAGGTCCGGGAGCCCCAGAGGAGACGTTGCCCTACATCTGAGGCGGTGGTACGCGCCGGAGGCCCCTGTCTCGGGTCGCAGTGCCGCACGGCCCCCTGCGGAGGTGGAGGAGACACGGGGACACCGCCTGCGCAACTGCGGGACAACAGAGCATAGCGGGAGCTCACGGGCGAGAGCTGAGGCCCCTGCCGGGGTCGGACCAGTCCAGTGTCACAGGTACTGCTTCTCATGAACTGGGCACCTACCTCACGTGTCCACGTACCTCCGAGCAGTTTTAGACTTTGAAGCTCGGCGACCGCCTCCCACACTGTAGCGCCGCGTGGCGCTTTACGGGGGCGGCTACTTTCTTTGACACTGCTTGAGAGGCCCTGAGGACGGTCATTACCTGCGCCAGAAAGCCGGTGCTGCTGTGCGGGTCCCTGGGTGTTTGTGGGGCTGCTGCTGCGGAGGGGGCGTGCAGGAGGACGACGCAGCGGAGCCGAGTGAAAGGCCCGGACTGTTTCCCCCCTCGCTGCGGAGGGCCTGGACTGCACCAAGGCAGCGTGCTAGAGCCAGAGGTTTTGTCTCACGGGGCGGCTGGCCTGGGTGGGCCCCCAACGGTCCCCTAAGAGAGCAAGTTCCAGCATTGGGGCCTGGTTGGTATTTGCGACCTCAGAGGTTTTGCTTCGCCAGATAGCGGAAGAGTCCAATTAGTGAACACAGCCCAGTGTGGATAACTGTCCAACAGGTCGAGGACGCGACCTTGCATTGGCAGTATTGGGAGCAGTCCGGGGCCGCACTGGCAGCATGGGCAAGGGGACAAAACCCAGACTAAATTGCCCTTCGAGCAGCGCCGCACGAGGACTCCAGACACGCAGGACATGGAAACTGCGTCACAAAGCAAAGGCGCGGAAGGCTCGATCTATACAGATATTAAGGACCTGCTGGTCACGATGGAAAAGAGCCTCCAAAACAGTATGTCATCCCTGGGCACGAAAATTGATGCGCTCTCCTACCGAATGGACAGGATGTCGGAGAGAGTGGATAAACATGGCGGAGAGACGCATCACAGAGGTAGAAGAAGCACAAACAGAACAGGACAAATTTTGCAAACAACATGATAGACTCTTGCAGGTGATCCAGGATAAATCAGAGGATTTGGAGGCCCGCTCTTGAAGATCGAACATACGTATTACGGGTGTGCCGGAGACCACCCAGACTGGGAGGATGGAGCTATTCGTAGAGAAGCTATTGACTACGCTGTTGGGAGCTGATGTTTTTTCGCCAATGTTCATTGTTGAGAGGGCGCACCGAACGCTGGGTCCGCCTCCGAAACCGGGTGCTTCCCCGAGACCCATCATAGCTAAACTATTGAATTACAGGGACAGGGACACAGCCCTCCGGATCGCTCGGGAGAAAAAGATTCTGCAATATGAAGGTTCTAACATCTCACTGTACCCGGACTTCACTGTGAAGGTCCAGGAGAAACGCAGACACTATGCTCCCTATAAGAAACAACTCCGTGAGCTCGGACTGGACTACGCCATGCTATATCCGGCAAAATTGAGGATAAATCGGCAGGGTCACTCGCACATTTTCACTGACCCCAGGGATCTCCAGAAAGCTCTGAAGGCCTGGGCCAGGGAGCGTAGAGGCATTCCCTGGGGCCAGAACGATGAAGAAAGTGGTGGCAGCCAGCTGCATAAACAAGACTAATGCGCTGACGGCCCAGAATATGAGCCCCGAGCTGGGATCTGGTGTGCAGTTGCGGACGCTCGAGTCCTGGGCTCTATGAGGGGAGCTGCGAATGCCGGGAGGCTTGGTTTGCTGGGTGAGACTGTTCCTTTTTTCCCCTTTTCCCTGCACACTTTGTACTGTTTAGGTTACAGACTGTTAGCTTCCATCTTTCTAGTTGTGTGGGGAGCCAAGAGAGGATGGGCATGGCAATCTTGGAGCAGAAATGGCTCGGAGCTGAGGGTGTGATGTTTGGTTTCTGATATTTGATGGCGCAAGTTGGAATACAACCCTAGGCAATGGCGCTGGGAGCGATGCTTGCACAGGCATAACCCGAGTGGAAGACTACTACAACTGGCAACCTCGGCCCCAGCGCTGTATGCACTGTTTGTCCCCAAAGGGGACGTCCAAATTTTGGAGGGATTGGCACGGGGGGGCTTACTGACAGGCGGGGCCAAGTTGGGGTTGGTCTGCTGTGGGTGGGGGGATGGGGACTCTGTAGGGGGGAAATCTGCCGAGTTGGGGTTGGGCAGGCGCAGAATGGGCATAAGGCACTCATGCACTCGAGAGCACGTATGGCACACCGTAGAAAGGCACACCCCTATGACTCACATTGCTTCACAACATATTGCACTACTCTATTTCCCGTTTGCGACCCTGACGCATCTCATTATGCCCATGCAATGTCACCATGGCAGCTTAATTGAGAGCACCGGACCACGCACAGAAGACCACTGTCTGCGCACTTACGTGGAATGTCAGGGGGCTGAATGATTTTAGGAAGTTGAGGAAAGTCCTAAGTTATCTTAAACGACACAAGGTAGACATATCGCTACTGCAGGACACACACTTGCCCCTATCCAGCGGGATGCTCCGCAGCAGAGGCCTGGAAGGGAACATAGCTGCAGCGGGGTTCACTACGTATGCTAGGGGGGTTGTCACGTGGGTAAACCCAAGTGCAAAAATCCAGATTCAGACACTCAGAGCTGACTCGGAGGGCAGATATATTATAGCAGAATGTAAGGGAATGGGGCTTGACTTACTGGTTGTAAATGCCTATGGTCCCAATTATGACTCCCCTGAATTCTACGACACACTAGCTACTAAGATTGGCACGTACGCTGCGCCGCACATACTATGGGGAGGGGATTTCAACCTCACGCTTAACCCAGATATTGACAGATCTGCGGGCCCCCCTCGCAGGCCGTCGGCAGCAGCGCAGTTGTTGGCAGCTAAGCTACTTGTATTGGATATGGAGGATGTGTGGAGAAGCAGGAATGAGATGTCAGGGGGATACACGCATTACTCAGCCTACCACGATGTGCACACTAGTATAGATTTCTGGTTCGCTACCTCGGACTTAACCGTAGTATTACGAAATGTCAAGTTCTACCGCGCACACTCTCTGATCACTCCCCCATACTACTGATTGTGGAAACCCCTGCGAGGAGAATTCCTCCGTTTACCTGGCGCTTCCCGCCTTATTCGCTCCTTGACCCGGTTTTTCGTCGGGAGCTCCCAGAGGCGATTGCAGTATTTTTTGAAAAAAACTTGGGATCGGTGGAGGACTTCCAGGTTGTGTGGGAGGCGTTCAAAGTCTATATACGGGGCATCGCCATGGCCAAACACTCCAGTGTCTTGAAGGCTATACGACGTAAGCTAGCCGAGTTAGAATCACAGCTGCAGGCCCTGGAGGAACAACAGAGACGTGGGCCGGGCTTGGACTCGGAGGAAGGTATTCGGCGTCTCCTGCTGGAGTTCCACGATGAGGCGGATAGGGAGGTTAAGCATCTGGGCAAATACGCCACAGCCCGCACTTATGGGGAGGGGGAAAGGCCTGGCTCTGTATTGGCTAACGTCATTAAAGGCAGGAGAGGGAGGCCGTTGGTTGCTCAACTGAGAGACGCGAATGGACAAAGCACCAAGGATGAGGCGGATATTGCTGCCATCTTCCGTGACTATTACTCGGGCCTGTACTCCTCGAGAAGCGGGGATTTATCGGCAGAAATACTAGACTACTTGGAGCATATAAAGCTCCCCTTTCTCTCTGACTCGGACAGGGAATTCCTCATGTGCCCTATACAACAGGACGAAATCAGGGACGCCTTGGCCTCCATGCGATCGGGCAGTGCGCCCGGTATGGACGGCCTGACAGTCGAGTTTTACAAGGCATTCCAGGAACAGCTACTGCCCCACATCACTAAATTGCTGAGCGACATCTGTATTCAAGGAAGTATGCCGGGCTCTATGAGAGAGGCTATGATAATCACTATACTCAAACCGGGCAAGCCGCATGAGGAGTGCGGATCATACCGCCCGCTGTCATTGTTAAATGTAGATACCAAACTATATGCTAAAGTTCTAGCGACCAGATTGGCGTTACTGGCCCCTGAATTGGTTGCCCCGGAACAAGCAGGGTTCATACCCACCAGAAATCTGACTTACAATATACGAACTGTCCTGGGAACCATACAGCATGTCAAGCAGGATGTCTCAGCCGTCGCTGTTTTTCTTGACATGGAGAAGGCATTCGACTCAGTGGAGTGGCCCTTTCTGGTACAGGTGTTGCGTCGCATGGGGCTTGGAGAGCCCTTTCTGGAAATGGTGGGGGCCCTCTACGAGGGACCCTTGGCTAGAGTTCGTGTTGGCAATGCAATTACTCCTGTAAATAGCCGGGTGGAGACGGATTACCTTCTGCAGTGGACGGCAGACCCGATTAGGTATCTGGGGATACAAATTCACACAGACCCGGATCTGCTCATTAACCAGAACTACGGTAGGGCGGTCAGTAAGTTGGAAGACGATATAGCGATCTGGAGTAAGCTGCCACTCACTCTAATGGGCCGAATAGCCATTATGAAAATGGTGGTCCTGCCGCGGTTCCTGTTCATTTTCAACGCTCTCCCCATAGTGCTATCTAGGGCATTCTTTCAACGGCTAACGAGTCTCATGGTTAGCTTGGCGTGGGCGGGTAAACAGCCAAGAGTCAAGTGGACAACGACTCTGCCCTACCGAATGGGCGGTTTAGCAGCACCTGACCTTGAACTATACTACAGGGCGGCCCAGGCTGCACACCTGCACACCTGGATTCACGGGGATACGATGATCCCCCATGTCCGTATGGAGAAACTATTTGCGCTGCCCCTGGCACTTCCGGCCACGATTTGCGGGCCACTTAATCGCAGGATAGGGGTGATAGATTCCATTACCGCTACTAACCACGCATGGCACTCGCTTCTGCACAGACGGGGAGGTGCGTTGCTCTACTCTCCGGAGATGCCGATAGAATGGATGATATGGCTCCCACCCATGACGGAAAGGGGGGTCACTAGAGAGTTGGCGAAGCTGGGTCTCCGCCGGGCGGGTGACCTTTTCCAGGACAGCGTGGTCAAAACCTGGGATCAGGTGTGCGGAGATCGTGCTGAGATCCCACTGATGCAACGATTCCACTTCCATAGGACGAGAAGTGCATTTTCGGAGCTGCTGGGCCCGGACATGGCGGAGCCCCCGGACGTCCCCGAACTGACCTACGTCATCAAGACCAGGGAGCCTCGGAAGCTCCTCACAAACCTATGTCGAGTGGCTGGTTCACATGGGGAACATCCACTAGTAAAAGCTAGGTTAGAGTGGTAGAGAGACCTAGGGGTGACGCTGGATGATGAGACATGGCGGTACTGCTGCGAAAGCACGAAGCGTATATCGCTTAACGGCAGGCATAGACTGATTCACTTTAAATTCCTGCAGAGAGTATATTACACCCCGGAGAGACTCCACGGATACGGACTGAGGTCCACAGCACACTGCGAGCGGTGCCACGCTTCGAACGCGGATTTTCTGCACTTGGCGTGGAGCTGCCCGGGTGTCCAGAATTATTGGGGTGAAGTGTTTTCGGAAATGAGCAGAATCCTGGAGGTTGACATCCCCCCGGAACCGGGCTTGGCGCCGATTGTCAGTTCCAGGCGACTCCCAGTAGCACTTCGTAGACTCATGGATATGGGGATGCTAATGGCGAGGAGAGTGATAGCACACTGTTGGATGAGAGGCCCGCTCCCAACCAGAAGCAGATGGGCGAGGGATATGCTGTACTGTAGTACACAAGCGGAACACTATAGCGAACTGCTACCCCCCAAAAGCTGGCCGAAAAAATGTTGGGCCCTGTATCAATCCTACCTTATTGGAAGGGAGGGTGAGGAGTCTGCAGGCCTAGAGGAGACGGCGATAGGTCAGCAAGACAATAATCACTTGATGCTTGAACCTCGGCTGGAGTGAGTTTGTGGCTGTGAGAATGGTTTGGAGAACGTAATGCTAGACAGGGCGAAAAGGAGAGTGCTGAGGACGTGGAACAGACAGGCGAGGGTGCGACACAAACGAAATTTCACCACTAAGTTAGTTGGAGCACTACACTGGGGACAGATGCTCACTGGGGACAGTAGGGGATGTGTTGCAGACGTTGCGGAAGAGTGCATTGAGATTGAGGGCGGCTACAGAGCAGGGCTCGACAGCACAGGAGCGTGCACTCTACAGCCGCACACACTGATCTTTACAAGTCGGGGGGAGGGCTAGTTGTGGAGTTGGGGTAGTTATTTGTTGGTTGCTAAGTCACAGACATACTTATCTTGAATACTAACTGCGGAATATTGGGGGGGAGGGAGGCGCGGCCCTCGAAGCTGCAATACGTACTGAGACATGACGCTCTTGCCTAGTGTTGTTAGCGGTGGCGACCGCGAGCCGATTAGTTGATCTAATGACCTCGCCGCCGGACCCCCGGGTTGTCGGCATATGGGCTGTGTACAATAGTGATTATTATTTATCTGCCATAGATATACTACGCGGCCGGCCCATGAGGTTGTAGGCCTGAAGCTGTGTACTCGGAGTACGTGGTGTTAACAATAAAATTCAAAATAAAAAAAAATAAAGTAATGGTTCTGTTTTGCTCATATATGAAGGGAAACAATTAGAAAACATGTTATCTCTATACTTACCAGACATAATGTAGTAGTCCATTTTTTTTTTAATCCACTATCCTTTAACTTTTACTTTACTGGAAAACAGGCAAATACTGTGCATTTGGGGATATTTTCACCTATGAATGACATGATGTTTTACCTTATATAATATGATGTTTGTGCCAGTTTAACTATGACATTGCCTGATCACAAATGGCTGGCTACATTGCAGCTGTTTTCAGTAGCAGTGGACTCATAATGTAATTTACGTAAATTATTGGAATTATGGCAGTATTGTTAGCATGAACTTATCTTTTCAGATCAGAAAATAGAAAGACTATTTAATATGTGCTATCAGCAACACACCAGTTACATTTACAGAATGCTAGAATTTACAGGATAAACTATCTAAATATATTTTTTTAATGAGCAATTATGGGTGTCAATTGGTTGTAAAATACATCTGCCAACTTAAGTGATATATATATATTTTTTAAACATATTTTATTAATCAAATGACAAAAGTAGAGCAGGGCACTGTAACCCAGCGACCTCTGCACAATCAGTGAAAGGCATCATGACTGACTTTTCAAGAAAGAAGCAAGGATACAGAAAAGGCAATACATATGAAAGATGTCTTTTAGAATCCCCCTCAACTTCCCTCCTACCCCCACCAGTCGCACTAACAACCTCCTAGACCCAGCTGGAACATGGCGTTGCCCCGCACCCACACACCTATATATGTAATCCATTATCATTGGAATGAACGGGGTAACAATTTGGATTAAGGGGTCCCACTGCAACGACCGGCTCCAGCAGCAACCCCCGATAATCAGCCCACCACTTCCAAATTTTAAAATGCTTCTGCAGGCACCCTATTGCCGTGAAGATAGGGAGCTCTAAGCACATACAAAAGTCCAGGCCCCTCTTCCATACCGACACCAAGGGTGGCGTTGGCACCTTCCATGCCAAGGAAGAACAGTGCCAAACCGTATGAATCAGGGTTCCTTCCTCTCGTTCACATCTCAGGCATACCGGGGAAGCCACCATACCCGCCCTCCACAACCGGACCCGATGGAGATATTTGACCTGTATAATACGTAGGCAAACCGCTATGGCTGCCCCACTGGGGGTGGCCAGATCCTCCGTCCAGCCCTCCTCATCAAGTGAGCCAACATCCCCCTCCCAGGCCTCTCTAAGTTTTTGCAATGTGGGGGAGCTATGCGTTACTAGGGACTGATAAATCTTAGATATTTTGTGGTCCTGAAGATCCCCCATAAAACTTTGGCTTCCACTGGACTGAATTCCAAAGTGACTCTAGGCCCACCATACTAAAGGAGAGCGCGTGGCAAAACTGGAGGTATTTATAGAATTGAGATTTAGGCATTTGGAATTCGTTTTGTAGGTCTTGAAAAGACTTCAGGATTAGCCCCCTCATGACATCCCCAAGGGTAGAGATACCGATATTGTCCCAGCCCCAAAACCCTGATAGAGCAGCTAGTTGTGGCAAGTGACCATTGTTCCACAGAGGGGTCTCCCAGATAAGCGTGTTCCACCACCCCATCCGCCGCAGGGCTTGTCGCCAAATCTGGACGACCACCTGGGTCACCGACGGCAGGGCCCTATGTACTGGTGCAGAATACAGAATCGTGTGAACAGGCTAAGTGATATATTTTTGTTCCAAAAAGGGCATAGTGATTTTCATCAAGAGAATTAGGAGTAGGAAAATGGCTATCATAGGCCTGGTAGTGTAGAATGTCTGTTTCTGCAGGGCACATTGGCTATTTATGGTATTAAATGGCCGTTCAATATATCTGGTGCCTACATTACTGGTTTTTGATATGAAAACAAGCATAGCTATTTTGTACATGGTTGATGATGGGTATTAAATTGCTGTACACCTCGTGATGTATTTTCATGATTCTTGTCAGGGGTGGTAATAGCTATTTTGTTCATATGGGTGTTAAGGGGCCATTGAATACATGTCCACTGTATTCTACTGATTCCTACTAGGAAAATGGGAATAAATAATTTTTACATGGGAGGATTATGGGTCGTAAATGGTTGTTACATATACCAGGCATGGTGTTTTACTTGGTCCTCTTGATCATGATGGGTATAATGATTTTCTACTTGTGGGATGATGGGTGTTAAATGGCTGTTACATATACCTAGCACTGTACTTTCATGATTCCTGTAAGGAACCTGTATTATCTATTTTACGCAAGGGGAACTATGGGCTTTAAAGATCTGTTAAATACGTTAGGCCATATGTTCTAATGCATGGGTACTCAAACTTTTTCTCGGGGGCCAAAATTAGAGTCCGGCTGGTGGCCGAGGGCCGCACCGAGGGGCCTGCGCGATGGGGGCGAGTGAAGGGGTCAGTGGGGGTGGGGCTACTGGGAAAAGAAAATAACCCTGTTTTCGAAACATTACTTGGCAACGATGTATTTTGAAATGTGATACATACACAATATATATATATATATATATATATATATATATAGTTCCGGTATTTAGCCAGTACCCGCTCACGAGTGGGTCGTTGTTAGGGTCCCGGGGGCCCAATATCTGTATCCAAGGATTCTCCCATATGAAGAAACGTACAACGACACACCAGGAGTTGCTGTGCTTCAAAGATTTAATTGGCAGCAAAAAACAAACAACGCGTTTCACCTCACGGCTTGCTCACGTTTGTTGTGAACTCAAAACAATAGTCCTTTTACACTCTCAATGAATAGTCATGGACAAAGGACTTCCTGTGCACACCCCCAAGTGAAATACGTGCAGCGGACATATTGGAAAAGGAATTTAAACGTTTAGTTAGGCCCATTGCTAGATGTTAATAATTATAATCCTAATGTGGCAACAATTTACAACCATCTTTCGTATTCTAATGATATGAATGCAAAAAAATAATATTTAATAATTAAATTGCCATATTAACCAAGATCTTTCATCATCACATCGGTCTAATAATGTTTTAGACATTTTCTGTGAGAAGACACAGCGTGTTTGTCACGACGCCACCTTATCTGTGTTATGGTCATGTTGCATAGAGCCTGGCATTATATACATATTAACATACACATAAACCATCTCATTACGAGTGTAAAAGGACTATTGTTTTGAGTTCACAACAAACGTGAGCAAGCCGTGAGGTGAAACGCGTTGTTTCTTTTTTTGCTGCCAATTAAATCTTTGAAGCACAGCAACTCCTGGTGTGTCGTTGTACGTTTCTTCATATGGGAGAATCCTTGGATACATATATATATATATATATATATATATATATATATATATATATATATGTATATATATATGTGTGTGTACCGCAAATAAATACTGTGAATATTTATTTTTTTACTGGGATCTGTGTGTTTCGGACCATAGTTTTCCATCTTTGCCTTGTTTTGACAAGCACCCATTTCCCTGATCTTAGGCCCTCAGTTGCACAGACACTTGGACACACCCTTCATTTGTCTTTCAGAAGACACAACTCATACCCCTATGCATCTTAATGTCGCTCCGAACAATCCTTAATGGCCCTGTTGAGAGTTTACAGTACCAAGCCCCAAGATCATCCAGCAAAACTCAGAAGTGTACATACAAAGTGCATTGACAGAGGCAGGTTTCCTGTCCTCTGTCCATCGCTGTGCACACTTAAGCTCATGAAAATTAACACATGCATGTAACCCCAGGCAATACGAGCATCAATGACAGCAGGCTGCCATATTATTAATGGGCCTAGACACGACATGCATAAATGGTCCCATGCTGTAATGTGCATGCATGGGCCCACACAATACATGCGTTTGTGTACTCAGGCTGTAATGCACATTTAAAATAACACAATGACAGTCATGATGGGCAAGAGACCTGCTGCCTTCTCCTAGTCAATGAGCTGGCCCAATAATGCAGCAGAGGTATTGTAGTGTCATCTCTAAAATGACTATCATCTCAGGTAGATGCATGTAATTTCATAATAATGCATGTATCAGGCAGCACGTCTACTACTAATCTTCCCTGAGCCCTACACTCAATGACTCTGCTCATAGGGTCTGCTGTGATCCTAGGCTTTCATTCTGACCCCGCGCTCTAACTCTGACCCTACCTTATGAGTTTCATGCTTGCCATATTCCTCTACTTTACATCTTCATTCTACCTCTATCCACCACTTTTGCCTTAAAAATTCACTTTTTTCCTGACCCGTCCCGCAGCCTAGCACTCCGTCACAACTTTACTCTTCTCCTATTGCTTTGTCCTCAATGTACTCCATTCATTATACCTCTCCCTCGATCCTTGGTTCTTTCCTTATCTCATAAAGGCCTCTCACACTGTCCCTACCCCCGCTTTCTATTACTATCATCTCAATCCGCTCCCAGTACCTCTTTGCTCTGCTAATAAGCTTCCTCTGTCTGACCTTCAGACCTCATTATTCCACCCCTCTTCGCTCTGCTTATACCCATTTACTGGCCCTTCTATTTCACTATGCTCATAGCCTGTCTTTTTGCACCTACTCTGGCCCCAATATCTTAAACTGCATTCCCTCTCTCTACACCTTGACTTTTAGTGCTGCTCCTGCTCTCCCTCCATCACCCTCTAACTCCATCTGGTCACACCTTTTTGGTGCAACACTTGTCTACTTTAATCAGCATTATTTTTCTCTCTCTCTTCATACCTTATCAAACTGCCTACCCTCTCATTGTGATCTAACACCTCATCCTACGCCTAACCTCTCATTGACACTAACTCACCACTCTACGCCTACCCTCTCGTTGAGCCCTACTGCGTCACTCAGCGCCTACCCACTCATTGTGCCTTTACACCTTTGCTCTACTGAAGGTTTACTCTACTCATAAGGCAGTGCCTTTGTCCTGCCTGCAGTTCTGCTTTACACCTTCACTTCACTGCTTCCATTATTGTGTCGTCCCCTCACTATATCCTTGCCCATGTCCCTGACTTAGCACTCACCTTCCGTATACACCGCTCAAGTTAGTCCTTACGTGTACGGCGGTCCACTCTTCCTGTCATTACTTTGCTCCTGCCCCCTCACACTCCTCATAACTTGCAATACCCTTACACTGCGCACATATTTCACATTGTTCCTACTCCCTCGCTCTCTTCTGTTAACCTTTAACCTTTACATACCTCCTCCCTGCGCTTCTCATTCTGCTTTTATGCTTTATTCATTCGGAGTCTGCAAGTCCCTCTGTTTTTCCTTTCACTGTCCCATCCCCTTACCTCTACCATTTCATTCTGCCTCTGCCGATTCATCTCTATGTACACTCTGTACCCCTGTCCCCTCAGCTCTCACTCTACCTAATGCGTGCCAAAAACAAATAACTATTTGCTGTTCAATTCTGCAGCATAAAAAACCTGATGCTACATCTGTGCCACGACTCAGATGGATAGTGTTGGATCACTATAAATAAATATACATTCTTAAGTAATGCATAAATGTGAGTAGGAAGGGGGGGGGGAGAAGAGAGAACGAGTTCTAGACCACTGAAGTCTTTCTGATTTATTTTATTCTCAGGCAAAACAAAAGGAAAACATCCATCTGATGTATTAGGGTGCAAGAATCTGTTGTTCCGGTACTCTGGGTAAGGGAGGCGTTTTTGTCCGGTCCTGGTATTACACACACACAGCTTCGGTGTCTCAGGCCAAGGATTCTCCGACGTTTGCTCCGGCAACAACAAAAGGGAAATAAAACAAAAGAACAAATGCCACAGGGTTACTTTCGGGTCAAGTCTATAAGTGGGGAGGGGGGTCGGGGTGTGAGGGTTCACCGGGGACTACCACCGTGTCTATCCTAAAACGAACACTGTCAAAAAGAAGCGGGAGTGTATAAGAAAAAGAAACAAAACACAGACACAGTTCCGTGACCTCCCTCAACGACTCCTACCCAGTCCCTCCCCGTGGAAATGCGAACCTCAGTATGCGGTCCCGTACCTTGTCCAGCCACACTTCACCTGAGGTGTGGCAGGGCGATTCGCGGAGTCGTTGGCCTCCTAGCTTCTCGGTCCTCCGGGTTCCAGGGTCTTCGGATTCTTCCTCCGTCTTCCTGTTCGTCTCGGGGGGTTCGTCTCTTGGCTCCCACGTCCAAACGCCAGTTCCTCCACCGGTAGTCGACGCGCAGTCTTCCTGCTTTGGTCTTTTGTCCGCCTCCTCCGTACCTGATTGGCTGATGGCTGCTGATGTCACCGGGGATATCTCCGCCCCCAGGGAAGCCCAGGCTGAGTTAAAGGGGCCGTACTGGTCCTGTGGACGGGGTGGAAAGGAACACTCATTAAAGTCCTCACCCTGTCCCTGTCTGGCCATGCCCCCGTGACACATCCCTCCCCCGGGATTTCCCCGATCGGGGGAAAGTGGAAAGCGAGAAAGAAAGTCAACGTTTCCTTGTTCTACGCCCTTTCGGTGACGGACCTCTATTTGGTAGGGCTGAAGGGCCAAAAACTACCTCAGGATACGTTTATTGTGACCGCGATTTCATTGGAGCCAAGTCAGGGGGGCATGGTCCGTTTACAAAATGAAAGATCTGCCTTCCAGATAATAGCGGAGTTTATCCACCCCCCCCCCATCGAACAGCGAGGCATTCTTTCTCTATTGTCGAGTAGGCTACCTCTCTGGGGAACAACTTCCTGCTAATGTAGAGTATAGGCGTTTTAAGTCCCTCCTCGTCCTGTTGGGATAGAACTGCCCTGATCCCGACCCCTGAGGCGTCTGTCTGGAGGATGAAAGGTTTGCTGAAATCTGGTGAGACAAGCACAGGGGAGGAGGTGAGAGCGTTTTTCAAGGCCTGAAAAGCACGGGATTCTTTGTCAGAAGGAGCTGGCAGTCTAGGTGAGGTGTGTGTTTTTCGTAGAAGATCAGTGAGGGGTCCTGCTAGATCTGCAAATTGTGCGATAAATCTCCGATAATAGCCCACAAGGCCTAGAAATGCTCTTAGGTCTCTTTTGGTTTTGGGGTAGGGTACACTCATAATGGCTTCAATCTTTTCTGTCTGGGGTTCCACCCGCCCATCCCCCAATACGTAGCCAAGGTATTTGACTTTCCTAAAGGCGACCCGGGACTTCTTAGCATTAATGTGGAACCCAGCTGCCCTAAGACTAGAGAGGATGTTGTCAAGATGTTCAGTGTAGTTTTCCCATGTCTTACTAAAAACGACAATGTCGTCCAAGTAAGCGGAGGAGTAGTGACGGTGAGGGGATAACATGGTGTCCATGGCCCTTTGAAAAGTTGCAGGGGCTCCATGCAGTCCAAATGGGAGGACGGTGAAGTGAAAGTGGCCTGAAGGGGTGGAGAATGCAGTTTTCTCTTGGTCAGAAGGAGCTAGGGTTATCTGCCAATAACCCTTGGTGAGGTCAATAGTAGTGATGTATCTGGCCTCACCAAGGCGTTCCAGCAAGTCATCCACTCGAGAAAGTGGATATGCATCTTGTTTAGAGACCCTGTTTATGGCCCTAAAGTCTATACAAAACCGGCTGCTGCCATCCGGTTTTGGCACAAGAACAACTGGTGAACACCAATTGCTGTGTGACGGTACTATCACTCCGGAGCGTAACATTTGGTTCACTTCTTCCTGAAAGGCAAGGCGTCGGGCTTCTGGTATACGATATGGCTTCTGTTTAACCACAACACCCGGGGGTGTAGGAATGGAGTGAACAGCTAGCTGGGTTCTTCCCGGCAGATCCGAGAAGACATCTGAATAACGGAGTAAGAGAGAAAGGATCTCTTCTTTTTGTGTTTCAGTTAGATCAGGGTTGATAGGGGTTTCATGGACGGTGTGAGGGGTTGTCGATGTCATGAGTGTATGGACCGATTGAGGGGGTTTACCCAGCCATTTCTTCAAGATATTAATATGGTACACTTGGGTTTTTGTTCCAGCTAACTGTAGGATGTAAGTGGTTCTTCCTATCTTTTTAATGATTTTAAATGGGCCTTGCCACTCTTTCTTGAGTTTATGTGTGGAGGTGGGTAAGAGGATCAGAGCCCAATCACCGATGTTCAATTCCCTCCATTTCTTCCCTTTATCATAAAATGCCTTTTGTCTTACTTGGCCGAAGGCAAGATGGCCATGGGCTAAGGCTCTCAGTTTATGTAGCCTTGCTTGTAGCTGATGGGTATAGTCCAGTAGAGCTTTGGCTTCTTGGGCTCCCTCTTTTTCCCAACTGTCCTTTGTAATCTCTAGTAAGGTCCTGGGGCTCCTACCAAATAACAGTTCAAAAGGAGAGGTTCCAAAGCTGGCTTGGGTCTGGCTACTGAGAACGAAGAGAGCCAGTGGTAAAAGTTGATCCCAAATTTTGCCATCCCCAGACAGAAGTTTCTTTAAGGTGAGCTTTAAGCTTCCATTGTATCGCTTGACCAAACTGTCCGTCTGGGGATGGTCAACAGAGGTCTTCATATGTTTGATCCGTAGCTGTTTACACACTTGTCTCATTAATCGCGACACAAAAGGCGTGCCTTGATCAGTGATGATCTCTCTGGGGAACCCCATGCATGAAAATACCTCGATTAACCTTTGGGCTATGTTGGAGGAGGTGGCCACCCAGAGGGGAAACGCCTCCGGGTAACGGGTGGCGTAATCAACCAACACTAACGCGTATTGGTGTCCTCGAGCAGATTTGGGCAAGGGGCCGATAAGGTCCATTCCTAGGCGGTCGAATGGTTTACCTATGACAGGTAATGGATTCAGGGGTACCGCGGGCGGGATGTATGGATTGCGTCGCTGACAGATCTGGCATTCCTGACAATACTTTTGGATTTGCGCGTATACCCCTGGCCAGTAGAAGTGCTGGAGTATGGCTTGCCCTGTTTTTCCGGTGCCTGAATGCCCTGCCGATAGGTGTGCATGGGCGAAGAAAAGTATTTGTTCTCTAAACCCTGCGGGAACAACAGCTGAGGGACTCCATCTGGTTTTGCTAGTCTATACAACAGCCCCTTTTGTTCTATAAAGGCGGGATACGTCCTAGTCAAGGGGTCCTGTTCATTGCGGGCTTTTTGCCAAGCATTGGCGAGGCTAGCGTCATTTAATTGTGCCGTCCTAAAATGTGTATCCCTAGCCCAGGGTTCAGACGTCAGAAGGGTGTTACATGGTTGTCTGATTTTATTAAGGGTGTCATATAAAAGGGTACTGAAACCTGGATTGTCAACCCCTATGATGACAGGTTCAGGCAGAGTCGTCAACACCCCAACTACTACCTCTGTCTCCTTCCCTGACTCACTACAGAGGGAGATCTTGGCCACTGGGTACTCCTTAACATCACTGTGTACACACCTAATATGCACGGTTCTCCCTGGCACTAAACAAGAAGGGGTCACTAATTCTTGCCTCACCACTGAATGCTTACAGCCTGAGTCCAGCAAAGCCCTTACAACCCTCCCATTAATGGACACACTCACATAAAACACTGGGCCAGTCTCTTGGGCGTATAGGAGAGAATGGGGAGCATAGCTCACGTCCATGGGTTCTTCCTCCTTGCGGCAGTATCGCGCTAAATGCCCCCATTCTCTGCAATCATAGCATTGTGGACCTGCGGCCAGGGGAATGTCTGGTCGGGAAAACCTGGGTCGTGGCAGATCAGCTGGACCTTTGGTGAACTTCGCTGGTTTTCCTGAGGTTGTGGTTTTGGTGGGTCTTTCAGGTTCCTTTAGGGTGGGCGACCTTGGGCTCGGGCATATGAGGTAGCCATCTCAATAGCATGTTCCAGAGTCAGACCAGCATGTTCTTTCAACCAGCGTTGGGTACTATAGGGTAGTGCTTCTAAGAACTGCTCAAGATATATCTTGTTCATAACCTCCTCCATATTGGCTTCTTGTGGCTTGAGCCATAGATCAGCTGCTCCTTTCAATTTATAGAACAAGGTTTTGGGAAGGACTCCAGGGGCCCCTCTTTCTTGGCGGAATCGTAGCCTATGGGTTTCTTTGTCTACTCCTAGACGGTCTCATATATATTGTTTCACCATTGCGTAGGCGGTTGTACCGTCTTTATTTACCATCTGATATGCGGCCTGTGCCTCTCCTGTTAAAAGGGGGGCGAGGTAGAATGGCCACCAATCCCCGGGATAAGCATTGGCCCTAGCATCCCTCTCAAAGTTTAAGAAAAATGTCAAAGGGTCGTCCCCTGGAGTAAACTTCTGAAGGGGAACGACTGTTCCAGGAGGAGGGGCGGTGGGTCTCTCCTGCCCTAGGACAGTCATCAGTTGTGTCTGTCCTTCCGCGATCTTCATTATGTTGTCAGACTGACTCTGAATGGTGGCAGTGAAGGCTACGCGATCAGCCTCTGCTTGGGTAGCTGTCTGTTGCACTGCCCATTCAAGCTTTGCTTGTCCTTCCTTCATTTGGTGTATTAGGTTCTCCATCTTGTGTCAGATGGCGGTTCTCCTGCTCTCCTATCTGGCATGCCACTTGTGAGTAGGAAGGGGGTGGGGAGAAGGAAGAACGAGTTCTAGACCACTGAAGTCTTTCTGATTTCTTTTATTCTCAGGCAAAACAAAAGGAAAACATCCATCGGATGTATTAGGGTGCAAGAGTCTGCTGTTCCGGTACTCTGGGTAATGGAGGCGTTTTTGTCCGGTCCAGGTATTACACACACACACAGCTTCAGTGTCTCAGGCCAAGGATTCCCCAACATTTGCTCCGGCAACAACCAAAGGGAAATAAAACAAAAAAACAGATGCCACAGGGTTACTTTCGGGTCCAGTCTATAAGTGGAGAGGGGGGTTGGGGTGTGAGGGTTCACCGGGGACTACCACCGTGTCTATTCTAAAACGAACACTGCCAAAAAGAAGTGGGAGTGTATAAGAAAAAGAAATAAAACACAGACACAGTCCTGTGACCTCCCTCAACGACTCCTACCTGGTCCCTCCCCGTGGAAATGCGAACCTCAGTATGTGGTCCCGTACCTTGTCCAGCCACACTTCTCCTGAGGTGTGGCGGGGCGAATCGCGGTGTCGTTGGCCTTCTGGCTTCTCGGTCCTCTGGGTTCCAGGGTCTTCGGATTCTTCCTCCGTCTTCCTGTTCGTCTCGGGGGGTTCGTCTCTTGTCATCGTATACCCCTTTCATGCTTTTCCCGGGAAATGCGTCCCTGATGAATTACAACAGGCAGAAATGGTGCCGATTTCGTGCCTGCTGATTTCCACGGGGCTGCATGGAATGGCCTGGCAGGCCGCAAGTGGCCAGCGGGCTACTTTGAGTACCGTCTTTCTAATGTATGCTTTTAAAAACAATAAAACATAAGGAATGGTGTTTTACTTAATCCTCTTAGAATAAAGAGCATAGCGATTTTCCTCATAGGGAATGATGGATGTTTATTAACACCCATAATATCTCCCTAAGAAATGAACAGTTAGTTCTTACAGAAATAGGTAAATTATAATACCATGTAAATGCAATGTGCATTTAACATCCATCATTCCTATGTTGAAAATTGCTTTATCCATTATCGCAAAAGAAATAAGTAAAACACCATGTCTGGGATGTGTAATTCATTTGCCATCCATTATCCCTCATATACAAATTGTTTATTCTAATTTAACTAATAAGGATCATTAGTATACAGTGGTATGCAACAGCCCTTAGAACCCCTGATTTCCTAATGCTGAAACTATCTATTTGCACTTTTTTAAATGAATAATGAAAATACTGTGTTAGGTACATGTAACTTAATTTAACACCTCTTATCCTCCATGAAGGAAATCGCAATGCCCATTATCCCAAGAGAGTTAAGTAAAACACTGTGCCCAAGATATTGCAGCAGCCATTCACTCCCCATAATCTCCCATGAAATATTACCTATACCTATTTTTCCAACAAAAAACATTAGTACATTGTGGTAAATACATTCAACAATCCTTTAAAGTCCATAACGCCCCGTAGGTAAAATAATTAATTACCATTTCCTTACCAGAATCATGAAAATACCATCATCATCATCATTTCATCTTTATTTCGACAATGTTGTCATAAAAGAAGTCACATTAGATTAAACAGTTAAAACTTGATACATTACGTTCAAATACACAATAAAAAACTACAATCATCACGTGTCCTAGCAGCTTATCAACACAGCATAGTAAATGACACTAAACATAAATAAATGCATGACCAACTATTCTGCCTTGCCCATCTAGAGTTAGAGGTCAAGCTCCCTAGCAACTATACAGATGTATCGACTGGATCCTGTTTCATACAATGTTCACATACGTCCTTCTAATGTTCCACATGGCTGCTAAAAATTTAGTTACAGCAAAAACAATTAGAGGAGAAAGATCCGTTTTAAGTATTCTATGAGCTTGCGAACAATGCATTATCCCCAGATTTTTACAAAGGAGAATAATCCACTTCTTTCTAGTTTTTTGATAAACAGGGCAGAAGAACACAACATGCAATTCATTTTCCAGCTCCGAGATACAACCAGGACAATTTTTAGGAGAAGATGGACACCACTTACTCGTGAAGGCTCTTATTGGCAAAGAGCTGTGTCGCCATTGGAAATACAGCTTTCTAAAAGCAACTGGACTAACATTGTCGAAGACAGACTCAAATTTGTAAAAATCTTTAGTCATTAAAAACGTGCCGGACAAAGTACCAGTTTGGGCATTCGATAGAAGAGCAGTTAAGTTACTTTCATGGTACAGATTGACCAAATACTTGCGCAAAAGATTTCTGCAAGCATGCTCCGGGTCGAACCACATGGACGAGAGACCTATTCTCTAAAATTCCTCTCTTACGTACTTCAACCAAGGAAGTTTCCACGCATTCGGGAGCCTTAGGACATCCGAGAGCTCTTGCCTATAGTTCTTGAGCTCTGGGGTAACCCAGAGTCTCCGCCAGAAAGTTAAAGGTTTAAGGCCCAATTCCTCATTTATAGGTCTAAGGCCCAGGTCAAGCCTAAGCAGCAACAATGGTGTACTAGGGGGCAGCGCTACCAACTGTCTTAAAAATGTATTCTCCATGGCGGCAATCGCGGGTGCACACTTGTAACCCCATAGTTCACCACCATAAATTACAGCCCCCCGTGCCTGCAATTTATAAATTTTCAGGGGTGGGCCAATTGGTTTGACAGAGGATTTATTTAAGAGCTTAAGGATGCCCCCGCTATTTGAGACAACTTGAGTTGCGATTTTATTTGGTGTTGCACCCAAGTCATACTTTCATTTAGGGTGAGACCCAGATACTCAAAGGTCTGAACCCTCTCTAGCCGGACTCCACCTATCACGGGGCTCGGCCGTGTTGTTATAGGAGGGTTAAAAATCATGAATTTCGTTTTCAGGCTGTTTATTTCCAACCCCCGGTCCCGACAAAAAGACACAAAGCCGTCCAGGACTCGCTGGATGCCCTTAGGAGTCTTAAAAAGCAATAAAGTATCATCTGCGAACATGATCGCAGAGATCCGAGACCCAGCAAGTTTTGGAGCATCACTATTGGAAACCGCATTCAGGTGGGAAATTACCCCGTTGACATAAAGGCCAAAGAGGGTGGGCGCCAAAACGCACCCCTGTCTTACCCCCCTGCCAACGGGGAATCTAGCTGACAAAGAACCATTTTTCCCACACCTGAACGGTGCAAAGTTCTCAGTGTGGAGTCGGATTGTCATGTTCAGAAGAGGGGGAGGAATGCCCAATTCCGAAAGCACACTCCACAGTTTCCAGCGTGGAACTAGATCGAAGGCCGCACGAAGGTCCACAAAGACGGTGTAAAGTGAGCCGCCCTCGATCTTGACAGTTTTCCAAAAAAGCAGGGTTAATCGAAAAATCTGGTCCGTAGTGGATACATTCTTTCTGAACCCAGCTTGATAAGGGCTTAAGATGTCAAATCTAAAAGGCGATCTAAAATCAACCTCGTGAAGAGCTTTTGCGGCACGTCAATGAGGCTGATTGGCCTGTAGTTGGCTGGGAGCAGAGGTCAGCCCTTCTTGAAGATAGGGAATATCTCAGCTCCCAGCCAAGTACTAGGGACCGCCATGCCCCCTAAAATTGCATTAAAGATGACCGTTAGATAAGGAGCCCAGACCCTGGGTTCGTGCTTTAAGAGGTCGCCAGGTACTTTATCCAGCCCTGGGGCTTTGCCGGGTGGGAGTTTGGAAATAGCAGCCCTGACTTCTCCCTCGGTAAACTCAAGCTCAGTCGTTTCAGCAATGGAACTAGGGACTGATCCCCCTTGTACCAGGTCCTTGATAGAGTTGTCCCCCTAGTACAGAGTATGAAAGTGTTTTTCCCACACATCCGCAGAAATGTTGGGTGCTAGTGCCGCTACGGGTTCAACCGACCCAGTGTTCACAATTAGCCAAAACTTCCGGGCATCTCTTGTTGCCCAAGCAGATGTTAAGTTAGCCCAGTTCTCGTTGCCCCACTCAACCTTAGCATGATGAATTAACTGCCGATATTCTATCCTCCTTTGTTTTATCAGTGCCCTATTATTTTTTTGTTCCAGGGCCTCGAGAAGTTCTCTTTTCGCCATTCTGCAGGCCTTATTAAACCAGGTAGGTTTATTGCCAGCTCTTCTCCCTCTTGGCCCTGGAGGGTTTAGGATCTCTGCTAGACTGTTGATTAGTTCCTTGTTAAGATCTCCTAGCTTTAAATAAACTTCAGACAGAGGGTGCTGCAGCTTTAGGGCGCCAGCGGCTTCCAATACCGGAATTACCCGAGCATATAGCTCCGCCACTAGCTCTGGATGAGTAACCAATTTGTCCCATCTAACCCTGCGCCTGTTGTTTGATAGAAGCACCCTATCAGCTAGTCCGCACTCTGCATTGCAGCTATCTTTGGGGATACTGGGGGATAGGAAGTCTAATATCAGTGCATTGTGATCACTTTCACCCCTAAATACCACCCTAAAATCAAGGACCTTGTGCCAAGCACAACTCTCAACAAAAATATAGTCCAGACGTGACTCCTGCCCAAGTTTATTAAAAGTGCACTTTGAGGGGATATCCGATTTTACACGGCCATTGCAGGCCCTAATTGAGTGGTTCAGAGTCAGGGCCATGATTTGTACAGCCAGTGGCGCCCATGACCTGGAGGGGGGGGGGGGGGGGGGGGGGGGGGGACCCACCACTTGAGGTATTTTCCACTGGTTGTCCTCCTCTTGATTTACACCATCCAACAGGCCCACAAGTGGCTCGAAATGAGAATTAAGATCGCCTCCTATCACAAATGTAATGCCCTCGGGAATCTCATTTAAAAAGGAGGAGAGGGCGTGGCCAAGATGGCGAGCTGAACGGACGTGGTTTCCCTCGGCTCCCCGGCCCCAGACCCATAAAAGCCTCAACATTGCGGCTGTGACCCCCTAATTCAGGCGATTTCACTCCCCAGAGACGTGGGCCAGTGGTCACCTGCGGCGGGACCGTCCTCCCGGCCCAGCAGTGCGGGAGCAGACGGAGTAGCCAGTGCCCCGGCTCGGACCGGGAGACAGACGCAGGAGAGGCAGGCTCCGGAGACAGAGCGGCCCTGCAGGGAGCGGCGGAGCTGCCGCGGTGGGCCCGGGCGCGTCAGAAGCGGGCCCCACGAGAGGCAGGCGGGCTCCGACATCGGCCTGCACCGCGCGGTACCCTGAGGCGACGTGGGTGGCAAGAGGCGGCGACCATCCAACACCCGGCCGGCGGGCCGTTCAAATTGAGGCCCCGGCTTCGGGCCTAGGCGAACGGCGGCGAGGCCGCACAGGAGCACACGGAAGCAGCGCTCGGCCTGACGGCCCCCCGGCAGGGGCGTGAGAGACTCGGCGGTGAGGAAGCGCCAGCACGGGGGGCAGGGCGGTTGACAGAACAGAGTCCGGGGCCCACGCCACGATAAGGCCGGGACTAGGCCGCGGCCGGGGGTGCATCTACGCGCCTCAAGGGGAGGAGCGGTGTCCGTAGCCGGTGGCGGCTGGTCCGGAGCTGGGACACGGCAGCGGGGAGCCCCGTTGGTGAGTGACCGGCTCCCCGTCACGAGATCTGGGCCGGTGGGCCAGGACCATGCAGTGGAGGCACAGGGAAGTGGCCGAGTGGAGAGACACCGAAATCGAGGCCCCGGCTTTGGGCCTGGGCGACCGGCTGCAAGGCCGAAGAGGCAGGGAAAGGCGTCGGCGCCCAACCGGACCGCCGCGGACAGGTGAGAGGGCGACCAGGAGTCTAGCGAGTGAGCAGCGCCTAACGGCAGGAGGCCCCGTAACTGGACACGGCTGCTGAGGGGGCCAGGTCTGCGAGACAGTGAGTGGCCTGACGCCCGGGCCCACGATAGCGGCTGGCCAGACGGGACAGCGAGAACAGGACACCTCATGGAGCATCAGAGAGGACTCCATTAATGGTTGCACATGGCACAAAGGCCCACTGACTGCGAGCCACCCAGTTACCCACGCAAGACTTGGCGGAGTGGGCCCGAGCCACACCGCTATCGCAGAGGATCCAACGCTACTGGGGAAGTGTGCTGGTGAGGAGTGCCAGGGGAACCCAAGGGAGCCCGCAACAGAGGTGAGGAGTGGGGCGCAACATCTCGGGGGCAAGGTGATCGGGCCCCCGGCGGGAAGAGAGAGGGGCACTAGTCGAAGCCGGACCTGGGAGGCTGAGACAGGCAGAGACAGGTGATAGTAGCCGCTGCGGGCCGGAGCTGGAGAGGAAGGGGCTCCGGGGCTTGCCCAGAGACAAAGGGGGTGCTGCCGGTGGGCTTGAATACCTCATTGGCAGACGGAAACGACGACCATCTGGGGCCCAGGGGAGTAACCCGGAGTTAAAACAGGCCCCAAGCTTGATAGCAGCATGGCCAACGCAAGCCGTAGGGCTAATCGCACCATCACAGACATGCTCAACAAGCCTGCATCCAAGGGAGGGAAGGCTCAGACACCCCCCCCCCCCTACTCCGGCGAGCCCCGATGTGCAACACCAGGAGGTGCAAGAAGCGCCCATCACCCGCACCTTCTTAGAATCACTGTTCAACACCCTCAGAGACGATTTTCAGGCTCTCAAACAGGACATCGCGGGGGAACAACGGGAACTCCGCAGAGACATAGACGGTCTGGGGGAGAGAGTGGCCGTGGTGGAGGAGGCCGGTCATGCCCGCAGCGAAGAGCTGGTGCACTTACAGCAGAAAGTCCTCCGTCTCCAGGAGCAGCAGGTGGACCTACAGGCGCACGCAGAGGACCTTGAGAACCGCTCTCGGAGAAATAATATACGGGTCAGAAATGTACCACAGGGTACCGAGGGGAATAGCGTCACAGCATACTTACAGGACCTTTTCCGAGAGGTACTGGGGGAATCAGAGGACTTCACCATACGCATAGACCGTGCACACAGAGTGGGCCTGCCGAGGCGCGCACCGGCCCCACCGCCGGATATTCTGGCCTACCTCCCTGATTTTCCCGTGAAAGAACGGATCCTCCAGGATGCGCAGTGGAAACAGCCTCTGCAATTTAGAGGGGCTGCCATCGCTCTGTTTCAGGACCTATCGGCCATCATGCTGCAAAAGAGGCGCGACTTCAAAACAGTAACTACCTTCCTGCGCGAGAAGGAGGTGCCGTATTCATGGGGCCATCCGTTCCGGATCATTTTCAAATGGCAGGGGAAACTGCATCAACTTCGCTCCCTCAGCAACACCTGTACCCTCCTAAATATTGACCTGCCAGACCCTACGGACATGGATGATGCCTCGCCTCATGGGTCGCAAGACAGACTGACGCAGCGTAGCCAAGATGGCTGCCAGAGGGTCAGAAGAAGACGCAGGCGGGGGACGCGCCTGAGGCCGGACCCTGCGACGATTGCCCAGGAACAAGCGGCGGCTGTCCAAGAAGTCGTGCGGGATACCACTGTTGCTCCATGAATAGCACAATGTTTCCCACTGAGACACTTCTGCGGACCTGAACTGCCAAACAGGGCCGAGACTATGGTTTGTTCTTTGGGGTTCCAAGTTGGGGTATTGACGGGGGGAGGGGGAAGAGTGGGGGGGGGAGGACTGGGGGGGGAGTTGATGGGATTTCCAGTTGGGGTTCGGGTGGGACAGTCTTTCGGGGTGGGGGTAGGGGGAAGGGGGGAGGGGCCTCCTTGTCCACAGTCGCTGAGAAGCATCGTTGTTTTTCTTTCCCTTCTACGCCTCCAGCCCGCTCTAAACATGCGCCTGCCCCTGTTCCACGCACAGGATGACACGTCCGCTGACTGTACTTTCCCTAAACGTGAGAGGGCTTAATAGCCCCAACAAGCACAGGGCGATCCTCTCCATCCTAGAACACTCACAAGCTGACATATGCCTTCTGCAAGAGACACATCTGCAGTCCAAGGACCACCCCAGGCTTCGGTCCCGCTCCTTTCCGGAGCAGCTTTTTTCGTCCGCATCCAAGAAAGTGGCCGGGGTGGCAATTCTGGTGGCAAAATCCTTCAGGGGGCGGGTGTTGCAGAAGGAGGCGGAGGTGAAGGGTAGGCTACTGGTCCATCGCTTTCTCATGGGGGAACAAACACTATTGATAGGCTCTATGTACGCACCCAATGAACGACAGGAGAGGTACTTACATTCCGCACTAGAAGCAGCCACAGCCAACACGCATCCGCACCTATTGCTAGGGGGGGACCTCAACCTGGTGTTTCATAACACCGCTGACCGCTCCAACCAGAGGTTCGGCCAGGTGGGGGCATTGTCAGCGGAGGGGCACGCATACCTTGCAGACTTGGGACTAGTTGACTTGTGGAGACACCGCCATCCCCATGCCACAGCCTACACTCATTACTCGGCAGCCCATAAGTCTTATGCGCGACTAGATTACCTTTTGTGTTCCTCCCAACTAGCGACGCGCGCACAAGATGTTGAGATCCTCCCGGCCTCGCTGTCCGATCACTCCCCGATAGAGGCATCTTTTCTGGTACCAGACTCACCTAGCCCGCAACGATACTGGCGCTTGCGAGATGGTTTGCTGCAGAACCCCTCCTCGGTGGAGAAGATTAAGGCCGCCATCAGCCAATTCCTCACACACAACGCTAACGGCGACACTACTAAAGCTATCCAATGGGCGACACTTAAAGCTGTCCTCCGCGGTGAGTTTATTTCATTAGCCGCGGCCAATAATAGGGAACGCGCACAAGAGAGCTGAACTCACACAACGCGTAACAGAACTGGAGCAACTACACCAACGCACTGGGGCTGCCAGGGCTTGGCGCCAGCTATGCACGGAGCGAAAGATGATGGCTGCACTAGATCAGGACGTGGCGGAGTTCGCCGCTATACGCCTGAAACATGCCTACTACGCCGGTGGCGACCGGTGCGGAAAACTGTTGGCTTGCAAACTGCGAGAACAACGGCAGCGGCGTCATATCCATACCATCCGATCTAATCAAGGTGACTCGCTCACAGACGACGCTGCCATCGCGGCAACGTTTGGGACTTTCTATGCAGACCTCTATGAAGCAGATAGGCTAGACCTACAGCTCGGCAGCGACTACCTGGAGGGAGCAACCCTTCCATCTCTGAGTGAGGCGCAAGCACAGTTCCTCGATAGGCCCATAGGCTTGGAGGAAGTCATTTCAGCGATCTCCCGCCTCAAGCTGGGGAAATCCCCGGGCCCAGATGGCTACTCCGCTGCTTTTTATAAGAAGTTCTGCCAGCAGGTGGCCCCTTTGCTGCGGGATATCTTCAACACCTTCGATCAAGCGGGAGCTATCCCTCCGGAGCTATTGGAGGCGGCAATTTCGGTGATACCCAAAGCAGGCAGGGACCCCACTCGCTGCGGCTCTTACAGGCCGATATCCCTACTAAACGTAGACCTTAAGCTGTATACAGGTATCATTGCGAGCCGGCTGGCTCCCTATATGCAGCAGCTGGTTGAACCCGACCAGGCGGGCTTCACCCCCCAGCGGCAAACGAGCGATAACACCAGACGCGTCCTCCACCTCATCGAAGCAGGATCTCGCACAAGACCGGGTTGTATGCTTCTCACCATAGACGCTGAGAAGGCGTTCGACCGGGTGCATTGGCCCTATCTAGGACAGACGCTCCAGAGATTCGGCTTTGGGGAGACTCTCCGCAATCGGATATTTAACTGCTATAGACAGCCTAACGCGACGGTCCGAGTCAATGGTCATACCTCGCCACGCTTTCCGACAGGCAGGGGGACCAGGCAGGGCTGCCCGCTCTCCCCCCTCCTGTTCGCGCTTTACATGGAGCCACTGGCGCAACGGGTCAGACAACACCAACGCATCAGAGGCATCCCCTTTGGGGGAGACACGCACAAGATTAGCTTATAAGCGGACGACATCCTGCTCTCCCTCATGGACCCAATACAATCCCTGCGGGCGCTCCTCGTCGAGCTGCACTCCTTCGCCCAGGCCTCGGGTTTTAAAATCAATGTGGAAAAATCAGTGGCGTTGAATGTGTCCCTACCCCCTGATGTGTTGGTGGATGCCAAGGCCGAATTTGACCTGCAGTGGTCTAACTCCACGGTCCCGTATTTGGGGGTCTTACTGGCGCCGACAGTGCGAGGCACGGCGGAGGCCAACTACTCCAGGCTAAATGCGCACCTCAGTGAGACACTGAGGAAATGGAACCGCCTCACGCTTTCCTGGCTAGGACGTATAGCGGCAGTCAAGATGACCCTCCTACCGCAAGTCCTCTACGTCTTCCAGACCCTTCCTCTGCGCCCACCGACGGGATGGCTCCAGAAAACTCAGGCGGATCTGGCGCGTTATGTATGGAACGGGTGTCGTCCCCGCTTTAAGCAGCAGATCGCAACTCTCCCCCCGGCTCATGGGGGCGTGGGCCTGCCCGACCTCACCCTATACTTCCAGGCGGCACAGTTGCGCACTCTGGTGGAATGGGACCAGCTTGAATCCAGCAAACATTGGCTCTTTCAGGACCAGGCAGTAGCTGGCCGACCCCTCCAGGGTGTTCCCTTTTTACCACGGCGTCACAGGCCACCTAACCTCTATGCATCGTACATTACGAGTACGGTGATGAAGGTGTGGGACCAGGTGGCTGTCCGGAGAGAACTCACTTCGTTTCCCTCCCCGTTAACGCCGATATTCGGGAATCCCGACTTTACACCGGGTCTTGACCCACAGCTCTTTAAATCGTGGAGGACTACACTCTGTAGGGAGGCGGGCCATATGTTTAACCTTGAAGGCATCCTCTCCTTTCAGAAGGTAAAGGAGGATTATGGGGTACAGGAGGCAGCTCGACTGCCCTATTTGCAGGTCCGGCACTGGGTCCTGCACCCGTCCATTAGACCAGGAGCACAGCGTTTCCTCACGCCGTACGAGAAATGGCTCCTAACACGCACGTCCGAGAAGAAATTGCTTTCGGACTTATACCAACACTTGCTCCTCACCAACATATACACATACAATTCAGGGAAGGCTAGGTGGGAGGAAGACCTTGGGAGGCAACTCACGCGCAAAGAATGGGAAGGGATATACCACAGGGCCAGGCACTCAGCCTATCACACTGGCCTCACAGAGACCCTGACTAAGGCAGCCACATATTGGTACCATACCCCAGCGCGAATACATCGCTGGGACCCCCACGTAAGTGATCGCTGCTGGAGGGGGTGCGGGAAACAGGGAACACTTGAGCACCTGCTATGGAGCTGCGAGCGGCTGCAACAATACTGGTCCACCATCCTAGATCTAATAGACACGCACTTAGACACCCAGCTCCCTAGATTCCCTGCCTACATACTCCTTGGCTTACCAAATGCGCTTATGTACCCCCTGAAATCCATGAGGGGGAGGCTGATTGCTATCGCACTAGGGGCAGCTGTGCAGAACATTGTGGCCTGCTGGAGAGACCCGCAGCCCCCCATACAACTTGGCTGGCTACACAGACTTTGGATGATCCTGGGGATGGAGAAGCTGTCCTTGACAGCGGCGGGGAGAGGTGAGGAGTTTGCAGACCTCTGGCGGCCGTTCTTGACTTTACTCACCGGGGAGTTCAGGGAGCTGAGCTGTCCCCGTTATCTGAGGTTGCTGCGTCTCGCGGACACTCCACTCACTGGGCCCAAGGCAAAGGCTCGCAGGCGGAAAGTCCAGATATAAAATAGTTCAAAGGCTGCCCCTTTATTGCTGCAGGACTGGTTGGGAGTTTCTGTTTGGTTTACTCAGCGGACAAGGAGGGGGGTGGGGGGTAGGACAGGGGGGGGTTAGTTTGGGGTTTGGTTTTATTACACACATGGCTACAGCTTCTGACTGGTTCTCTTGCTTTTAGACGCGGCCGGCCCGGCAGGGTTGTAGGCGGCTTGCTATTTTTAACACATCTTGTATGGCACTCGCGCCTGCCATGGCGTTACTTTTGCATTGTTATTGTGTGGCCGGTGCCTTCACAAGCATGGGTCGGTATTTATGCGATGAATAAAAAAGATTTAATACTAAAAAGGAGGAGAGCTCTTCTATGGTTCTGGACTCAGATGTAATACTCACAGGTCTAGAGTAGATATTGACCAAAGCGAGTCTAGAACCCTTCTGCCACTCCAGCACCACACATTGCACATCCTCTGTTGAGGTATCCATAACCCTGGCGCTACAACCCAGGTGGACTCCCACCCAGATTGTTAACCCCCCCCCCCCGACGGTCTGCCCTTGCCCCCCCCCCCCCCCCCCCCACCTTGCAGGTACTGAGAATGAGGCAAAACCACACCGGAATTGTTCTTCCCTCAACCAGGTTTCCTGGAAGAGGCATACGTCATTCGTATCTATGAATGAACCCCACTCAGGGCAGGCCATTTTGCTACAGAGATCTGCCACATTCCAGGAGAGAATTTTCAGTGGTGTAGAGTCAGATGGGAGACTTTGGGTTTGCGAGGTGGATTCTACATCACTGGCTAAAGTAGTCACATTATGGAAATTAGCTTGCCCCATAGCCTGACTGTCGGTAGTAGACCCAGGTGAGAAGGCCATCAATATCCCTGGGTGGATATTTCTCACACTACCCTCTTCCTGGCTGCAAAGCTGATGCAAGTCACCCGTCCCCCCATCTCGGCCCCCAGCTCTGCATTCGTGGTGTAGTCAGTCTACCTGATCCAAACAGCTATACCTATTGCTGTGAGAGTAGTGGGTGAGCATGAAGGGATCATAAAGATTGGTCCTGAACCCTCTGATGTGTCCCCTAGCTCCCACCCTTGTCCAACCCTCTTCAAGCCCAGGTTCAGATTGGATATTAACAGGTGGGTAAAAGAATGACAATGGGAGAGTCTGTATTGCGGTATCTGCCATACTGCCCGGCCAGTTGCAGATATGCGAGACAATCATGGGGTTCCTAAAATTGACCAGGATACAATCACCCTTGATATTTTTGTTGGTATGTGCCACCCACGAGACCCTTCTAACCATTTGAATTTCACATGAGATATGGGGGGAAGGGGTCTATAGGTGTTCAGCCAGCTAGCAGCTTTATTCTTCAAAGAGGCAAATGATTCTACTGCTGAATTACTAAGCTCGGGAACACCGGTTAAAACCACTACAAGGGGAGCAGCCTCAGGGGGTAAATTTACTACCTTTTTCAGCCTCACTCTATTGCCCACAGCGCTTGTCCACTCATCGTTCACGTTAGTCTTTCTATCCAACCTGTTAGAACTAACCAAGGCAGCAGACTCAGTATTCTGTACTAAAATAGGGGGGATTACTGGGGCAGGAATACTTGCTGAAGGGGGAGGGTAGGTGGAAGGACACCCCCCCAATAGCGTGGGGCTTCCTCTGCGTAATTTCCAAAGACTTCAAATGGTCCACCATGGCCCCAGTGGCCGTTTCTATTGTTTGCAGCCTAAGATCGATACGATCGAGTCTAGCAACCAGGGGGTCTAGCAAAGTTTTCAGAATGTTTCCGAGGGCAAGAGTAAACTGGTCTCCCCCCGCATGTGCTGCATCCCCAAATCTAAATGTGGTGGGCGGCACCACGGGCGGAGTGTGGGAAGGTAGGTTAATAATACCACTATTTGCTGGAGGGACCTCCCTGACTTCTGTGGGACCATTGATCTCATTATAGGGGGAACATTTGTCTAGTTTCGCCTTTTTTCCACCCCTTGCCTGCCCCCCTCGTTTTCTTTTTGGGACAGCCCTTCCCGAATTCCCTGTGACTGTGGAGTGTTGGAATCGTGCCTGCCATCCAATGACAAGCTATTATCAATTGATGGCACAAGAATGACCTCAGGGATAGCCGGGAGAGAATCTCTAAGCGTACAGTTGTTATTGTTTGATCGATACTGTTTAAATGTAAATGTGGGTATACTTGTAAAGCGCACTGTGACTCCAAGGAGTATCCTGGCGCTGAAGACCTCTGGGGAACCCGTCCTGGTTTTCCCTGTGAAATGGTCCCTTTCTGGGTATCTCCAAGGTGAAACCAGGCATCCCCGGCGTCTGTGGGGGGCCGTTGTAGAGAGGAGGCAAGCTTAATGCCCAGAGTTGCCGAGTGTGTTCACTGGTTAGAGTAGGCACCGAGGCGAGAATTATCGAGTCCGTTTGACCCTGGTCCACGACCCTGCCGCGTCGGGGATTGAACCCTGGTCCCGGGCCGTTCTCTGCTTACGGGTCTTCCGCCTCTAACCAGTGAGCCACACCACTCCACTGTAGAGCAATAGGGGAATCCCCAGCCTTTTCAGGGGTTTTAGCATTAGCTATTAGACCCAATGAAGATCTTCTAACATTTTCAATTCCCTGCGAAAGCCGTCTTTCTAGAATGGTTAATTCATTAGTCACGAGTGAATTTGCTCTAAGCAAAAAATTGTCCAAAGTACCTGCCACCATGGTACTCGACGCCGTGGCTTTACTTATGGTGTCCCGGGTTGTCATAATCCTAGGTCCACGGTGGTCCTCCACCCGATAATGAATAGGTACCTGTTAGGCACTGGGTCAGTCAATCAAACACCAAGAGGAATAGCCCGGTCCGGTCTTACTCGGTCTGTAACGGGCTAGAACGGGCTAGAACGGGCCCGCCCTTGGCCCGGGCTTCGCCTGGCGCCCACCCGCGCGTGTCCTGCGTAGATGGCGATAGTAAATATACTCCCAGGCAGTGGGCGTGGGCGCGGAGGGAAGAGGCTGCAGCTGCGGGTGAAATGGCCTGCTGGTCCTCGCAGTCACTCAGTTCGTGACTCCAATCCGGTATGCAAACACCACCACTGTGAGCGGCACCCGCGGAGCGGAGGCCGCAAAAAGTAATATCAGGTCCAGGCATGGGGCGTGGGCGCTGAGGGCTGAGGGAAGAGGCTGCAGCAGCGGGTGAAATGGCCTGCTGGTCCTCGCAGTCCCTCAGTTCGTGACTCCAATCCGGTATGCAAACACCACCACTGTGAGCGGCGCCCGCGGAGCAGGGGCCGCAAAAAGTAATATCAAGTCCAGGCAGGGAGCGTGGGCGCTGAGGGAAGAGGCTGCAGCTGTGGGTGAAATGGCCTGCTGGTCCTCGCAGTCCCTCAGTTCGTGACTCCAAACACCACGTGTATGCAAACACCACCACTGTGAGCGGCACAGAAAATACAGTGCTAGCTTCTGTGACAGCCACTTAACCCCTATATGTTGAAAATACCTGTGGTCAATGTGAAGAAGTGGGTTTCTGTTGCAGTAACCCCCCTCCCCTCCCCCCTTTTTGCTAGATTTGTAATGCACTTTGACTTGATGTGCCCTGGGCTCCTGCCAATCAGGTGCCCATGGCCTATGTTCCTTCCCCAAAACTGTACTAAAGCCTAAACCCAATTGGCATCTCTGGCCACAGGTTAGCTCCTGGTAAATGGTACCCAGGGCTCTGTGACCAGAGAAGACCCCTAAGGGCTGCAGCACTTATTGTGCTACCCTTAGGGGCCCTGTACCCTGACACACACACACTGCCTTTGCAGGCTGAGTGTCTTGGTGCAGAACTAAACTAAGAGTCGACATGGCCCACATCCCTGTGTTGATAAAGAAATAGGAACCGCTGCACTCCCAATGTATTCGAATATAAGTCAGTAAAACGGATTTCCCGTGATTTAGGGTGCTCGGGATGTTCACCTCCTGTGCATGAATAACAGTTTTTTAACTCGGAATAAGGTACACGCTTTATCACTCGGTTCCTTTACACACGTTTGGCATGTTTTCCTCACCATTCATTTATACGCGTCTCAGCCATTGAGAGCTGCTGCACTTTTATCTCAGTTTTTTTAACTTCACATTTTCCTTTCATATCCCACCACGATTCGTACATTTTGGATTGTTCAAGCATGTATCCCTCGACATTTAATCAGCTTAGAACGTGATGTTTTCCCTCCTGGGTCACCAACATATACATCTTTTGTTTTGTTTGTTCCCTGTAGAATATACACCCTGAAGAAGAGCTGCGGCTCGAAATGCATCGGGGACGCATTATGCAATGTATATAAACAATCAATATGGACAACTGACCTGCATTGATGTTGTTTAACAGCCTAATTCAACTATGGATGGTTTATCATATGACGTAATATGATTGAAGTATAGACCGAATTAAAGTTGCTATCAACGTAAAGATAATTTGCCACGCTCGTTTCTTTCTCTTTATCGAATGATAGCGACTGAGTCGCTTTAAGGAGTGCTCGAGACCTACCTTACACGGTGTAAGGTTTTCTTGGACACCACATCCCTGTGTGCCATGCCCAGAAACACACTGCCCTGGCATACCTCAGTCACCTCTCTAGCTGGGTGCATTATGCCAGTGGTGTGGGCACGGGTGCTTGAGCCCTGTGCCCCTACAGTACCCAGGGCCATTCCTAGGCACTGTAAGTGCAGTGATGCCATTACGAGTATATGGTGCTGGGAGGTAGTCATTACGAACTCCACAGCACCAGAATGGCTATACTGAAGACTGACAAGTTTGATATCAAACTTCTCAGCCCATTAAACTCACACTGATGCCAGTGTGGGATTTACTGCCAAATGCACCGCAGATGGCATCTTAGAGATACCCCCCGAAACCTAACCAACTCCCAGTGTCCTGACTGCGTGGCTACCGAGGCTGCCACCACCAGACATGTTTCTGGACCCCTATGGGCGAATTTTGCGAATTTGCGATCTGCGAATTTGCGATCCGCAAAATTTGCGAATTTGTACGAATTGTTTTATTTTTGCGTGTTCGCGGGGCGCTTTGCGTGTTCGCGGGGCGTTTTGGCATGTTCGCGGGGCGCTTTGCGTGTTCGCTGGTTTTTTTTTTGTGCGAGACCGCGATGCGCCCTCTGGTTCATCACTGCCACCCTCTCGTTTTTTGTGCCTTTCTGCCCTCTGCCCCACTCGTGTTTGTGCCCTTTTGCCCTCTGCCCCACTCGTTTTTGTGCTCTTCTGCCCAACTCGTTTTTGTTGTCTTCTGCCCTCTGCCCCACTCGTTTCTGCCCTCTGTCCCACTCGTTTTTGTGCTCTTCTGCCCCCTGCTCCACTCGTTTTTGTCCCCTTCTGCCCTCTGCCCCACTCGTTTCTGTGCCCTTCTGCCCTCTGCCCCACTCGTTTTTTGTCCCCTTCTGCCCTCTGTCCCACTTTGTGGCCTTCTGCCCTCAGCTCCACTTAGAATGGTGCCGGCAAGCTGCCAGCGCCATTCTAAAATAGCTACAAAATCAGCTTCAACAGGAAGCACTAATAGATAAAGTAAAGCAGGTGCTCGAGTTGAAGGTCAAATTAAGTTACACAATCATTAATCACCCCAAGTTTGGAGTGATTAATGATTGTGTAACTGAATTTGAGCTTCAACTCGAGCACCTGCTTTAATTTATCTATTAGTGCTTCCTGTTGAAGCTGACTTTTGTAACTATTTTAGAATGGCTCTGGCAGTTTGCTGGCAGCTTGCCGGCGCCATTCTAAAATAGTTACAAAAGTCAGCTTCAACTTTTGACCCAATCCGTTCCGCTCGCGGATTTTGCGGGAAATTCGCGAATCTCGCGGACCGCGAATTTGCCGAAAATCCGCGAGCGGAACAGATTTTCCGCCCATGCTTAGTCGAGAGCTTGCCACTCTCGGGGGCCTGAAACAATGCACATCCTGGAACAAGGTGCCAAGCCTCCTCCCCCAGGATGGGCAGGGGAAGCTTCAAAGGCATGCCGCCTTTTGTGAGCTTCCCCAGGCCAATTGCTGTACTCAGCAACTGCCCCCCACCACTCTGGCGGGAAGACAGGCGGGAAACCCTAAGTGAGTAAAGGGGGGTGCCAGCCTGCGCCAACTCCACCCCTCAGGTGGGAAAGGCGAGGTGAAGCACAACTCCGGGCTACTGCCATCTTGAGGATGGGGAGCCCTGCCCAATCAGAGCTAGGCCCCTGTCCCCCTCCCACAGGAGAGGAGCAGGATAGGGGATATAGTCACCCCAGGACAGGGACCCCATTGGTCCCAGCCCTTGCCATACCTGTAACACACCTAAATGTAGGATTTAGGGGCACCCTGACCCTTCCTTCCTCAGATCCCGATTTGAAAACAAGAAGAAGAACAAGAAACAAGAAGACCTCCCGTGCAGCTGCTAACAAGAGGACGACACCAACTGACTTGGCTCTAAATCCCTACAGGCCTGTTGATCCTTGAACCTGCTCCTGCTAAACCCTGGCGTCTCCTGCAGACAGCAACCTTGAAAACCCCGAAGGACCTGCCTGCCTTGATCCTCTAAAAGACTGGGACTCCCATGAGCAGTGGTTCTGCTCAAACAGCAACACCCCTGGTGCCGGCCAGGAACAGCGAATCCAGCACACTCTGCACCCGCCAAGCCCGGCCTGTGCCTGAGTGGACAAAGACCATGAGTACGTCCCCCCGGCGAATGTGACCCGGAATCCAGTGCCCAAAGACCCTCCTCGACTATCCCGACGCCGCCTGCAGCCTCACAACCAAGGACCCCTCCAACCGCGACCAGCTGAGGGTAAGATTTCCCGACACCAAAAGACACCCCTGCATCCGGCGCCCCACAGTCCCCTGTGCCCAACTCCTGGGTGGCTACCTAACCTCCAGCTATCCAACTTACCTCTCGAAGTTGTGGTCGCATCTGAAGAATCTCCGTCAATGAGCCTGTAGCCTTTGTTTGATTTCCAATGTCTCCCATTGAATAACATTGAGCGCCCGACGGCTCAAAAGCACCCTGCACCCAGCCGCCCAATTGCCCCTGGGATTGCAACCTCTGTCCTAATCTACTTCCCCATTTGCCCTGAGCAAGTGACCAGGATCCCATCTCACACAGCCGCGTGGCCTGCTAGCCAGCAGCCACCAACCACAGGCACCCTGCCTCCCATAGGATAACATTGGCCCTACTACCTCTGCTCCCGCCTGCCCCTGTGCCGCTGAGGGTGTAACAACTGTACCTACCGGACCGTGGGAGACCCCCGACTCTGCCAGTCAAGTACTTACCCAAAAGCTGATACCTCACTTTCCTTCCATAGGGTAACATTGACTGGTTTCACTTGGAAATTCTTCTAAGTGTGGAGTTTTGAAACTTTAAAATATTCATCTAAAATCAGCCGAACAATGAATTCCGATTTACTCGCCTGTTATCAGGGGAGAACCCAGTGCTGCCATCTTTCAGCCCAGCACTGAACCTGAAAAGTAATTATAACTGTGTTTACTGTTAACTCAAATTTCCTCCATATGAATCCATTGTCTGGTTTTCACCAGAAAAGTTTCTAAGGGCCAGATGTAGGTAAATCACATTTACCGATTTTGAAATACCGAATTTTACCGATTCGGTATTTCAAAATCGGTAAATGGGATGTAGGTGTCAACATCTGGATTTTTTACTGATTCCTTAAAAATTCGGTATTTACCGATTCGGTAAATACCGAATCGGTATTTGCTATTGAATCCTATGGGCCTTGAAGCCCATAGGATTCAATTCAAATACCGATTCGGTATTTACCGAATCTGTAAATACCGATTTTGTCAAGGGTGCAGGGGGTGTCACTTTGACACCCTCTAGCACCCCCAAAACGGGCATGTGTGCAATGTGGCACACAGACATGCCCTAAGGGCACGTCTGTCTGTCACATGGCACATGTGTACATGCACAGATGTGCATGTACACAGGAAACGGTATTTTACCATGGATTTGTATTCCATGGTAAAATACCGATTCTGAAAGCCATGTGCCAAGGGAAAATTGGTTACCCACATTTCAATCTTGCATTTTCGGTAAAATTACCGAATCCGTAAATTTACCGAATCGGTAAAATTACTGATTCGGTAATATTACCGAAAATGCAACATTTAAGGGCCCCTACATGTCAATGGCCATTTACCGGTCGGTAACGGCCGAATTCGGCCGTTACCGATCGGTAAATGGCTATTTTCGGCCACCTACATCTGGCCCTAAGTGTCGATTTTCAAAAACTACAAATATTCCTTAAAAATCACCTGTATGACATAATCGAATTCTTTCAATTGTTTACAGTAGATGCACCAGTGCTGGATCCAGGATCCAACACTGAGTAAGAAAAAGTAACAATAACATTACTTACCTGCTAAGTGAATTTCCTTCCATAGGTGATTCTATGCGAAAAAGTTTCTAAGTGTCAACTTTTAAAACACAATAATAGTCCTTAAAAATCACTACTGTAACCAAAACGCTTTTACTTAATTGTTTATAGGAGATGTCCCAGAACTGAATCAAGAATCCGGTCCTGTGGTTAGAAAAGTAATCCATAAAGTAACTAATTGTATTCAACTAGAAATTGTCATTGAGCTCAATGTATCGTTGTGTTTGAAATTGTGTTGCCTATTGCAACCACTGTAACTATTCTAATCAAAAAGTATATTGCATATTTGAACAGTATTTAACTAAAGTAACTCATTCTGAGAAAGTATATTTTGATACCTTGTTGGTTCTTAAATAAAACAACTATATCTTTTGATACAAAACAATTGGCCTAGAGTTCAGTTCTCGAGTGTGTGAGACCATTTGCTGACTGTGTTCAACAAATGATTCACTGTCCTCTGATACTGCCTTACTGCTCGACCACTACCACTTTAGAGAGCAAGGTTATATCTAACTTTAGCCTCTGCAAAACCTCTGGGGACTGTGGACTCTGTGCACTCTGTACCTTACTTTGACCCAGTATATACAGAGCCACTTTATTACAGTCAATATGCCAAGAGAAATAAATAAAGCACAGGGCTGGCTGTGCGTAATAGTAATCTACCATCCATAATCTCTCACCCGTGTAAAAATTAGTTATTCCAATTTTCCTAATAGGAATCATTAAGAGTACAGTGGCAATGGTATTCACCTGTCCTAAAACTTTCATAATCCCTTAAGCAGAAATTATCTACTACTGTTTCTTTACAGGAATATGAAATGGCCATTTAAAACCCATCAACTCCCATGCAGAAAAACACAATGCCAATAGTAATAGATAAAACACCATGCCTGGGATATGCAACAGTCATCTACCATCCACAATCCCCATGTAAAAATTAGTTATTCTAATTTTTCTAACACTAACATTTGGAATACTGTGGCAATGGTATTCATCAACCTTGAATAGCCATAATCCATTATGCGGAAACTACCTTCTACTCTTTCCTTAAATAAATCATGAAAGTACCATGTCAGGTATGTGTAACAGCCATTTAATACCCATAGTCCCCCATGTAAAAATTAGCTATTCCCGTTTTCCCAAAAGGAAGAAGCACAGCACTGAGCATGGGATATGTATAGTCCATTTAACACCATACAAGTCCCCATGAAAAAAATAGCTATTTCCATTTTCTCAACAAGGACACATTTTTGCATGTTGGTAAATAATTCAACATCAATCCCCCATGTGCAAAATACCCAATTACTCTTTCCTTGCAGGAATCATGAAAATACAGTGCTGGGAATGTTTAACAGCAATTGTAATACAACTATAAAAACAACCTGTTATGTAAACAATTTTAAATGCTGAAAATGAGTGAACTTTCAGTTTGTATGTGTGAGAATACAGGCTATCAGCCAGAGTATGAATAACAACGTGTTTAGATGTACAAACCCCCGCCTCCGGCTACAGATAACAACAACTCGCCGGCTAAATGCAATGATCTGGCAGAATTCTTCTTCCAAAAAATTAATAAAATTTATCTCTCTTTCCCCAATCCTCCCTCGGATTCCCCCGGCCAGAACCCGTACCTGACCTCAAATTCGACCAAGTGCCTGGAGTCTCTTCAAGTCAAGTCAAGTCATAAAATTTATATAGCGCACTACATACCCGGAGGGTTTCAAGGCGCTTGGGGAGGGGAGGGGGGCTAGATATCCCTAGGGAGGGGGATTATTTGTCAAATATCCACGTTTTAAGTTGTTTTCTGAACGCTAGGTGATTCTGGGTGAGGCGAAGGTAAGCGGGGAGTGAGTTCCATGTTTTGGCAGCCAGGTATGAGAAGGATCTGCCTCCCATGGTGGTTTTGTTGATGCGAGGGACAGTGGCGAGTGCTTGGCTGGAAGAGAGAAGTTGGCGGGAGGGGGTGTAGAAGGACAGTCGAGAGTTGAGGCAATCTGGTCCGATGTCGTAGAGTGATTTGTGTGCGTGGGTAAGCAGTCGGAAAGTAATCCTCTTATTGACGGGTAGCCAGTGGAGGTCTTTAAGGTCCTGTTAACACTGGAAATCGTACAGACACTGGCACAACAAATTAAATCCGGTTCCCCGTGCGACCCTGCCCCCCCCAGGCTCATTAAACCTTGCCAGCACTGCTATTTTCCCCACACTCCTGGAGCTCATGAACTCCTCCATAACTAGTAGGACGGTCCCTTCAACATGGAAGCATGCTATGGTGCGGGCCCTGCTGAAAAAACCTTCCCTAGACCCGGCCAACCCCAGTAATTATCGTCCGATCTCATTACTCCCCTGGGCATCGAAAATTCTGGAAAAACATGTTAACACCACTCTGACAACGTTTTTTGAGGAAAACCACCTCCTCGACTCCTCCCAAACAGGTTTTCGTACCAAACACGGGACAGAGACGGCTTTACTGGCTGTGACTGAGGAGGCAAGACGGCTTCTGGATCGAGGGGGATCAGTGGCAGTGATCCTCCTCGATCTAAGTGCCGCATTCGATACGGTACACCACAAAATTTTGCTAACCCGCCTTGCCGACTTAGGAGTGACCGGAGATGCCCTGACATGGTTCAACTCTTTCCTGTTCGACAGAACCTTTCAGGTCTTCGACGGCGCATCACGCTCATCCACTCATCCCCTGGGATGTGGAGTCCCCCAGGGCTCCTCCTTAAGCCCTACGCTCTTCAACGCTTATATGAGGCCACTGGCTGAGGTTGTCCGTCCGCATGGTGTAAAGATCATCTCCTATGCGGACGACACCCAGCTGGTGGTCTCCCTGGCAGAGAAGAGCGGCCTCCAGGCGCCACCAGACCTAGCGGCTTGTCTGGAGGACGTAAAGAAGTGGATGATGAGCTCATGCTTAAAGTTGAATGACGACAAAACCGAGCTGATGATCCTGGGCACAGCCTCCCCTGTCTCCTTAGAGCCGATTTGGCCATCAAGTATGGGAGTGGCACCACCCCCCAGAGACAACATCAAAAGCTTAGGGGTCTGGCTTGACAAGTCTCTGAGCTTCAACACACAGGCCACTAAGATATCAGCCACTTGTTTTGGCCTCCTTAGAGTGATCAAGAAAGTCCTTCCCCTCCTCTGCTTTGAGGCTAAACAGATAATTATACAGGGCCTTATCCAATCCCGTTTGGACTTTAATAACGCCCTATACCTGGGAGCCCCGGATTACACCCTACAAAAGCTCCAACGCACCCAGAACAGTGCTGCCAGAGCGCTGCTGGGCATTCCCCGGAGGACCTCAGTGAGAGCCAGTCTAAAGACCCTACACTGGTTACCTGTCAGGGACAGAGTAAAATTCAAGTCGCTCTGCATTGCCCACCAGACCTTCTGGGAAACAGGCCCAGACATCAACCAGCCCCTGATTTCTTCCTACAGGCCTAACAAATCCCTCCGCTCTTCTACAGCATTCCTGGCTGAGATCCCCAGAATTCGTAGAGCCAGAGCGGGAGGACGTTCCTTCTCGTATAATGTTTCCAAACTTTGGAACTCTCTCCCTCTGCAGCTGAGAAGCAACCCCAATCTGACTACTTTTCGAAAACAGCTAAAAACCTTGCTGTTTAATGCCTAATAAAGTAACCTCAAGAGGGCTCCATCTGTTTTTAGCGCCTGGACCCCTCAGGGCAACTGTAGCGCTCTACAAGTCACATTTTCATTTCATTCACACACATGTGCTATCGGACCCCAAAGCTTAATGGAGCAAGTGCACATTTCCAACACTGTTACCATACAGTCATCTGAAGTCTGAATCCGTTTCAAGAGTGTAACAGACTCAAACGGTGCCAGTGGGATACCAGTCGTACGTGATTAATCTGTTAAAGACTGGTGTATTAGACCTACATAATGTATATCAAGTGAAGGAAATGTTACAAAGCTGTATTCTATTTAAATGCGTATGGCTAAGTAAATTTGAGGGTATCTCTTTTAAGTGAAAACAGAAAATAAACTGCGGCCTTTACTCTTTAAAAATATCAAGCGTGGCTTGCTTTATTGGGTTGCAGCTGGGCGACTGTCTCAGGTGTACCACCGCTAAGCAAATGTTAAAAAGGGTTAAACTGTCCTAAATTATGGTCTTTAAAAAGGCATGGCTTTCTATTCACCGACATTTTACTATAGCCGTGCTCACCACGGGGACCCCCCTCACATGGTTTCAGATTTGCAACCCTCCGTACCAACCACACTTGTTTTAGTCCATGCAAACCCCTGCTTTTCGTCTAGTAAAATTTTTTAGACATATTATGCTAATTGTAGCCTCTAAAGCAGTGCCCACGTCTTGTTTAATGCAGAGATCCCAGCTTGCACTCCGAATATGGCACCTTAAACCACAATGAATTGGCAGGCACACATATTGTCTAACTTGCACCAGGTAGGAAGAAGCTTTGCAGTATTTTATTTTGCAGATTATCGAATTTTAAACATCTCATTGTTAACTCTCGACTGCACTCTGAAGTGTTTTTCCTCTTTGTCCAGCAACTTGACACCCTAATACAGTGCTGACTGTTCGAACCAATATCACCACCGACAAAGATTTATTTTATTTATTTTTATTTTGAAGGTCTTATATAGCGCGAACAAGATCCTTACGGATATCAGAGCGCTCAATAAGAAAACAAATCAGCGACTTCCCAAAACAGACCACTGTTATAAGGAATCTGACAGCCAGAGAAGACGACGACTGTTGATTAAAATGAATAAATAGAAGACTTCAGCCCTGTTGACTCGAAAGTTTTGATAAAAACCAGACAGGGACACTTTGGGTCTTTAGGCAACCTAAATGCTACTGCACTGCCCTATACTATACCCAATACCTGATACATTGATAAGCCTATCTATCCAAGGGCTCTTTTCCACATAACACAATAAGTTAAAACAGCTGTATTTAACGCTTTGTGCGCATGCTCATTAGGAATGGTAGGGTAACATACCGGTCCGCGGGCAGCTGGGCAATCGCTTCCGGAAGATTTACACAGTTTCTCCTGGGATGGTTTACACTTCTTTTTCCGGGGCAGGCGCGAGCGTTTCCGGGGCGGTCTCTTTAAGCTAACTAATCACATACATTTTAGCGTCGAGCTGCACCAAGCTCCTTCCTGTATGGTTGTGTCGCTTGTCAATCAGGACAACAAGCTTTCCTATTGCTTTTCCTTGTGAAGGCTTTTTGAAGTCGTTTGAAGACTTAAGCAAGGCAGTGGGCCCTCGGATGTGAAAGGTCGGGAGGAGGGAGGTAAGGTTTACGTTCGAAGAATTAATAAGGGGCTAACATACAGAATTTTGGCGCCGATACGACCTTTTGCGTTGGCAAAAGGCTGAGATGGGTTACCATAAGACTCAAGGCGATGTGAGGATTCGCCTTATGAGAGAGCCTTTGACACATGGGGCGGGTGGGGGCGTGGAAAGTGACGCGACGTGGCCAATGTGTTTGGGAAGCTATATAGTGTTGTTTTAACAAAACTTTTCTGATACCGGTTTTGTGTTGGTCCTCACTGTAAAATGAACTAATTAACTTTAAGGTTTAAGGGGCGTAAGCCCCGCATATCACAAGCAGTTGCCAGAAGCATCTTCTTGGATTTAGCGGTCACCCAAGGGGAAAGGCATTAAGGTCGGAGCCATAACACTGCGTTAAGACCCAGTCGGGGTCACCTAGAAAGATAAGGTTTCTACGAAGGACGACGTGTAGTATGGATAGGGACGTCAATTCCCACCATGAACCAGTAGTTCAGAAGATAGAGCTCGATTTTTGACTTTGAAACTACGCACTGTTCTCGTTTTCAGAACGTACAGTACACTACTGTCTGGACTGCATGCATTAGAATCGATCTTGCATACATACCATCTGTTTCTTCTGGCACCGCTTTCTCGTTTGACCTAGTGACACCCATGTTACTAAATATAGTAATCTGAGCGGTAGTGCAGGTTTCGGGGAGTCTCCCGCCCCTAATTCTCACAAAATCCTGACACTGGACTCGGAAGCAATTACCCGATTTATTTGCATCGCTGTGTCCTATGCTCGCCTCCTAGACCGAGTCCTCAATTTGAAGTCTCGTCCGAAATGGAGAAGTCGCTGGTCGAAGGAAGGGTGACCTTGTTGCTAGAGTCAGCTGAAGCCTCTTATCAGCTCCTAATCAGAGATCACATGTTTATAAAGTTGTCTGGCCTATGCATTCCTAGACCCCAGCAACGCATATCCAAGGGAGGACCACTTAATGTGATACGCACAGATTATCTCGACTGTTTCTCAGTTGTGTTGCACCATCAAGAGTACCTAATGAATGTATTACTAACGGGTAACTTCCATTAACAGGTATCCTGTCTTAGAGCTTTTTTTTTATTAGCTTTATTGTGACCAAGTGTTGTTCTCATGGAATCTCAAGCCCCTCCCCCCCCCCCCCCCCCCAACAATGCCCATACTTGAGATCAACACCCCATTGCGTTCAGGGCCGGCACTAGGCATGGGCAGCATGGGCGGCTGCCCAGGGCCCAGTGCTCAGCCCATCAACAGGGGGCATCGCAAAAGTGTTCCTCACCACATCGCACTGGCCCAGGGAAGAGCTGCCTCTCCCCTGGGCTTCACAGGCTTGTGTAGGAATAGCGGAAGAGGCCCCCCTCCCTTGTGCCTCGCAGCTCTTAGCAATGGCTGTTAACCCCCAGGGAGGGGGCCCCCTTTCCCTCTGGGCCTTGCAGCCCCAGTGTCGCGCAAGGCCCGTCTGCATTTGCCAGGTTTGACCTGTGATGAAGGATGCTGTCCACTTCCCACGCCAGTGCCAATTAGCACACATTTTGGGGCCTGACAGTTTTAACATTTATAAAGACAAGCAACTCTCACTCTTTCAGATGCTGATGAGCTGCGAAAGAGATGCTTGTCAGTGGCAGAAAAGAAGGCGTTGTAGCACACGAGGGGGGCATGCACCATGAAGGATCAGGAGCACCTTCCGTAATTTAAATGCAAATAGCTTTCAACGTGTAAATTAAACCCATTTTCTTCTGCTCTTTTTAAATAGCGCAAACTTGACCAAAGGTATTGGAGTGCTTTACGTGAGCACCAGATACGTTAAACATGGACATATGATATTCCTTTTTTTAGGCACAGTGTGATTAAGTGACTTGCGAGAATCACAGGATGAGACACAGTCAAAATTCAGCAGCCCTGAAGTAACGCCACATCTTCTCCCCACCTCTACCTCTCCGGGGAGTAATCTTTTAATGTCTATTTCTCACATGAGAGCTGTTTCAAAGTGCTGCCCTGCTGTCAAATCAGTGGACAGGGCACAGAGACAAAATTATTTGCCCAGAATCAAACAGTTGGTTAAATCAGTAGAGCCAGGACTGCCGTGCACTCCTACTTGGAGCAAACCCTATATATTTTCCACTGTTCTGCATTTAGGGGACTATACCATGGGTTGTATGAAGTTACAACGCATACTTTTACAACGCATGCCTTTACAACACATTTTTCACATCGCAGCATCCTTTACAACGCATTCCATTACATCACATGACACGACATCGCATTTTAAGAAACTACATTTACAATACATTCCATTACATCGCATACTACCTTTACAACACATACCATTACAACACATACCACTACATTGCATTTATGTTAAGTATTGGATAGTATAGGGGTAAAAATTACTATTCTAACTCCTGGTGGTGCAACAGTAAGGTAAGTGTTATGTAGTGTAGGGGTAAAAATTACTATTCTAACTCCAGGGGGTGCAACAGTAGGGTAAATGTTGGGTAGTGTAGGGGTAAAAATTACTATTCTAATTCCAGGGGGTGCAACAGTAAGTAAGTAAATTGATATTTGTATAGGGCACTACTCACCCGCAAGGGTCTCAAGGCGCTTGTACGAATACCGCTGTGGAACCCCTCCTGGCTTTCCCTGTGAGGCGTCCACTCCTGGGCACCCCCAAGGTGGAGGCCAGGCATCCTTAGCGTTGTGGGGGCCGTTGTGGAGATTAAGCAAGCTATTGCCCAGAGTTGCAGAGTGGGACTCCATGATTGGAATAGGCACCGAGGCGAGAATTATCAGGTCCGTGGAATTTTGAGCCCAAGACCCGCCGAGGCGGGGAATTGAACCCTGGTCCCGGGCTAGACCTCTGCATCAGGGGCTGCCGCTCTAACCATTGAGCCACACAGTAGGGTAAGTGTTGGATAGTGTAAGGGTACTATGTGTTGTAATGGTATGCGTTGTAATGACATGCGTTGTAGTGTCATGCAATGTAATGGTTACGTTGTAATAGCATGCGATGTAAGGGATGTTGCGATGTAATGACTGCGTTGTAATGGTAGCGTGATGTAAAAGGTGCGTTGTAAAAGTTGTTTCCCATACCATGTGACCGAGAACCTCACTGCTTCAAGGTAATATTCAGTCCATTTATTAAATCACACGGACTAGTAGTTTTTACACAGACTAAAAATACCCCCAATCTTCCCATAAAGGGAGCAGCAGAGCAATACATTCAGAAAAGTGATTGCCCAAGAGCATGCAATTTGGGGCCGGGATTAAAAACTTAACCTCCTGGTTCCACATTTCCAACTAGTCAACCAGGCCACAACTGGGGTGTCAGTGATTCTGAAGGCAAGACGAAGGGTCTGCTCCTCCCAAGGAATTGTTACTTTGATGTGGGCCCTGCCCAGCTTTAGAACACAGTGTTTATTCCTATCATAAAGCTGAGAATAGTTGCCAAATATCCATATCCTGGTCCAGTGTAACCACCGGACCAGGTCCTGTGGCAGAGGGTACTTACTGGACTTCGTGGTAGCTATTTACCACTGGTGTTTCAAACCTAGAGACTATTTTATTCTATTTGGATACCAGAGTTTACTTTCTAAACTCAAAATTTGCAACAGCGAGCAGTCAAAGCTCACTCCAAGAGGTGGTAAAGGGATACAATCACAAGTACAGTATGAAAATAATCAAGTTTGATAAACTCAATCTCCAGCTGCATTACCTTTTAACAGGGCCTGCTTTAAGGGGAGGGATTTAGAATTAAAAAAACACAAAACCACTATGTGACTCATAGTGCCCCTATTTTCCAATGCACATTGTCTGATGCCTCTACACACGCAATATGCCCCCATACCTGCTATGTGTCTCCAAAAGAAAAAACTGACCTGTGAAGTGATAATGTAAAATTGATCACCTTACTTGGCCCTCACAGCGATGGCTTGGAATTAAGACTGTGTGACCCCGGGAAAGAGACCCTCTTCTTCTGGGCCTTGCAGCACCAAACCATAGATTGGATGTCGGGGGCGGTAGAAAAAAATCCCATTCCATTGCAACACTTAGCTGAAAGGCCAAGGGAATGGAACCACTCTCCCCTGGGCCTTACAGCTCGGGCTCATGGTGGTGGTGGGGGGGGGGGGGACATCTTGAGGCCATGGTGTAGCACGTAGCACTGAATGGCCTTGCAGAGGGCCCCTCTCCCTGGGCCTCATAGCCATGGTTCAGTGCTGATAGGCCTATGGGTCTATCCTAATCCTCTCAATGCTACACCATGGCTGAGAGGCACAGGAGATGGGCGTGCATTGTGTGGGCCCCACCCTGGGTCCAATTACATTTTTCTCACAGTGCTGGACCCTGGCCCTGTGCATGTGGCTCTAACAAAGGAATAGCAATCGGTAGTGCAGCAGGTGGCGTGACACCAGGTTCAAGCATATTAAGAGCTCAATGTTCCCGTATTATGCTTTACTTTACTGTGCAGCCAGTGGACGAGGGTGAGAGATGCTTTCTCTTTGCACCATGGCGCCACTGGTGTGCTACAGCCCTCTCTTTCATGGGCCTCACAGCCATTTTACAGAGCTGTGAGGCCTGCGAGAGGCCCTCCCTCCCATGGTCATCACAGCCATGGTTGGACACTCACAAGAGGAGGCACCCTCCTATGAGTTAAGCAGCACTGGAACATGGCTATGAGGCCTATGGGTCCTCTCTCGGGGGGCGAAGTTAACAATAGTGCAGCAGGTGCAGTGGCACCAGGGCTGTTTCTTGCATCACGGTCCATGGCAACATTACAATGGCACTGGTTCCTTCTCCCATGCACCACACAGCCATGATTCAGAACTGCTGTGCAGCTTACGCAAGGCCCACCCTCCCCTAGGCCTCACTGTCATCGTCCAATGCAGAGAGGCAGCACATATTCATGAATTACATGCTTAGGGCAAGAGGCAACATCTGAAGGGCATAGCTATCAATAGTGTAGAAAGTGCAATGGGGCCGTGTTCTTGTGGGGTTATGTGTCCAATGCACCCACATTATGGCTGTATTTTACTGCTCAGTCAGTGACCAGAGGGTAATGGGGAGTCACAATTTGCCTTGTTTGAACGACAGCTGGCCTGCTCTCCTACACCTTGCAGCCACGATCCTGTTCTACGATGTCCAAATGCCATTCTCTCCCTTGGGCCTTATGTTTTTAGGTCTCGCCTGTCGATGCGCATGCGCATCGAGCAAGGCGAGAGTATTGCGAGTTATCCACACTTTATCTGCACTGCAAGGAATCGTGGCGATTCCTTGCAGTGCCCGTGACTTTTAAGGTCAATGCGCTTGCGCATTAAGCTTATGCGCATGCGCATTGACCTTAAAAGTCACGGGCGCGTGCATGTCCCCTCTCCGCCCCCTCCCCCGTTCCGCCCCCTCCCCTGTTCCGCCCCCTCCCCTTCCCGCCGTGTCGCATTTCTCCTCCCCCCTCCCCTCTCTTCCCTCCGGCTTGTTTGTTGATTTGATCCGCTCCGCCCCCTCCCCTTCCCGCCGTGTCGCATTTCTCCTCCCCCCTCCCCTCTCTTCCCTCCGGCTTGTTGGAGCTGTGTACACACTCATTTCCTTCTGTCCACGTTTGATTCCATTTCGAAACAGCACATAAATTTACACATACAAAGCATCTTATTTAAGCAGTCCCCTGGCACACATTTCCATATCTTCTGCTTGTGAGCAACGTTCTTGTTTGTTTATTTTACCCTTTTCCCATCTCTACCCGGTCGGAATCTCTTCCTCCTCTTCTCTCCTTCTGGAAGGGCCTCTCTCCGATGCCTTTCTCTTCTCTCTGTCTCGCCTCTTACCTACCCCGCTCGTCTCTACCGTTCTCGCCTGTGTCTCACACTCTCTCTCTCACACACACACACACGCACACACACACAGACTCTCCCTCTCTCTCGCTGCCTGTTTGCATGAACAATCCTTATTCCCCGAGCATGCTCCGTCTATTTATAGCGTGCTCCTCCCCCGGTTCTATTTCAGTCTTGCTGGGCCTTGCAGGCTGGTTGTTTGGCAGTAGCAGGGAGAGCCCTGGATGCCGGCCTCTACGTGCTTGTCTGGCGGTGAAGCCCCTGTTCGGTGGGGGCCCTCGCAGTGCCGCCTAAGGATGGCTCTTTGATATCCCCCCCCCTCCCGCCCCGCCATCATGCCACACACACATCCCAGGCCTTCGCCAGTGGGAGGGACGATGCCCATCTAGATCCACCCACGGTGTCGCAGGATCTTGCCGTGGCAGTGACTTAGTGTCTGTCTGCACACAGCTGGACTACGCACCAGGGCAGCGCAGTCATGTCCCACCTTGTCTCTATCTCTTACTCGTGCTTCATGTGTCTTCCCCTCTTTTCTGTGTCTCCTACCTTTTCCTTTCCATTGTCTTTCTCTGTTTGCCGCCTTCTTAGCCTCTTTCTCGTCATTGTTCTCTTTGTCCTTTATTCCTGTTCTCTGTGTCGTGGTGCGTGCAGACGTGATCCCCGAGTGGATAGGAAGGTAAGACGAAACACACCCCCTGACTGATACAACGTGCAGGCATTGCGTGAAATACACTGACATCCTGATGTTTCGTTCTAACTTTGTATTGTGGCCTGCAAGACGCGCTCGTGTGGGATCCTTTGCTGTGACTACACTGAAGCGCGTGTCCTTTTCATCTCTCATCCTCCTATGCTCACCTCACATGCCCCCCTCTGCTGCCCTCTGTGGTTCACTCTTGTGTCCTTCTCCCCATGCTTACTGTTCTGTCATGAGCTTTTCTCCCCTACACCGTGCTGCTATCACTCCTCACACTCTGCCTTCTTCCTTTCATCATGTGCTTCTCTTGCCGCCCCTGTGTTGCCCCCCACCCCTGTGTTAGTCTACCTTGTGCACTGATTTCATCACCAGCTCTCCCCTCTCGGCCCCCTCCCCTGCCCGCCGTGTCGCAATTCTCCTCCCCCTCCCCGCTGCTTGGGCCTCCACCTCGGTTGGGAGCTTGACATCCCCCACTCCCAGCACGTCGTGCTTGTACTTGCTCACAAACTGCTCCATTTGCTTCACCTCGCCGGGGGACAACTCGTGGCATTTCGAGGGGTCCTAGTCGTGAGCTGGCAGCTGCTTCGCCAACTGTTTCTTCCTGTACTGCACGCCACCCGAGCAGGCCACCGGCAAGAGGGTGAAGGTGGAAAGTGCTCACAAGCCAGCGATGTTAAATGAATTACGTCAATTGTATTACATTACTGCAGTATAGTGCTTTCCAATCCTTTGAACGGCCAAAGTGTGTAATAAGCCAGCAGACTGCAACAAAGTGTGTTCTAGTACAAAATAACAAACAGCCACTGAAATTCAAGAGGTCTACGACTTGAGCGTGTTTCTATTAACGGAAATACAGAAATGTCATTCCCACACTCCAAATGCAGAAAGAGTACAGCAGAGTGACCTAACCGCACCTCAACATTAAAAACACAAATTCATTCATTCTCGCTCTCTCTCTCTCTCTCATATATTCACTCTCATTCTCTCTCTCCCTCCCTCTCTCCTTAAAGCTCTAGCCCGACCTAATACTTCGGGGACAACACTGTTATCCTGGGCTATCAGTTTAACTCCAGAAGGTTAAATTTGCTCGGTAGACCTGCAAAAAAACTGTGTGCTTACAAACAGGACACATCTCAGTATTTAGAAGGCTGCTGATTTTATTTTAAGCCAGCATTTAAGGTGTATTCAGAGCATGGGGAAAAATTCAAAGCCAAATCCACGCAACGCCACTCACTCACCCACGCAACGCCACTCACCCACGCAACGCCACTCACCCACGCAACGCCACTCATCCACGCAACGCCACTCACCCACGCAACGCCACTCACCCACGCAACGCCACTCACCCACGCAACGCCACTCACCCACGCAACGCCACTCACCCACGCAACGCCACTCACCCACGCAACGCCACTCACCCACGCAACGCCACTCACCCACGCAACCCCACTCACCCACGCAACCCCACTCACCCACGCAACCCCACTCACCCACGCAACCCCACTCACCCACGCAACCCCACTCACCCACGCAACCCCACTCATCCACGCAACCCCACTCATCCACGCAACGCCACTCATCCACGCAACGCCACTCATCCACGCAACGCCACTCATCCACGCAACGCCACTCATCCACGCAACGCCACTCATCCACGCAACGCCACTCATCCACGCAACGCCACTCATCCACGCAACGCCACTCATCCACGCAACGCCACTCATCCACGTAAGCCGCCACTCACCCACGCAAGCCGCCACTCACCCACGCAAGCCGCCACTCACCCACGCAAGCCGCCACTCACCCACGCAAGCCGCCACTCACCCACGCAAGCCGCCACTCACCCACACTGTGCAGTGCACAATAGGTCTCAACACCTCACCATCACTAACACTCAACACCTCACCCTCACTAACTCTCAATACCACAATCACCCTTCCCCTCACTCACCCTCAATACCTCGCCCACACTAACACTAAAACACTCAATCGCCCTCACTCTTACTCTCACTCACACTCTACACCTCAGCCTCACGCTCAATAACGCACCCTCAACACCTCACCCTAACACCCTCAACACATCACCCCCTCAACATCACTCGCCATCACCCTTAAACACTCACCCTCAACACCTCACACCCTCACCCTCAAATCCTCACCCTCAACACCTCAACTTCACTCACTCTCAACACCTCACCCTCACTCACTCACCCTCAACACCTCACACTCACTCACACTCAATCACCCTCAACACCTCACCCTCAACACCTCACCCTCAACACCTCACCCTCAACACCTCACCCTCAACACCTCACCCTCAACACCTCACCCTCAACACCTCACCCTCAACACCTCACCCTCAACACCTCACCCTCAACGCCTCACCCTCAACGCCTCACCCTCAACGCCTCACCCTCAACGCCTCACCCTCAACGCCTCACCCTCAACGCCTCACCCTCAACGCCTCACCCTCAACGCCTCACCCTCAACGCCTCACCCTCAACGCCTCACCCTCAACACCTCATCCACCCTCACCCTCAGTTACCCTAAACATCAATCACCCTCAACTCCTCACTCACCCTCAGCACCTCACTCACCCTCAACACCTGACTCACCCTCACTCACACTCAGTCACCCTCACTCACCCTCACTCACCCTCACTCACCCTCACTCACCCTCACTCACCCTCAACCCCTCACTCACACTCACTCACCCTCACTCACCCTCAACCCCTCACTCACACTCACTCATCCTCACTCATCCTCAACACCTCACCCTCACCCTCATCCACCCTCAACACCTCACCCTAACTCACAATAACACTCTCTCACCCTCACCCTCACTCACTCTCACTCAAACTCACCCTCAACACCTCACTCACCCTCAACACCTCACTCACACTCAACTTCTCACTCACCCCCACCCTCACTCACCCTCAACACCTCACCCTCACACAGTGCAATAGGTCTCGCAGGATTTTTAGTTAAAGCTTTTACATTTGCTTTTTGCTTTTTTGATTTGTAAATCTTTTGCATTGCCTACAAAAAAATAAAATGCTAAAGATTTACAACAAAAAATATATAAACAATTCTAAAAGCACTAACTCTAATGCTGCGAGACCTATTGCATTTCTAATGCTTGTTTTACTATATGTGTTGTGTTTTAAACTTAACATAATTCTGGTGAGTAAAGAGCCTACACACAAAAAAGATTGCCCTACGTCTCTTAGCATGTGTGTGTGGGATACTGGTGAGAGGATTTATGTTAAAACAAATTACGAAGTATTAATGTCATCCTAAGGTAGCACAATAATGGCACGGAAAGATAAGGGGGCCTTTTGAAATGTGCAATTATATCCATGGTGCGAGAGGATTTCTCTTGTCTCATTTTATATTTTGAATGATCCCGCCCCTCATTACCTCAACAGGATCTCCTCCCTTTATGAGGCAGAACTGGAAATTTTATCTTGCACTCATCTCGAAACAATCAGTTAACAAGGAGTAAATAATAGACATCTTTGTGAGACCTGTACCTAGCTTTTCCATCCAATGTGACAAATGTAATCCATTTAATACAGATTTAAAATATATGGAATTATTTCATTTGTATATTTATCTTTTTGTCCATGTTGTTACTGATATCCACTTTAGGTCTCTTCAGGGATGCCAAATAAGATCAATAGTCCCGCGATGTAACTTTCAAAGCTCCTCCACTAGGGCAGAGGAGCGTTGCCCCACTGCTTTCTCGCAGTGCGAGAAGCAGAAACACAAAATGCAAAAACTATTTATGTTTCTGCTACGCGCACTGCGAGAAAGCAGAAGTGTTTGGTTGGGGGCGGGCGGGTCTGCTTTAGGGCAGGGGAGGAGTGCCTTGCCCACTGCTATGGGCCCTGAGTGTTTGGTCTGCCCTCCAGGGCTGACCAAACCAGTCATGCACACACTGGCCTTTCTCCATGTAGGCACCAATGCACCCTACATGGAGAAAATGGCCTCCCCATAGGCGCCTGGCTGGTCGGCTGACACTGCAGCGTTGTGATTGGCTTAGGGGAGGGAGGATGCCTGCTGTCTGTTCCTGCAAGAGGCAGGAAAGAAGGAGAGCAGGTCAGGAGCAGAGATGAGGCGAGACCTGGGAAGGTAAGTTTATTTTTAAACTACCCCCCCCCCCCCCCCCCTTTGCGCGAACCCCCGCGAGACCTCCCACCCGTGAGTCATGCTGGTCGAAACTGGATTTTACATGCAAATTAGAGGGGCCTCACAACTTCCCTTTCGCCCAGGGCCCCAGAAGTTCTAGGACCGGCCCTGATTGCGTTCACACACAGACACTCAGAACGAAGCCTTCTGGGAATATAACGAGCACTAATACACTGCTCCCAAGATGGCAGAACCACAAGCGATTGGTGACTTCTTAAATGCGATTCAGTTACATCAGATGACGGTGGCAGATGGAAGATCACTTGAGACACCGATAACTGCGACAGAGATCTAGGAGGCTATTTGGGACATTCCCCGCAATTAAACCCTAGGATTAAATGGCCTTGAGCTGAGCAAATAATTAGATTACGTAAAGATTCAGGTGGAACAAATAAATCATTGCGCATAACCATATTGTTAACTAAAGAAAGTTCTTCCAAAACATTTGCAAAAGCTTTTAAATCAGGAGACCGAGTTCTACGCTCAGGCCATTTGTTAACAATAAAATCTTTGACCTTTTGAAAGTGTGACATCGTCAATGTAGGCTGAATTCCATTGAATCTCAGAAATAGATTGACATTCTGCAATAGCATCAACTGTAGCAACAACACACTCAATATCATCGTCAACAACAGAATTATCATTCAAAGACCTTCTTGAGAGACAATCTGCTCTAAAAATTTTGCCCCCTGAAATGTGTTTGATGACAAAGTGAAATTCATGCAGTTTTGATAAGAGACAAACGAGTCTTGTAGAAGCCCTGTTAGAAGTGCTGTCAGAAAGCATGTGCATTAGAGGTTTGTGATCGGTGTAAATCTCAAACTCACGACCCCAAATATATGATTTTAAATTTCTGTATGGCCCAAACACAAGCCAAGGCCTCTCTTTCTATATTGCTGTACCTATTTATTTTCAAAGTTTTATATAGCGCGAACAAGATCTTCGCAGATATCAGAGCGATTTACATAGAGGGGTACATGAGGGAACATAGTCAAACAAATAAATCAATAGATCACACAGTACAAATAGGTGGCTGCAAAGCCAATCATGTGAGTAATAAGACAACTCATACAAATAAGTAAAGGGGTCAAACATGTAGTACAGATCGGTGCAGGGTGTTAACAGAGTTCGAGATAATAGTTCAAGTGTATTTAGCCATGAGGATAGCTTTTACTTCTTTTTTAAAGAGTGTAGTGGAAGAGATAAGCCTGGTTTCGGGAGGGAGTGAGTTCCAAATCCTAGGCGCCGTTCCTGAGAAGGAGCGCTTGTATGTTTTTTCCTTCCGGAATCTTCGAGGTTTCAGCAGAAGATTGTTTGTGCCTCTCGTGTTTCTAATTCTCCCAGAGATTGTCAGTTTCTGAGCTAGGTAGCCGGGTGAGTTTAGGTGTACCGCCTTGTGTGTCATGCAGGCGATTTTCAGATGTATTCTGGCTTCAAAAGGCAGCCAATTCAGGGATTTCAAGTCGGGGTAATATGGGAGTGCTTTTTTGACCCAGTGATGAGTCTCGCTGCAGCATTTAGAGAAGCTCTTAGTGGTGCGGTTGTAGTTAGGGGGAGTCCGCAGAGGGCGGTGCTGCCGTATTCTATTCGTGGGATTACTAGTGCTTGTACTGCGGTTTGGAAGTCTTTGGCTGGGAGGTAGGGTTTAAGTTTCCTCAGAGTATTGATCTGGAAGTTCGCTCCCTTTGTTGCCTTGCTGATATGTTGCTGCATGTTGAGATTGGTGTCGAGTGTTATGCCTAAAGATTTTGCTGAGTCCACGATGGTGGGTTGGACATTGAGTGCGGTTAGGAGTTTAAGCCAAATTTGAGTGGTGGATATCTTCGCTGGAGGTGATATCAGAAGGAACTCTGTTTTCAGGGCATTGAGTTTGAGGTGATTATCGGCAAGCCAGGATTGGGTGCATCTGATCGTTGAGTTCAGGAGCAAGATGTCATTGGGGGATTGTAATTTGAGGTAAAGTTGGGTGTCATCGGCGTACATGTGAAAGTGTACATTGGATGCTTGTAGCAGGGTGGTGAGAGGTTCCATGACTAGGTTGAACAAAGTTGGGGATAGAGAGGATCCTTGGGGGACGCCTAGCGTTACAGGTATTGGCGAGGACATCAGGTTGTTGCTCTTGAATTTCTGCGACCTGTTGTGAAGAAAGGAAGTGAACCACTTGAGAACAGTTCCAGATAAACCCATTCTTGTGTTTAGTAGTTCTAGTAGATTCTCATGTTTAACAGTGTCGAATGCTGAAGAGAGATCAAGAAGGATGAGGAGGCAGGTGTCGTTTTGGTCTAGCATTTGAAGTGCGTCGTCAATTATGTGAGTCATAGCAGTTTCTGTGCTGTGTCCTGCTCGGAAACCTGACTGGTGAGGGTTGAGGAGATCAAATTGCTCAATGTGTTTAGTCAATTGTAGTTGTGCGCATTTTTCCAGCAGTTTGGCGAGAGTGGGAATATTGGTGATGGGACGGTTATTGTTGAGATCAGAGGGGTCGGCTGTAGGTTTCTTTAGTAGAGGTGTGACCTGACCAACTTTGAGGGAGTCAGGTATGCTTCCTTGTTGGAGAGAGCTGTTGATAATTTTAGTCCAGAGAGGGAGAAGCAAAGAGGTAGTCTTTTACTGCGGAGGCAGGGAGGGGGTCCGTGAGGTGATTGGATGGTTTCAGGGTGCTGAGCAGTTTGCCAATTTCTTCCGAGTATGTGCCGAAGGTTGACCATGTAGCATTGTTTTTTGGTTCAGTGGGTGCTAGGCATTGGGGTTTGGAGTAGAGGCTTGCGTCAATGAGGAGATCGCTTTTTATTTTGTCAGTTTTTTGGATAAAGAAAGCAGCGAAGTCTTCACAGGATGGTGCCTCACGCCCAGTGTTGAGTGGTTGGGGTTGCTCCTTGGATTGTGAATTGATTAGCTCAAACAGTTTTCTCGGGCGGTTTTTTGCTTGGTCGAGTTGGAGGCTGAAGAAGTCTGATTTTGAGCGTTTTATTTTCCTGAAGTAGGGGTTTCTCTTTTTCTTCAGATCTTTTAGGTGCATTGCAGAGGGAGCTGATCTCCAGGTACGCTCTGCCATTCGCATGTCTCGTCTATCCTCATTGAGACTCCCGTCGTACCATGGTTTGGAGATTTTAGTAGAGACTCTTTTTAGCTGCATAGGTGCAGCCTCATTAATTATAGAGGTCATAGCGTTGAGATAGGGGTCAGTCAGAGTTTGGACGTCCGTAGCGCCTGTCGGTGGGAGTAGGAGATTGCAACTGTTAGGGGGCAAAGAGCCTGGGTTGAGCTTTTTCGAGTCTCTTTTCCAGACTTTGGGCTTGGAGAGTTGAGCCGGGTTAACTTTGACTTTTTCATTGATAAAGAATGTGACAATATGATGATCTGACCAGTCACAGGGTTGGATGGACTCGAGTTGGATAGAGTCCTCTTTGGAGATGATCAGGTCGAGGGTAGAACCTTTCTCGTGGGTCGGGCTGTTGCATATTTGGGTGAGGTTAAGGGCATCGAGGAAATTTTTAAGACTATTTACCACCGCGTCGTTGCGATCGTTCCAGTGGAGGTTGAAGTCACCAAGGTATATTTGGGTGAGCTGCCGTCCGGAATTGGTTGAGATCATATCCATGATTTGTTGGGAAAAGGTGAAGTTGTCCCTGGGTGGGTGGTAAATGCTGTGAAGAGAGCATATCGGTTTGCCCTCACTAATAATGTCGAGGCAGATGTATTCCCAGGATGTTGGGGATGGTAGGGAGGTGGAATTGAATTTCTGAACAGAGAGGTTGTTCCTGTAGATGCATGCGATTCCACCACCTATTTTGCCTGTTCTGTCGAGCCTGATAATGTGGTAGTTGGGAGGAACCAAAATGTCCATTATAGGTGTCGAAGATTCAGTTAGCCAGGTTTCAGTCAGAATGATTAGGTCAAGGTCCCGCGATAAGAGGAGGTCAGCAATGGCGGCGGAATGTTTCGTGGCCGATCTGCAGTTGAGAAGAGTGCATTTGAGACGGGGTGTGTTGAGGGTGGTAGATGGTTCTAGAGAGAGAGGGACTTTTCTAAGGTTATTGGAGATGGAGAATCTGCTGTTTAGTGTGGGTGGTCTAAGGGGATTTGAGTGTATCGTGGGAATGTTGAGGTGTGGGGTGGTTGTGTGAATTTGGGGGGCTGGGTCATAGGAGCGGAGAAGGGTGAGTGTGTTGAGGTCAGAAGAAGAGTTGTGGGTGCGACAAGGGCGGTTGTTGCGATTACGAGCTGGGATTGAGGTCAGATTGGGGGATAGCTGAGTGAGAGAGTTAGTTGGAAGGGTGGGGGACAAGTTGGGCAGGGAGGTGTAGTTGTGTGAGGGGTTGCAGGGGCGATGCGGGGGACGAGGGCAGTTGCTGCGCCTATGAGTAGGGATTGACGCCCGGTGTGGGGCGTGTTGAGTGAGGGAGTCAGCCGGCGGAGTAGGGGACAAGTTGGGAGGGAAGGTGGAGGTGGGTGAGGGGTGTGTGGAGAGTAGTTCTTTGATGGTGTGTATGTCTTCTTTGATCTGAGTGAGGGTGGCCATGATGTAGTCCATCGTGGGGTAGGTGGTGGAGGTGGGGGTGGCAGTCAGGGGTGAATGGCTGACCAGGGAATTCGTGTGCAGGTGGGAGAGAGGGCTGGTGTTCGAGCAGGTCTGCGTTGTGTTGGTGTGCGGTATGGTGTTAGGGAGGCGAGATGTTTTGGGCGGGAGGGGTGTGGATGAGGTAGGGAGGAGGTTGGTGGTATGAGTGAGGGCATTGGTGGTAGGCGGGGGGGTCAAGGTGTAGGCTGGGAGACTGATAGCCGTGGTGGGGGTGCAGGGAGGATAATGGGGGCTGAGTGTAGGAGGGGAAGTGGGATTGGAGATGATCCTGTTGAGGGGAGGGGGAGTTAAATTAAGAGAGGAGGTATGTTCTGCGTAGTTGGTTAGAGGGTAATGGGGACTGAGAATGGGGGGGATAAAGGGGGGATTTGTCGGAGTGCGTGTTATTCTGGTGCTGGACTAAGTTAGGTGTGTTATGGGTGGGAGCTGTGCTGTCAGCGGTGAGCGGAGTGTTAATGCCCGCTGTAGGTGTGATAGGAGTGTTGTAGGTATGTGTGGAGGTCCGCGAGTTGGTAGAAGGGGCGGGGGTGTGAGTGGTGTATGAGGGGGAGCGATCTGTGTCTGTGCTGGAGTGCTGAATTGGGATAGTGGGGTTGTGGGTGGGAGATGGGAGGTCAGGGGTGGTAGGTGTGTCCCTGATTGAGGAGTATGTAGCTGTGAGGTCATGGTTGGTGGCACTGGAGGAGATATGAGTGTTGGTCCGTGAATTGGAGAGGTGTTCTTTGAAAGTCGGGAACAAGTTGTCTAGCAGTTCCAGGTTCCTGTCTGTGGATTGTGATAGGACACTCCCGTTATTGTAAATAGTGATGGTGGCTCTGCCTGGAAAGACTTGGGATGGTGTGATGGAGAGAGTTAGGCTGTGAGCGGATTTCCTGGTGGAGGAGACGGTGAGTAGGGTGAGGAACGCTTTTCTCCATTGAGCTCTGCGTGTGGTGTGGAAGATGATATCAGTGTTCAGGGATCCATTGACCGGTGAGAAGTAGGTGTCCGCAAAGGGGGTTTCAGGGTGTGACCTAAGGAAGTTGTGTTTAAAGCGTTTGGCGGCTTTTTCGGCTGGAAGAAGTGTTCTGGATGCGAAGGCAACGGTATGTTCTTTACCTTCCACCCGTTGTCCCAAGACAGCCCCAAAACCAGTGAGGCTGGCGTCAACAGTGTTAAAACACTTTGAACCATCCGAAAAAAGGATGCACGGCTGGTGAATCCTCAATAAGCTTCTTAACATGCTCAAAATCGTTTTGTAAGTCGTCTGACCAGGAAAACTTCACCCCTTTTCTAAAGAGCGCTCTCAATGGCTCAACAATTTGGGCATAGCCATGAACAAATCTGGCATAGTATTCTGCCAAACCAAGGAACGAGCGAAGGGAATCCCTATCTTTGGGAGGCGTGGCATCTTTAATGGCTTTTATTAAGGAAAACATAGGTTTGATGCCGTTGGGTGTAAGAGAATGACCCAAATAATCAAATTCTTGGACACCAAATTTGCATTTGTCGTGCCTGACAGTCATCCCAGCTTTCTCTAACACTCCCTTGACCTTACCAAGGATCTGATCATGTTGAGAAATGTCGTTGGCAAAAATCAGGATATCATCCTGGTAGGCTTGTACCCCAGGAATGTTTTGCAGTAAGTTATCCATTAGCTTTTGAAAAATGCTAGCTGCTGAAGCTAGACCAAATGGGAGTCTCAAGTACTTGAAAGCGCCAAACGGCGTGATAAAAGTTGTCAATTCTTGAGACTTAAGTGACAAAGGAATTTGGTGATAAGCCGACCTCAGGTCCAAAAGGGAGAAATACTTAGCCCCACCCAAATTAGCTAGTAAATCATGAGTTTTGGGTAATGGATGACAGTCCACGATGATATTATTGTTTAAGGAGCGTAAATCAGCACGTTATCTTACCTAGCCTGATTTTTTTACGCACTAAAACTATGGGAGAAACCCATTCAGACGAATCACAAGGTGCAATAATCCCCTCATCACATACGTTTTTTTAAACCTTTTTCAATTCATCCCTTGCACTTAAAGGAAGGGGACGTACTTTGTGAATAATGGGTTGTGCATTGGGTTTAAGTCGAATTTCATGCTTGAAACCCAACACCGTGCCCACCTTATTCTTGAAGACACTTGGAAATAAATTGAGCAGGTTGTCAGTTTTTTGATTAGGAAGAGATAACTCTGCAACATTGAAGTTTCCAGTCTCATGACTAGTGTAATAATCATGTGGAATGTCACCTAAAGCAATGGGTTGATCAGAACCAGGTTTAAGCATTAAACCCATCCTGGCTTGATCCAACCAACCTAAAATATTTCTGCCTTTTAAGAGCAACGTAGACTTTCGTGAAGGTGTATCTGCCAAGACATGAAATATTGGAGTGAAAGTAGCCTAACATGTCTATATCTTTCTCACCAAATGCTTTGGGATTGACCTCATATTTGCAAAGAACAACACTTTTACCCCAATTTGAATAAAATGTAAAATCTGATAAAATGGTGATAGGTGAACCAGAGTCAGCTTTGACCTGAAGTGAAATCGTACCAACCACTAGCTCGCACTAAGGACCCTTAATTTTGGACAACTCAACAGAATCACATTCAATTGACAATAATACATCGTTAAGTCTGGTTGAACAGGATTCTAAATTCTTGTTAAATTCTATGTTGTTAACTCTAGTAAATTTTTTACGACCCCTGCAAACGGATGGAAAGTGTCCAATCTTCTTACACGATGAACACTTTTTCCCAGATGCGGGACAGCTAGGAGAGTTACCAAGATGACTCCTCGAGCCGCACCTATAGCAAATGATGGGTTTCTTAACTGATTGTCTGAAAGAATTATTAACAAGATCCACAGAGCAAGTAGTGGAAGAAGAATGAGAACCTTGGTCAATCATGTGAACACAGGGTTGAGAAATGCTTTCTTGCAAAATATTTGACAAATTAGTTGCACGTTCAATGCCTTTGGCGATATCTATTCCAGACAGAATAGGATTTTTGCAGTTTAGCAAACGCTCTTGAATTTTTTTTGAAAAACAAGCAAAAATGAATTGATCTGATAGAAGCGTCTGTGCTTGCACCAAATTCACAAGTAGAAGCTAAAATTCTGAGTTGGGCAATCTAGTCCTCCACACTCTCATCTACACTTTTACGTTTCAAAAAATTGTGACGTTCCAAAACAATACTGGGTTCATCGTCATATTGCTTGTTGAGACGTGCAAGAGCTTCTTGGTAAGCATTCCAATTGTCACCAGAATCAGGAGAAGGAATAACTGGGAGGTTTTCAAAAACTTGTTGAGCTGCAACACCTTGGCAGCCATAAAGAATAGCAACCTTGCGAGCAGGATCATATTTGGTGGCATCGATGGCCACTAAATAGTTCTGAAAACCCTTTAGCCAGTTGCGCCAAATGAGAGGAGGTTTACCCGGAGTTTGCAAAAATGGAGCTAGTGTCTGAAACGTTGTGATGAAGCCATGACAAAGCTTGCAAAGGAACGTGCTTTTAAAATGCTGAAATACAGAGAAGAACAAGAATATCACTGTAGTAGTAATAAAACACTGCAAAAGTAATGTGTCAAATTATGAATAAGCGTGCTTATCGCAGTGAAGACATATGACAAGCACAGTGAGAATGCTGGAACATGAAGTTTAAAGCGTGCATATCGCTGTAACAAAAATGAAACAATAGGCAAATTGAAACCCTGCGCTGGAAAGCAGGATTAATTTACTTTTTGAATTGAAGTTAAAAGCGTGCCTATTGCTGTGATAAGGGTGAAGTGATAAGCAAACAAATCGCTGCGCTGAAAAGCAGGATTAATAAAGTTTTGAAAGCCTGCCTATCGCTGTAGTAAAATTAAAGAAATGCGAAGGCAAAGGACAATGAAGAATGCTCATGTAAGAGAGTCGGTCGACTTCACATCTATAATTTTTTTTTTAAAGATGGCCGTCTGACGCCGTTGCCAGGGTTACTGTTGAGCGTAGCTTTCGACAGTCAGTGGCCTTGTAAAATGAAGCAAATCTCAGGTTGTGACGTGGTAGGCTGGAACGTTGTGCATGCGTGAGTCAGAGCGGACTGTGCAGCGCGAGAGGCGGTCAAACTGCCACACATTTTAAGATTAGGAATATAATGAATACGACCTGAAATGTGTCGAAGATGAAGTTCCAAGTTTACAAGCTGCGCTTACGTCACTTCTTCGACGGAGATGACCACAAGTGAAAAGCAGCTCAAGTCCCGGTAAAGTCTTCGATTTCTGCTGAGAAGTGAAAAAAATGGCTTGGCTCTTTGGCGGTGGGTGTTGCGAAGTTCCCGCTCCTCGCCAAGTTGTTAAGTAAGATCTGAAACTTTATTCATATAAGTACAGCTACACAAGTGTACAGCAACCTCCAGCTTCATCAACTGACCATTCTTTCAGAATCTCCCAGTGATGTCATACTATGACATCACTGGGTTCTACAATGGGAGAATGAAATCTCCACATATCTCCCCCCAAAAATCTGAAGGTTCATCTTCACAATCTGTTGTTTCTGACCTTTTGTCATTACCTTCGGAAACAGTTTCATTTGAGTCTCCTGAAATGACAACAACATCTGAAGGTTCATCTTCACAATCTGTTTCTGAACTTTTGTCATTACCTTTGGAAACCGTTTCGTGTGAGTCTCCTGAAATAACAACCAAAAGAGCATCACGTTTGAAGCAAATTTCTTGCAGATTGAGAGATTTTGTTTTGGAATAGCATTGTATTTCTTTTTCCTGGTAACTTTGTACCGTTCTACATTTCTTTTAGTTTTGGCAATTTTCTGTTTCTTTTGTTACCCTTTAAAGAGGGGGAGATGTTGTATAATTACATAGGCATGATTTCTTCTTTGTAATGCTACGAGTCGCGCGCACCCACACGACTCGTTCTACTCACTTTGCGTTCTAGCATGTCGTCCTTCAGTCGTAAAGATTCCTAGGGCACGTCATTCTGGATCTTGGCTTCTTCACGACTGAATGGCTCTGGTTGTGGGTGTTTTGCTCCTTTTGAAATAAACCTACGCAACCACCTCTATCAAGTGTCGGATCTTACTTAACACCTACCCCTGGAGTTTTATGCCACCTTTTCCATGCAATTGGTGCTCCAATTGGAGCGCCTCTATCGCGCCTCGCTGTACGGGGCATGCTACTCCCAACCACAATGCAAGCCCCAGTGACATCACTGCTGAAACCGGGCAGGGATCGTACAGACATCACAGCATATACACCCCTGACGCTCGTAAACACAGAGTACAAAATGTTAGGCAAAGTCCTGGCAGGCCGTCTCCTTCCCTTTCTCCTAAAACTCATCAATCCGGCTTTGTGACCGGCTGGAGTACATCCCTAAATATGTGCATACTCTACCAAATAATGTGGGGAAATTCTGGATCACTTCCACAACGCAGGCTGCCTCTCCTTAGACCTACGCCAGGCTTTTGATATGCTAAGATGGAAGTATCTGCTGGAAACCCTTACACAATACAGTATCCCCCATGGGGTTCATCCGCTGGTTCAAGTTATTATATCACAAAAAAGCAGAGGGGCCCGCTTACCCAAAGAGACAGGGCATAACTGTAGCCTATTAGTCAATTTCAAAATCCTGTTGGGTTTCTATATCAAAACTCAAGCAAACACCACACTGAGGTTTCAATCTCATTTAGTATTTCGCTCTCAACCCTGATATCAAGGTTCGACACCACACTTTGCTTTTCTATATAAAAAAAGGAATATCCCTTTATTCATTTATCCAATATAATCTAAAAAGAATTAAAAAATTCAAATGTCAAGGGCACAAATGTTAAAACACATAAATCACAAACATTTTAAAAATCTATCAGTGTTCCTTTCTGCTAAAGGAAATTAATTCTATTCTACAAAACAGTACAATTCATTATACAGACATATAACATAGATAAGGAGAAAACAGTAGACCATTTCATATGTCTCTACAATCATCAGTCTTTATAGATCATTGGTTATGTCACAGAGTATCATCAACTCTTTAATATCTACTGTGTTCTTCAGTGTCTTCCAGTTTTGATGTTAATTATACATCAATGTGTTTTGGTAGGTACCCCTTATTCAAGCCAACCCTCTTCAGGATAAATCAGTTTCTCCCATAGTCTAATTTCAAAATACTTGAAGTCCCATTTGGTGAGGCAAAGGTGGCTGTTACCCCTGATACATTCAAGTACCTGGGAATCTGAGTATATAGAACTCAGCGGGACCTCTTAGATGGGATCACCTCTCCGCTGTCCCAAACAGCCTTTTGGACATCGCCCCCACCCCCACTATCCGTGGTGCGGTGTCTAGCCATTGCCAAAATGGTCAAGTTGCAGCGTGTAGGAGAGTAGGGTCTGCAATCCTATGATCACCCCAGCTTTTTGCTTCACTGGTTTACGACTTTCCCTGGATGTGGGCCTGCTAATCAGACCCACAGCCTAGCTGTTCTCTCTATTCCAAATTGTACCCAGGTACTGAATTGGCACTGGGCCCTCTCTCGAGTCCCTGTAACCAGGGCAGAGGTGCACCCAGAGGTCTCCCAGGGGCTGCAGCATGTATTATGCCACCCCTGGGTTGACTAACTAAAACAGACACAACTGGCTGCTTGACAGCTGGGGCAAGGTGGTGTACACACCCTTTGCTTTAGATATAGTATTCCTATATCTAACCCTAAAATGGACACATATATTCCTATCAGTCACTCCTATGGCAGGCCTTATCAATCCTGAAGGCAGAGTGCTTGGAATCATGTGAACTGGTGCTCTGGCATGAGCTGAGCCCGGTTGCAGCTTGCGGAACCAAGTCCTAATAGCTGTTCCGTGATAACGCTATACCATATACTCTTAAGTGCATTATGTACCTCGCGGTCATATGCTAACTTTGGTATAGCATTATCAAAACATGTCGAGTAAGGTGTCATACGAATTGTAATACTAACCCCTCGCCAATTCTGGCGACGGGGTTAGCATTCCACCCTTCTAGAGGGACACGACATGTATGTACCTGTGAACCCCGGTTAAAGTTAACTCGAGCCTCAGAATCACAAAATGGATGCTGACACCACAGACACAAGTCTGACCTCCTGCTGCTGGGAGTCCTTCCAGCGAGGAGTGCTTGGACAAAGGGTTTCCTGTCAGGGGCGGTGCTAGCACCATCCCAGACAGGGTTTTGTGTATCCCAGGTAGGCAGGGCTTTAGAGGAAGGTGACTGCAAGTGGCACCCCGGTGCTCACTGTGCATATGCCGGCTAGAACCAGTTCCAGGGGCACGCCAGCCCCTGAGCTGGGGAAAGTCCGGCAGGGGAGAGGGGTGTAACCACCCCCCTTCCTGGTCCCACCCATTGTCAGGACCTAGTCGCGTGCCAGCCCCTTTCCTTAGTATAAAGATAGGAGCGGGCCCCCTTCCCAAATTAGATAATTCTGAATCTTGACTACTTTCCACGAAAGAACTTTTGAACTACTTCTGAAGACTCTCCCTCGTGGCTAAGGAGTAGCCACCCTGCACCCGCAGGCACCATCCAAGCATTGCGGTTTGCTGTAAGTCTCTCCTCCGGATCAAGACTGCCCAGCTCGACGAGAACCGGCTTCCCTGGCACCTCTGACCTCTACCTGCATCATCAGCCCAGCTGAGATTCGTGGGTGTGACGAGACCTCGAGGGACCGGCCATCTTCAGGACTGCACGACGCTTGCCCAGCACGACCGCTGAGGGATCCTCGAGTGAGTACTTTGGGGTTTGAGAAGCCCTAACCAGCTCCAGCACCGAAGTCCAGCCCACCAGCATCCACGAGATCTGCGTGGGGCCCTTCTGCTCTTTGCTGCTCACCGCGTTGTCCGGCTACTTGCCTGCTGGCTTGTGGCCCTCTTGACGACGCACCCCGACGACAACACCGCTGGTCTGGTTGCTCCAGGCTGGCCCTAGCTCCCCTCCAACAGAGGAGCACCCCGGACCCTCCTGGTCCACTCCAGACGCCATTTTGAGTCCACCGCGTGGGCTTGCATTTGCCAAGAGTTGTTGCCCCAATCCTGGGTCCAGCGACGTCGACAGCAGATACCTTCGTGGGACAGCTCGCACCTCCATCCTGGTCGCCGACAACGCCTCCTGGTCCGTGAGACTGCAGAGCCCAGTGTCGCCCACTCACCTGGTCGAGGTGACTTCATCCAGTGCCATCCTGGTGCCCACCTTATCACTGGCTAGTGATTAGGAACTCGGTCCCCTCTGCTTACAGGTGTCCTCCTTCATCGATCCAGGCTTGGATCCCATCGAACTTCATCACTGGTCGCCTGCCAGCAACTTCTTCTTTCAGGCTCCATAGACTGCAACGAGGATTCCCGACGTCTTTTCAGACCTATGCATCCGCAGCCCCTGGGCTAGGTAACTTGAGCATTTCAGTGCTCCAGCATAGGTTCACTATCTAAGTGTCCAGATCCTTTTTCGTTTCAGCTCTACCTAGTCGGATTCGTCCGATAACACTAACTTTACGAAATCTAGCATCCATAGACTTTGTTCCGCATCCCGCGTGAGAGTGCACACTCTGCACCCGATCCCCCTAGGCCTCCTGCTAGTAATCTGAAAGTTCAGTAGTCCAGTCCTAGCGATCCCAAAGCCTCTGAGATTAGTTACTTACCTGCTAGTATTTCGCATTCCACTTTTGTAGTATATGGTTTTTCGTGCCCCTCGGGCATTTGTGTAAATTGTGCGACTTTCAGTATTTCTTTAAGAACTTTGTATTGTGCTTAGCACCCTGTCCTCATAAAGAGTCCAGGGTTGTTGTGTTCTAAATAAATATCCTTTTATTTTCATAACAACTTGTGTGGTGTCCTTTCACTTGGTGTTCAAGGGGTATATGTGATGGTAAAACAGCTGGCTTAACACGCCCTCTCGAGTTTAGCCTTAGACTGCTCTTGTCCATGCTACTAGGATAGCTGGTCTATAAGGTTGACTTACAACCAATCATCAATAAGGGTTGTTTGGACTTATACAAAGTGCTCACTAGAATAGTGAACATTATATATCAGGCCAACTTCTCACACAGCGTATCCCATTGTTCTTCAATAACTCACCGCTGGTAATACTGACAACTACTATCAAAACATTAAACATTTTGCTGACTGACCTATTCTGGGACTCGGGCTACCCCAATACTACTGAAAGTGGTATTGGAGAATGGCCTTGAAATACACAGTACACACTACACCACATGCCTTTAACTTCCCACTTCTGGGACTTCCTGCCCCTACTGGAATACTGACACATCGAAGACTTACCAGGCGGGAACAGGTTGGAGTGACCACTATAGGCGCGCTATTTGGAGATGGTACCCTGCTTACGCGTGCAGATTTAGTTCACAATCAGGTGCTCCCAGACAGGTAATTTCTCCTACATGCTAGCCTGATATATGTTAAATTGTGCTCGGCTCCCACTGGGACCGAACAGACAACGCATGATGTGGTGCACTTGATGTACCTGATGGGCACTGGTAGACACCTAACGCCGTTCTATCAGGGCACATCTACCTTCCCCCTTAATGCCGTTGCAAGTTAGATGGGACATGGACTTGGGGAGGGTTATGACAGACAAGGAATAGACCTCCCTGCTCACCTACCTGAGGGGAGTCTCCTGCAACTCTCAACTTAAGTTTGTACAATACATGATAAGAGTATATCTTACGCCACATCAGCTGCATGCTATGTTCCCTGCTGTGGCAGTGAACTGTCCTAGATGTCCTGAACAGGATGCCGATCTACTAGACATATTATGGTCCTGCCCCACCCTCTCCACATATTGGACACAGATCGTGGCCACACTGCGGGAAGTGGTTGGGGGGCATACATGGGACATGCGGAGGGCAGTCTTCTGGGCTTGCATCCACTTCTGAAGAGACAAACGGTGTAAGCGAAATTTCTTGACTTAATGCTCATACTTACGAAACACTGTATAACCAGGCGCTGTAAATCGGCGCTACCGCCTGCTTGGGGGGGGAGGAGGTGGAAAGATGGTGTCTGGCGGAAAGCAAATTATAATAAAAAAAAATATATATATATATATATATATATATATATATATATATATATATATATATATATATATATATATATATATATATCCAACAGAGTTTGCCCAAAGCAATGAGAGCGCACACAATTTCTGAGGAAACCATCCGGTTTATTTCAATGAAAAAACGAGCAGCAGCATTCATGTTTAAAATTCATTTCCGTCCGACGCGTTTCAAGGCTCCTGCCTCTTAATCATGGACCTTTTCATAGACTCCGCAGCTGACTCTGATTGTTTGATTTTGAGCATGCCTCCTTATCACACCCCCAGTGAGCCTCGCTGTTTACGTCACTCTCCCCAAGCATGCTAGGATTTGTAGTCCTGAATCAGAGTAATTCATTACCTTCCAGTAGGTGCTGCTTCGTGTATGACCTCTTTAAAGTTCATTTTTTGGAAGTTTTGTTCCCCTCCAGTGGGTCAAAAAAAATAAAAAAAATATATATATATATATTTTGCACCTTTTGGCCAGGTAAACTCGGGAACCACAGCGCCAATCTACACACCCGATACTTCTATGAAAATGTCAGGGTGTGTAGATGGACATAGGCTATATAAATAAAGAAATAAAAAAAGTAAATAAAAAAAATTACGTTTTTTAAACAAAGTAGTCCCCTGAAAGTAGCGCCAGCCGGGACCTAGCGATGGGCGCGACGTGCGTGATGACGACAAGGAGGAGGGCGGTGCAGTTACGAGCGGCTGTGCATTGAGTGAGGAGGCGGCACAGGTAAGGAGGCAGCAGTAAATGAAAATGTCTGGGCGGGAGGGGGGCGCGAGTGAGTCCGGGTGGGGGGTGCGAGTGAGTCTGGGCGGGAGGGGGGTGCGACTGAGTCTGGGCGGGAGGGAGTCGGTGCGGGAGGGGGTCGGGGCGGGAGCGGGTGTACTGCCCCCAGCCCCTTTCTGCCCCAGGCAACGCTGGGGCGGGCTGCTAGTATATATATATATATATATATATATCAGCTCGAGTTTGTACCAACAGCGACGGGGCACTAGCGGTGGGTGCCGCTAACACGGTGGCGCAAGCTGAGGGAGTGCCTGCTGTTGTGTGTATATATATATATATATATATATATATATATATATATATATATATATATATATATATATATATATACTAGCAGCCCGTCCCGACGTTGTCCGGGTATGAATTGCTGCCGGCCAGTAGTATATTGTTTTGTAGGATTTCGTTTTGATAGCATTTCTTATCTGTGACAGGCCTGTGAAACGATCCGATTCACAGTGCACTGCTGATGCACTTAAGAGAGCGTGTTCAGTAGTGTGTGAGCTCGAGTTTCCCTACTTTATTTTTCCTTGCAATATTATATAGCGCGAACTCGACAACGTGGCATGAGCACAATTTACTTTACAGAAGAACACATTCATTTGTGGTAGGCCCCGGGTAGACAAAGCGATTTGCCTGGAATCACAGGATGTTGAGCTGATGCCGAGATTCGAACGCAGCTCCCCTGCTCTAAAGTTCACAATTCTAGAACTTGTGGCGGGAGGTGTGTCTAAAAGTGTATGTCGGTGCTGGCCATCAATGAGAGAGACCTGTGCAATTTTCAAATGGGTGGTGAAAAAATATGAGTATGTTGCTGGAGATGTGGGCCGCCATGCCACCAATGTACTTATCGGGGGAGGGTAAACACCCATTATTCTGCAACTTTCTTTCCGCATACCATCACTCCGCATACTTTCATTACGAAAGAACCATGACTCCGCAAACGCATGGCATTACATTTTATATGCTTTTACCACGCATACATTTAAATGCATGAATGGTAAAAGCATGTTTTTTTTTAATGTTTGGATAAGGTAAGTATGGGTATAGGGGTATATGTTTTGGGGTACTGAGGTATATGTTTTGGGGTGTTTGGGTATTTTAAGGGTTCAGATATAGTTTTGGGTTATGGGGTACAGGGGTAGTTTTAGGGTTTAGAGATAGGTATGGGTTTTGGGGTACAGGGGTATTTTTAGAGTTCAGGGCTAGGTTTGGGTTTTGGGGTATAGGGGTATTTGTAGGGTTCAGGGGTAGGTTTGGGTTTTGGGATACAGAGGTATTTTAAGGGTTCAGGGCTAGGTTTGGGTTTTGGGGTACAGGGGTATTTTTAGGGTTCAGGGCTAGGTTTGGGTTTTGGGGAAATGGGGTATTTTAAGGTTCAGGGGTAGGTTTGGGTTTTGGGGCACAGGGGTATTTTTAGGGTTCAGGGCTAGGTTTGGGTTTTGGGGTACAGGGGTATTTTAGGGTTCAGGGGTAGGTTCGGGTTTTGGGGTACAGTGGGATTTTTAGGGTTCAGGGTTAGGTTTGGGTCAGGGCTAGGTTTGGGTGTTGGGGTACAGGGGTATTTATAGGGTTTAGGGATAGGTTAGGGTTTTGGGGTACAGGGGTATATTTATAGGGTTAAGATAGGTTAGTGTTTAAGGGTGTTGGGGTATTTTAAGGAGTAAGGGTGGGTTTTGATTATGGGGTGTAGGGGTATTTAAAGGGAGCAGGGTGGGATTAGCACAAGATATGAGACATGGCATGAAGGTCGGAACGTACCACACGCCTCCAGCGTTTGTCACGCCCCCAGCACACGCCCACAGCACAACGCAGACACGCCCAAAAGGGACTACTTTGCTGGCACGGTTCTTTTACCTTTTAAATGTATATGGTGGGCGTCTGCATAGCCTATGTCCTTATGCTGCAACTGCCCTTTCCAACGCTGTATTGGGTGTTGTGATTGGTGCTGTGGATCCTGAGATTACCCGCTTCAAAGGTTTGGGCTCTCTCTTTATTATATTAGTATAGATATAAAATGTTTACCTTAGTTTATATAATCAAAATGCCAATTACATTTTTAGAAGCATTAGTGTAACACCAACTAAAGATCTGTGTTAATGTGGTAGGTTGTTTGTGAAATCTAGTACTTCTGTTAGCTGTGCTGCAATTGTTCTGTGTGTGAGGACAGGTTGCCAATCTATTGTTCATACTTTACCTACTGTTTCTCTCATTGTTTATGATTGTCTTCATGTTGACTTCCCATTTCAATCCTTGCCTGGAATTTGAGAGCTTTAGTTGTTAGAAGATATAGATTCCATCCTGCAGCTGCTTTTCTGTAGGACACTGGCTAATTGTTGCATGCCTAGGTTGAGTTCAGTTTTACATAAAAAGTACTGTAGTCAACCATCACTTGCATTTAGCTGAGCTGCAAATGCAGGGATGAAATTAAGACAAAACGAAGGGCCTAATTCTAAACTTGACGGTGTGCTGTCTGCTGTGGGATCGCCAAATCCATGGTGAGACCACCCTACAGATCAGGAGATTTTTCCTTGTCTGGGTGACGGTCCTGCGGCGGGATGTCAGGCTCTTTAAAGAAAATGTACTTTCAAGCCACAGAAAATACTTTTACTCCAGCCTACTAAGTCCCAAGACACCTGTGGTCCCAACCATCTTTCTGGAAAAATTATACTGACTCAAAATCCTTTCTAGTTTCAAACTGCCCAATACATAAGATTCTACATGATTTGTCAAAATACGTTCAGGAACTGAACGAACCGTGCAAACCAAGTATTTCTTCAGGCAGCCCAAGTTGTGAGATCCAGTATCTGATTAAAACGTGATTCAAGAAGCCAGCTGTAACATGATGTAACCTGGCTGGACACATTTTATGAAGTGTCCTTTTACTTGCCATCTGAGTTACTGCCTCTTTCTCAAAATCTAGCAAAAGAAACAAAATAAATGCTCCTCTTCCAACAACAACGATGATCAGCTTTCTTCGTCTGGCATACTTGCAGTTTTCCCCAGCACTGCTGAAAATAACTAGACTAATCCCATATGCTATGATTCTGCTGCATAGCTGGTGCTGTGGGAATAACAGCCCACTGCTACTACCTCCCCAACCAACTAATAATGGGCACTAGAACTTAAAACAGCAAGTGGCTAACACTTTAATATCCTATGTAAATAGCACATACTTACTAGTGAACTATTTTCGCACTCTGTGTACCTCCTAAAAAAGGGACATACTAATCTATTTTCAAAATACGGTCATATTTGTTATAGCTCTTCATAAACTATTGGGAGAAATCTAGGACATTTTGCAAAATCCAGTAACGTAGTGCCACATAATGTATTTTGTCTGGTTAGCTGTTTCATTACTTAAGACATTTAAAAAATGAAGGCCTTTTCTCAACAACCATCAGCAGGGTATGGTTTGCACAGCATTGTATAAGACTTGTATCATTTGGCTTCCAACACCTAGTCTTGACTGTTCTGAAATACAATCAACTTTTAGTGAAATGTACATTGGATAGGAAAGTCGTCGTGGGTGCAAAACTGTAACCCAGCACTCAAGACACTCTAAAATTCAAATTATCCAAATTTCCCTTTGGGCGGATCTCGCCTGGGTTGGGCTTGTGCTAAAAGGCACCCTCCCAAGCATCAGTTTAGCAGAGTAATAATCATAGGAAACTGAGCCCACTCAATAATTCAGTTTTAGAGCTGAGAAAAGTAACAAGTTTTATTGCAAAAATATAAAAAATCAAGTGGTACAGAAAAAAATGCTATGAAGGCTCAAATTTATTCTTATACGGAGTAGTCAAAGCCAGAAATAATCGAAGTCTCAAATGAGCAGCAAAATCATAAGGAAATCGAGCAGCATGCCTACTAGGAAATAATAAAAAGTCCGATTCACCCCCAAAGGAGGGTGTATTGCACACAATTCTTGCATACACAATTAAAGAAATAGCAAAATCACCATGGTACGATCACAAGTAACAACTCTTTTCACAGACCTGAAAATGAATCATCATCTTTAAAGACATAAGCACAATCCAATTTTAAGAAACCATCAAGCATCTTCTGTGTTATTGCCATCCGGCAAAGTGCAAAATAATATCAAACATTTCAACAGTGAAATTTTATATGATTAAATCAGGGTAGGCCCAGTAACTGAACTATAGAGTGGAAGGGGCTCGAAAACCTCTACAGTTATGAGTACTAGGAAGTCCATTGAAAAGAAAATTCTCTCCATGACTTCATCTTGTCTTTAATTCTCCAGAGCTTGTGAGGAGAGAAGATGTGCAGGGAGACAAGAAGGGAGGGGTAAGGACAGGAGTTAATGACAAAACAGCATTCATATCAGCCAACATGGTATTTCTACATAAATATGGCACAACTAAATGATATTAATAAACACACCGCAATGCATCATATTAAACTCATTACAACTGTGATCATGTTAATACAACGGTTGCATATTGGATCCATCATAACAATCATTATTATTATTGACGAAAATATAAACTTGGGAAAGATGCTATCACACTTCAAACTGCTTTTGTGCACTAAAAGTACAGCATTTCTATTCTGGCACGCTTTACCTTTGATGCAGCAGTACAAACACTTCCATGCAGAGCTGGTATACGTTTAATGAGATTACTGTGGATTTGCTTTCTGTTTAATGGGAAAATATTAGGACTTTTCATTAGGGCTTGCCATACAGTCACTCTAACAGTACCAAGACATCTCAGCAAGTCTGTTTATAATTAAAATAACACAGTTCTAGCACTTCTCAGCAGGTCTCTGTTTCTTTAAATAGACGACAAACAGCACTCCTCTGCAACGGCTATACCTTAACAGTATTCGAGTGCCGCTTGTTGACAGTTTCAGCAGTGACACCAAGTTCGAGTTAGAATTCCCATTTTGCACTGCAAAGGGAGTGTAATGCACACTGATTTGGGTAAACTTCACCTTGTGTGGCCTCTCCTGTACCTTATATGTAACAGACAGTGGCCCAGAAGTCCCGGCTTTCTAAAAATATACTGTGTGGAGTGTGCATGTTCAAATAGGATGCTCGATATAGCTGCATATCTTGCAAGCTCCTTTGTGAACAACTAATATGTGATGAATGAAATGCATTGAAAATCCACCCAGAATACTTATTCGGAGACATTGAAACAAGTCTGTGTAAGGAAAAAGGAGAAGCATGCAATGCTTAGAAACGCGTGATAGCAGAATGGTACATCGATCAGGTACAGCAAGCTTCTGTCACACAGAACAAATACACAGTGTGTGTGTAGCAGCAGAACTGACATTAATCACAGGCAAAGTGCAAACCTTCCAAATGCACCCCACCCTCCCTCAGTCACAGAACTCTTTCAGTACGAGCAAGATGGGCACAAGCCCTAGTCTCACAGAACAGACACATCACTAACATGAGTGCACGTTTTAGACCATCACTGAAAAGTAAGGTACAACACATTAAGTACCACTGCATAGCCCATCTCACTCAAAATGGGTACATTGTATCCAGCAGAAAGGCAATTTTTTGTCACATACACCAGTCCCGATCTCAGTGTGTTCCACGACCATCTTCTATATCTATATCTATATCTATATCGATCTATCTATACTACTATTATAAAGATAGAACTTGCACCTTTTGGCCAGGTAAACTCTGGAACCACAGCGCCAATCTACACACCTGATACATCTATGAAAATGTCAGGGTGTGTAGATGGACATAGGCTATATAAATAAAAATAAAAAAGTAAATGTAAAAAATTACCTTTGTAAACAAAGTAGTCCCCTGAAAGTAGCGCCGGACGGGACCTAGCGCTGGGCACGACGCGACGTGCGTGATGACAAGGAGGAGGGCGGTGCAGTTACGAGCGGCTGTGCATTGAGTGAGGAGGCGGCACAGGTAGGGAGGCAGCAGTAAATGAAAATGTCTGGGCGGGAGGGGGGCGCGAGTGAGTCCGGGTGGGGGGTGCGAGTGAGTCTGGGTGGGTGGGGGGTGCGACTGAGTCTGGGCGGGAGGGGGCGCGAGTGAGTCGGGGCGGGAGGGAGTCGGTGCTGGAGGGGGTCGGGGCGGGAGCGGGTGTACTGCCCCCAGCCCCTTTCCGCCCCAGGCAACGCTGGGGCGGGCTGCTAGTACAGAATAAATCCAGCATTGGATGTAGCTGTGCATGTTTCTCTTCAATAAACTAAATATGTGCGGCACACAGAAAAAAATGCGAAGTAGAAATGCAAGCCTCGTTCATATATTATAAAGCACGGGAAACAGCAGTGCAACTCTCCCTCACGCATTGAACCAGTGCAGCACTGGCACAGGGAGTGCAAAGTGGCCTCCTACACTAAACATGTACACTAGAATCCAAATCATTGCAAGCGTCTCATTTTAAAATACAGAACAAATACAACACATGCATCAGCCACCAATGCAAACTACTATCACAGTGCGCAGCAGATCCAGCAGCAGTATGTGTACATAAAAGATAAGAAACATGCAGAATCTGCAAGAAAAGTAAAGAAAGAGAGGAAGAATCAATGCTCTTGTGAATGGACAATTCTTTTAACATGTGGCGAAGGGTAACTTTGTGGTGCCCCACACTGGACACTCAGATAAAATGCTTAAGTGTGTTGGCGTTGCAGCATCGTGGGTGCTCGTACAGCTGCAACCCTGGTAAATAATCAGAACCAGATTTAGGACTTCAAGGACACACTTGTCATATCTAAAGGTCAAATTCAGCAGGAGTTTAATACTGGATAGCATAAACCCTAGCTATCGTAATATGCCTGAGTTTTGAAGTGCATGTTCACCTGCCCTTTAGGAAGGTCACACTTAACCTTGGCCATGGATCACTCCTGGCATGTCCCCAGTAATTGTGTGATATATAAAACTTTTTAATGCTTGCAGCAGCTGCTTGAGTTCTTGCCAGGGTGATCTTAGTGTCCTTCTAATTCTTGTTAGCTTAGAACATCATTCACAAGTAGTGAAAATAAGACATTTGCCGAACTTCTCTGATGTAGAGGTTTTTTTAAAGTGTTTTGTAATCAAATCGTACAACTTTAGTTTTTGAGGCATTCCGCACCAGTTTTTTTTCCTTTAAAACAAATTTGCTCCTTCTATATATTTTGGTATGTCGTCCCCTTGGGATTAGATCAAAAGAACTATCATGTGAAAATGAGTAGCTTTTATATTGCATTGTTTGAAATTGGAATGGTAATAAAGTGCCCTATGCATTGGTTCAGTGTTTCTAAAATATGACCATTATTGATTTTAGGATTATCTTTGTGTTCCATTTAGTGGATGTGGAGGGTAGGGGTGCAACTTGTGTTTGTTGTAGGTAGAGAGTGGGATGAACGTGCTTTTGGTGGGGATAGTAGACCTTGGTGAAGAGACACTGATAGAGCAATTGCTTACATCAATCTTTCGCTTTCTCTGACACACATTCTCAAGCTGTCCCTGCTGGGGGTAAAGGGAGCTTTACAGGGTGGACTCCAGGGTTCCATTGCTAGAGCGCGCAGTTTCCCCCAGGTCACCCGAGTTACCAATTCATTTACACGCACTGGGCCCTTGGCGTGCAAAAAACCTTTTATTATCACGCTAATTTGTTTGGGTGAACCGGGTGAGGATTTCTCCTCCTGCACGCTGCTAAGAGTAATCAAGTTTGGATTTACCTCTGCTTACCATGTACCCGACTTACCACAGGCACAATTCTTACGACGGACCTAGAGCTATCAGGGAAAATAGTAGACAGGCCTAACATCAAGTACTCTTTATAATCAGAAAAATACTTTCCACAATTCTGTAAAATGACCACAGACGCCTGATGAAGTTTAAAACTTTATATAAGAATTCAAAGAGAAGATGCCAAGATAATAAGCGATACACAGAATAAGATATCAAACATTAAAATCAACACCAATAGGTAACTTTGCATCAAAAATATGACCATTAGGATATATGGGAAGACTAAAGGTAGAAGTTTTTAGAACAAAACTAGTCACTGCAATTTTATACTAGAACGTAGGAATGGGGATGAGACCTAGAACATGTACTTAACCTAAGTGTTTATACTATTCTCGCTAAGTTCACTGCAATCCACTAAAGGACAGGGAAAAACGGGAACATGCTATTACTTTTATAAAATCACTGAACTCCTAAAGGAGAGGGGGAGAGAAGGAACCAACTAAAATCAGACACATATATTTGATATTTCAACGGCAATAGAGCAATATCACAGGTAAGAATGCTTTAATAGATCAGAGAAGAAAGAAGGAGAAGGAGAGAGATAGAGATACGCAAACCCACAATCAATAATTACCTAGTTCAGATTGAAGACCAACCCTGGCCACGGGTCAGTTGGGAAGACGGGGACAGGGACCCTCAGAAAAGGAATGCCAGAATGCGAGCAGGTACAGCTCACGGACAGTAAGGACAGGATACCCCTCAGGTTCAGGTCAAAGGACTGGGCCTCCCAGGGTACGACCAACACCCACAGCTTCGGACAGCAACGCCTGCGTTACCCCCTCCTGCAAGTAATCCGCCAGAAACCCTGATTGGATTTTCGAATTCCCCAGCAAAGTGCTTCGCCAGCACTTAGGATTTTCCACCCCTTAGGAGATTGTGGAAAGTATGGACAAAGTGCTCCGCAGCACTTTCAGAATGAGCACCTATTGAGATCGTAGGGTCAGTGACAGGTCTGCTACTCGGACAAGTCGGACAATTTTTCTAAGCTAAACTAGGGCAATTATACTGTTTTGGGGACCCTCAGACCACCCACTAATGTTGCAAGTGACAGTTTCCCACATTGTGATTGGTCAGGAGAGGTGGTGCGGTCATTACCACCTCCTAGAATTCAACGTTCCCATCATAATTATTCAGTTTTGCACACCCGCCCCTCTGGTTCACGTTCCCAGGCATAGGAATACAGAAGACAATGCAAGAGTCCAGCATATAGCAACAGTGTATGACAATTCAAGGTGTAATCTTGCATCTTCGGGATGGGTTCCCAGGCGCATCGGGCTTCAGGAGCCAGCTGGCTAGTTTTAGCTTCTGCGCAGTTAGGACTCTCCCTGGTCAGCTGACAGGGTTCAGAGGAGCCTCAGCATGGCGTCGCTCATGTATGCCCCAGCCCACAAAGACGCGGTACATGAAAAGTAAGCGAAAACAAATTAAAATCATACATAAAAATGATCGCACTGTATACCATGATAAAATCTACCCAACCCTTACTTTATAATGACTATAGCATTATGGATTAGTGCGAAAAGACAGATAGGCTAAAGCAGCAGTAGCAAGCAGAGAGCGTGGTGAGAGACAAGCGGCCATATTTTGCATCAGTGCGCATGAGCACAGAATCCCTCCAGAATGCGAGTGCGTCACATCACATGGGTATGACCGACGCATGCGCAGACTGAATCTCAGCGAAGCAGCCATTTTCAGTGCAAGCTTCGTTTTAGTACGGAAAAAAACAAACAAGCAAGCATCCTGGGGACACCCGCGTGTTGGGAAAACACTTTATAAATGACGAACAATGGAGTTAATATTATTATGCGGTTTAGACAAGGGTTTGCATACGAGCAAGGCGCTTTACATGCGAATCCTTGCTCCATCAATCCCCTCTTTGATGATATTTACTATCATCACTACATGAAGGAAACAGATGCCAACTTTTCTCATTCATCCACATCGTCCATTTCAATTTCAATAAACTTATTGTTTAGTTTTCTTTCAGCTTCCCTATGAGAGTGGTGATTTTTCGCCTTTTTGTAAATTGCACTCTTTAGCTCTTCTAGTTCTAGTTCGTCAATGTTTCTTTTCACCCCCCTCGGATTTACTGTATATTTCTTTTTGCACTTTTGGCATTTGCAGCAGATAAAAATGATCAATACAATCACACCTATTATAACTATTGGCATCAGTATTTTCCACAAAAGATTCTTACCTAAGTTAGTAAACCAACTACCTATAGAGGAGAGACCTCCAGTCAGTCTCGTCCAGGCACTGTCAACCTCCAATGGTTTGAGTTCCCTTTCCAAATTAGTTATGTTCTTCACATATTGTTTTAATTCGATACTTTTATCAGGAATGTAAGTGCAACAATGTTGCGCTTTCAGCATTCTACAGACTCCGCCCTCTTTTGCTAATAGGGTGTCAAGGGCAAGACGGTTTTGTAAAACCATTGATCTGATCGCAACCATTTCCGTATTGACCAGCAGGAAACCAGCAGCAGTGTCCGTTGATAACCGGTCCACTACTGTAGACAATTTGCAGATTCTATGAGTGTTCAGAACTACCCCCATTCCAGGTATCAGTGCACTAAAGATATCACCTATAATTTCACCTACACTTTCACGTCTACTACGCACTAAGCCATTAGTTTCTTCATCGCTTCCAGCTGCATTATTCACATGGTATATTTTCGGGAAAACGATGCCAAAGTAGCAGCTTCCATACCAGTGATCCGGCAATTTGAAATAAGCCTTGTTCCCACATATATAATATATTCCGGGAAACACAGGTTCTGACCCATTTTTGAAACCCCAACCTCCAATTACCTTGTAATTATGTTCACACTCGCTGGAACCGATGAATACATTGTTATAGTACTCTGTCTTTTCCCTATGGATACAAAGTTTCCCCTTTCTTTCAAAATCCAGCAACAAGGCAGGACTGGCTTCACCTTCCGAGGTGTTATCCATGTGCTCAGCCCACCTAGGGATTCTATCCTTCTCGTCATTTGCTTTCTTCTGAAACTTTTCTCTCCTTCTGTCTGCCATCTTTATAAACATCTTTTCCTGCTCTTGCAGTGAACAGGTCAGATTGTCTTCTCTTGCTTGATCTAAATCTATGTTACCTATAGTCAGGAAATATTCTCCCATATAGCGGGTCACGTCACTTGTAGTATGTACACGGTTCAAGTGTCCTCTAACAGGAAGTTCAGAGAATACTACGTCATCATTTGAATAATAGTACTGCAAGGTGCTTCTATAGAACAGGCTAGCTAATATACTACAGGAGATTCCATAGGTCAAAGGTAGATGGTGGTATGTCACGCCTTCAGCCACTGAGGTTGGTAGCTTCATGCAGACATAACAGTCCTCTATTTCCATAGCTTCTACATAATGCACTAACAAGTTAGCAAAAACATTTAGATGCGTCCTGTTTTTCATTTTGTGAAAATGTAGTCCATCCTCATCTGGTGCTTCTAAATTAGGTCGTGTGTATGTCAGTCCTACTCTTTTGTCGTGTCTTACTAGGCTTCGTGGTGTTTCTGCAGTCTGTACAACCCCTACATCTACTGCTTCGGGTTCAGTAGGGGACAAGTTTGGATCTTTACTTATCATAAAAGGTAGGAAAACAGTTAGTCCTATCCACATTACTATTAGCATGGCTACACTACACAAGCATATCTTACAACAGGTTTTGAGACACCCACACCGGGATCTCCCAGAGACATTCGGATCAGACATTTTTAGCTTACAGGTGGCTTTTGCTACCCCTCTTCGTTTCTTTGTACCAAAGGCTCACTTCGGTGCTCTCTCAAGGAGGGTCTTCGTCCGAACTCCGATCAGCAATGGACTCGTTGTCACTGTTGCCACTGTGGTGTGGCTCGTCAATTTCCTCCAACACAAAGTACGTCCACTCAGGGCTCCGATACAGTCGGTTCTGTTTCTTTATTCTGTCGCTCTTTCTCAGCGACTTGCCTTGGGCTGCATTTCTTTCACTTTGAGCCCTTTTTCGGTCTTTATCGTTTTCTTCGACTGTCTTTAGTCTGAGCCTTAGTCTCTTGACGTATCGAGGTGCACTTCTTCCTCCGTGCCTCCCAGTGGTTGAGGAGACTTCGCCTTCTTCGTGCACTCTTTTCACCTTTTGTGGTGGCACCTCTGTTTTCCTGCCTGTCTGACTAGTTCCAGGTCTTTCGTCTATTTCTTCTGCCTGGTCCCTATTCTGACCCTGCTCAGATTCAAAACGCACTTTCTTCTTATTTCTGGTTACTGTTGTTTCCGTTGTCTGAGCACTTTGATCTAGTTCTATCTGTTCCTGTTCATGCTCTTCGATCTCTTCACTTTCTTCTGCATGAACGTCAGCTCTAATTTCTAACTGTCCCTTTCTCGGCTCCGGAGTTTCAGGAGGAGTCTCGAGGTCTTGATCTGACCCTACTTGGCCTATGTCCTGATCAGGTGTGTTGTGGCTTTCGTTGACCTGACCTTCTTCTTCTATTTCTGACTCACCTGGACTATCCCACTCACTGTCTAAGTAGGAATATTTCCTGGTTCGTATTGGATCATGAACTGGTTCGTCGGCGGGATACCATTCAACGTCTCGACTTGTGCTCGGCAGTTCGATGTCAGCTAGCTCCGGACTCTCTTCCTCGGAAGCCTCTTCAGCTGCGCTGCCTTCAGCTCCAGTCGCGTTTTCTCCAGATACCCGCTTTGTGTGGCTGGCGTGGATCCACTTCGGTACACCAGCACACTTCACAGCAGTGGTAGTGACGAGGATCACTTGTCGTGGCTTTCCCCACCTTGGCTTCAGGCAACTGCTCCGGGTGTGTTTCTTTAACACCACCCAGTCTCCTGGTTGCAGATTGTGTGCTGGAGCCTTTGGCCACTCGTCTTCTGTCTCTCCAATCTGCTGAGAGAGAGAACGCACTTGGTCACCCAGCTGCTTGCAGTATTCTAACACCATATCATCAGAAATGCTTAGCAGTTTGTTTCCGGGTACCCATGCCTGGCGCATCACTCTTCCCATCAACACTTCATGGGGACTTAGGCCAGTCTTTCGGGATACTTCTCAAACTCATCAGCACCAGGGGTAAAGCCTCTATCCAGTTCATTTTTGTGGAATCACACATTTTTCCCAATCTGGACTTCAGGGTGCCATTTATTTGTTCCACTACCCCAGAAGCCTCTGGATGGTAGGCGCAGTGCAGTCTTTGCTTCATTTTGAATGCTTTACAGAGTTCCTCTAGGACATCATTGGCAAAATGCCCACCTTGGTCCGTTTCGATTGTCTCTGGGATTCCGTACCTAGGTATCAACTCCCTGAGCAATAACTTGGCTGTGGTGATAGCGTCATTTTTCTTAGCTGGATATGCTTCCACCCACCTGGAGAATAGACAAACTATGACTAAGATATATCTATATCCTTTGCATCTGGGCATGGTTATGAAGTCTGCCTGCATTCTAACGAAGGGCCCTACTGCCTTCCCAATAGTGCTCTGTTCCACTACAGTCTTCTTTCCTGCATTGAATTGCTGACACACTAGGCACCTCTGGCAAAGCCTTTCCGCCTGGTTCCTGAACTTTGAATTACAGAACACTTGTTCAAACACCCGACACATCGCGTCTCTTCCCATATGTGTTGGCTCATGTATCATTCTGATCATGGGGTCAATCAAGCTATCAGGCAGTACAGGCACCCCATCCGGATTTACCACCACACCATCTTCTCTCAACTCGCATCCATTTGCGGCCCACCTGCCCTTCTCTTGCCTGTCTGTGGCTTGTTGTATCTCCTTTAATTCTTCCCACGTTGACACATTCTCAAACAACATAAGTTGGCAACTGGTTCCATCCCATAGTGCAATTTGTAGGGACATATGGTGTCGGGCACAAAACTGTGCAATTTGGTCAGCGTACCTATTACCGGCAGTCACATCATCATTTCCAGATCTGTGAGCCGCACACTTGACCACAGCCAATTCTTTGGGTAATTGGATAGCTTCCAGTAAGTCATGCACCACCTTCCCATTTCGGATAGGTGTGCCTGAGGAAGTCATGAATTCTCTTTGTAACCACAATTGGCCGAAGTCATGAACGACCCCAAAACAATACTGGCTGTCAGTGTAAACAGTTATTCTCTTGTTCTTACCCCTCTTACAGGCTCTGGTTAACGCGATGAGCTCTGCCACTTGTGCAGATTTCACCTCGCGCATGTAAGATGCCTCGATGGTTCCTGTCAGTGTAACCACAGCATAGGCAGCACTCAGACTCCCACTCTCATGTCTCAAACACGAGCCATCCACGAACATTGTTTTATCCCCGTCAAGTAGTGCTATTTCACGGATGTCGGGACGGGGTTTTGTGCTATATTCAGTTAGATCGATGCAATTATGTTCCCCGTCCTCATCAGAGTCTACATCCAGAGGGATAGGCAACAGTGTCGCAGGGTTTAGGACATTGCACCTGGAAATAGTTACATTTTCAGCACCAATCAAAATTCTCTCATACTTAGTCAGCCGACTAGGTGTGAGGTACTGGGTCTTAGTTCTAGTCAATAGGATGACAACAGAGTGAGGAACATAGACAGTGACGGGATGTCCCATGACAATGTTCTCACTCTGTTCCAGACTGACGCAAGTAGCAGCAACGGCTTTTAAGCATCCAGGCAGTCCAGCAGCCACTGGATCTAGGGTGGCCGAAAAGTAGGCCACTGGTCTTCTGACTAATCCGTGCTCCTGGGTCAGGACTGAAAGAGCACAATTCTCTCTCGTGTCACAGAACAGCTCAAAGGGCTTAGTGTACTCAGGCATACCCAATGCAGGTGCGGTACATAGACAGTTTCTCAGAGTTACCCAAGCATTCATGCTTTCACTGTCCCAGTGGACGGGGTCTTCTACTCCTTTCTTTGTCATATTTATCAGGGGTCGGGCTAGAGCCGCAAATCCTACAATCCACTGTCTGCAGTAACCCACAACTCCCAAGAACATTCTCACCTCTTTCTGTGTTCTGGGCAGTTCCATTGCTTTGATTATTTTGATCCTTTCGGTAGTGACCTTCCTGATTCCTTTTTCTATCTGGTGCCCCAGATATTTTACTGAGCTTTTACAGAATTGTAATTTGTCAGGCGACACTTTATGTCCTCCTTTTCCTAGGTGATTCAGCAAGGCAATTGTGTCAGTGACACAGTCAGTCTGGGTTTTAGATGCCACTAACAGGTCATCTATGTACTGTACCAAAACAGACTCTCTTGGCAGCACTAGGGATTCAAGGCACTTTTTCAGTATCTGGTTGAAAATCGATGGACTTTCGGTGTACCCCTGGGGGACACGATTCCAGACATAGATATGGCTGTCAAATTCAAAACTGAAAAGGAATTTGCTTTCTGGATGTAAGGGGATGGAAAAGAATGCGTGGCACAGATCGATGACAGTGAACCATTCTGCATTCCAGGGATTCTGGTATAGTATCACTGCAGGGTTGGGTACAATAGGACAGCAAGGCACAACAATTTGGTTTACCTTGCGCAAATCTTGCACCACCCGGTACTTCCCACTAGGCTTTTTGATCCCAATGATAGGCGAATTACAGGGGCTGCTCAACACTTCTTCTATTATTTCTGCTTCGAGCAGCCTCGTAATTTCAGTCGCTACTCCTGCCTTTACTTCTGCACTCATTTTGTACTGTCTGGTTTTGGGGTATACAGCATTTGTTTTTATTGCTATTTTAACTGGGTCCACATTTGCCATCAGGCCTACATCTTTTCCTGTGAAATCCCACACTTCTGGTACTACCCTTAACTGGAGCTCTTCAGGTAAATCCTCAATTGTCAAAGGCTTGATATCAGCATCTTGTCTGACTAACATCAGTTTGTACAGGCCATCTTCATCGGGGGTCTGAATTTCGACGCCATTTGGTGTGCAGAAAATGGTACAACGCATCTTGCACAACAAATCACGTCCTAGCAGGTTTACAGGACTGGAATCACAGACCACAAATCTGTGCATTTCCTTGAAATTTCCTATAGAAATTTCCATTGGTTCAGTTACAGGGGTGCTTATTATCTGATTTGAGACGCCCACTACTTGGATTGCTTCTCCCGAGAGGGGTAGGTTAGGAACATCCACTGTTCTTACAGTAGATCGGGTAGCACCAGTGTCCAACAGAAAGGTGACGTCTTTTCCCTCTACCTTTCCTTCAATGTATGGTCCAGTCTGGTCTACCGGTAAGGAGGCGCCAAGTACGCACTCCTCATCCTCCCCTCTCAGGCCCCGTCAATCTTGATCCTCACAAAGGAAAGTATCATTTAGCAAGTACTGTGGAATGACTGCATTTCTTTCACACTCAACCTCCCATACTTCCGCCCTCTCATTCTGCTGACCCTGACTCTTAAAATTCTGTCTAGGAGCGCGGGGTACTGGAGGTAATTTTACCTGTTGCTGGGTTTTTCTTGTCCCCTCTTTCGGCACCTGTGGATTTAAACCATTTACAGGGGCATTACCGGCCTGTAGGTGTGGACACTCGTCTCTCCAATGCCCCATCTGGCCGCACCCATGGCACGGAAACTTTTTCATGGCCTCTTCACGACTCATTTTAGGTCTGGGCTTTCCTCCCCCCCCAGTATTGGCATTCTGAACATTATTATCAGAAGTCATTTTACTTAACTGTTTTTCTTGCTGTTCAGCTAATTTCACCTGTGCCCACATGACTTTTTCCTTGAGGGCCTTCTTTTTATTTTCGATTTCATCTTCGCAGTATTTTGCATATTTCAGGACATCATCTATGGGTTTTCCCTGCCAACTGATTTTGTTATCTCGAATCCATTGTGAGATTTCAGGCCTTAATCCTAGCACAAACCTATAACTGAAATGGGTCATGTCTTTCATGTCTACATTATCGATACCACTGTAAGTTTTAAATACCTGCAGTAACCTTTCATAAAATGAATGCACCGTTTCATCACGTTCTTGGGTGGTTCTATCTATACGGGTCCAATCTGTCTCTTTTGCTGGTACCTTTTTCTTGAGGTATTGTATGACCTGCTCATATTTCCTCATTACTTCAGGTGCGGGAGCTCCTGTTTTCTCATCTCTGGGAAATTCCTCACTGGGCCAATCAATTTCAATTTTACAGTCGGTCCACAAATCTACAGGGACCACAATGTCGAAAAACCCATCCAGGTCTTTCAGTAGACACTTCTGAACTTTTATGAAACGTTCTACCTGTCTGTACCAGTCAACTGGTTTCTCACGTAATTTCGGGAAGTCGTTTGTAAACGATACAATGTCTTGTCTGGACCAAGGGACATGGACATATTTTCCTCCCGGGACCTCTCTCATGGGGCACAATTTTTCTGTTGGGGTTACTTCCTTTAATACGAATTCTGAAGTTACTGACCCAGCCCTGCTGCCTTCCTTTTTCTTTGCCCACCTGGTTCTCCATTTCCCCACTTCGCCCCATTTCTGCAAGATTTTCAACAATTCTCTTACTTGGATCTGTTTTCCCATCACATTCAGGCTTTCTAAATCCTTATCTGAGAAGTCCACTCTGTAGGGTTTCTGAAGAATTTTGGAGCGACTAACATCAACTCCCATTTCTGTGGCGGCATCCATTATCTTTTCATGGAGCACCCTAGCACTCCGGGTAAGATTTTTACTGATGAATAGTAACTCTTCTTCATTATACGAGCTTAGGCGCTCAACTCCCACGTTCCCAGCCATCATTTCTTCTATTTCTATTCTTAATTTATATATTTCCAATGCTTTAGGTTGGGGTGTGGTCTCCTTCTCTAGCTCCTTTGTCCATCTGTCCAATTCTTCAGGGGAAACTAAAGTGGCACTCCTAACTCCAGTGGCACTTTCAATCACCACTTCCTTTTGTCTGGGCTGACTTCTTGTCCCTGCTATACTGGCCCTCGACTCCCTTATGGGCAGATCCATCAGAACCACAGAATCACACTCACTTTCCTGATCCTCATCTATGAATACTTCCTTCCTCGGGGTCTGGATGCTAGGAGTAGGCAGTATTGGGGTGATAACAGGAGGATGGGGACTAGTCAGGTCATTTCTATACATTGGAATAGCAGGACCAATAGTTACCGGAATAGTCAAGGAATCAGGATGGGGATGCATCTGGGCAATGGTTCTAACTAATTCCTCTCGCTGTTTAGTCAGGGCTTCTCTCTCTTTTTCCTGCAACCCCCTTTCAGCAGAATTGCCATGCAATACCTGAGGTACTAAGGACGGATAAATACTCGGGGCAGTCGGAGCAACCAATCGAGGGGGACTTTCTCCGAATGGCTGATAATTCGGGACTGTGGACTTAGGTCTGCAAAACCCATCCCTTTCACTAGTTTTACTGCCTGTAGCTGTTCCGTCTGTATCACTTTCCCTCCTACTTCGGGGGTAATTTGTAAAGGGATTTTCAGAATGCACCGGTTCTGATTCTGCAACATAGGGAGGTGGATTCTTCATTAACAAATCTTCCAGGTGTTCATCTTCTATGTCCCCCATAGGTGCTAGGTGATGGGTCTTTTCTTTACACTTTCCTCTCTTCTCTTCTGATACCCCCATCATAGGGAACAGCCCTTCAGTTAACATAGATTGCCTCCACTGTTTCATTTTCTGCTCTTTGGTTGGCGTTGGAAGCCTGGGATACCACTTACTCACTCCCTTATCCATTCGGGGTTTATCTCGCTCTGCAGCCTCAATCTCCCATTCCTCCAAAGCTTCGTACTGGGTCAACCTAGGTCTAGGGTGTAATTCATTCATGCGGGTCCTTAAGTTAAATAGGATCCGACCATTAAATGTACCTTCAACAGGGAATGCTAGGACTCCGTCATCTACAGTATACTTTGCCCAATTTTCTAGCCAGACACAAGTGTGATACCCTTTATCAAACAACATGAAAGAAGCAGGGGTATTTGGCGGGGGAATAAGTACGCCTTCCCTCGTCCTAATGGGCTTGTCAGTTTTGAAAAAATTCTTTACTTTATCGGAAAATGACAATTTTCTCTTTATTCCATACATCATGTGCGGTCTACCTCGTACAATCTGCTCCTTATGAAATCCTAGGTATTTGGGATTTGGTATGAAGTCTGGATACCACATACAACTCTCCAGACTCGCTTCTAGCTCGGCTGGATTAATTTTGTTTACCTTTGTGCTTCCAATGCTAGCGCGACTTTTATTTCGCACCACCCAATCAGATCAGAAAATACAAATACTGTTAACCAATGGGTGCGTGGCCTTTTCGCAAGACAGAGTCTCACGCTTCGGCACTCACCCCTCCTTTACAAATTCAGCTCCACTACCCACCCGCTGTTTTGACCAATACCAGCGCGGCACGGAGTGACGTCAGAGCAGCTCTCCGACTGACTCCCTCCTTCACAAGGTAACGGAAACTTTTTACTTTTTCTAAAGTGCGAGTGCAAGTTTTAGTTAATAACACGCAACGTTTGCCACTATGTCTGAGTGTTCTAAAGAGAGAAAAGACTTTTCTTTCGCTACTAGTAAACCACTTCTGTCTACTTTTCATGCACTCTGGATAGACTTCTTTGCCTGTCCCTTCACACTAGTAACATAGAACCCGTTATTCTTCTGGCTCATCCACCTTAGTCGGGGATATGTACTGAGCCAGGATTTCACCAGCGAACTATTTTACTTACCAGACAAGCCTCGGAGACCCTACTACTCCTTCCGTATGCGACCCTTACTAGGTGATATCGCAATGAAAGTTTTATAACGGACTCGTAGCTATCATTCACTCCAGAAACAAAGGTCCTAATTAGTGCTTCCAGTTACTCCTTTAACCCTGCACTAATGATTCAAACTTAGTGACTTCAACAGCTAACCGGATTCTACTCACCGTTAGCTAAAATACTTCCCCGGGGATTCAGACTACACTGAACATTTACAAACAATTCTGGGTTAATTCAACATGTAATATTTATAGCAGCAATGCAAAATCATGCACATTTACATATAAATCCTCAAAACATTTCAAAATTTTGAATCAATACAGTAGAAAATCAGCAGCACACTTAATCTTCACGGTTTGTTTATGACCTATCCTGTCTACCTAATCTAACTAGTCCAAACCATCCTCTGGCTACCAGAAAATTACTGCTAGAGCGCGCAGTTTCCCCCAGGTCACCCGAGTTACCAATTCCTTTACACGCACTGGGCCCTTGGCGTGCAAAAAACCTTTTATTATCACGCTAATTTGTTTGGGTGAACCGGGTGAGGATTTCTCCTCCTGCACGCTGCTAAGAGTAATCAAGTTTGGATTTACCTCTGCTTACCATGTACCCGACTTACCACAGGCACAATTCTTACGACGGACCTAGAGCTATCAGGGAAAATAGTAGACAGGCCTAACATCAAGTACTCTTTATAATCAGAAAAATACTTTCCACAATTCTGTAAAATGACCACAGACACCTGATGAAGTTTAAAACTTTATATAAGAATTCAAAGAGAAGATGCCAAGATAATAAGCGATACACAGAATAAGATATCAAACATTAAAATCAACACCAATAGGTAACTTTGCATCAAAAATATGACCATTAGGATATATGGGAAGACTAAAGGTAGAAGTTTTTAGAACAAAACTAGTCACTGCAATTTTATACTAGAACGTAGGAATGGGGATGAGACCTAGAACATGTACTTAACCTAAGTGTTTATACTATTCTCGCTAAGTTCACTGCAATCCACTAAAGGACAGGGAAAAACGGGAACATGCTATTACTTTTATAAAATCACTGAACTCCTAAAGGAGAGGGGGAGAGAAGGAACCAACTAAAATCAGACACATATATTTGATATTTCAACGGCAATAGAGCAATATCACAGGTAAGAATGCTTTAATAGATCAGAGAAGAAAGAAGGAGAAGGAGAGAGATAGAGATACGCAAACCCACAATCAATAATTACCTAGTTCAGATTGAAGACCAACCCTGGCCACGGGTCAGTTGGGAAGACGGGGACAGGGACCCTCAGAAAAGGAATGCCAGAATGCGAGCAGGTACAGCTCACGGACAGTAAGGACAGGATACCCCTCAGGTTCAGGTCAAAGGACTGGGCCTCCCAGGGTACGACCAACACCCACAGCTTCGGACAGCAACGCCTGCGTTACCCCCTCCTGCAAGTAATCCGCCAGAAACCCTGATTGGATTTTCGAATTCCCCAGCAAAGTGCTTCGCCAGCACTTAGGATTTTCCACCCCTTAGGAGATTGTGGAAAGTATGGACAAAGTGCTCCGCAGCACTTTCAGAATGAGCACCTATTGAGATCGTAGGGTCAGTGACAGGTCTGCTACTCGGACAAGTCGGACAATTTTTCTAAGCTAAACTAGGGCAATTATACTGTTTTGGGGACCCTCAGACCACCCACTAATGTTGCAAGTGACAGTTTCCCACATTGTGATTGGTCAGGAGAGGTGGTGCGGTCATTACCACCTCCTAGAATTCAACGTTCCCATCATAATTATTCAGTTTTGCACACCCGCCCCTCTGGTTCACGTTCCCAGGCATAGGAATACAGAAGACAATGCAAGAGTCCAGCATATAGCAACAGTGTATGACAATTCAAGGTGTAATCTTGCATCTTCGGGATGGGTTCCCAGGCGCATCGGGCTTCAGGAGCCAGCTGGCTAGTTTTAGCTTCTGCGCAGTTAGGACTCTCCCTGGTCAGCTGACAGGGTTCAGAGGAGCCTCAGCATGGCGTCGCTCATGTATGCCCCAGCCCACAAAGACGCGGTACATGAAAAGTAAGCGAAAACAAATTAAAATCATACATAAAAATGATCGCACTGTATACCATGATAAAATCTACCCAACCCTTACTTTATAATGACTATAGCATTATGGATTAGTGCGAAAAGACAGATAGGCTAAAGCAGCAGTAGCAAGCAGAGAGCGTGGTGAGAGACAAGCGGCCATATTTTGCATCAGTGCGCATGAGCACAGAATCCCTCCAGAATGCGAGTGCGTCACATCACATGGGTATGACCGACGCATGCGCAGACTGAATCTCAGCGAAGCAGCCATTTTCAGTGCAAGCTTCGTTTTAGTACGGAAAAAAACAAACAAGCAAGCATCCTGGGGACACCCGCGTGTTGGGAAAACACTTTATAAATGACGAACAATGGAGTTAATATTATTATGCGGTTTAGACAAGGGTTTGCATACGAGCAAGGCGCTTTACATGCGAATCCTTGCTCCATCACCATCACTGCTGCCTGAAATGGTAAAAAGTGTTGGGAAAAAGGGAAAGGATATAGAATTTATATAGCACTTGATACCCCTGACAAAGCTGTAAGGTGCTCTATTTGACATCGAGTTCCGGAAAGGAATTCATCATCATCAATTTTATTCGGTTTGTTTGTACAAAACTATCAAAGTACACAAAAGATAAAAACATTGTCAATTTACAGTTTAAAAATATAAAACGGAAACATTTCGGGTAGCTTATTTAAAAGAACACTAAAAAGATGGCAAGCCAAACATGCATCAGAAAACATTAAGAAACAGCTAAGGGGCATGCTTCCTGAAGAAATGAGGGCAACGTTCCTAAAGTGCACAATGCATAGGTACGTATTTTGCAGAAACATCAATACGGTGCAAATCTATAATAAAAATTTATGGCGGCTTATCCAGAAGGCAAATAAAAAGTGACTGACAGAAAAAACTATCGGTTCAGATACATCTGATTTTAAAATTCTGTACGCAATCTGGTACTGCCTAGCTCCTAGTTTAAGGCAGATTGGTTTTATCCACCTCCTGCGTATCTGCTGGTATCTAGGGCAGAAAAAGAGAATGTGTTCTTCAGTTTCTCTGACAATAGTACAGGAAGGACATAAATCTAATACTAGGCCACATGCCTCCTTACTAGGAAAATTTAGGAGCAGATTGCCGTATCAGAATCTCACATATAGACTTCTTGCAAGAGGAGGAGAGATTCGATCCAGAAAGGGTTCTAATTGTGGGCGTGATTTTACAGCTAAAAATTTAGATATTAACTGACCATTGGTCAAATTATTAGTATAGTTGACGGCCACCACCTCCCAATATCTGTCTTTTAATCTCAGTAAATCGTCTCTTATAGCCCTATACCGATGTTCCCACAGGTCCTTCATACTCAATGACTTGCTCCAGTCTGCAATGGGTCTAAACCATGGTAAACTTTTTGCACCATTGATCATCATAACCTCCCGATCCAAAATAAATAGGATTAAGGAGTTGGAAAAAAGAAAAGCATTACGATCTGGGTCACATAAGAAATTTCTTAAGCTGTGGCAAATATTTGACTAAGGAGGGGTTTTATGGTGTAAAGTGTTGATAAATCTGAAGTATTTGTTTGAAACTTTAAAGAAGTTGCGAGCAGTGAGATTGTGTTAAATTCTACTGACCTTGTTGGTTATATGTCAATGAAATTTGTATATTGATGAACTTTCCTGTAAAAAACAATAATGAAAAGGACACTGCAGAATGTTAGAAAGTAACTAAAAGACCTAATGAATTACCTATGTTTGACATTTAGGACTAAAACAAGATCAGAGAAGTTGTAAAGATGAGGACACAAATTCTGGAGAAAATTAGAATTAACTCCATCCATGCTGCTGACGAGCTCCGCTCGTCGTGGAGTACAGTGGAGCTGCACTCATGACGAGCTGAGCCTGTCACGGCCGTTGGAACGTTCGCATGCGGGGCTAATTTCCCCGCTGTGCTGAACGTTCCAAAAACGGGTGCGGCCGTGGCGAGCTCCGCTCGTCATGAGGACAGCTCCGCTGTACTCCATGACGAGCTGAGCTCGTCACCAGCATGGGGGCGCTGAGCGCGGCCCCCCCTCCTTCCCGCACAGGAGGTGTAAAACCAGTGAAGGGGTTAAACATCCAAGCAAAAGTGTTATATATGTGGCAGACCTAAACATTTGGCCATGCTTTTCATCCTTGAAGTGGTGTGTGCAGGGAATGTGGAAGAAACACTAGGCGAGGGCCTGCAGAGATTCTCGAAACAGACTTGTGAATGCTGTTGAAGATGTGGGGAAGGGGGATTACAAAAATTGTATTTCAAGTCTGAGATAATGAAGACGTTGTACCTCTGCCTTTCTGTGAGATTTTGTAAGATGACCTCGAAGTACTTGCATGGTTCGCAGCTTATTCTTGTTCACAGTATGACCCGTCTAAGCCTGAAATATGACCGGTTGGTTGCAATAAAGAACCCATTCCGTTAGATGGGATGACAGCCATGCTCATTTCATTTACGGAGCACACCATGGTTGAGAAGGTGTATATTACAGAACAATGGTCAAATCTATTGGGCTGGAGACAGCAAAATGAATAGGGCATACATTTGACCCTCAGTAGTTATTATCCTGTTCTACATATTGAGAAATCTATGAATGATCTGGATGTATGTAGTGAGTTCCATACAGTTTTCTCTGATGCGATTGGTCCCCAAAAAGGTTCCACCACAGAATTGAATGTGTGCTCATCCAGCCACCCACAAAGTCCACCCTATTGCTAATCTAATTAAGCTCACCCCACAGAAGAGGTGATAAATACTTTTACTAATTGGTGTGTAATCCGGTCTAAACAAGTCTCCAAGTCGCTTGGCCCAATCCTCTTTGGCCAAAAAAGGTATGTAATTTAAACTTTGGAATTTAGATCGCACGTCACACTCATTTTAATATTGGGGAGATTCTAAGTGAGGTTCTCAACTTAATTGGTAAAGATTCAATATTTAGTGAGATTGATTTGTCCACTTCCTACCATCAGGTGGAACTGTAGGAATCTGGCTGTTTAATATAGTATACCAAAAAGAGGTATACTGTACAAAGAGTCCAGGTATTCCCCTATGGGTCCTGAACGCTTCTCCTAGATCTGCGTCCAAACCTCTTTTGGACAAACTACATTGGCTGTCGGTCCGCCAAAGAATTAAGTTTAAGACATGTTGCTTAATTCACAAGAGCCTAAACGGACTAGGTCCCTCATATCTAATAGACAAATTTGTACCTTATACTCCTGTTCGGTCCCTTAGGTCTAGGAACCAGCTTCTATTGTTTGTGCTCCGTGCAAAGAAGGCCAGACACGGAAGCAAAGCTCTGTCAGTAGTCGGGCCCACACTATGGAATAAACTCCCCTTAGCTCTCAGACAATGTTCGGAACATCTGTTGTTTAGGAAGCGGCTTAAAACTTTCCTGTTTCAAAACTAAATCTTGTAAGTGTCCTCTCTGATTGTGCTTGTGGTGTTCTTAGGGCGCAGAAATACTCCTCCGGGAGTCGATTTGAGCGCGATATAAACCCGCAAATCAATAAATAAATAAATTTGATTGGACAGGGGCTTGCTCTAGTATCTCAAGGTGCTCTTTTAGGGGGTAGTGTGGTCAAGCAGCATTAGGCTTATCAAAGAGGAGTGTTAGACATTTGCAAATACACACACAGTCAATAATAATGGTACACACAACTTAATAAGGAGATCCACACCAATTAATAAAAATAGCACATTTTTATATATATTTCGGCACCAGAATCAATACGATCAGGTAAGTAAGTTTTGAGATAGAAATACTTGAAGTTTTCAAAAATCCACACATAGGATAACATTGCTGCTTCTGAAAATCACACTATGGGAGGTAAAGCAAATACGGCATACAGGTAGAGTACAGCGACGTACGATACCAATCTTCTGGACTTAACGTGAGTATTGGGCAAGGTCCAAGGCGGCACCAGCAGGTCACTTCAATCAGCTCTGGTGCAGTGGAGCATCGGATGACCAGTGTAAGTCTATAGGGACCAGTCTTCGTGAAAAGAGGCTGCAGGTTTGGACTCTGAGGCCAGTCGGGCTAAACCAACTGGGGAGCTCAGGCTTCACGATGCTTTAGGAAGTGGGGACACCATTTTGTCATCTTCACGGCCGAGGGGTGACCGGTGCAGAGGTGTCTTTAGGCACCTGGTTTCTATCACCGGGAGCACTCTCGATCAATGGGTCCTGCAAACAGAGGATGCAGGCGGCGGTGAGTCCATAGTGGGCAAGTCCAAGGTGGGCTTTGTCTCTGCTGGGCCAGGAGACCATGCTGGCACCTTTGGCCCATTTCAGCCTAAAATAGGTGACTCCGGGTGCAGTAGTGCTTTCAAGTGTCGGGTCTTTGCGGTCTGGAGCCTTCACAGGTCTCTTTATGGTGCCTGCAGGATTCGGGGAAGTAGCTCTGCTGCTATACAAGAGTTCCTGATTCTTGGGTAAAGTGCTGGCAAGTCTCCCAGGCTTTGGAGAGACAGCAGCTGTAGGACAAGCCAACTTTTGGTGCAATTGTCGAGTCAGCCAGCAGGGATGGCGCCAAGTCAGTTGCTGGTTCTTCTGTTCCTGCTCTTTGGAACTCTTCACATCTGTCTTTTTCATTTGGGTCAGCAGGATCTGAGTTTCTGGTGCCAGGACCTCCCCTCAATGCTGAATTTAGGGGTGTTAGGGCATTGTAGGGTACCTACCCCTGGGGTCACTACCCCCCCCTATATAAACACTTTCTGTGGGAAGTGTGCTTAACCCTGTCCCAGAGTTCCTAAGTTTGCCGTCACCAAGATGGCAGGCACTGAAATTTCGCCTTCACTACAGTTAGCCCGCCTTAGGGGTGGCACTAGCCTGAAGGTGAAAACTCCTGACTACTAATTTTCCCACCTTGTCCAGGTGCCTTATCAAGGAGGGTCGGCATCCTCTCCTGTGAGGGAAGCCAGATTTGCATTTCAAAGGCAGTGGGCTCTTTGAAGTTCCTTGCCTTGGCATGCTAATTTGCAGGTCAACTTGTGGGAGGGGGTGTAAACATCCTCTGACCGAGCAAGCTTTGTTCCTGATCTCCTGAGAGCTAAGGCCCTCATCCTTAGGGGTCAGACACTCCTCTGGGTGTCAGGCTGGCTAAGACCAGTCTATGAGCACACCAGTAGTTGGTAGGTTTTCAGGGGCCACCTCTAATGTACCCTCTTGGTGCATGTATTATTAAATCCAGTGTGAGCTTATTAATACGAGATGTTTTATACCAAACATCTGTGATCTAAGTAAAGCCATCATGTAGGTGGGGAACTAAGTTTCACCAGCAATTTGCATATGTACTTGAAATGACTTCCTGGTCACTGTAATTGCAGTAATGGAACTGACCTGCACAGGGGCATATCTGCTCACACAGATATGTCCGCACATGTAGTATAGTACACCCTGCCTTTGGGCTTTAAGGCCTGCTGTAGTGGTGACTTACCTATACTGCATGCAGTGTCTGTGGGCATGGCGCACACAGATGTGTGCCATGTTTTTTCACTTTTGTCTTTCCAAGACACACAGCCTGGAGTGGCAGTCTGCTTGTGCTTGGTGAGGGGTCCTTTAGGGTAGCACGATTTGTGCTTAAGCCCTTAAGAACCCTCTTTAACCTCCTTGCCCTAGGTACCAGGGCTGCAATTTACTAAGGACTTACAGGCAGTGCTAAAGGTATTTCCAATTGGGGAGACGATTTTAGGCAAGAGATCTGGCACTGGGAATCTGGTTAGTAAGAATCCAGTGCACTTCCAGTCAAAATCTCATCAAATAACAGGCACAAGGTGAGGGTGACTAAGTCATCATCTATTCCTTTTCACACAGTTTAGGTAGGGCCTTTTGGTCTTGCCTCTGCAGACGCTGTCTTTCAACAGATCAGATAGCAAATTACAAAGGATTTCCAATGAGTCACATGCTTTTGATATGACATTTTAATCTACTGAGCTGGTGTGGAGTATCGCACTTTTACCTTGCGAGAGGTGTTCCATATGGGTTTTTTTCCCTGCTGGAAAAACTACTCATTCAAATTTATTTGGTGAATAAAACTACTGCAAACATTTTTTACTTGTGTGGTAAAAAGAAAACTATTCAGATAAGTATTTCCCCACGTATCTGCACATTTAAATTATTGGTCAGCAAGTTAGAATTAATTACTAATTCATCAATGTCAACAATTCACAAAAAAGATTTACATTACAGTTTACAATTCATTAATATAAAAGTACCTAAAATACATAAAGTACTAGACATATAAATACTTAAAGAGAATTGGGTAATATCAATTCTCACGGTTACAAAAATAGTACTGTTAATCAAAAGATGTTATTAGTGTATAAATACTGATCATATAAGAAAATACAAAGTCACACCCAATTTTTACCACTAGATACACTGTGTGTTTTTTTTCTGCAAAATTCATTGGGGTTTACATTATTTAGAAGTACACCTTTGCCCGTTAAAAAAGACAAATGCCAGAATGGCGGATCTTTTTCTAAGGCTCATAGAATGTTCTCAAACTATGTTCAGGGGTTGGTAGCTTTGTCTAGTCTTTAAAGTCTATCATTAAAAAGCATATGCAATGCAGCTTGTCTCAAAATTGCCAATAGGTGTTTACTTCAATAATGGAATATTGAAAGCTCCAATCTTGGGGTGTTCTGATGTAAATAGGAAAACCATTGTAACGAGCGATGCTAGCTTGAAAGGTTTATGGCCTACATTATCCCAAGTCCTCGACAATCTAATAATCAGTGAAAAACTATTCTTTGGTTGAAAACAAGGCATTAGCATGCTATTGGGCACTTTAAACACCTTTATATTTTTCCTTTCGGGATTACGATTTGTGGTCCACACAGTACAGAAACCCGTAATTTTTGTGTTAACCTCAGATAATTCTGCATGCACCATCCTTAGGGTTGCTAGGTGACTTTAGAGTTTGTCAGGTTACCTCAGAGTACTTGCCAGATTTGAGTAACATAGTGGCAGATGGCCTATCGAGAGTACACATGGAGAAAGAGTGGGAATGTGAGATGTGATTGGGGACAGTGAATGAATGTTAATAAATGAGCATGATGGAGCATTGAGAAATTTAAAAAATGTGTGCACCAAAGATGGCCTTCTAAGCATGATTTGAAACCCTACTGACATATTGGAGACAAACTGAACCTTCTAGGTAACCGGTGTTTCCAAGATACCTAGATTATTCCCCTTACCATCTAAGAGAAAGAATAGTTGGCTTGGCGCATGAAAATCACATAGGCAGAAGCCTTCCTAAAACCAGGGTAAGGAATTGCTGCTGGCCTGGTATGAATTGTATGAAAAGTCACAAAGCAAGTGACTGTACTAGGTTCAAGTGATCAAGTCAAGTTCAGGTATAGTCCCCCAGTAAGTCCTGTATAGGTTCCCAACTACCCCTGGTGAAAACTGGCTTTAAGATCTCATCGATAGCGCAAGGAGATTAGGTATGACAGGCTTATACTGATTTTGGTTGACTGTCTCTTTTAGTAGGTTGTTGTGGAAATTGTCCACCTCACAAGTGCTAGTGGAATTCTTGAGGGAGACATTTATAAAGGAAAGAATGTAAGAGATTTGGTGACTGACAACAATAAACTTTTAACTGAACCTGCAAGTTGTCACCAAAATGCTGCTTTATGCTGTCCTAAGGCCTTCGCTATGGTTGAGAGGATATACCATGTAATAAAAGAATGTTTGCAGCTTGCCATGGTCTGAGGCGCTTCGGGAAAAATTGGGTTAAAAATATGCTGTGTGCGTGCTGCATACCACTCCCCATTCAATAAAGCCACTTTGCCCTTCTGTCTCCTTCAAGAGGAGGCATGCAGGAACTAAATTGGCACACTCATCGCCATGGCTGAATCACAAAACGGAGGTCGGTAAGGCAAGAATGGGGTAAAATAAATGATTACCAAAATAAATACAGACTCCTCCATAGCACACACACATGGTGCAATTCAAAAAACCCTAAACCCAAATCAGAAATCTCCCCCCCGCCCCACCCCCCCCCCCCCCCCCCCCCCACCCCCGATATAAATATTATCGTTGGGGCGAAATGTAACAACTAAAAAATGTGCATAAACAGACCATAGACTGGATTTGCCCACCCAGATGAGTGAACCCCCATCTCTTCCCCTCAAAAAAAGACTACGTTTTAGACCAATGCGGGAAAGTTAGAAAGTGGGTGGTGAATATCCTTGAGGTTTAAAGATTTTGTCCTCTCCTTACTACGCTTCTGGAGACCATCTGAACTGAAGTCACATTTTCCCTGCAAATAATCTCTGCTCTTTGCAGAATTTACACTGTTTGTATTTGGGTTACAGTATTAGTTTTCTCGATCTCATAATTATTTTCTGTGGGAGAGAGATGTGTTGTATTTTTCCCCTTTCCTTCTTTTTTCCCTGTGCTCTTTTGTATGTTACCCTTTCTGTAATAAGATGAAATGATGAAGTTGAGACAAGGTGTAGCATTAGAAGGATGCTTTGTTGATAATATGGTAAGTATCAAGGGGGAATCCCACCAGAAGCAGCTCACTTGCTGCTCAGCCTGACTCCAACTGATCCTCACGCTCACACACAAGCATTCCAACACTCCATTCTCACACGCACCAGCATTTCTACTCGCATTCCACTTACAGAATTTTTGTTTCTGTTTAAAAGGGGGAAGGTGATGTAGTGGACTAGTTGTGGGTCTTGCTGCTCAGCCATAAGTGGAATGTGAGTAGAATGCTGGTGCGTGTGAGAATGGAGTGTTGGAATGCTTTTGTGTGAGCGTGAGGATCATTTGATAGAATGATGGACCCTCATTTATACATATTATTCCAACAGATTCCCCTGACGAAGTACCTGTCATGGGTACGAAATGCATTGGGAAAAGCTTTAATATATATGGATTTATGAGCTTGATAAATTTCACAATGTGAATTTCAACATTGGGAATTGATTAAATAAATCAAAAGATAATTTGAATCTGATGAACTTTATTTTTTGAAGACTTCGACAATTATTGGTTTTACACGATTTGCAACATGAGATAGATCGCAGTGTCGATCCTACACAGCAGCGCCCAGAGGGTCGCTCCCAAGTTAAAGGGAACGTTTTTTTCTAATAATAATAAAGGCCAGCTTACTTACCTCAATGATCTCCGGACCTTCTTACTTCATTTGGCGACAAGTGGACTAAGCTGCGCTCAGCACCCACCAGCCAAATTTTGACATTTCTTCAACTCCTTTTCGAACCTCTTTTTCGAGCCTCCTTTTCATCGCTCTTCCACGCAGCTGCTCAAAGCGGAGGACCCTTTTACGCTGCACCTGTTCCATCTGCATGAACCGCACTTTCTGTAGTTTTGGGCAGGTTTGCGGCTGCGAGTTGATGACGTCACTCTCCTCGGCATTTCCCTTGCGACGCTCCATCGCCTAGCCACGCAAGACGCTTCCTGGCGCTAGTACTTCATCACACTTCACATAAGCGTCCACACGCAGGCGGCCATCTTTTGCTTGGTTTATTATGGTTACTATGGTAACCCAACGCTACGAAGACACAACTGGTGCTTTTTCATGAGCTGTCTCTCCTAAGCCATTGTGATCTCTCTCATCGATCCCAGGTAGGATCCAGCCTGCACGCTTTCTTGGTGACAGGCACACCCTTTCAATTTAATTTTACATTTTACAATTTTATTTGTTTAAGCCTTCAAATTCAGTGATAGGTTTACCGTGCCATATTACTTCAAGTTTTTACGCAAAATTTAGCCTGGAACTGTGAATATCGGTGACGGGCTCACTTTCAAAATCCACATTTTATTCTTTATCGCATGTTGTCAACTGTAGTGAATGTTATTTAAACTATAATTTTATTTACAGCACTACATTCTTCACATTGTATTGGTCATCTAATCCTATATTATGGCTACTTCTCAACAATTTGCGCGACCTCCTCCCTTTTTACAACAACCTGGCAAACCCAGTATTCCATGGCTTCAATGGGTAAAAGCTTTTGAGAACCACATTGTCCCTTGCTCACTTTGCCACTGGATTCAAGCAAGCTGGGCTGAAGACGTCTGGAATGCCAGAAACCGGTCCTCTGAAGCTTGTTTCCGGTCCAGGGAAGACATGGCTTGGCAGTTCGGGCTGGACTGTTCCCAGGAGGCACAGGGTCAGACTGATTTGCATATAGCCATGTCTGAACTGGGGTGGCAGAGTGGGCTAAAGAACGGTGATGGATTAAACCCAGATCTTTTGACTGGGTGTGAGTGTTTGATTGATTCAGATGCTCCGTCCATCACCACCCCATTTTTGTACCGCTTTTGGCCGCCATAAGTGTGGCAGGGTATGCTCAGACGTGAGTCCCTTGCTCACTTTGCCACTGGATTCAAGCAAGCTGGGCCGAAGACGGCTGGAATGCCAGAAACCGGTCCTCGGAAGCTTGTTTCCGGTCCAGGGAAGACATGGCTTGGCAGTTCGGGCTGGACTGTTCCCAGGAGGCACAGGGTCAGACTGATTTGCATATAGCCATGTCTGAACTGGGGTGGCAGAGTGGGCTAAAGAACGGTGATGGATTAAACCCAGATCTTTTGACTGGGTGTGAGTGTTTGATTCAGATGCTCCGTCCATCACCACCCCCTTTTGTACCGCTGAGAACCACATTGTTGCCATCGATGCTGTCAAGTTTTCTCAGGAACATAAAGTCGCAATTTTGTATGGTTGCTTAGGACTTGCTGCACAACATGTCTTAGAAAATTTACCTAAATTTCCTACACCTGCGGGAGAAGCTGGTGATGCTGAACATTGGGATTCCTACCAAGAAGCATTATCTCGCCCAGCGAAACATTATGACCAAGAGTCAAGCATCATGCTTGAAAGACACAATTTCTTTAGGAGAGAACAACGTGAAGATGACTCTGTAGAGGAATACATTGCGCAGTTGCGACTTTTAGCTCCAACTTGTGAGTTTGAGGCGGATCCTGACATTTATATTTGTGACCAATTGGTTTTCTCTTGTTTTTCAAGAAAGATTCAAGAACGCCTCCTCGGTTGCAGAAAACCTTCACTCCAAGAAACACTTGATATTGCTAAGAGCATTGAGAGATCTATCATCACCTCCAAGGCCCTTCAACATGATCAATCTCTCAACTCTTTCAAAACTCCTGCGCAAGACATTGTTAATTCGGTCAATGCTGTCTCCACAAACAAACCTGTTAGACAATTTGTTAAAAAAGGGAACACTTTTTGTTACAGATGTGGATCCAAATCACATCTGGGTAACTACCCCATGTGTCCTGCTCTTGGAAAAAGGTATTTTCTATGCAAAAAAATAGGTCATTTTCAAGGCTCATGTAGATCGTCCAAAAGACCTACGAGAGTTAACAGCATTGAGTACTCTGAAACCATTGATGATTGTACAGATCATTTTCAAGATATGATTGTTTCAATTGAGTGTTACTCTATTTTTCTCCTCATTGTGATAAAGGTCCCATAGGAACTGCATTCTTTGGAAATATAGAGATTCCTATCATGGCAGATTCTGGCTCTCCTACAACCATTTTATCAGATGTCATGTTTCTTGAGAAATGGCAAGGATCCATTACATTATATCAAACCGACATCAACCCCAAAGCGTTTGGTGAGTTTGAGATAGATATGTTGGCTTATTACAATTCAAGAATAGAATGTTTAGGGAGGTGCATTTTTACAAAAGTATATGTTGTGGTTAGGGGACGCAACATCATTGGTTGGCAAGATCTAGCCGAAATGGGACTACATCTTATTCCAGGCTCTGATAACCCAAATACCCTCGATGATCCTCCTCAGGGCTACAGTCCTGCTGGCTCTAGGAATGATCCACATCCCAAAACTGATTGCCATTTGTCACAAACTACACTTTTGATCTCAAAGGTTCTGGATAAATTCCCCAGGCTTTGCTCCAACAAATTAGGAGCCGTCAAAGGTTTTCAACACCAGATTGGACTTAAGTCAAACGCTCAACCCTTCGTTCATAAGGTACGTCCTTTGCCCCTTAGTGCGAAGGATGAACTCGAGTCTTTATGTGAGGATGGTGTCATTGCTCCTTGCAACTCCTCAGAATGGGTTTCTCCCATCGTTGTCATCCGGAAAAAATTTGGAGAAGTCAGATTATGTGCAGATTTGCGTACCTTGAATAAAAACCTCTTAATTGACTGCCACCCCGTCCCAAAATTCACGAACTTCTAGCTAACTTGGGGGGGGGGGTTAACATTTTTCTCTGTCGTTGACCTGCGTTCAGCTTACCACAAGATACCTTTAACTGTAGATTCCCAAGAGTTCACCACTTTTGTCACACCATTCGGAGTATACAAGTACCTTAGACTTCCTTTTGGCCTGGCCTCTGCAGCCAGTGTTTTTCAGAAAAAAAAAATCTTTTTTGAAACATGCCAGGCCTACCAGGACGATATTTTAGTTTATGATGATGACTGGGAAACACACTTGAGTAATTTATTTTCAGTTTTTTCCAAAATAAATGAGTCCGACATGACAATGGGGCTGACAAATGTAAATTTGCCACACAGCAATTGGATTATTTGGGCCATACTTTGTCTCCAGAAAGGAATTAAGCCTAAGGTGTCCCTTATCAAAGTCACCAGCCACACTTCTTCTCAATTCAATTCAAAAATGCTTTATTCGGTATGTAAAAATACAACCATATAGCAACAGACATAGTAACAAACAACATACATATATATCAGATTTTTAAGAATACATTTCCGCTAAAATATTTGCAAAATGTTATCAAAGGTAAAGCACAAATGATTATAAAATTATTTCTACGTGCAATACAATATAGCGGCATTCATCTGATATTGATATATGTGCAAAGTAGCCAAATAAAGTGCGAATGTTAATTCCGTTGTTACTAAAGTGCAATGTACATTTAGCAGCACAGAATCAAATGCTTAAAAAAATCGAAGCTAGATCATAACTATATCATAATAAAGTGCAAGTGCAATGGCCTACTTTCATTGCTCAGAGAAATGATAGCAGCAAGTATACAATATTCATATATGTGCAAATTAGCATGATAAAGTGCAAGGTGTCAATAGCATCGTACCAAAAATACACAATACGTTTAGCAGCACAAATTTCAAGTACTTAAGAATGATAAAGTGCAAATGCTATGGCCTATTTTCAGTGCTCAGAGAAACGATAGCAGCAATTATACAATATTCATATATGTGCAAATTAGCATGATAAAGTGCAAGGTGTCAATAGCATCACACCAAAAATACACAATACGTTTAACAGCCCAAATTTCAAGTACCAAAAAATGATAAAGCATTATTGAATGAGTTCATATAATAATTGACTTTCTTACAGAAATACATTTTAAAATATAGGTGGCCACATGGAAACATACATCTGGGGTCTCTAGATTGAACGCGTATTATATTTTAAAAAGATGGGTTTCAAATAAAATTTTCTATAAAAAGTGTTAAAGTTACAGGATAACATAAAGTGACAAGTGTTCTGCTTAGATTTACTGTCACAAGGACAGAAACAGGTGGCGGGTTTCTTAACCACGGGAAAGGCCACTAAATGGTGCACAATTCCCAAGCGGAGACGGGTCAATACAAAACGGTGTGAGTTAGTACTAACAATGCTAAGATAATGTTGGAAGCCTTCATTAATATTGTATTCCAGATAGAGATTGAACGTACTTTGTTTTGCATATTTTTCCGCTCTAATCCCAGCCGTATGTTTAAGGAATACGTTTTTAAGCTCCCGCTTTGATGGTACAAAGTTAGTTACAGGGTCTTTAAAGATGTTTAGGCCGTAAAGTAACTTATACCAATATTGTATATGATTTAACCAGGGAATAGTTGATCGACGATCAAGTTTGATACAGTCATTAATTACATGCTGTGTAAACTTTGTCTCCTCCTTTGCCCAAATTGAGCGCCAAAGGGACAAAGGACGTAAAACAATTAAATCATTAACATAATTCATATTAAGTTCCCTGTGTGTTAATTCAATTGAAGCCGTAGCCGGCACACTGATTAAACGTTTTAAGAACACATTTTCCTCACGTTGAATTAATTTGGCACTCCGTGCATCATATCCCCATACTCCGGCTCCGTATATGGCTGAAGATATACATCTTGCGTTAAATATAGATATCATTTCATAAATTCTACGACCCCCCTAATTTTGCAGCAAATCTAAAAATACAACTTGTATTCCTAACCATTTTAAAAAGGACACTTTTTTGTTCATTAACCCATCTTCCATCTCCTGAAAAGGTGATACCTAAATAACAGAAACTACTGACAGATTCTAGTCTCTCCCCTTCTAAAAAGAAGGGCTTACATTTTCTCTGTTTTTTACCACATACCATTGTAACCATCTTTCCCTTATTAACTTTCAACTTCCCATTTTCAATAAAAAGATGGAATTGAAATTCTCACAAAGACTCCCTTCGATAATTCTTAGAACTAGCAGAATATTATGCCCGTTTTGTCAAAGGATATGCACAAACTGTTGAGGCATTGCGTGCTCTCCTTCGGAAAGGCTCTAAATTTGATTGGTCTGAAGAAGTTTCGTCTGCATTTGATAGTTAAAAAACTCATTGTGGAAGCACCTGCTCTACATCCTGTCCATGACTCTTCAAAGTGTTTTATAATCGTTGCACCAGTCTCACGGGGTTGGGGGCGGTTCTTGACTAGTGGGTTTCAGGAAAAGAGCACATCATAGTGTTGTATCTTGACTCCCATGTTATGCCTCCCCTCTATGTGGAATCCTCATGTGATGTCACTTCACAGAACGTTGGGAGTCAAATAGCCACGGTTGGCTGGCTGAGCAGCATGCTGGCTGCTCCTGGTGGGGTCTCCCTGTGGTCTTGTTCCTATCTACTTATCATCTTGTAACTATCCTGAAATAAATCATCTTTAAACTACATGATAACTTGTGGACTTGATCATTACACATAGCCTTTTCTTCAAGGATGCTTAAACCATCTGAGACCCATTAGGGCACCATTGAACGCGAGGCTCTTGCGGGTGTATGGGCAATTGAAAAGTTCAAAAATTGCATTAGGGGTCGTGAATTCGAATTGTTCAGACCAGAAGCCTCTTACGCAGTTGCTTAATGGTAATGGGATTGACAAAGCGTCAGCCAGATTGGTTAGACTGCTTTCGAAATTACAAGCATTCCACTTTTCTATTAAACACATTTCTGGAGGTAGAAACTTCAGGGCTGATTGCCTTTCACGTATGGCTTTTCATGATCCCTCAAGTTGAGAACTTAGAAGATACAGAATGTGTGGTTGCTGCTATTGATGGTGTTAAGCTATGTCCCAGCATTACTGAACAATCCTGGTTGGAAAGATAACAAGGATGAAAATCTCACTTATTATATTGTGAAGGGTTGGCCAGAAAATAAGAAACTTCCTAATGAGTTGAAAGCTTTTGCCATGGTAGCATCTGAATTATCCCTGGTTAATGGCATGGTCATGAGACATGATTTCTTTGTCCCCCCGTCCAGTCTCAGGAATAATATCCTAAAATTTAGCACCAAGGTCATCTAGGGGTTTCAAAGACTTCACAACTCATTAAGTTGTACTATTGGTGGCCATCCCTAGAATCTAAGGTTACATTTCACATTGATTCACATCCTGAATGTCTCTTATCTGATAAAAAATTGAAAGTTATGAATACACCCCTACACCCTGTCCCCTTTCCCATTAAACCTTGGGACAAAGTTGGTTTAGACTTTTCTGGACCTTATGATCTCTTGCCCCATGGACTTGAATCTCTTACTTTGTTAATTGACTATCACTCAAAATGATGGATTTATCACATTTTGTGAGTCACCCAATTCCACCAATGCCATTACATTTTTGAAGAAGATGTTTTCTGTAGAAGGCTCGCCATCTGTTATAGACTCCGACAATGGCACTCACTTTATCTCCCAAAAGTTCAGTTCATTTTTAACAGTGTGTGATGTCAAACATGTTAAGGTCGCCCTATACTCGCCAAACTTCAACGATTTGGTCAAAAGGGCAAACAGACTAGTTAAGGACGACATTCAAACAGCTCTTTCCTCCCATCATGATGTACAGGATTTCCTTGAAGCCAAGTTGTGATCTCATGATATTTCTCCTCATTGCCCCACAGGTGCTTCCCTAGTCTCCCTCTTAAGGGGTAGAACTGCTCACACAAGTGTGTGTCTTAATTGGTTACTCAGTAAGCACAACAAGAGTATTCATTGCAATGAAGATTTGACATCTAGAGTTTTATAAAAGCAAAGACTCATGAAGTCCGCTCATGATGCTGCAAACATTTTTAAAAGTCTAGAATTGAGAGTGGGTGATTGGGTCCTCGTTAAAAATCCCAAAAAAGTGTCAAAAAGTTTATCAAAATTTTCCCCTCCAGTGCAAGTCACTGGTGTTAGCAGGGGCTCGGCTTACTTGGAAATAAGGGTTGGTGGAACAAGAGATCGCTGGTACACCTTTCCGACTCACAAGCTGGTTCTTTGCTTAAATTATCTAAACCGAAATTGGAGGATTCTGATTGGACTCAGTGTCCAGCGTCCGTCATTGAAAATTCCTCCACCTCTCGGTGTTCCATTGTACATTCCAGACCGGCGTGTGTTTCTGCCCCTGGTTCTGTGGTGACCACTGCTGACACCTATTCTTTACCACCGGAATTGGGAGTTTGTTGTAGAAGATTGCCTTCCAAATTGAATGACTATGTTTTGTCATGATTCTGTATTATTTATTTTATTTATTTTTTAGTAATAGCATCATCCTTACTTTCTCGTTTTCTATTTTTTCTTTCCACTTTGTTCTTTATGGAGAGGGATATGTTGTAAGGTTTAGTCATTGTGAGCATCCTCGTGGCAGGATCTGAGCTCGAGGATGCTTCGCTCTTGTTATGTATCTATTTGAATATGGTTCTGCAATCTGATGCTGAACGCTGTGTGCCAGGGTTCTGACAACGTTACTCAGTTGTCAGAGATCCTGGTATGCGGCAGGAGCATTTGGTTGGGGGTGCTGTTGAATAATAAATAAAGAACAGCTTACTTACCTCAACGATCTCCGGACCTTCTTATTTCACATGTTATTTCTTATTTTGTTTCTGTGACAAAACGTGAGGTCTTGTGTTCTCCTACACTGAATTATGTGTGACCTACTCTGAGGTCATGATGCAAAGGTTTGTGATGTCATCGCTGTTCCAGTGTTATCAGCACCACAAGGACAAATCTGCCTTTTGAAACTGCCCAGCAACTCTTTGCTGGGACTGGATCTCTAATAATGGGAGGGGGTGGGATGGGGTTACAAAATCTGCACCTCTCCAATGGAGAAACAAGATGTAAGTCACTTTATGTCCTTGTAAATATAATTAAATTCTGACCGGAGTGGTTTCTTATATCCATGTTTGTCTTGTTGCAGAGCGGACAGCTGAGGCAGATATGTGGCACTCCCTGCAGAGGACACCTCCAGCAGGTTTTTATTCCTATTACATTAACCCGGCCCGCTTTGCCACTCGGGCTGGCACACGTACTGAGGCTGGGGAATTCAGGCTGCCAGGAACCCCTATGGCAAGTGGATTCCTATGGGTTCTCAGCTGGCTTCAGAGGCGTTCGTCCCAAGGACCTCAGCAGAAGAAGAGCCTTCTCTCGCTACTTGCCAGCCACTGCAGTTACGTCACTGGACAGCGGGTCCGAAGGGCCCAGCAGATTGGACAACTCTACAGCAACATCTACTCTGAACGGTCCCGCAAGAGTCTTTTCAGCTGCTTGTGGCGCAGGTTCCGTGGGCGTCAGGGTGGCGCCTGCAAGCTGATGGCTGCTTTGACGGGGGTCTTCATATGGGAAGAGGAGAGAGTGAAGATGGAGGAGATTCAGAGGTAATGCTGTCAGTTTCTACTGGGTCTAATGGGACAGACCCCCTTGCTATCCTTATACCCAACACCATAAAACCTTTCATTTCACACTATGTACAGCATGTCACACAGTTCACCTTTCAAAATAGTGGAACTCTGCAGTCTGAGAAAGAAAAAAAAATGTAAGACACAAAATGACTTCTGACCTCTGTCTCTGAACACATAGCAAATGTGATGGAATATAAACAATATTTAAAGGCATCTTTATTGTTGCTTCAATTTCTGAGTGAACAGAACACCTGTTATTAGAAATGGGGGCCTCTAGTTGGCAGAGGTAGGTACCATTGTCCAAGTAGGGACCCTCCTTCCTAGTCCGGATAAGGGGGTACACTTCTAAAATACCCCCTTGGAAGCTTGGCACAAGCAGACAGGCTTATCTTAGAGGCATTATATAAAGCATTTGTGCACATACAGTAATACAGTGAAAACAGTATAAGTGGACACCACACCAGTTTAGAAAAATAAGTAATCATTATCTAAACCAAACAGGACCAAAACGACAAAAATCCACACTACAGTTATAAAAATACGACTTTCAAAAGGTAGAAACTGCTCTGTTCAAAGCAAATTGTAGATGCAACACTTTTCACACAAAGTACCTTGGATGCGTCACGCTCACAAACTAAAACTGTCACAGGGAAGGTGATGCGTTGGTTCCTTATGCCCAGGGAAGGTGGTGCGTTCGTTCCTTACTGAAGGGGAGGTGATGCGTCTGATTCTTACTGTGTGGGGAGGTGATGCGTGGGTTTCTTACTGCGGCCCCGGTTTCTTGCAGGCATGGTGCCCAGATATGATGCGTGAGGATTGGGGATGAGTCGGCTCTTGCAGCAGAGGTCCAACGATGCGTTGATTCTTGCAGCGGCACAGCCGGGCTTGCGTCTGAATCAGTGCGTGGTCTCGGACTTCGTAGAACGGTGCACTCGATGCAGCGGTTCTCGAACTGTGGTCAGGCGCTTTGTCAGTGTCTTTGGCGATGCGTCGGAAACAGGTGCAGATGCGTCGCGCTTCTCTTAGTTGCATTGCTTTTCCAGCTCCCAAAGGCAGGAACAACCTCCAAAGGCCCAGAACAGCGGCACACACCTCTTGGCAGGTCAGAACTCCCAGTTAGGAAGCTCATGAGACGTCGGAACAGGAGACAAGCTCTCCTTCAAGCCCTTGGAATCTTCCTCAAGCAGGGGACACAGCACACAACAAAGCCCTTGTCCTTTCCTTGGCAGAAACAGCCACTGCAGGCCAACCCCAGACAGAACACAACAAAGGGGAAAGGGGCAGTGCTTCTCCTCAGTTTCTCCAGCTCTTCTCCTTGGCAAAGGTTCCTCTTGAATCCCAGAAGTAATCTAAACGTCTGGGCCCCCCTTTATAATACAAAATCCTTCGTTCTCTGGAGGCAGAGAGTGTCTTTGCCCCGTCAGAACCAGTTCTCTCCTCTCTGGTAAAGCTGCCCGGCAGGAGGTGGAGACAGCATTGTCCAAGGCAGACCAGGCCCATTCAGGTGTGAAAGAAACCTCCTCCCCCCTACTACGAATGAAGCCCAGGTCTATTCAGCCCAACCTCAACCTGGAAAGGCAGGAGACACCTTACACCCCCCTGTGGCTGTCTGAACAGAATGCACATCCCCAGCCCCTGCCGCTCCACAGCCAGACAGTCAATATTCAAACCTAGCAGAGGCACACTGGATGGCTAAGTGAGAAAATACCTATTTTCTAAAAGTGGTATTTTCAAACCAGAATGTAAAAATAATCCTTACTAAAAGATGTGTCTTTAGATTCTGATTCAGGCATACTAAACTCCATTTTCCTATCATGTTCCCGTGGGCAGTTATGCAGATAAGATGGTATAAGTAAACTCCCCATTCTATCCTATGTGACAGATAGCCATTCAATATTGAAAAACTAAATTGGCAGTATTTCACTATCGGGGCATCCCACACACATCCTGCATAAACATGCACATCATGCACAGGCCTGTCCTACCTTTCACATACACTGCACCCTGCCCATAGGTGTACCTTGGGCCTACCTTAGGGGTGACTCACACGTAAGAAAAGGGAAGGTTAGGGCCTGGCAAGTGGGTGGACTTTCCAGGTCGACATGGCAGTACAAAACTGCGCACAGACACTGCAGTGGCAGGTCTGAGTTATATTTACAGGCTGCTCATGTGGGTGGCACAATCAGTACTGCAAGCCCACTAGCAGCATTTGGTTTACAGGCCCAGGGCACACACAGTGCACTGTACTGGGGACTTAATAGTAAACCAAATAAGCCAATTATGGAAACACTAATCCATGACGACAGTTTACAGAGGGAGCACTTGCACTTTGGCACTGAACAGCAGTGGCAAATTGCCTAGCAAATTTAGACCAGCAAAACGAAGTCCAACACACAGCAAACACACAGGAGGCTAAGGCAAAAATATAGGGGAAACCCACGCCAAGGATGCCTGGTTGAACACCTGTTCTTTATCTGCTCACCAGACCTGCGAGTAGACCCTAAATATACCTTGCCCTGATAAAATCTGATTCACCATAGCGAGTGGATTTCTCAAGGCCTGACAAATGCCCCATTCACTTTAGTACCTTCATAAATCATATAAATGCATAAATCAGAATCACAGGACACAATATAGCCTGATTTCAAAGTTGAAAATTGTAAAGTAGTTTTTCAAGATGGCTGCTATTCTTGGTATAGACTTTTCTGACATGCATGTTAACTATCAAGTTCTTCCAAAATCCTCCAACAAAATAAATTAAAAAAATATATGGCATCCGATCATGCATGATCAATATATGTGGACCATGATCCGTTTAAGGTCTTGTGACTGGTAGCTAGCGAAAGTGGCAAAACTTAATACAAGGTGTTGACCAACAATGCATAACACAGCAAAACACATGTGATGGACCATGTATATATGTGTAATATGCAAATTGTTACGTCATTCAAGCCAAGTGAGCAATTCATAAAAGTAAAACCATATTATATGCTTAGCTGAGAATGTTCATATCATGAGAAGTCAAGACACTCTGGTACTCCAAAATAAAAACCATTAAAAAAAAATTAAAATGAGGGTTAATAACCTCCGCACTAAAGAAGCTGCGGAAAAGAAGCCGTAAGATGTATTACACAAATTCCAGAAACACATTAACTGAGATGTACTGCCATTTCCTCATCAGAATTAAATCCCTTTGGGATTGAAGTATCAAAATTCAGAATAAATCCGAACTCCAATCTGCTTAATTGTCTCTCTCTATTACTTCCTTTAATATTGGATTCAGTTCTATCCAATACCAGAAACTGAAGTAAATGTTTTGAAAATGCCATTCCACAAAGTGTCTAGCCACCAGATATTGCTTATCATTGTGGTGAATTTGCCTGTAGGTGCTCCAGGACCAGTTTCGTAGGCTTATGAATTGTGCTTCCTTCCTATATACATCTATTTACAGGGGCAAATCAAACCATATACTCAGTCAGAATTACAGGCTAGAAACTTTCTGATCACAAACTCTCTGGGTGTGTTAGGAAAATAAGCTTGGACATACTAGACTTATTCTTACATGCTTTACACTGCTTACAGCAGGAAAAAAATAAAATCCTTACATATACCTCTGCTTGAACTCTTGTAAGTAATCATATTGTGACTTGCGTTGTCCTGCAAAGATCGATTTTTTCTGTATGTAGTTTTGGGAACAGACCCCACATATTTGTTTAAGATATCATCAGTATTCAAAATGTGCCAGTGTTTCTTGAGACTGTTCCCTACCATTTAGATTTATTGGAAAAAGTGGTGATAACTCTTACAGTGCCTTCCTCATTGGTCTCGGATATAATACCAAGATGTAATGAATCCTGTCTAGGGACCGGCTTAGCTTTTTCACTTGCCTTATTAATTGGCTTTTGGCTACATTCTTGTAGTATCTTCGCAATAAATAATCCATGATGTAATTAAGTAAAAGTATTTATTCATATACAATGAGCATGTCTGGTACGATCTTAAGGCCGAAGTAAACTGACATACTAAGAAACACATAGCATTCCATTACAACTACTCTAATGGAACATGGAACTATGCACATTTAAATAACTACAATGCATTTAAAGAGATATCCTACATTAGATCCATAACACTACAATGCATTTAAAGAAATACAAAACATAAATGCATAACACTAACATACTACATATCTTCCCCATTTAATAAAATTTTTGAAAAAATAAATAAAAAGAGCATTAATAAAATATAAATTCTTTGTATTTACCAGGTAACTTAACAGATCTTCCAAATGAAGATTTTTTTAACAGAATATTTTTCTAAGGGAACTGAAACTTCAATATCATCATTGTGAATATAATTTTCATTAACAATGTTACTATCATTAGAATTTGAAGTTGAGTCATGAAAAGATTCCTCACCCTTCATATCCAAACACCAAAAATAATGATTGGGTCTAGAAGTTGGAACAGAATTTAAGTCAGCGAGAGCATGTGCATCACTAGGATGTGCAAAGGCTAAACGTCTCATATGCCATTTTTCACCATTATCCAAAGTGACAGAATTGTGATGAATTTTTGTAACTTTTCTTGGAGAACTGAATTTGCTTTGACCTTTTGGAACTTTCCGTGCATTCTTTACACAAACCCAATTACCAACTTGTAAATTAACTGGTTTGGATCCATGTTTTGAATCATGATATAACTTATTCTTTATATGTGAAGAATCAATATTCAATTTAATTTCATTGGTGTCATAAAAAAAATGTATTTTCTTTTCATCCAACCCGGATTAGTTTTAGATAAAGGAATTCTACACCTCATAAGAGAAAATTGACTTTTACCAATTGAAGGATGTGGTGTTCTAAACGCCCATAACATTTTTTTAAGTTCACACTCCCAAGAGAGTTTAGATTTGACACACAATTGTAATGTACTTTTAATGACTCTATTAAGCCTTTCCACAGTACCATTGCAAGAAGGATGATAAAGTGGTGTTAATTTATGTTTGATACCATTAGAAGCGAAAAAGGATTGCATTTCCTTAGATTTAAACTGTACACCATTATCAGTTAAGATGGAAGATGGAAATCCTTCCTGTACAAAAATGTGTTCTAAAAAATTGACATTAGCTGTGTTGATTTTGTCAACAACTTTAACCTCAAACCATTTAGAAAATAAATCAATTCTAACAATGATATACTTTAAAGTATTATCAAACCAATTAATAGGACCCATAATGTCCATGGCTAAATCTCTTCCCATGGAAGATTTGGAGAAGAAACTTCTCCCATTGGCGGATTAAAAGTGTTCTTGGATTTGTCTGATGCTTCACAATTAACACAAGATCTAACAATTTTTTCAATGTATAAATCCATGCCTGGCCACCAATATTGATCTCTTACTCTAGATTTTGTTCGACAAATGCCAGGATGCCCTTCATGAGATAACTGTATTATTTGATTTCTCAAAGATGCAGGAGGTATAATTTTGTCACCTCTAATGAGGAAATGATCAGAAATTGAAAGTTCATCTCTGACTTCCCAAAAACCTCTTAAATCATCATTAAGATCCTTTTTGGTAAAGTTACTCCAACCATTTAACATCTTAGATTTAACATCATGCAAAATATTGTTATCAGAATCCGCTTTAAACCACTGTTATTCAGAAATGCTGTCAAAAATGTTGTCATTAGAAACAACGTTTGCAACTGAGAAATCATTCCAAACATTTTGATCAGATTCAAAAATTGGTAGAGAAAACCTACTTAAAAAATCCGCTATAACATTTTTTGCTCCCGGAACATATCGAATTTCGAATAAGAAATCTTGCAAGCGCATAGAAAGTCTCGCAATTCTGGCAGTAGCCTTAAATAGACAATCAGTTGTAAGCAATTTGGTAAGTGGTTTGTGTCCGTTCTTACACAAAAGTGTTTTCCCCTAATGAACTTTCTAAAATGCTCCAATCCCCAAACAGCTAAAGTTTCCCTCTCAATCACGGAATACTTTTCTTCGGTAGGAGTTAAGGATCTTGAAGCGAATGCAATTCAAAAAAGAAGAGTAAAAAAAATGTCCAGTATTCGCAGTACAAAAAAAAATATATCCCATCCTCGTCGCCAAAAAGATTGTAGTATCTTCGCAATAAATAATCCAGGATGTAATTAAGTAAAAGTATTTATTCATATACAATGAGCACGTCTGGTACGATCTCAAGGCAGAAGTAAACTGACTTACTAAGAAACACATAGCATTCCATTACAACTACTCTAATGGAACATGGAACTATGCACATTTAAATAAGTGCAATGCATTTAAAGAGATATCCTACATTAGATCCATAACACTACAATGCATTTAAAGAAATACAAAACATAAATGCATAACACTAACATACTCCAATCCTCTCTCTGAAACGTAACGCCATATTTTTACGTTTGGATTCAAAGGCCTCAGATGTACTACAATTCCTCTGAGCCCGTAAAAGCTCTCCATATGGAATACAGTAGATCATGTTAGCAGGGTGTGCACTAGTTACATGAAGGCGACGTATCTGCTATTTTCTTTCGAAACAACTTGGCCTCCAATTTATTACCGACCACTGTTATTTTTAAATCCATAATTCCTGTACTGACTTTACTTGTATGAGCAGTAAACTGTCAATTCAAGTCATTCAAGCTTTTGATGAAATCCATGGCAGACTTTTCACTACCTCTCCATATTACAAATATGTCATCAATAAACCTTGCCCAGAGCACTACTTGCTCTTCAGAGCCACTGATGTTACTGGCCAGCAGCTCCTCCCACCAGACCATGAACAAATGTGCTTTGCTGGCGGCAAAGCAGGTGCCCATCACAGTGCACTTTGTCTGTAAAACCCATTGTTGAAATTTCATGGTTATGGGTTACCAGAGATGAATATTCCTCAGATTTTTCACTATTAATAACTTTGTGCCGATTAATCTCCACAAACCTTTCCAGACCTATTCCTCTTTCTACATTGGCACAGTATGGAAAGTATTGCAGTGATTGGTGAAGGGGTAGCAAAGATAAAAATGGGGAGGTCCCAAAACATGTTTGGGCACCAATGCATTTTTCCATAGGCTCTGTACTTGTGCGTAGCGGCTAAACACCCAGTTGGATTTCGATTACATTTGGCAAGATTACACAATATGGTGCGCGGATGATCCTTTTGAGTACTAGAGGTAAGTGGAGTACGTCGTTTTTTAAGATACAAAACATTGTAACTTGCTGATGTGGTGTTGTGGTGCTTTCGCGGTATTTTGCAGAAGTGCCGCAATACACATTGATGACAAGCCATTATGTGATTGGCTAATGACTGCCTGTACAAAAGTTAAAAGCATTCATATTGTTTAGGTGCACTTTGGCTGTTTTATGGGTTTTGCCCTTAGATATAGGTAAGTATTAGGTTTAATATTTTTCCCCTACCTATTGCCACTTTATTAATGTGGTAATAGGTAGGAAATAAATCTATAGAAGCTTCTCTATATAAAACAAACAAAACAAATGTACATAGTACGGAGATACTGCCTCAAGAGTACCATGGTACTTAAAATACATTTTACAAATATAGAAGACTATAGTGTATTTTATATTTTTAACATATTTAACATTTAACACTTATAACTTTAACACAACTTACACTATCTACACCTACTACCAAAAATTCGAATATACACCTCATAATCTATATTCCTGGCACATTACATCAACATCCATTTTCCCACTTTCACAATACTTCTGTTTAGAGTACCATACTCCACTATACACCACCCCACTCTGACTCTTCACTCTACGCTATAACACTCTGTGCCACTCATCTGTCACTAGACTATATGCCACTTGACTCTATGCTAATCCTCTGTATGCCACTCCACTCTATGGTAAAAAACTATATGGCACTCCACTCTACCACATTCCACTCTCCACCACTACACTTTAAACCACTCCACTGTATTCTATACACTCTACGTGACTCCGTTCTACGACACTGCACTGTACACCACTACATACCCCTCCACTATACTCCTTTCTACTGTATGCAACTACACTCTGACACTACACTCTACGCTATTCCAGCCAATGCCCCTCCACCCTATGCTACTCCACTGTACACTGCACTGTATGCTATTCCACTGTGCACCAGTTCAGTATACTACACTTCACTCCACTGTAGGATATTATGGTCTACAACTGTCCACAGTATGCAACTCCAATATACACCACTCCACTGTATGCTACTGCAGTCTATGCTATTTCACTGTACAACACGCCACTCACCATACTCCACTCTGTTCCACTATGACGCAATTTCAGTGTATGACACTCTACTCCACTGTAGGCTGTTCCACTCTACACCACTAAACTGTACCTTGCTCCACTGTATGTCACTCCACTGTACGCTATAACACTCTACCACACTACATGCTAAGCCACTCCAAACTACTCTGCTCTCTTCCACTCTATGCTCACCCCAGTCTAATGCCCTCTACACCACTCTGCTGTCCGCTATTCCACTGTACGCAACTGCACTCTCCTCAACATTACGCTATTCCACTGTATGCCACTCCACTCTGTCAGTCCACTCTAAGCTTGTTCACTGTATGCTTTCCTTTATATGCCACACCACTGTAAGCTACTACAAGGAACGCCACAGCAGTTTGACAAGGCTCCACCCCACTCTACGTTACTGTATTGTATGCCACTCCACTGTGTGCCACTAGACTGTAGACTATTCCACGTTATCCAACTGCACTTTACACCACTCCAGTGTAAGCCACTCTTTTATACGCTATTCCAGTATACGCCACTACACTCTCCGGCACTCCACTCTACACTATTCCACTGTACATCACTTCACTCCACGCCACTACTGTCAATGCTATTCCACTCTACACCACTCCATGCTACTCCACTGTACTCCAGTAAACACTATGCTTTTCCACTCTGACACTCCACTGTACACCACTCAACGCTATTTCACTGTACTCCACTACACTCTACCCTACTGCATTTTACACTATTCCACTCTGCTACTGCTCAATACGCTACTCCACTGGTCGACACTGCAGTCTACTCCACTGGTCGACACTTCACACTTCGCTACTCCATTGTATGCCTCTCCTTCACACGATTTCTCTGTATGCCACTCCCTTCTACTACACCGACCGCTATTACACTCTACACCCCTTCGACTTCACACTATGCTACTCCACTGTATGCACTCCACTCTTCACTATTAGACTGTAAGCAACTGCCCTCTACACACTCTACTGTAGCTCACTCTACAAAACACCACTTTATGCTATTCCACTCTACGCCAATGCACTTTAAGCCACTCCACTCTTCGCCACTCCACTGTGTGATACTTCACTGTACCTCACTTCAACTTGCGCTGTTCCACTGTACGCAAGTCTACTGTATGCCACTCCACTCTACGCTATTCCACTTTATGCTACGCCACTCCACGATACACCACTCTAGTGTAACCTATTCCACTTTATGCCACTCTGCACCACCCCACCCCACTCAATTAGACTCTGCGCTATACCACTCTATGCCTCTCAACTCTATGCTACTACAGTTTATACTAGTTTAATGTACACTTTCTCAATGTACTGCGCTTTAGTGTACCCCACTTCACTCAAAGATATTACACTGTATGCTACTCCAGTCTATCCTATTTCACTGTACAGCACTCCACTGTATGCCACTACACTATTCCACTATATACTACTAAACGTTATCTCCCTCTGCTCTATGCCAAACCAGGCTATGCCACTCCTAGCCACGCCACTAAATTTTATGCCACTACGATCTACGCTATACCTATCTATGCTACTCAATTGTATGCTATTCCACTGTACGGAACTTCAGTGTACAGCACTTCACTCAGTTATTACACTGTACGTCAATGCACTACACTTTACCACCCTACACTCTGACACTGCCCTCTATTATACTCTACCATACCTCACTTAACTAAATGACACTCAACAGTGCGATTTGAAATACATTTTTCTTATAAAAAATAAAAGCCATTTTAATGTAATGAAAAGAACAAAGGTTAAAGCCAAGTTATAGTTAGGACTTTATTATTTCTATACAACCCCAACTTAAACTATACAAACTTTAGAAATTCTAAAGTTATAGTTATAACTTAAATTTCTAAATTGTGCATCACACCAGTTATAAATACACTTATAATTTAAGCACCACCTTCAGTTTACTATGTCGTGCACCTGCGCACACAGTCTTGTTGCATTTCTTGCCACACTACATTAACTATAACTTGCCCAATGTAGGAAGCTGTCTCTTTGCAGGATATATCTCATTTTGACATATCATATAAAGAGTCCAGGGGTTCAGTTATAAGTGCTCTTTAAGGGGGGTAGTGTGTTTGATCTGCCTTAGGTTTATCACAGAGGAGTGCAAGACCTCTACTAATATACACAATAGTCAATAAGTAATACACACGCCTCAATAAGGAGAGCCAACCCAATTTATAACTGTAACAGGTACCTTTATATATGCTTAGGCATTGAATCAGTTCGTTCAGGTTAGAACATTTTTTAAGAGAAATACTTTTGAGTTAAAAAAGTCAACAGTGAAATTTGTAGAAGCTGCAATGTTATTGTGACCTTCTGGTACAGCACAGCAACTTACGGGTCCAATCTCCAGAAGTTAAGGTGAGTGGTGGGCAAGGGCCAAGTCAGCACCAGCAGAACACTGCCTATGGCACTAGGGCGGCCGGGTGCAGGGGTGCAAAACAACATTGGATGCCCATTGTTACTCTGAGCATTGGTCTTTGCGAAAAGAGGCTGCAAGTCCCGATTGGGGAGGGGTTGGGGGGGGGGGGACACAGTCTGGCTGACCTAACAGTGGTGCTCAGTCCTCATGATGCTCGGGAATGTAGGTACACTTTTGGTCCTCTTCTCCACGGCCTAGGGGCGACTGATGCAGAAGTGTCCTTAGGCATTAGGTTTTCCTAACAGGGAACAGATGCAGTAGAAGGGGCTATGTGCAGAAGCTGCAGGTGACGGTGGAGAGTTCACTGACTGCGAAACCACGGTGGACTTCGTCTCTAGAAGGCTGGTGTACCACAATGACACAGTCAGGCTTGGGGCGATGGGTACAGTGGTGTTCGAGGCATGTGGGCTGCTGAATTCATATCTGTGCATAGATCGCCGCCTAGTGTTGGGTCCGGATGATTGCACATTGTTGTCCTGGAAGAGTCTTCGAAGTATCACGAGATAGGTGGCTCCTCCCCTGGACTACAGTGCGCATGGGCATCGCCTCCATCCCCAGATTCTTTTTTTCCGCCATTGGGTTCGGATGTGTTTCGGTTCCCTCTGTCGGAATCGTTAGTTGTAAAACGTTTCTAACTCGAGACCAAAAGGTCTTTAGGCTGGGCGTCGGTATCGTTTTCGTTCGGGTTTTGTCTGTTCTCAGCTCCGAACTCTTGCTACCCATCCGCGTGCTCTCGGCGCGAACGGGCCTACTCGACGCTCCAGACATGGAACGGACTCAGTTCAAAAGGTGCCCGGTGTGCACCTCCAAGTATTCACACCTCGATGTGCACCCTGTGTGCAACAAATGTTTGTCACCGGACCATGATGAGGCCAGGTGTATGGCCTGCTCGAAGTTCCGGTGCAAGAAGACTCTCGATTCGTCGGGCCGCTAGACTCCAGGCCCAGTTATCGGCAACCTCGGCGCCCCCGCCGGACGACATCTTTGAAGAATCTGTCGAAGACGACGATGTCATGCGGGTTTCGGACTCTAGCCCCGCGTCTGAGGGGGATGCCTATGACGCGGGAGACGAGGACTTTGACGAAGCCGGCGACGAGGTAGGGGACGACGATGGGGCAATTGCCACCGTGGGGGACAGCTCGGAGGAAGAGCGTCCCCAGACTGACTCAGGGGTCAATCCCCTTCATGCGGCCCAGGTCGAGGGATCGCCTTCGGGCCTTACTCAAGACCTCGTTACTAGTCCAGCAGCCCCGCCTCCGGGCCCGGTCACGGACGTTTCTAAGGCGCCACTCCCGTTAACAAAAACGAAAGTGAAGCCATTGGTATCCACTCCTCCGGTTTCGAAACCGAAAGTGAAAGCTGCACTGGTGCAGAAGGCTCTGGAGGCGTCCACTTCCAAAAAATTCAAAATGGCCGACCTGAAGAGCCGTGCCAAGATGGCTGACCCGAGGGCCTCGGGGTCGACGCCGAAGACGAAGTCGACCGACGCGGCCGCGTCGGCGCCGAAGATGGTCGAGGTCGATGACCCGAAGAAAGCTTCGAAGAAGCGTCAAGGCGATTCCACGGCTCCGCCCGTCGGGGACAAGGACCGTGAAGTGTCGGCTCCGAAGACGTTGCCTCTCGCCGAGCCGACTCCCGACTCGGGGAGATCGCTCAAGCCGGTCAAGCCCTCCACGGCCTTGACCAAGAAGGTCGCGGAGTCCCTGCAACGGATTCGGAAGGACGCTGTGGTTCCCGAACCAGGGGAGGTGGTGCCGAAGCACGCAACAAAGCCCACACAGGCGCAAACGCCTATCCGCTTCACCCTGCCGCCGAAGTCGGCGGCGAAGGCTTTCGCTCCGAAGCATGAGGCAGGTGTGCCCTCGAAACAGGTGTCGACGCCCGAAGCGGCACTGGTGGTGGCGAAGCCTCGGCTCCAGCCGCTTGCAGAGGAAGAGCGTCGAGAGGTCATCATCGACGCCAATACCGGAAAACTGTCTCTCCTCAAAAGGAAAATCACCACGGAGCCGGTGTTGGAACATTTTCGCATTCCTCTCAAACATAAGAAGGGTTCTGCGGGTACTTCGGCCCGATCGAGCCTGCCTCTCCACAAGCTTTAGAACATTCGCCAACGCGTTCCAACGCAGGGGATGGTGACGATGAGGAGGTCGAGTACAACTATCCGGCGTACTCGGATCCGGAGGAGGAACATGAGCCTTGGTCTGCCGGAGGCGACCCGGGCGACCCGCAATCTGGTCAGGAACCGCAGCTCTTTGCTGCAAAGACCTCACCGACGGAGGACTCGGCAGCCTTCAACGCTTTGATTGAGCGAGCTGCAGCTAACCATGAGGTCGAGCTGCACTCAGATCCTGTGGATGTGGACTTTTTGTTTGACACTTTCTCAGTGGCTGAAAAGTCAGTCAAAACATTGCCAATGCTCAAGGGAGTGCTAAAGCACGCGACTGAGGTCTTCAAAGAGCCCACCCGGGCGCGTGTCATCAATCCTCGCATTGACAAAAAATATAAGGCAGCGCCCTCGGATCCAACATACATCAAGGGACACTTGCCACTGGACTCGTTGGTGGTATCCAACGCACGCAAAAGGGCGAACTCGCAGACCACTGGTGACGCTCCTCCCCCAGACAAAGAGTCTAAAATATTTGAGGCCTCAGGGAAACGGATTGCTGCACAGGCAGCTAACATTTGGCGAATCTCAAACACGCAGGCCCTACTTGCACGCTACGATAGGGCTCATTATGACACCCTAGAAACACTGCTGCAACACTTGCCTGACCAGTACAAGGAGGCAGGGGAAATGTTAATTCAGGAAGGAAAGCTCATCACAAACGCTTCCATCAAATGTGCGCTGGACGTGGCTGACACAGCCTCCAGGGCAATCAACACTAGTGTGTTGCTGAGAAGACATGCATGGCTTAGGATATCAGGTTCAAACCGGATATACGAACAACCATCCTGAACCAAACAGTTAATCCTGACCACCTGTTCGGCCCTGAGGTGGATGCGACACTGGAAAAAATGAAGAAAGACACAGACACTGCTAAGTCTATGGGGGCCCTCCAGTCTCATCAGTTTCGGGGTGGTTCCTTTCGCCGCTCCAATACCAGAGGCACCTCAAGGGGTCAGGCATCGCAATCCACACAGTATTATAAAAGTAATACCCAAACCTCATACACCAACAAGGGTAGGGGTGGCTACAGAGGCAACAACATCAAAGGCGGGGGACGTGGAAACAACAGCTCCAGGTCCACCACCGCCAACAAGCAGTGACGCCTTGTCACTGCCCCCCGACCACACAACACCGGTCGGGGGGAGACTCCAGCAGTTCCTGCCCGCGTGGAAATCCATCACCACGGACAGGTGGGTCAAGTCTCTTATCCAGTACGGTTACTGTCTGGAACTTACTTCCACTCCACCAAACATACCTCCAAGAAGCCGTCCTATGTCCGGCGAGCACTTGCACTTGTTGCAGCAGGAAGTTCAGGTCATGCTGCAGAAAGGGGCAATCGAGCTCGTCCCACTGCAAGAAAGGGGTACAGGAGTTTACTCTCTGTACTTTCTAATCCCCAAAAAGGACGGATCCCTACGGCCCATCCTGGACCTCAGGCCCCTCAGCTGGTACATTCTCTCAGAGCATTTCCATATGCTCACGTTGCAGCAGGTACTCCCTCTGCTTCAACAGGGGGACTTCCTGGCTACGTTGGATCTAAAAGATGCATACTTTAATATCCCCCTGCATCCTTCCCACAGGAAGTATCTCAGATTCACGATTCAAGACCAGCACTACCAGTTCAGGGTTCTGCCGTTCGGGGTCACCACAGCGCCAAGGGTCTTTACGAAGTGCCTGGCGACTGTGGCGGCGCATCTACGACGCCAGAACGTCCACGTCTACCCTTACCTGGACGACTGGCTCGTTCAGGCAAAAACAGAACAACAGTGCGCCAACCACGTGTCCCGCACCATTCATCTCCTGCACGATCTGGGATTCTCTCTGAACTACCCGAAATCCCATCTCCAGCCCGCCCACGTACGACGGTATCTGGGCGCGACAATAAACACTCTGGCAGCCACTGCGCAGCCAAATTCAGTGAGAATTGCCAGTATCCAAACGCTGATCCAACGATCCAGACCTCAACACTCGCTTCCAGCGAAAGTGTTCATGCAGTTGATAGGCATGATGGCCTCCTGCATCTCCATTGTCCCGGCACGCGAGACTACATATGCGTCCGCTTCAGGAGTGCCTAGCACGTGAGTGGACTCAGGCTCATGGGCAACTGACAGACCTAGTGTTGGTGAGCGGTCGGGCATACAACTCTCTGCATTGGTGGAATCCACAAAACCTTTGCAAGGGCCGACCATTCCAAGAGCCTGTGCCACAGATCATCCTGACGACGGACGCTTCTCTCCAGGGATGGGGAGCGCATGTACTCCACTACACAGTGCAGGGACTATGGACACTACAGCAAAGGAAGATGCACATCAATGTGTTGGAACTGATGGCAATCTTCATGGCCTTGAAGGCGTTCAAAGTACATCTGTGCAACAAGGTCGTGTTGATCCGGACGGACAACATGACAGCCATGTACTACATTCAGAAGCAGGGAGGCACACACTCTCCGCAGCTGTCTCATCTGGCTCGGAGCATGTGGAAGTGGGCCATTCAGAGGAACATCTTCCTCATGGCAGAGCATCTCCCGGGCAAGGACAACCAGATGGCGGACCTGCTCAGCAGGCACAGCCATCAAATGCACGAGTGGGAGATACATCCATCAGTACTCCAACCGTACTTCCAAAGGTGGGGTCATCCAGAGATAGACCTGTTCGCCACAAAGGAGAACGCAAAATGCCAAAGCTTCGCCGCCAGGTTCCCACACCCGCAATCACAGGGCAATGCGATGTGGATGAACTGGTCAGGCAGATTTGCGTACGCTTTTCCCCCAGCACCTCTGATACCGCTGGTGGCACGCAAGCTCAGGCAGCACTCGATGACTCTCATCCTGGTTGCTCCAACGTGGGCTCGCCAACCGTGGTACACCACGTTTCTGGAACTCTCCGTGATGCCGCATCAAAGGCTTCATCTCACTCCCAGCCTTCTGACGCAGAGCCATGGCGACATTCAGCACCCAGATCCGCAACAGCTCAACCTGGCGATCTGGCTCCTGAAGTCCTAGAGTTTGGCTACCTCAATCTTCCTCCCGATTGCATGGACATCATTCGGGAGGCAAGGAAGCCCACTACTAGAGCTTGTTATGCGGCCAAATGGAAGAGGTTTGTCATTTACTATGTTAACCACAATATTGACCCGCTAGATGCTTCCATTCAAAACATCATTTGTTACCTGTTCCACCTGTATCAATGCAATTTGGCGTACTCTTCCATCCGCATTCACCTGTCTGCTATGGCAGCATACCTCCAGAGTAGGCAACACCTGTCACTTTTTAAGGTCCCTGCTATCAAGGCTTTTCTGGAAGGACTCAAGAGAGTCATCCCACCAAGGACCCCACCAGCTCCAGAATGGAACCTCAATGTGGTTCTTACAAGACTGATGGGTCCTCCCTTCGAGCCACTGCACTCTTGTGAGCTTCAGTTTCTGACTTGGAAGGTTGCTTTCTTAGTAGCAATTACATCGCTACGGAGGGTTAGCGAGTTGCAGGCGCTCACCATCCAAGAACCTTTCTTCCAAGTGCATGCTAACAGGGTTGTGCTCCGCACTAACCCTAAATTCTTACCCAAGGTTGTATCTCAATTCCATATGAACCAGACAATTGAGTTGCCGGTGTTTTTCCAAAACCCAGAGAACCTGGCGGAGCGGATGCTCCACACCCTTGACGTTAAAAGAGCCTTGATGTACTATGTGGACAGGACGAAAGATTTTCGCAAAACCAAGCAGCTTTTCGTTGCTTTTGCCTCACACCACAAGGGAAATGCTATCTCCAAAGCTGGGATCGCTAGGTGGATCGTGAAATGCATTCAAATCTGTTACGCTAAAGCTAAACGCACTCTCACTATCCCACCAAGAGCCCACTCCACCAGGAAGTTGGGGGCCTCTATGGCTTTCCTAGGTAACATTCCCTTAGAAGATATTTGTAGAGCAGCCACATGGTCTACCACACATACTTTCACTAAACATTACTGTGTAGACGTGCACTCCAAACAGCAGGCAGCTGTTGGTCAGGCTGTTCTCAAAGCACTTTTTCAGACTGCTGCAGCTGGCACGGGCGGCCGCCGCTAATGGAGGAACTGCTATGTATTCTATGCACAGATATGAATTCAGCAGCCCACATGCCTCGAACTGCAAATGCTACTTACCAGTATGCATCTATTCTTGGCATGTAGGGCTGCTGACATTCATATCGCCCACCCTCCTCCCCGGCGCCTGTAGCAGCTGCAGTATTCATATATATATATAATGCTCATAGCATGGTCATCACTCACATACTTCACTCCATCTCTGCCAATGGCTAAAAACAATCTGGGGATGGAGGCGATGCCCATGCACACTGTAGTCCAGGGGAGGAGCCACCTATCTCGTGATACTTCGAAGACTCTTCCAGGACAACAATGTGCAATCATCCGGACCCAACACTAGGCGGCGATCTATGCACAGATATGAATGTCAGCAGCCCTACATGCCAAGAACAGATGCATACTGGTAAGTAGCATTTGCAGTCTTCAGGTGTCGAGTTTTACAAAAGTAGTCACAAAAGTCCTCTCGGGAGTCATTGGTTGCCTGCAAGATGCAGGGAAGCAGTTCCACTTCTTCTTGAGAGGTCTTGATTCCTGGGTGAAGTGCTGGCAGGTCTCCCAGTCTTATAGGACTCCGCAGCTGCAGGAAAAGACTTCTTTTGGCTCAATTGGAGAAGTCAGCAGGCTGGTCGGTGGGGTTGGCACGAAGTCAGTTGTTGGGTCTACTGTTCTTGCAGTTTGACTCTTCAAGTCTGTCTTCTTTCAGGTTTATAGGCTCTGATTTTCTGGTGCCAGGGGTTTCCCAAAATACTACATTTAGGGAAATGTAGGATAGTAGACCATGCATTACTGACCGTTGAGGTCACTATGCTCTCTCTCTGACCACTTCCTGTTGGAAGTAGGCATAATCCTGTCTCAGAATTCCTAAGTTTGCCATCACCAAGATGGTCACTTGTTCTAAGTCGTTTCCACCTCCGATTAGGCAACCTTAGGGATGGTACTAACCTGGGGCTGCCATGTCTACCTAACTAGCTAATTTTCATGCCTGTCCAGGTGCAAGTGGGCTCTGTACAAAGGGTGCTGGCTTCATCTCCTGTGAGAGGAGCCAAACTCTCATTTCAAAGACGGGAGCTTCTTTGAAGCTCACCTGCCTTGGAATGCTAATCAGTACAGTGAAAAATGGTCACAGTAGAAATATTTTTGCAAAGTACAAATTTAAAGCATTCAAGGCATTACAATGACACTTCTGCGATAAATGCAATTCATTTTCTTAATCATCATTTAGTCATTGAAGACAACACAATTGTCTATACATTAGATAAAACGGTGCTCAAGAGGGGGGGTGAGTGCTCAGAAGGAGTGTGCGTTTGTGAGGGTTGCAGAAAAGGAAAGGTCATGTGCCATATGTACATTAAATTTTAGCTGAAATCTGTCCAGCCTATAACAGGAAAATTATTACAAAAAAATCATAGCACTCTATTGACGTAGAAAACAAATCGGTTTACTGAGCTCGCAACCATTAGGGAACTATTGTCGATGTTTTGATTCCTTAATGTAATCAAGGTTATTGAGTCCTTAGCCTGGGGTCTTCATCAGGACAAGAGAGGGGAGCATCAAATCAAAAGGCAGTGAGCGAAATCAGGCTGAAGAATAAAAACAGTGGGCTCCTTAAAGCTCTCAGAGACTGAATCAAGGCGTGATCTGTCTCTGTATTTTGGCCATCCGGCAAAATTGTACTTTGCAAAAATATTTCTACTTTAACCATTTTTCATGTGCTGCATCTTACCCTGGTCCGGTAGTATTTCGGGTCACCCCATTGATATATAACTCTTTGGAATGCTAAACAGCAGCGCAACTGCTCAACACTGTTACCCAAGTTTGTTTCTGACCTCCTGTGAGCAAAGGCTCTCACCCTTGGGGGTCAGACAACCCTCTCTGATCTGCATCGCTGTGTGTGGTATCGTATTTGTTCATCTCGTCCTGCCATTGGTATCGTATTTGTTCATCTCGTCCTGCCATTGCTGATAAATCTTTGTATCTGTGCAAGATTGTGCCTCACTGCCCCGATCCCGTTTGGTTGTGCCTTGTAGCCCGATCCCCTCCCCACTGCATTCTGTGCCATTGCCCTGTTGAATTAAATATTTTCTGTGCCAGATTGTGCCTCACTGCCCCCGACCCCGTCCTGCATAGTTTCATTTTCACTCTCTGCTGCCATTTTGTTGTGCCTTGTAGCCCGATCCCCTCCCCACTCGCCACCCCGCTCCCGCCTCCTAGCTGCTCCTCCCTCGCTCCGCCCCCTCCACTCTCCACTTATGACAGCTGCACTTACGCGCAGCATTCACGCGCAGTGGGCGCGCCCCTTGCGCGCCGAAGGCGCGCCAAAGGTAAGCCCGTCTACGCCCGTCCGCGCCTGGACCGCGCCCAACGCCAGAGCCCCTGGCCCCCGCCCCCCGCAAAATCCACTCCACCCGCCTAACATACGACGCCGCAACCCTCTCTGCACTCAACACTGGCCGTCTCCCCGACTGCCACCAAGCCGCCCCAGGACGCACCCATGGACCCTTCACCTGCCAATCCTGCAAGTTCTGCTGCATCAGGACCCACACTACATCCATAAACGCCAAACAGAGATACGACAATAACCACCTGAAGTGCATCCTGCTCAACACCCGCTCGGTCCACAGACACGCCATTGAACTATGGAACCTACTAGACACCACAGCGCCAGACGTCGCCTTTCTTACAGAAACCTGGATGAACACCTCATCTGCCCCCGACATCGCCATAGCCATCCCGGACGGTTACAAGATCATCCGAAAGGACCGCATCAACCAAACCGGAGGAGGCATCGCCATCGTCCACAAGAACACCATCCGCATCACGACCAGCTCCGACGACACCCTCACAGCCGCCAAACACCTTCACTTCCAGATACACACCGACCCCAAGACCACACTTGGAGGCACCCTCATCTACAGACCACCAGGACCCCGCACACAATTCAGCGAAGACATCACTGACTTTATCAGCCCACACGCCCTCCCCTCCGAGGACTACATTCTCCTAGGTGACCTCAACTTCCACCTGGAAAATAACGACGACAGCAACACCACCACCCTTCTGGACAACCTCGCCAATCTCGGACTCAAACAACTGGTAAACACCCCCACCCACTACGCCGGACACACGCTCGACCCAATCTTCTCCTCCAGCAAACACGTCTCCTTCAATCACGCCACAGGACTCCACTGGACGGACCACAGCTGCGTCCACTTCAACTTCAGAAAGACCACGACCCACTACCACCCACAACAAGTCCCCCTCAGAAACTGGAACAAAATTACCACCGACCAGCTCACCACATCGCTAAACCAAAACCCTCCCGCAAAATCATCGGACCCAAATCAAGCAGCCATCAATCTCGCACAATGGATCACCCACTGCGCCGGCGAACTAGCACCCTGGAAAAACCATCACAACAAGCCAGGTAGCAAAAAAGCCTCCTGGTTCAATGACGACCTCAAGAACTCCAAAAAGAACTTCCGCACCCTCGAGAGAGAGCCTGGAGAAAAAACCCAACCACAAACATCATGACCGCCCTCAAGGACGCCACCCGCAAACACCACCAGATGATCCGATCCACCAAGAAATCAGCATTCAAGAATCGACTCGACAACAACGCCTACAACAGCAAGGAACTCTTCAGCATCGTCAAAGAGCTTACCAACCCCAGCGCCGGCAACAACGACATCACTCCCTCTCAAGACCTCTGCGACTCTCTAGCCTCGTTCTTCCACAGCAAAATCGCTGACATACATAATGGCTTTGGCGACCAGTCCACCCCCCTTACCACCGAACTGAAGCCCCCCACCACCACCCTTTGCGCCTGGAACCCAATCAGCACCGAAGACACCATCCGCTTGATGAACTCCATTCACTCCGGATCACCAACCGACCCATGCCCCCACCACATCTTTAACAAGGCCAACTCCATCATCGCACCCCATCTCGGGGATATCATCAACTGCTCCCTCAACACCGCCACCTTCCCGGAAAGCTGGAAACATGCCGAACTCAATGCCCTCCTGAAGAAACCTACAGCAGACCCCACCGAACTTAAGAACTACCGCCCCATCTCGCTCCTCCCTTTTCCTGCCAAAGTCATAGAGAAGACCGTCAACAGTCAGCTCGCCGCCTTCCTCGAGTCTAACAACTCCCTCGACCCCTCACAGTCCGGCTTCCGAGCCAAACACAGCACCGAAACCGCCCTCATCGCAGCCACAGACTACATCTGAACACTACTCGACAACGGGGAAACAGCTGCCCTCATCCTCCTGGACCTCTCCGCGCGTTTGACACGGTCGGTCATAGCACCCTTGTACAACGCCTCAGCAACGCTGGGATACAAGGAAATATTTACAACAAGGGGTGGTGAGGGACAGAGTCTCTGAATTAAGCAGAAAGCTCTCACCCCGTCAAGAGATCAGGGCTAGATCCAACACCGTTTTTTAGCTCACTGCACCATCCCAGTTTCAGAACCTGGCTGTATGCAAATTAGTCTGTTACTGTCCCAGTGCATGATGGGAACAGGGCAAACCGAACTACAAAAGCCAATTCTTACACTGGGAAGGAAACAAGCTCCCGGGAGCCGGTTTCTGGCATTACAGCCGTCTTCGGCCCGGTTTGCTTGAATCCTGATGGTGCAATGAGCAAGGGTCTCACATCTGAGAATACCCATGCCAGAAACCGGTCCCCGGTAGCTTGTCTCCTTTCTGGTGAAGAATTGGCTTGGTAGTTTAGTCTGCCCTGTTCCCATGATGCACTGGGCCAGGGACAGACTGATTTGCATATAGCCAGGTTCTGAGCTGGGATGGTGCAGTGAGATAAATAACGGTGATGGATCAAGCCCTGATCTTTGGACTGGGTAAGAGTGGTCTGCTTAATTCAGACACTCTGTTCATCACCACCCACTTTCTGAATCGGGATACAAGGAAAAGCATTGGATTGGATCATCTCGTTCCTAGCCGGAAGAACCCAGAGAGTCCGCCACCCCCCTTTCAGATCAGAGGCCACCGAAGTCATCTGCGGCGTACCACAAGGATCATCGCTCAGCCCCACCCTCTTCAACGTCTACATGAGCCCCCTTGCATCCATCGCACACCAGCAGAACCTCAACATCATCTCCTACGATGACGACACACAGCTGATCCTCTCCCTCACCAAAGACCCAAACACTGCCAAAACCAACCTACATGAAGGGATGAAAGACGTAGCCGAGTGGATTAAGAACAGCCGCTTAAAACTGAATTCAGACCAGACGGAAGTTCTCATCCTAGGATCATCCCCCTCTGCATGGCACGACTCATGGTGGCCACGGGCCCTGGGCAGCGCACCCATACCAACGGACCATGCTCGCAACCTGGGATTCATTCTAGATTCCTCCCTCTCGATGACCAGACAAGTCAACGCCATCTCATCATCATGTTTTAACATCTTATGTATGCTCAGAAAGATCTTCTGATGGATCCCCACTGAAACAAGAAAGACGGTCACCCAAGCACTTGTCACAAGCCGGCTGGACTACGGAAACACCCTCTACGCCGGAACCACAGCCAAACTACAGAAAAAACTCCAACGCATTCAGAACACCACCGCCCGACTCATCCTAGACATACCCCGCCACAATCACATCTCCGATCACCTGAGAGACCTTCACTGGCTCCCCGTCAACAAGAGAATAACGTTCCGCCTCCTCACCCACGCACACAAAGCCCTCTACGACCTAGGACCCAAATACCTCCACACACGCCTGACATTCTACACCCCCACCCGCCAACTACGATCGTCCAATCAAGCCCCCGCTGTAATTCCACGCATTCGAAGAGCCACCATGGGAGGAAGATCATTCTCCTACTTAGCGACCAAAACCTGGAATTCTCTCCCCAACCACCTCCGCCTCACACAAAACCACCTCTCCTTCAGAAAACAACTCAAAACGTGGGTATTTGATAGGTAGCGACTCCCCCCTCCCCCCCCCCCTCCCCCTCCCGCTCAAGCGCCTTAAGACCCTCTGGGTGAGTAGTGCGCTATACAAATCTTTACTTGACTTGACTTGACTATGGTGCCCTTTGGGTGCATGTATTAATAAATCCAACTCTGGAGTTACTGTGGGTTTATTAATACAATGTGTTTGGTACCAAACATCCCTTTCTTCAGGTTCCTTCAGGGTGGCACAATTTGTGCTGCAGCCATCCCTTAGGGACTCTCTTTAACACCTCAGGACCTAGGTATCGGGGTACCATTTCCTAGGGACTTAAGAGAGTGCTACAGGTAGTGCCGATTGGGGGAAACAATTGTACAGTTTTTGTTAGAGATCGGACACTGGGGACCTGGTTAGCAGGAACCAAGTGCACTTTCAGTTGAAATCTCATCAAATACTAGGCAAAAAGTGGGGGTGCCCATGTCAAAAAGGGGCACTTTCCTACACTAGCTCTTTCTCCTTTCGTTTGCATAGTATGTACTAGGGGTAAGCGGAATTTGCGTAATCGCGTTACGCAAATCTCAGTGAACCAGTAAAAAATCTCTGCGAACACGCAGAAATTCCGCGAACACGCGGAATTGCTTGTTCGCGATGCATTTTTACTGTTTGCAATCGCTGTTTGCGTGCCCGGGGGGGGGGGGGGGAAATATCTCGCGAACATGCATTTGAGAACACGAACAAGCAAAAAATTTCACGAAGTCGCAGAACGCACAATTTTGGGCAGTTTTGCGTTCTCCGCGGAACGCGAAATTACCCAAATTCCGCTAACTGAACGGAATTTACCACCCAGGCCTAGTATGTACCTTATAGCATGTGAAATCATGGCAGTCATAATAACCACGATTACATCTCAAATTACATAATTTCTGACAACCCAGTGCTCTGTAGCATGCTGAGTTATAGTTAATGTGTTATTACACAGTAAACTGCATGTGCAGTCTTAGTTCACTAGTGTCCTTGCTGACCATGTGTCTAGCAAAGCCACTGACAGATAATAACCCTATCTCTGCTTTTTACTTCTAGAAACACTCATTTTCTTTTCCATTTAAATATGCAGTGTTCATTTAAATTGATGCTGTTCACCTACTTCTGCGAGGAAGGTTATTTCTACAGTTTGTGAAAATAACGTCCGCTGTTCTTTAGTCGGAGAAAATCCTACACAGTTCCTATTTGTCCAGAGAGACCAGCGTACGTGAAAATTGTCAGTTTACGGTTATGTTTTTTTTAAATGAAGTTATTAACTTAAACATAAATGGCTGTCTTATGACAAAGGATTTAAAGCGCAAGACTTGTGAGGTACACACATAAATGTATTGCACATCCTGACTTTCTTTTCAAAAGTTTAGCAATCAACTTATGCACATTAAATTAGAACTTTTCCGAGTTGCTTTGCCAAAAACGCTACCAGTAACTGGTGGGCTAGGATTCCCCATAATAAATGTGACCATGCTCAATTATTTCTGTCCATATAAAAAAACTAGCAGCCCGCCCCAGCGTTGCCTGGGGCAGAAAGGGGCTGGGGGCAGTACACCCGCTCCCGCCCGACCCCCTCCCGCACCGACTCCCTCCTGCCCAGACTCACTCGCGCCCCCCTCCTGCCCAGACTCACTCGCGCCCCCCTCCTGCCCAGACTCACTCGCACCCCCCACCCGCCCAGACTTACTCGCGCCCCCCTCTCGCTCAGACTCACTCGTGACCCCCTCCCGCCCAGACATTTTCATTTACTGCTGCTTCCTTACCTGTGCCGCCTCCTCACTCACTGCACAGCCGCTCGTAACTGCACCGCCCTCCTCCTTGTCGTCATCACGCACGTCGCGCCGTGCCCAGCGCTAGGTCCCGGCCGGCGCTACTTTCAGGGGACTACTTTGTTTACAAACGTAATTTTTTTTATTTACTTTTTTATTTTTATTTATATAGCCTATGTCCATCTACACACCCTGACAATTTCATAGATGTATCGGGTGTGTAGATTGGCGCTGTGGTTCTCTTCCAGGGGATCCTCATCAATAGTCATAAGCATTAGAATATTCCCGCCTACGTGCGGGACCCCGGAAACACTATATTATATGTGCCCCACATATAAATACACATATATATATAAACCATATATATATATATAAAAAACAAGCAATAGCAGCCAGATCACATTAGAGCTGAAATATGCTGTGAAGAATTTCCACCATACATGAATAATAAGCATTAGAAACAGGAGAAAACAACACCAAAGCTTGTTTAGGAATTGTTTTAATGCTCAAAAAGCAGTAGAAATTCTCATAACTCACTGGAAGCATAGAAAGCTCCCAGGCTGTATTGCAAACACACAGTCTAACCAGACTGAAAAGCTAACCTGTAGCTAAATAACAAAAAACTGACACTGTGCCTTTAAGGCACTCATGACCCCCTGAATCCCATCATGCCTCAGGAGTGGCAGTTAGGCAGTTGTTCTTTCCGGCTCCTTCAGTGAAGGACCCTGGCTAACACAGCTCCACTAATTTTCTGAATTTCTGCAGAAGATTGCTTCTTTTTCAAGCTTTTTGCTCTTACTTCGACGTCTACCACCTTGTCAAGTAAGATACTGCCTTTTTTGAGCAGTTTGGAGGGCGTTTTACTTCGAAAATGCCATCTCTTTTTGATAGATGTCCTTCTTGCAACAGCAAGAAGGCCAAGACAGACAACCACGAGGTCTGTATTGTTTGCCTGCCTGATGACCATGATCCTGAAACCTGTCCACACTGTGAGAACCTATCAAGCAGGACTCTCAAGGACAGGGAGAGAATTCGGATTTATGGCCTGGCCCACAGAGCTTCGAGAGGAAGGTCCCCAGTGAAGAAGGGCTCCAAGAAGGCCCATTCGTCTTCAAAGAAGAAGTCTTCGCGCCCTTCTACCTCAGCGTCGGGCTCGGCGCTGAGAATAGATCCACAGGAAGGATTTTCCTCTGGGAAGCTGCCGTCGACGGCGGGCTCGCCATCGAGAGGAAGGCCAGGTGCGTCATCGAAGGCGGCATCTTCGAAATCGCCTCCGCCGTCGTCAACCGGGCGGCGATCGGCGTCGAGGAAGGCTACTCCGCCGCCGTCAACCGGGCGACGGTCGGCGTCGAGATCCATTACCCCTCCGCCGTCGTCAACCAGGCGACGATCGGCGTCAAGGGACGTCACCTCGCCGTCGTCAACCAGGCGACGATCGGCGTCGAGGAAGGTGACTCCTCCGCCGTCGATGGGTGCTCGTCGATCGGCGTCGAGTACGCGGTCCACGTCGGTGCAGCAGCAGCGGCGTTCGGCGTCGAGGGTGCCCAATACCCCTCCGCCGTCGTCGCACAGGCATCCGACGTCGAGGCATGGCTCTACGTCGGCGACTGACCATCGCCATTCGGCGTCGAGGCAGAGAGCTCCGTCGACGACAGGCCATTCAGCGTCAGAGAAGCCTCCATCGGCAGGTCGACGTTCGGCGTCGAGGCGGAGGTCCCCGTCGACGTCCAAACACCATCGCTCGACGTCAAGGCAGAAGACTCCGTCGGCGGTTGCTCATCGCCGCTCGACGTCGAGAGACTATGAACGTTCGCATAGCCGCTCGGGATCGAGGTTGTTTGATCCCCCGACCCCTCGGAAGCGGTCGACGGCGAGAAGGGAGCGCTCGACGTCGAGGCGCTCGGACACGATCATGGTGACAGAATCTGCTTCTCACCATTCTTCTCATCGGTCCTCGGGCTCCTCTACTGCACACTCCAGATCTAGAAGCCCGGTGCACAGGACCCCTGACCGTCGGCCAGACCCTTCTGCGGGACGCATCCGGCTGTCGCCAAGATGGTACCGGTCCCTGGACCATTGGAGAGACGATGGGGCTACCAGGCGTATGCAGGAATATGCCAGCCCGCGCCACAGGTCAGCTCTCCAGGACATGGTGGAGGAGATAGACAGACGTAGCCCACCCAGGCGCTCCACGCCTGTGGATCTACCCACCAGGGCGCCAAGGGGGTCCCGCTCGCCCACAAGGGAAGCCAGGCGGGACGGTCGGGGAAGATCTAGATCGCCTGCAAAAGACCCTAGACTGGATGGCCGAAAGGCTTATGTCCCTCGGGGCAGGTCTCCTGAGCGGTCTCCAGCCATATCGCCCAGGGCATCCCGATCTCCTAGAAGAGACCATCGGCCAAGGGATCGGGTCAGGTCGCGCTCTCCTAGACGGGAGGAGCGTCCCAGGAAGTCGAGGGAGCGGGGACGCAGTTCTCACCATCGGCATAGACGTACCCCGTCTACCTCTTCCACTTCATCTACCAGGTCGTCGAAGAGGGACTACTCTCCGACTTTGACAGACAGTCCAACGTCCAGGTCCTCCCCTGTGGATGATATTGGCACATACCTGGACGTTCTGCAGAGAGGTGCACTTAAACTAAACATTGAAATGTCTGTTCCTCAAGTCACGACGACGGTCATTTTCGAAACATTGCACAAAAAGGCCATCTCCAGACCTCTGCTGCCGTTGGTCCCAGGGATTTTGGATCCGGTCAAGGACGCTTTCCTGACCCCGGCTTCAATCAGAGCAGTGCCAGCACGCATCACGAAGAAGTACAAACCTGCGGCTTCTGACCCGGTGTTTGTGAGGTCTGACCCTCCGGCTGACTCGGTCATCGTGGCAGCGGCAAGAAAGACACATGCGGTTGCTGGTTCGTCTTCAGTCCCACCGGATAAGGACAGCAAGACCCAAGACTCCTGGGGTAGGAAGGTCTGCAGCTCTGCGGCTTCCACTCTTAAGGTCTCCAGTGCAGCTGCGCTCCTGGGCCGGTATGACAGGGACTTATGGGACTCGATGGAGAGATTCAAAGCGAAGCTGCCGAAAGAGGATCAGCAGGACTTTGAAGAAACTGTTACGGAGGGGTGTCTGGTGGCTAACCAGATGATCAGCACGGCCGCGGATGGGGCGGTGCTGTCGGGTCATTCCTATGCCCATGGAGTTTGCGCCAGAAGATCGGCCTGGTTGCGACTTACAGGGCTGAAGCCGGATGCCCAACATCGGATTCTGAATCTCCCTTTCTCGGGTTCTGCCCTCTTTGGAGAACACGCAGACGAGGAAATGACCCGAATGAAAACTGAACTGGACACGGTGAAGGCGGTGGGCTTGGAGAAGAAGAAGGAGTTCAAGCGCCGCTTCAAGTCCAACAGGGGGAGAGGGGCCCAGCAGAGGGTTCAAACCCCTCAGTGGTCGCAGAACAAAGCTCAGAGTAAACCCCAGTTTCACGGTAAACCCAGCAGGGGCAGGGGTGGCCGTCAGCAGTCCTCCAACGCCCCGAGAGGAGGAAAGGCCTGAACAGTGGCTTCCTCTGACACCGTTGCCCACTCCGGTGGGAGGAAGTGCATCTCAACACCTGGAGGAGTGGGTCAGCATCACAAAAGATCAGTGGGTGCTGAATATACTGCGAAGTGGTTACAGGATACGTTTCCGTGCTCTGCCAAAGAGCATTCCTCCCAAGAGCTCTTGCCCTCACCAACTGAGCTTGCTCCGTCGGGAGGTGGCGATCCTGCTGCAAAAAAGAGCGATAGAAGAAGTTCCTCGCGCTCTAAGAGGCCAAGGAGTTTACTCCAGATATTTCCTTGTCCCCAAAAAGGATCAGGAGGACAAGTTCAGGCCCATACTCGACCTGCGACTCCTGAACAAGGTCATCGTCAAGGAAAAGTTCCGCATGTTGGCGCTTCACCAAATATGTCCACATCTACAAGCCGGAGATTGGATGTGTTCGGTGGATCTTCAAGATGCGTACTTTCACATCCCGATTGCGCAGCAACATCGAAAGTACCTGAGGTTTGTCGTGGGGCACAAACACTACCAGTACAAGGTGTTACCCTTCGGTCTCAAGTCCGCACCACGAGTCTTCACCAAATGCATGGCGGTGGTGGCGGCCTTTCTTCACAAGAAGGGTCTCTTCATTTACCCATATCTGGACGACTGGCTCCTGAAGGGTTCATCCCCGGTACGGGTAACACAAGATCTGCATCTGTGCCTGCAACAGCTTCACAGGCTCGGCCTCCATGTGAACCTGGAGAAGTCAGTCCTGCGGCCTACGCAATGCATCCACTACCTAGGCTCCGTTCTGGACACAAGCGTGGGAAGAGCGTTTCCTTCGGAGGAGAGACTTTCTTCCATGACCCGGAAGTGCGGGATTCTGCTGGAGTCTCGTCCCCCAACAGCACGACAGGTGGCGTCTCTACTGGGTTCCATGGCGTCCTGCATTTTTCTCATCCCACACGCCAGGCTGAGAATGCGTCCTCTGCAACAGGCCCTGGAGGATCAGTGGGACCAGGCGACAGGTCGCTGGGAGGACCGTATCCATCTTTCCCAAGCGACAAAAGAGTCTGTCAGATGGTGGACTCGGAGACGCAATGTGATGGTGGGAGTGCCGTTTCACCAACATATCCCATCCCTATCTATCGTGACAGATGCCTCCCTGCACGGCTGGGGAGCACACATGGGTCCGCTTCAGATTCAGGGCCGGTGGTCTGCGCAGGAGCAGACATACCACATCAACATGCTGGAACTCAGAGCGGTATTCCTGGCTCTCAAAGCTTTCTTGCCAGCGATCACAGCCAACTCAGTCCTGGTTCAGACGGACAATACGACAACCATGTTCTATCTGAACAAGCAAGGAGGCACAAGATCTCGCCCACTGTCTCGAGAGGCTCAAACAATATGGCATTGGCTCCTCGCTCGAGGTCTCACAGTGGTGGCGGTGCATCTTCCGGGCGAGTTGAACGTCAAAGCAGACGCACTCAGCAGGCACTTCGAAGATCAGCCAGACTGGGTGCTACACGACGAAGTGGTGGAAGAACTTTTTCGTTGCTGGGGGCGTCCGTCCATAGACTTGTTCGCAGACGACGAAAACTCCAAGTGCCACGCCTTCGCGTCCAGGTTCCACAGACCGGGAACGCTGGGGAACGCTCTCCTGTTGGATTGGGCAGGGATGTTCGCGTACGCGTTTCCTCCCCTGGCTCTGATCCCGAGAGTGGTGTCCAAGCTCCTCAGGACGAACATGGTGATGATCCTAATTGCCCCGGACTGGCCTCGGCAGTGGTGGTATCCGGACCTTCTACATCTGTCTGTGTGTCCACACAAACGACTCCCTTGCAGACCGGACCTGTTGAGCAAAATGAACGGGAGGATAATGCATCCCAACCTCCCATCATTGAACCTAACAGCATGGCTCCTGAGGTCCTGCAATACGGACATTTGAACCTACCTCCTGACTGTATGAGCATTTTAAAGGAGGCTAAGAGACCTTCCACGAGAGCATCCTATGCCTTCAAGTGGAAACGGTTTTACTTATGGTGTAGGGATCAGCATTTGGATCCGATTAAGGGGCAGGAGGACGTCATATTACCATACCTCCTTTCACTCGCAACAGCTGGTTTAAAGTACGCTTCCATTAGAGTGCATTTGTCAGCTATTGTGGCTTACAGGAAGTCGCCTGACCAGGTGTCTTTCTTTCAGGTTCCAGTGGTCAAGGATTTCCTCCAGGGGTTGAAGAAGGTGTATCCCCCTGTACGAAATCCTTCTCCTCCGTGGGAATTGAACCTAGTTCTATCAAGGTTGATGTCTCCACCTTTCGAGCCAATCCACAAAGCTTCCTTACAACATCTCTCTTGGAAGGCGGCTTTTTTGGTTGCGATTACCTCTGCACGCAGGGTCAGTGAGATACAGGCGCTCTGTGCAAAGGAGCCTTATACGGTATTCCACCATAACAGAGTGGTTCTGAGGGCTCACCCTTCCTTCTTGCCTAAAGTCATATCTGATTTTCATATCAATCAGTCTATATCTCTCCCTTCCTTTTTTCCAAATCCGGCGACCCCGGCTGAGCGGTCACTTCACTCATTAGATCTTAAAAGAGTGCTGAAGTTTTATTTGGAAATGACTAAGGGGATTAGGAAAACGGACCAACTGTTTGTAAACTATGGTGCTATGAGAACTGGTTTTCCAGCGGCAAAGAGGTCCATTTCTAGGTGGATTGTTTCTTGCATTAAGCTGGCCTATCAACTGGCGGGAAAACCTTTGTTGATGTCTCCAAAAGCGCATTCCACTAGAGGGAAGGCGGCTACAGTGGCTTTCTTGCATGACGTTCCCACGTCAGAAATATGCAAGGCCGCGACCTGGAAATCAGTGCATACCTTTACGAGGCATTACTGCCTCGACTCTGATTCCAGGACTGACACTCAAGTAGGGCAAGCCTCCTTGAGGAATCTGTTTGGGTAGTCGGTTCTGTCTGCTCAAGCTTGTTGATGAGATTTCTGTCTTATCTTTCCTTTGCCCGCAGAGATGAGGAGAGGCTCGCTATTCTATTCTAATGCTTATGACTATTGATGAGGATCCCCTGGAAGAGAAGGATTAGTTACTTACCTGTAATCCTAGTTCTCTTCCAGGGGTATCCTCATCAAAGTCATAAGCAACCCTCCCGCCTCCCCGGGCAAGGGGAGGCGGGAGGGTTGCTTATAACTGTTCATAAGGAGATATTGTTGACCTAAGCGTTATTGGGTTTGGTTTTCAGTCTCCGAAAAGAACAACTGCCTAACTGCCACTCCTGAGGCATGATGGGATTCAGGGGGTCATGAGTGCCTTAAAGGCACAGTGTCAGTTTTTTGTTATTTAGCTACAGGTTAGCTTTTCAGTCTGGTTAGACTGTGTGTTTGCAATGCAGCCTGGGAGCTTTCTATGCTTCCAGTGAGTTATGAGAATTTCTACTGCTTTTTGAGCATTAAAACAATTCCTAAACAAGCTTTGGTGTTGTTTTCTCCTGTTTCTAATGCTTATTATTCATGTATGGTTGAAATTCTTCACAGCATATTTCAGCTCTAATGTGATCTGGCTGCTATTGCTTGTTTTTTATATATATATATGGTTTATATATATATGTGTATTTATATGTGGGGCACATATAATATAGTGTTTCCGGGGTCCCGCACGTAGGCGGGAATATTCTAATGCTTATGACTTTGATGAGGATACCCCTGGAAGAGAACTAGGATTACAGGTAAGTAACTAATCCTTCCCGAGTTTACCTGGCCAAAAGGTGCAAGTTCTCTCTTTATAATAGTAGTATAGATAAGATAAATGATCTCGGCTTACAAATAAAGGTTTGTTTTCTTTTGTTAGTGTAACTTTACCAGTACAATTGTAGTTTAGTATTGTGTTCACATGACTAGGCTGCATTTATGAAGAGTGCTTCTTTATTTTTCTGTGCACGAGCTATGCACGCTCATGTTTTATTCTCTTTCAGAAAAATAATTGAAATTTAAATGCAAGTTACGATCTGTGTTTGCTTTGCGTGTTTAATAACAGTTTCCTAGCTACCTTCCCATAGGAAGAAAAGCGTAGCAGTGCACATTTATGTCCGTTATAATCGTGAAGAAGCAGTTCTTAGTGCAATGTTTCATTTGATGTTTATTTCCAGTCCGCAGCTAAATCGTGTAAACACTTAACCAGTTACAATCATCTGGAAGTAGGCGATGGCTGGTGATATGTAAACTTATTTTTGAATTAGTTACCAAACAAAGTAACATTTTAGTACAGCCCATTTACGTAATATCATGCTATGAATTTGCGTTTCTGTGTTCTAAAACCATTATAAAAAGACGTTTTTTATGGAGAAGGACAGATTTTAGTCCGATTTAGCTTGACTTTGAACAGAGAAAGATTTTAGCCTCTTATGATTTGAGTATGCCAGTTCCCTAGTTAAGTAATGTTTGCGTTTTGTAATGATTAGTGTCTCAAGTCATTAATTAATTCATTAATGTGAATGATTAATTGGCAGTTTACTTTCAGGAACTCTTCCCTGCAATTGACAGGCTTAATTACTCCAGGTCACGTCAGTAGGTTAAGAGCTCCAGCTCACAGCTCCCTCTTTTCTTTCAGTCCTGTTTTCTTGGCAGTCTCTCCCATTATTCTTCCCTTTAGCTTGCAACCTATTCAGTTTTCTAAATAGAAGGGCTTCTGTCTATTGGGGTCTTTTCGTAAAACACTGACCATACTGGCTAAATTATGTATTATTTTTGTATCCCATATTTTGAATGCTCACGTTTCTCTGCCCGCTTCCTAGTGCTAGAATGCCCAATTTTGTCTAAATGTGCTGTGACAGGCTGAATGCTTGAATTGAATCCTCACTCAGAACGATTAGAATTGCCTTTAGAATTGAATGCCCACTTTGAATAATGGTTGTCTCTCACACCTTCCTTAATAGTGCTCTGTCATTTTCCTACTAGAGGGAGAGACAACTTACTTTCACTTTCTTGTGCCTGCCTTGTCGGTGCTGCTTGTGCTCTTGAGCTAATTGTTATAATTAAATGTCTTTAAATCACGTGATCTTTTTCCATGAGAACGGATTCTTCCTTGAACTACAGTGTTACGGGTCCTATCTGTATTTGCATCGCAAGCAGAATAACTAGTCTATTCCATATGATGTTGATAAACGTGCAGGTTCTTCTATTGGCGTACATGGTTCTGAGATAACATTGTTTTACTGTCTGGAACAGTCTCCTGAGCACGAGGGGAGCCATGCTTTCTGTTGAATTAAATCAGATTACATAGTGAAAAGACAGTTTGAAATTCCCATTTCTACTCTCAGCTGCTTCTATCCGGTTAGTGACGGATTTAACACAAAGGGTATAGTATGTTTTGATAAAAAGTAATTCTACTTTTTTAGGTCAAAGCCTGCACTGTCTGCTTTACTAAAGACCTCATGAGCTTCCCTGGGAAGGCATTCTGCCCATTGCTTATCCCTGGCTTTGTGGTTTGAAACTCAACATGTGCTTGTTTTGTATTTGCTGGCCTTATTTGTTTTAGGCTGTCCAGCTTGAAGTCGTCCTTTCCGTTGCCCAAACACTATTCACGTTATTCTTCCACCAGTACTGGATTTCTATAAACAGGCCTTTAAACTTGTTCTTATCTTGTCACATTTGGTGTGCATTCAAAGACCGAGGTCATATGGCATGCCCTGTCTTCCAGGGAGCTTGGTGTTTACTTCTCTTTCTCTGACTTCAAAGTGAGCTGATTTATGTGACAATCATGCTGGCTAGTGTGGGAGTGCTTGTGGAAGGATGTACAATGTTCTTTTTTTTTTCTAGCGCACAACACAATTTAAATTAACTTAAGTTGTTTGAGAAGAAATCTACTTTGCACTCAATGCCACTGTACTTGACTGGGCACCACTCCAATTTACTCTGAAACAATCCACTCTACGCCACTCCACTGTCCTCTGCACCACTGTATTTTACTCTTCACCACTGTATTCTATTCTTCACCCCTGTATTCTACTATTCACCCCTGTATTCTACTATTCACCCCTGTTTTCTACTCTTCACCACTATATTCTACTCTGCGTCCCTGTACTCTGCCACTCTATTCTACTCTGCAACCCTGCACTCTATACCACAGCACTCTCCTCGGCGCCACTGTACGCTGCTCTGCTTTACTCTACACCAATGCACTGTACGCCACTACACTCTAAGCCAGCCTACACTGCATCTCTCCACTCTGCCATTGCGCTCTACAACACTACACTCTACTCGTCAGCAATCTACTCTACGCCACTGCACTCTACATCACTGTATCCACTTTGCACTATTCCACGCTATGCCACTCCACGCCACTGCAATCTACCCTGCACCACTCCACGCTGCTGCACTCTACACCTCTTTAGTCAAAACCATTACACTGCCACTGCACTCTACACCAGCCTACTCTGCACCACTGTACTCTACGCCACTATGCTCTACAACACCCTACTCTACGCCACTCTACATCATTTTACTCCACATCACTTTACTCTGCACCACTCTGTCACTGCACTCTACACCAATGCACTCTACGCCCCTTCACTCTACTCTGCATCACTGCACTGTCTGCCACTCTATCTGCACCACTCTACGCTACTCTACTGCACTTTCCACCAATACACACTATACCACTCTAATCTACTGTGTACCACTGCACTCTGACACTTAACGCCATTTCATTTTAAGCCTCTCTACTCTGCCACAGCACTCTACACTACTCCAGTCTAAGCCACTCCACTCTATACCACTCCAGTCTCAGCCACTCCACTCTGCACCATTCCACGCCACTGTACTCTACCCTGCACCACTGCACTTTACAGCTGCTTCACTCTACACTGAAACAATCTACTCTGACACTGCACTCTATACCTCTACTTCATGCCACTGCACTCTACCCTGTACCACTCCTCTCTAAAACAATCTACTCTATGCCACTGCCCTCAACATCACTTTACTCAAAGCGAAAGCGCTCTACGCAAACTACTCTGCACCACTACACTGTACCCCACTATAATTTACTCTGCAACACTACGCCACTCTACTTCGCACCATTCTACTGTGCCACTGCACTCTACTGCGCTCTAAGCCACTACGCTGCCTCACTCCACGCCACTATAATCTATTCTGCACCACTGCACTCCATTTCATTTCACTCTACACCGCTCTACTCTACACCTCTCCACTCTACCCTGAACCACTCCACTCTACCCTGAACCAATCTACTCTGCACCACTTCACTCCACTCTACAGAACTCTTTTTTACGCAATTGCACTCACTCTGTGCCACTGTGTCACTGCACTCTACGTCAGTGCACTCTACCCCACTTCACTCAAAACCAATGCACTTTATGCCAATCTAATTTACGCCACTTCACTCTAGGCCACTCTACAACACTCCATTTTGATACTCCATTCTGACGCTCTACTGCATTAAACTGTACTTCACTCTGAGACACTACTCCACTCTATGACGCTCCACAACACTACTCCACTCTAAGACACTCTAGGCCACTTTACTCCACTCTGTTCTACTACACACTACTCCACACCACTCCATTCTGACACAATGCCAATCCACTCTACGCTACTCAACTCTACAGCACTCTAGTCTTTTCCACTGTCCTACACTACTCCACTCTGTGGTACTAACGCTACATCAATCTTTTCCACTCTAGGCCACTCTACTCTGCAACACTATACGCTACTCCACTCTGCACCACTCCACAACATTATATGCCACTCCACTCTGATACCCTACTTCATCGATGACACTCCACTTCCATCCACGACACTCTACTCCACTTTATAACACTCCACACCACTCTCCTTTACCCCACTTACTTTTAGCTATGCTGAACAGCAGCCACGCTAGTTGATGTAAAACATGGCTAAAACATATTGGCAAAGTCAATAGCTCTTGCATAGGCGAGACCTATTGGCTTTGTCAATACTTGTCTTGAGCTTCTCAACAGCATCTGGGGGGAGACATAGTGCAAAAAACTGTGTCCCTAGTCCATACTCTTTGGTGTAGGGTAAATCACGTGCTCGGAGTGTCCTGCTGAAGACCAGATCCAGATATTAGGTGATTCATAAATATGAGAAATTGTATCAAAGCATCTCGTTTTCGCTGTAGTTTAAGAAGTGAGCGGAAGGTACCTGGGGGATGTTTCCTATTAAGTTCTTTATGCATAAGGCATGCATTCCAGATCGTCAGGAAGCCTTGTTTGTGTCTAAGCGGAGCAAGCTCATACGTTATCACTGATTGCAGGGCAAAGTCAATTAGAAAAGCCTGTTTTTCAGTAGAGCCCAGTTTTGCTTTGGGACCACATGCAGATTATTTCTGGAGCCCTAGCCGTTCAATCTGCACACATCCGTCACAGTCCATACCACATTATTTGAGGGGTTACCACTAAAATGAGATGGCTTGTGTGCAGGTCGTAACGCACAGTTGTATCATACATCCATCTCTCACATTCATTGGTTTCTAAAGAGATTTGCCTGGCAAATAAGCTATTAGGCACTGTGATCCCCTCCTTCCATTTGCCACTGTTCAAGTTAAAGTGAATACCTCTGTTGTGCATGTTGTCTTTGCCGTGTGGGCAGTTTATTTATTTATTTATTTTGAAGGTCTTATATAGCACGAAAAAGAACCTTGTGGATATCGGAGCGCTTTACAATCAGTTGCCTTCCAATTCTGAATTTTATAAAGTTTGAACACTGCTTAAATCCCAAACCTCTCTGCCCATCGACAGTTGGGCCCTTTTTCATGATATCTGCAGAGAGTAGGTTATGGGCCCTGACACTTGAGCTCTGTGTTTCTTGTCTCCCTCCCATGCAGTAATGGTTGCTAAGTATTGCAAACTCATGTACTTTGGGGTGCAGGCAGCAGTTTTGTGTTCTTATTCCGGTCATCTCTTTCAGGCATTATGAAGCTAAAGGTGTGGAATGTTAGTCTGACGGTGACCCTACTTTCCTCATGCCCCTTTTTAGTAGGCATGCTGTATGGTGTACTCAGGCCTCATGTTCCAGTGCCTCCTTTTTTCTGTATACAAATTTGATTAACTTCTTAATGGACTTTTTGTGCTATGGTGCAGGCAGTTAACGCCGATGCCTTTTTGCCTCTTTTAGTCTTTTCGGTACTGAGACTTAAGATGTTGTGTTTTTTGTTTTCCCTGCCTTTCAGCGAGTGGTGGTTCTTGTATGTTCAGTGATAAGTGGTCAGGCACTTAGGAAAAGTGCTTTAATTGATTCCTTTTCATAGTCTGGCACCTGCCAGCCTGGAGGTGAAGGCAGAAAGCACTTTGCCTTTTATGCATTTCCCACCCCTCTGTCCTCTTACTCCGAGTTAAACTCGTCTGCTGCTGATCGGAGTGTTGAGTAAAGACCCATTCCTCTCTTTGCCTTCTGCCACCTCCAGGTCCGTGAACAAGATGTTGTAGGTGTAGTGAAATGAAGCACCGATTATTATTTATTTTTTCCTTTTTTCCTTCATAGGTCTGCGAACGAGATGCTGTGTTTGTCGGGCTCAGTTTGTGGCTCGAGCTCGGATGGGAGCGATCTCAATCATCTGGAGCCTCGAGCCTCTTCTGACGTGGAGCCTTGGGAAGTCATGATTAGCAAGAAGGACTTCAAACTCTGGCGGCGACCAATTGGCGGGTCTTCTCTCTATCAGTACAGGGGTGCGTAATACTGCATATTGTACTCAATCGTAGCTTCAAAGAGGCTTGTGCACCTAAAAGCTCTGTGTGAGGGTTGGATTAAGATGTAGTTCACTGTTCCTGCTGAATATGCCAAGATCAGCAGTCAATCCAGGTTGTGTAGAAGTGTTGAGCCTGAATGAGCATGAGGTGAAGGCTCTTGAATACCCCTCTGCTCACCCCTTTGAGATGAAAGGTGCAGGTTAGGAAGGGTTTAGCTAGAGAAGAATGTTAGAGTTTTTGTCGACTGAGGGCTTTGCATCCTTAAGAGCAAAACCGAACGTAACCAGGCCAGGTGTGTCATTGTTTTTATTGTAATATTTGTAAAATATGCAGTGTTAGGTTTTCTGGAAAATAATCTCTAGCACCAGTTGAGCTAGCTCCCCGGCTGGATGCTTGAAAAGTAGATTGTGAAAAGTGGTAGAAATTGGATGCAAACAAATCACCTCATACCAAGGGAATCAAAAACTAAGATTTCAGACTGTAGGAAATGAACCACCTAGCACCTGTCCACCGTCTAGCCAAAAGAGTTTTTTTTGTCCACTTCCTAATGCATTACCCTAAGCAATCTAGGTGTGGCATTGATACAAACCACACCCTGATCCCCAAGTGAATATAATGATCCTTTTACGTGATGATATAGCTATTGCGAACCTTCACTTACTAATAATTCTGCAAAAAAGTACAAGTCACTATCGGCCTCCTATTCTTCACTTTAGATTATGCCGGTAGTATACATCAGGGACTCCCAACCAACTGATTAGGAATGTAAATGTAATTTGTACTTGTAAAGCGCACTAATACCCCAACTGGGGTGTTCTGGCGCTGTAACGCATATCGCTGTGGAACCCTTCCTGGCTTTTCCCTGTGAAATGTCCTCTCCTGGGCACCCCTAAGGTGAAGCCAGGCATCCCAGCGCTATTGGGGCCGTTGTGGGATTAAGCAAGCTATTGCCCAGAGTTCCAGAGTGGGACCCATGATTAGAATAGGCACCGAGGCGAGAATTATCTGGTCCTAGGAAATTGAGCCCAAGACCCGCCGAGGCAGGAATTGAACCCTGGTCCCGGGCCAGACCTCTGCATCAGGGTCTGCCGCTTTAACCATTGAGCCACACTTCTCCACTTCTCTAGGAAGAATCTAGAAAGCTGTTACGAGAGAACTCCTCATCCTTAATACTTAGCTACACATTTCATTCTGTTTTCTGAAGACCTTGTCACATGTTGGAATTATTTCTTCCTTTAGTTTAGAAAACATATTTATTACAGGGATATACTGCTACATACAATAACCTGGACGTGTTTTTTTTTTAAGTTACCAGTTTATTGGACTTCATGCTATAAATACTTTTTGGTTGAAAGCACTTCAGTGAAAAAACATTTCCCTCCTCCCTCAACTTTCCTCCGGCGTCCCTCGGTTGTGTCCCAGCTCACTTAAGTTTCCAGAAATGGTACTTAACCCCTTCGACGCTCATGACGAGCTGAGCTCGTCATGAACGCATAGGTTTCCGTTTGCGGTCAGCGCAGCGCGGAAATCTGCACCGCAGCGATGCGGTTAAGACAATCTCCTTATGTTGGTGTGTCTGCAGGAGTACGTACTCTATCCCAGCCCCCCAACAAGTCTTGCCTCAGTCTACCTCTTGTGTGTGGTCCATCTGGTGAAGTGTAGTTCCCAATGCAGTGGTAGTGGTGCTTGGCATCTCCTCTGGTGATGAGGCGTGAGGGTGCTGCAAGGCATCAACCAATATCTCTGAAGCCCTAGCTAGGTCAGTGAGCCATGGCCTTATTGTGCCTCTCGAAACCTCGAGCTGCTCTGACTACTTGCGAGCCTCCCGGACGTTTGGATTCCCAACGCCGCCTGCCGTCTAGATTCAATTAGACGCCGCCCAGCCGCAGTTTCCTCCGGCTACAGGACCCCTTGCAGACGCTGATGCTGCTACCCTCGCCAGTGTTAGAATCCTTCTATATTGCTAACCAGCACACTGTTTGAAATTGACAACCCTGTCCTGATGACGATCCCGACTTACAGGGATCGAAACGCCTTCGACATCGCAGCGCAATTTTATGGCGCAATTAACGTTGTTGGCTCCTGAAAAATTATTTGTACCATATTGTAAGTGATTATAACTTAATCCTGGGGAGACGCAGCGTTTCAGCAGCACCAGGACCCGGGAGCGCAGTGGTCACCGGTGAGCAGCGGCCCCTCCCCTCTGACACCGGGGGCATTCAAGAGCACCTCGCGCCTCCCGCTTCGCGGGAGACGCAGCGTTTCAGCAGCACCAGGACCCGGGAGCGCAGTGGTCACCTGTGAGCAGCGGCCCCTCCCCTCTGACACCGGGGGCATTCAAGAGCACCTCGCGCCTCCCGCTTCGCGGGAGACGCAGCGTTTCAGCAGCACCAGGACCCGGGAGCGCAGTGGTCACCTGTGAGCAGCGGCCCCTCCCCTCTGACACGGGGGCATTCAAGAGCACCTTGCGCCTCCCGATTCGCGGGAGACGCAGCGTTTCAGCAGCACCAGGACCCGGGAGCGCAGTGGTCACCTGTGAGCAGCAGCCCCTCCCCTCTGACACGGGGGCATTCAAGAGCACCTCGCGCCTCCCGCTTCGCGGGAGACGCAGCGTTTCAGCAGCACCAGGACCTGGGAGCGCAGTGGTCACCTGTAAGCAGCGGCCCCTCCCCTCTGACACCGGGGGCATTCAAGAGCACCTCGCGCCTCCCGCTTCGCGGGAGACGCAGCGTTTCAGCAGCACCAGGACCCGAGAGCGCAGTGGTCACCTGTGCGCAGCGGCCCCTCCCCTCTGACACCGGGGGCATTCAAGAGCACCTCGCGCCTCCCGCTTCGCGGGAGACGCAGCGTTTCAGCAGCACCAGGACCCGGGAGCGCAGTGGTCACCTGTGAGCAGCGGCCCCTCCCCTCTGACACCGGGGGCATTCAAGAGCACCTCGCGCCTCCCGCTTCGCGGGAGACGCAGCGTTTCAGCAGCACCAGGACCCGGGAGCGCAGTGGTCACCTGTGAGCAGCGGCCCCTCACCTCTGACACCGGGGGCATTCAAGAGCACCTCGCGCCTCCCGCTTCGCGGGAGACTCAGCGTTTCAGCAGCACCAGGACCTGGGAGCGCAGTGGTCACCTGTGAGCAGCGGCCCCTCCCCTCTGACACCGGGGGTGATTTAATCAAGTTCTTAATCCGGCCCCGCGGGACGCGGGCGGGCGTGCGCCGGGCTAAGCCTGGGCAAAGGGCGGGCCCTCTGTGGCCCTCAGAGGCACAAAGAGGCCGGGACGGGCCACCACCCTTACTATTCCTTTTCATCAAAGAGGTACTGTGATTCCCCTTATCATTTCTATCAGCCCACTGTTTGCTATTTTGCACCATACCATGTCTATCTGGGAGGAGCTCAATGCCATGTGTGGAACTCAATATATCCCTGACCTTTTACCCTCCATAAGCACAGTCACCAACCCAGAGGTTTTTAACGCCACCCTGGAGATGTCACCTCTGTGTGTTAACAAACTCCAATCTCCACTCCTAGCACTACCGGGTGGGCAGAACACCAAAAGAAAGACCGATGATGCCATCATCAACGGGAAGCCAGCCAAAACTCCAAAACTATGCCCCAGTCCCTCTCAGCACCACTCCAATGTCAGCTTGGTGTCGGGGGATATGGAGCATGGAAAAATGGAAAACTCCCCATCATTCCAACAACCAACTTTATTGGCCCAGCTCGAGCACCTATTAACCTCCCTAATTTCACCATTGGTGGAAAAAATCAACGATCTGGGGGACAGGATATCTAACATTGAACTGATAGTTAAAACACATATTCCATCAGGAACCAAACCAGCATCATCAGGCCCTCCGATCCCCCTCATTGCTCTGGAAAAACCCATACTGAATTCCCGCAGGAATGCGCATTCTCAAACTATATCGTTGGTACAAACAAACCACACTGAGGCAAAAATTGAACCTATTAGAATGCCACGAATAAACCTACCCCCCGAAGCCGCCCCCTATGTGACCGTTGTCTCCGGGATTCCACCACTAACACACGGAAAAGTTGAAACACGCCAAGACTTACTACATAAGGCCATGTTTTGGTTACAGACTAACAGACCTCTGCCACCTGACCTAGATGGGGGTATCTTAAGTGTTAGGAGGGTGGGGTGGTTGGGCACTTTGCCAAAAAACATTCCAGGGGACTTGGTCCTAATTAGATTCAAGCAAAGGAAAACAGCCCCTTACTTACGATCCTGCAAGTATAAAGAGGGGGATGGCCCAATGAGTATCTGGGACTTACATGACTTTTATCCAAGCTTTACATCCACCCAGATATCAAGAACCCAAGGGCCAACGTAAAAATGCTGTTTCTTCTTTTATTAGAATTTCGTATACTATTTTTTTTTTCTAGCTATGAAAATTTTGTGGTTTCCCTGATCCCCTTTTCTCTTTTTTTAAAAATAATGCAGTTTTAAACTTTATTAGATCAGCTTTGGTGATCAGAAATAGATATTGATGGAATTTGGTTTTAGAAAAATTTTGTAAACATGTATTGTGATTTTATGGTTGATTAATTCCAATGTCTTTTTAAAAATTGTCTATGGTTACTTTTATGGTTTCTTCATGAAATCGAAATAAAGTTTTGAAACTGAAACTAATCCTGTAGAGCCAATTTTGTATAATTTTTTGTCACTTTTGCGCCGCTCACGCTGTACATACCCAGCACTTGTTTTCTCCACTCTTCACTCATTGTATATATCACCTTATCACCAAGTGCACTCGGGTTGTCACATGATTCTCTCTGCACAGTGCAACAACATACTGTAATTCCATGTGATACATCTTTTCCCGAAATGGTGAATAACAACCCTTTAAATCATATGAGCCTCCTTGTTTCTTGTTCATGTAATGCTGACTGCATACATTTATTAATTGTCTAAATATTGTTACCTGTTGGGAACTGTTACTTTCTACTCTCGAAGCCTCACAGCATTCTCGTAGCCCGCCCATCTTATCAGTTCCTTTTTCCAAACCTCTCCCCGAGGTCCCCCTGAGGCTTTCCAGTTCCTGGTTATTTTCCTCTTGGCCAGGATGCAAGCCAGGTCTTGGAACTTGATTGTGGCCTTAGTTTTGGCAGGATGCAGTAACCAATTCAAAAGACAGTGGCCAGGAGGGCACAGCACTTCCTTCTCAATTACCTTTCTCAGGATTCTCGTAATATGCTCCCAATAATCCACTACTCCCTGGCAGCTCCAAAACATGTGAATAAACGTGGCCCCATCTTCACCACATGTAGGACATTTCGCGTTGTCTTCTACAAAGTGTCTGTTAATCCTCCCCAGTGTGAGATACGTTCTGTGTAGTACATAACAATTGATACATTTGAGACAAGCGTTTCTGGACACCTTGGGTACTCTGTCCACTATTGTCTCCCAGTCCTTCTCCAGGAAGGGAATCCCCAAATGTTTCTCCATGTGGGTTCTAAGGGTGAATAGGGGTAGCAGAATATCCGCTCGCTGTCTATACAGGCAGGTAAGTGCTTTAATAGGCCCCAATGAGGTGAACGCATATTGACAGGGTCTGGCAGGAGATAGTTCTGCCATGCCCATCTCCCAGTGCCTACGAATGACTGCAATAACTGTGCCATGTAGGAGGATGTGACTGAGGGAGTTCATAACTCTTGCGAAACTCCTCAAACCGGAGGAATTCAGCCCCGAAAAGGGTCCCAACTGTTGTTGCACCCGCAGCCACCCAGTCTGTCAATTTTCACCAATCTTCCTCATGCGGCAGCGCCTCTAGTAATCTCAGTGGTGACCAATGAAATCAGACCTTGCTGTACCCTCCAGCATACGGTCCTCAGGAACACAGTAGCCATCCCCGAACAGGCCAACCCCAAGTACGGATATGTATATGGTCTCTTTCACAATGCTCCATACTGTTACATCCATTGGCTTTCAACGTGATTCTACTGGCTGGAAAAGGACCCTGATCTAGAAACACCAATTAATTATCTGCTCCTCCAACATGATGACAAGCGCTGCCCTCTTTTACTTTTAGAACACTTTAATTGTAACACTTTTATTTGAAGAAGTGGTTCGTTAGTGTTCTATTCTATTTTTTTTTTTTTTTAGCTTTTCCATCTTCCTGCTCCATGTATTTGAGAAGTAATGATGTTTACCAGCTTATGTATAATTTAAGCTAGGTGTCAATTAATGTGCACACTTTCCATACATGTGCAACTGGGCTGGTTTTCTACCAGCCTTGGCACTAAATATAGTCTAGCAGTAACCTGGCATAGTCAAAGCTGTTGCTTGACATGCGTTTATTGTTGAAATCTGAGCCCTCTGTGTGATCTTATGTCCGACTTGCCATGCGTGTCCTACAGGAAAGCAGGCAACATGGTTCCTTAGCTGCATGATTGTACAGTTATGGAGTTTGCAACAAACATTTGCAAAAATGTAGTTGACAATAGATTGGTGCATTGTTTTGAAGTTATGTAAGCTTACACCTGCTTGCCTGCCCTTTTCATACAGGTCTGAGCAGTTGGTGGTATTTTTATATCATTGAAGGGTTTTAATAAAGTGTGACTAACACTTGCAGGCTTCTATGCATTACTAAGAAAAAGGAGCTGTAGATACAGAAACTGCGCTGCCTGCTGCCAAGTTGTTATGACATAGCTAATTTTTCAAGTTTGAAATGTGTTGTAAAACATTGCTGCTTGGATCGCAAAGTTGTGGCTGGCTGGCATCTGTTTGAATGTTGGTATTTCCTACTAAGGGTCACCCAGAGAGCAGTGCAGACATTGGGCTTAATAACACACAAGCCTGTTGACTAGAAAGGCAGAGCCCTATTTTTAAAAAGGCTGGTGTGTCCTAAAGCAACCAAAACTAAAGTTGATAGGCGAGGTTACCTTGAGTCAGTGGAAACACCTGTTGAGTTTACACTTCTCAATTTTGGGTTCGATTTCTATGTGCTATTGCATGTGGCGACAAGCCAAGCTAAATTCTATTGTTGACGGGATGAAACTTGAATTTATTCCACAGTCCTTTTGTGATGAGCGACGGTGTGAATACGTGTCATTGTGCAGATCTGAAATGACTTCTAGAGACTGCACCTCTCAAGGTGTCTTATCAAGGTGTCACACTTAAATCCATAATTGGACCAGATTCCTTACAACTGCAGCAGGTTGCAGCCACAGGTCTAGGCCCAAACTATATGGCCAAATAGAAAAAAACTCATATTGAGGAAGATGGGGTTTTTATGAAGACTTTATCCAATTGATCTGGTTTTGAACTTTCAAAGAGCTATTTGACCTCTGGGTGTTTTGTCTTCAGTATTTAATGGATGTTAGCTTATGACATGTTATCGCATTTCTTAAGACATATGAGAAATAGCATGCCAATACAATTTTTTGCACAACCTTGCGGGTATGCATGAAGTAAAGTAACCAAAGATTGAGTTATGTTGGAACAAAAGGGCAAAATGGCTATGCTGGGAGACACTTATTATCTCACTCGTAAGTTCAATTTCTCAAGTGGCTCTAGGGTCACCACTTGCTAGCAAGAGCCCACCAGTTTTGGGACAGTGTCTTTGATTTTTTATTACTCCACTTGATGGAGCAGGTGAATGGTTAGCAGTGTCCGATCAAGTGAAGGATATGATAATGTCACCATCTGAACACCACTGACGTCCACCACCAATCTGAGATTATTGAACCCAGAAACTCCCACTGCTTCCATAAAGATTGCAGGGTGGAACTTAATTGTAACGGAACCACATCAGTCATTTGACTGAAGCTTGCATGTGAATGTCCATTCTAGAATTGTATAAGGCAATGGAAGCTGTGTTATCAAGCTAACGTTGGGAGGATAGTTGGGATCCAGCAGAGCCTTCTCTTCTTAAGAAGTGTATTCATGGCTGAATATTTGAGATCTTGATGCATTTTGTATGACCTCAGTGACTAACTGTTAATTAAGTTCCAGGGTATTCGAGCTGTACAGAATAGATGGCCCTGAAATAGGTGAAGTAGAACACCATCCTAGGGTGAACACAGTCCTCGACTAAAGGAAAGGAGTTCCCCAAATGTGTTTTTAGTCAAAGTACTACAACTTCTTTTTGACCCTTTACTTTTGCATGTAGGAGCGCTTTCTGTAGATCAAAGGACCGTTTCTCCTTCCTCTCCCTATGTTTGTGCTGCTCTGTCCAATAACGCAAGATCAGAGTAACACTACTCACCCTTAGCATTTTTTCACTACATAAAGAGTATCATCTTGCCCCACCTACGTTTAAGTCCATCATCTTCTGTTCCTATAATGGCTTTACTCCTAGAATACTGTACTGAATAGAGCGGACTCTTAAACTCCACTTGTTTATCTACCTATATATGAACAATCAAGATTGAGATCTTTGACCTCCCTACTTACTTTTTCCTGTTTTTGTTCTTGCAGTGTTTGGGACATACAGAGATGTCACACCCAGGCAATTTTTTAATGTACAGGTAAGCAGTTTCTACAAGGGTCTGCTTTGCTCACATGCCTCTATTGGTTGAACACTGATTGAAATGTGCATTCCATATCTCATTAGAGCATGAGTGATGAATCACTAGTCACACAGTGAGCAATTCATCTCTGCACACTCATTCACAAACCCTTGAGTGCTCTTTGCAGCAAAAGTCATAAGCGCATTACCAATTTGAACTACAGAGAGGGGAATTGTAATGTTTTTTTCTTCTCCAGTCTGATAATGGTCTAGTTGTGCAATGAAAACTCACAAATGAGTGTTTTAGTGAGACAGAGAAGGGAGAAGGATATGTAGAGTGCTCCATTGGAAGTCTGAAATCTTAGGGAAAAAGAGCTGAACATACTCAGTGAGTATCAAGTAGAAGTAAATGGGAGTCTATGCGGAGAGAGACAAAAAGACATGGCAAAGTTGTGATGTGAGCAGAAAAACACATGACGATGAATGAACTGGAGAACATTGTAGGAAAGACAAATTACAGAGAACATAGAGAGGGACCAATTTAAGCAATTAAGAAGTGGAGGACTTGTGTGGCGGGTGCAGGATTGTGTGAGATAGTGGGAGAAATAAAGAGGAGGGGTAACAATTTGGGAAGAGAATTAAGAAATACTGTGGTAAAAAGACGCTGAGAAAGAAGTGAAAGAACACAAAGTGAAAGTAATCTGAAAAATGTCGTGCTTTAAGAAATATATTACCTCATCTGCTGCCAGAGGCTGTGAGTAAAGAAACCTATGGAAATGGTTATTGAACCCCCTAAAGGAACTCTGAATGTGTGACTCATTGCTCAGCTCTACTCTGGCCATCTGTATTTGTTGTTCAACCTTCTGGAGGTACTGTACTCTGGCACCCAATTATGCAGGGAATATAGCTGCCCATGGAGCATTGAGTAAATCCCCAAGAAGGAAACTGTCTGTCCTCACTGACAGTTGTAGCTATTCAAAGAAAGAGCACAGTCCAAAAACGTGAGCATGAAAATGAAAGAAGGGCATCCAAGTCTTGCTGTATTCCATCTCGCTCTTCTAAAGAAACACTGTCACAACGCATGGTGGGGTAATTCAGCACATAAGTGCGGCTAGTAACTGGACTAGCTTCAGATTCAGTAACAGCATTGTGTTCTTATTCTTCCCAGCTTGACACAGAGTACCGGAAGAAATGGGACGCACTGGTAATTAAACTTGAAGTGATCGAGCGTGATGCTTTCTCAGGGTCAGAGATCGTTCACTGGGTGACCCATTTTCCGGTATGTTCTAATTATCATATTTGTAGAAGTTGTTCGTTTGAGATCATCTCACTTTTCTGGGGTTAGTGGTATTGTGGCAGTGTCTTTATTCTTTGGGTAATGACATCCTAATCTGGGTTTGTGAATTAGGGGTTGTAGTCCTTTTTTCATAATGTATATCCATTTCTAGCAGTGCCCTGACTTGACAAATTGCTGAGATGATTTCTCACTGTTCGTTCTTTGGGTTGTGCATGGTTCTCCTTAAATTTTGTACCACTCTGGAGGTAAATGTGTTGTACTCTACACTTCTCCAGTTTCACTGGGTGATGTTTTTGTTGGAGATCCTTTTCATCCTTGGTTCTATTTATGATGTGTCTTTTATGTACTATCTTTACCCTGTCTTTGTTCTGAAGAGGATGTATATAATGTTTATCCACTCTCTCACTATGTTTAGTTTCTTGACTAGTCTGTGCAGTGAGTTTTGAATGTATCAATTTGGTGTTGTCTATTTGCGTTGTTTTTTTCTTTGTCTTTCTATGAGTCTGATTGATATCCAGTTTCACCCTTTGTGAATTTGAAGTCATGATAACATTGATATGGTCTTCTCCCTATTTATTGTAAGCCCTATTTACAAAGTTATCAGAAAAGAATTGTGGTTTGCTCTGGGTTTTGCCTTGTTTCAAGGAAGCCTTGGACTTTTTGCCTCTCTGAAGGCATTGCAGAAGTAACCATTGGAATATGTCATATATTCACAGAGTAGTAGAGTATTTGACAATGTTTGCATAGTGAAATGTAACAGATCCATATTTCCGCGTGCCAAGATGTAATCCATGAGTGGATCTGCACTTAAGCTTTTTTTATGTTTGGATGTTCATTTCCCTTTCCCACTCGGACAACATTTACTCAAAGCTGTGATTTGAGTGAATTGCCAGTGTTTTGGGGGTGGCAGTCTTCTTGCAGATTGTTAGTGAAAACTATTACTAACAGGTATGCAACTTTTTAGTTATTCACCAAATTGCACTTGAGGAAACTCCACATAATCCATACTTTCATTCTGTGAATCAGTTGTGAGATTCGGCCCATACAGTGCTTTTATTTGTGCACCTGACCTGAACTTGGGTTGCACAGTACATTGTGCATCTGGCCCTCTGTAACTTTCTGGGTTGTCTGTTATCCAGTCTTATTATCACATTTTAAGATCCTCTGGAAAGGTCTGCTTGATCAGAATGCCACATTTCCATAACATGAGTTCAAGGAAGACTTTTGCTAAATAAGGATTTAACTCCTCATACCAGAAGGTTTCTGGTTGCATCATTTTGATCTAGAGAGCTCTGCTTATATCTAATATCTACGCTTCTAATGTGTGATGCTGTATTTAATATGTGATGTTCCCCATTATTATCTGGGCGTTTGCAGGGTGTAATTAAAAGATGCACTTCCCCTTGTATTGTTTGAGATTGTAAAAGTCTCTTATATGAACAATTTTCGATTGTTTGTGGAAGTAGCCTCTACCTCGCTAATTTTAGAAATCTACCTTGACTCCGAGTTAATTGAGCACAGTACAAAATCAGTGCTCACACAACACAGGAGTATAAGGGATATGTCCTTGTGCTTACAAACTTAATATGATTTAGTCACAGACTGTTCTAGTTCAAAAGGATACATATATTTAATTTGTTTAGGCAGGCAAGCTTCTAGGCGTTTCAGGCAGGCCATCAGCCCTCCATCAGAAAGTGCAGACTACAGGTATTGTCTCCTCATCTCTGGGAGGCTGGCTGTTAGGCAGACATCAGCCCTTATTACATAGCAGTTTTTAGTGTACTCTGCAGAGTTCTCCCTTCCTTGGTCAAGAAGAACTTGGAAAGGGAATAAAGTGATGTAGTCTGGATCCCACTTTTATATATGTTTGTCACTGGAGACACGCTCTAAGATTTCAGAACTGGTTTGGTTGATTCTGTTTTAAATATCATTTTCAGGCGGCTTCCAGACAGTCTTTGTGTAAGATGATGGCCTGCATGGCAAGATGCAGAATGGCTGGCTTCAAGAAGTAGTACCCAAAACAAGGGATAAATTAAGTATGTGTCCTGCAAGTTTAAGGACACTAGCTGGTCTTCTACTTCGAGTGCCAACAGAACCCAATTCAAAGAGAGCATCTTGAACTTTTCCTTGTGCAGGAACAAGTTCCAGACCCTGTAGTTTAAGATCATACTTTGACATACCGATCTTGCAGCCTCAGAAGAGATACTTGTGCACCTACTATGCCCTCCGAGCAGACCGCCCGGTCGGCAAGGCGGGGGGTGGTGTGGCTATGATTATCCGCTCCACTTTGAAATTCCAACTTCTCGCTCACCCCCCTATACCCAACGTGGACTACTTGGTGGCCCGTTCGCTCAATCTTCCTGTACCTCTGACCGTCGTTCTCATGTACCGCCCCCCCAAGCCATGCCTTTATTTGTTGCGGCTTTTCAGGATCTTTTGGCCACTCTGGTGGTCAACACCTCTTCGGTCATCCTGCTTGGCGATTTTAACTTCTGGCCAGGTGACCCCAGGGAAGACGCGGCTTCCAAAGACTTTTCTGCTACCCTCCAGAGCCTGAACCTAACATCCCACATTTTGGCTCCCACCCATGCCCAGGGCCATATCCTGGACCAACTCTGGTCACTACGCTGCGACGTCTCACCTCCTTCTATACTCTCTTGCATCTGGTCCGACCACGCCATTATTTCATTTCGTATTCACTCGGCTTCCGCCGATAAGCTGCCTCCACCCAAAAATATTCTGGCGCCCAGTTGGAATCAAACTGACCTTAACTCTCTCTCGCTTTCCCTTTCTTCAGCTCCGGATCTTACTGACCTTTCTTTGGATTCGCAGACAGATGCCATCAGTATCTGGCTCTCCTCTTCCTGCGATCAGGTCGCCCCGTTTAAGAAGGTCAAATCTGTTCGCCCTTATGATGCGCACAAATGGTTCACCAACGAGCTCAAAGATCTCAAACTTGATCTTAGGAGGTCGGAGCGTCATTGGAGACGGAACTATTGCCCTACTCTCCGCGCTAAATACAAACTTCTTCTGAACGACTATAAAAGAGCGATCCTTGCGGCCAAAACCAAATACTTTACTGAGAGAGTTGCCCTATCTGCTAACAAATCCCGAGAAATCTTCTCCCTGGTTCACAACCTGGCTACCTCCGACCGCACCAGTACCAGTACTGTTCCTTCTCAGACCCTCTGTTCTTCACTCAATGACTACTTCGTTGATAAAATCACCAACATCAAGGCCAACATCCCTACGGTACTCCAACCTGGCCTCTCATGCTCCCTCTCCCCGCCTCCCTCCTCTCTGGATCATTTCCCCCCCCCCATCTCTACGGACCGCTTCCTTAACCTGCTTACAAAAGTCAAGTCCGGATCTCCGGCGGACTGTGCTCCTGCACGGATCCTCAAAACTCTCTTCACTAGCTGTTCTGCCCCCCCTCTTGCCCTTCTTAATGCCTCCTTAGCCCTAGGCTCTGTTCCTTCATCTTTTAAATCCGCTATCGTTCTCCCTATTCTTAAAAAACCTGGTTTGGATCCCTCTCTCCCTTCTAATTTTAGGCCTATCTCTCTTCTCCCTTATTTGGGTAAGATCCTTGAAAGCCATGTTACATCTTGCCTGTCCAACTTCATTGAGGAGCACCACCTCTTGGCCTCCCATCAGGCAGGCTTTCGCCCAGGCCATTCCACGGAGTCAGTGGTCATCGCGGTCCTGGACGAACTCAAAGGGAAAGCTGACATCAATCTCCCTCAGGCCCTGGTCCTCCTCGATCTGTCCGCTGCGTTTGACACGGTCGATCATTCCATTCTTCTCGACCGTGTCAGCGCAGCGGGCATCCGGGGCGCTGCCTTTTCTTGGCTTGCGTCCTTTCTCCAGGGCAGGTCCCAAGCGGTTCAATTCTCGGGCTTCTCCGCTCCTCCCCGCCCGGTCACCTGTGGGGTCCCCCAAGGTTCCTCCCTCTCCCCTCTTCTCTTTAATCTCTATATCCACCCCCTCATCGCCTCTCTTCTCGAGCTGGGGGTCTCTGTGTATAACTACGCGGATGACCTCCAGCTCGTCTTTGATCTTTCTTCCCCTTCTGTCTCTCTTCCTAAGTTCTGTTCCACCTTAGTTATCATATCTGAATGGATGAGCATCAATCATTTGAAGCTCAATCCGGACAAGACGGAGCTTGTCCTCACGGGTGGTCCCTCTAACCCCTGGTCCCCAGCTCATTGGCCCCCTTCTTTTGGTTCCCCTCCCTCTCCGGTTTCTTCTGTTCGAACCTTGGGCATCAAGGTCAGCCACGACCTTACTATGCACGCCCAAGTCAGCTCAGTTGTATCCTCCTGTTTTCTCTCTCTCCGCCTCATTCGGAAAATCTCTCGTTATTTTTCTACGGATGCCCTCAAAACCATAGTCATGGCCCTAATCACCTCTCGCCTTGACTATGGGAATGGCTTGTACGTGGGCAAACCCGCCGTCTTCAGGCCATTCAAAACCAGGCTGCCCGTCTCATTCTTCGCCTTCCCAAATCTTCCCACATTACTCCTGCACTCAAGTCCCTCCAGTGGCTTCCTGTCCACTTCAGATCTTTTTTTAAATTAGCTTGCATGGCCTTTCGCGCTCACACCCACTCTGCTCCCCTCTTTATCGGATCTCTCATCTCTCCTCACGTCCCCAGTCGCCCTCTCCGCTCCTCCTCTCTCTCCCTTTTCCATATTCCCCGCTTTCGCAAATCCAGTACGGGAGGCACCCGATTCTCGGTTTTGGCCCCCCCGGTTCTGGAACAGCCTTCCTCTGTCCATCCGCTCCATCCCTATTTATACTCCCTTCCGTAAAGCTCTTAAAACTTTTCTGTTCTCCCAGGCCTTCCCTTGTTAGTTTTCCCGAGTCCCCTCTGTGAGTCTGGTCTAACCCTCAGCGCCAGGAAGCCGCTTGGCCGCAGTGCGCTTAATCAAGTCTTTTTTTCATTTCATTTCATTTCGTGGTAGAGTACACTCAAGGCCAGTTTGCAGTCTTACCATTTGGGTTGACATCATCACCTCAAGTCTTCATCAAGGTGGTGGTTGAGGTTTATCTAAGAAGGCATGGGATCTCTATTACAGTACCTAGGCGACTGCTCATCTCTCCATAAATGGTGTTGCTTCACTTGCAGACAACAGCTTACATGCTGTTCATCTTGGGCTTTTTCCTCAATATGCATAAGACTTATCTAGAACCCTCTCAGTGCCTACTGTTCCTAGGGGCAATACCGGACACAACATTGCTTCTAGCTTTCCATCCACCCCAGATAATCAGGGACATTCTGGATATGATTTTGATGTTTCAGGAGGGACCTCTGATTCTAGTCCTGATGGTTCTTTGCCTGCTACCTTCCTGCATCCTTCTAGTCTAGTCATGTGTACATGCTGCCACATAAGGGCACTCCAGTGGTGTCCCAATAGGAATTGGATCCTGCAGGAAGATGATGTCAGACTCATCACAATCTCAATGGACACGGTGGCATACCTGGGCTGGTTGTCAGTGGAGAAGCACTTGTCCCAATGTCACATGGTTACATTAGGCCCTAACAGAAACGGCATTTTAGATGCTCAAGTTCTCAAGTTGCCTTTTTGCCCTAAACACAATGACATTTGACACATTTATTTTCATGCACATCAGCGGTGTTTCCTCATCAGGGGCGGAGGAGCGTCCACCCCGCCTGCTGTGAGCGCAGCAGTACACATAAAATACTAAAATGGACTTTACCATTTTATTATTCTTTATCCTGCAGGCCCGCTCTGCTCAGACGCCAGTGTGTGGGTGGGGCAGCTTCCTGCAGATTGCTGGATGACTGCTGCCCCTGCCAGTGCTCAGTGCGCATATCAAATTGGCCTGTTGGTAAACAGCCGGCCTATCCAACATGAGCACTTTAGACACTACAATTGGGATTGCATGCACAGGCCCCCAGCCTCAAAGTGAGCACTGGGGTAGCCTGCTCCAACCAATCATGGAGCTGCTCTCAGCATGAGGGCAGCTCCAGGATTGGTTGGATTTGTACAGGAAGTCCTTCCATTTCCTCTATCACGGAGAGGAGAGCCACCGATCGGAGGGCCATACCCATTGATGGCTGCATCGCCATCTTGGTGAGTTTTTCGGCTTCGCACCCCACCAAAGTTTTATGTTACTAGCTGCCCTGGAGGGCAATATTCTTCTAACTCCGTTTTGCTTAAAATATCGCTTCGTAGGCTCTCTATCAATACACCTTGAGCATTCTGTACAAGGGCTAAGTTCATCATGCCAGATGTTATTTGTTTTAGCCGCTCGGTGACAGAGCTAGCACAATAGAATAAACAATAGCGGGCTGACTGAGGCTCTGGCAATGTAATATGGATGATGTTATTATATATACGGCAATCAATACTAGTTTAGACAGAGGAGCATTTCGCTGACACTGAGAGGTCGACCCATGCCAAAATTCCAACCCAGCTGATTTGTTTACCTCATGCGAGGGGTGCTGACAAATTGTCCACTAAGACAGGCAGCTTGATAACATTTACCCATAGGTAACGGGGAACTGGAGCACCCTCCAGGGATTTGGCAGATTCACTCACCCGATAGATGATAGGTTAGGATGCGCTAGGCAGGACTACAAGATGTTACAGTACTTGTATGCAACTATATATTCTCTGTAATCAGCAGAATAGTTGAACTGTTAATCTTTTTCACCATTCTCGCAGTGCTAATCACATTATTCTGTTGCCTTCTATTGATTATTACAGCACAAGTATTTTACTCGAGAATCACAGTGATTCAATAAATATTGGAACACTTTACTATGTATATCTTGTGCATCTCTTTGGGTATGGGTATGTAAGTAACTAAGTGAAAGTGTTCTAGATCTGTTACCACGTTTACCTTGGAGCCAGGGTTGTCATGTTCTGAGGTCACACATCCATTTGTTACCCTGTAAGGTTAGGGATGCAGATGGTGCACTGTGAGCTTGCAGAACTTAGGCCAACATATCCCGATGGTGTGCGTGGAATCAGTCTCTCACATTTCTGGTAGTTCTGTTGTCCAACAAACTACCAGTTTTACTTGGGAAATTATAAGCTGTACAAATACAAAGGAGCATGGCCTTCTATCTGCCACCCTCCATTACTACAGTGATGACCGATTCATCCACCCTTTATTGAGGTGCTCATCTGGAGGAAATGAAGATGAGGCCTCTGATTTCTGACTAAAGCATGTGCAGCACATCAATCTGCTTTGAACTGACCTCGGTCTGCCTCCCATATCTATGGGGTCAGTCTGTTAAGATATTAACAAACAATACGACCGCAATGGGATACATAAATAAATGTAGAGTTGGGTCTCACTGTCTTCCCTGAGAAGTGCTGAGCTCTGGGGTTGGGCGCGCCAGCATGGAATCTGGCCAGGGGCGTCCCACAGGCCCCTGCAGTTCATGCGGTGCAGGGGGCCCTCGATCCTTTCAGGCCCCAAACAATTCAGAGGGGCCTTATTCCACCTAGGTCAAGTGAATATTTGTGAGATATGGGATACATAGTGGCCCCTCCTAACATTCCGCAAGGGAGCCCATCATTTTACGTTTCGCCACTGGATCTGGCTAGTCACCAACCATATGTCCAGTTTTCGGAACACCAGGACAGACCGCCTCAGTTGGCATCATCTTGCCAACCATGAGTGGCATCTTTACCCGAAGGTGGTCCAGTACATATTTGCCCTGTGGGTCACCCGTCAGGTGGACCTCATTGCCTCTTGACCTTGCCCTCCGTTCTGTGCCCTCCAGTATCAGCTTCAGGTAGGCTGGTGGAACACATTTTGTTTGAGGTGGACCTTTCCCCTGCACTACACGGTTTCTCCTATACCTGTGATTTATTGTTCTGAGGAAGAATCATGAGAACTGGGCCCAATTCATCTTCATTGCCCCTACCTGGACGAGAAGGGTCTGGTACGCAGACCACCTGTGCCTCTTCATATGTGTCCTGCTGTATCTACCTCGTAGGGCAGACCTTCTCTCCTAACTGGAGGGACAGGTACTGCATCCCGATCTCTAGAGCCTCTACCGTCATGCCGGGAGCAGGGATGATTGAACTCCTTCCCGCTGTCTTCAAAGAAGGTTGATGTAATAGTATTGGTTCGACACCTCTCCACCAAGACTGTCTACACTGGAAGGTAAAATAAGTTTGTTGCCTTGTATGCGAAGAAGAACAAGGATCCTTTGAAGGATTGCCTACAGAGGTCCTTTATATTGTCATCTTAGTGGCCCAGCAGGGCTGGGCTGTGGGCACATTCAAGGGATACATTGCTGCCTTTTTTTACATTTCTCTATCTTCCAGACCAACCATCCCTTTTCAAATCTCCTATCATGATCAAGTTTGTCAGAGCGTTGACTCATATGTTGACCCATCCTCTTTTTTTGACGCCTCAACTGTATTTAAACCTTGTTTTGTCTTTTCTCATGGATTTTCCATTTGAGCCCCTCCACAGTTGCCTGTTGACATTCACAACAGTTTTTTCAGGGGCCCTTACATTGTCACAGCACGTCCGTGAGTTGCGAGCACTGAGTAGAGGCCTGCCCATCACATACTTCTTTCTAGAAAAATTGGTTATGAAAACCACAGCTGTTTTACTTCCTAAGGTGGCTATCCCTGTCCATCTGCAACAATTTACCACCATCAACCCATCCTGCCAAGGAAGAGGAGAGGGTTGCACTAGCTGATCCCCCAGAAGGGCAATTCTTTAGGTTTCGCCTGGCGATCCGCTGCGCAGCAGCGTTCGCGCAGGCGAAATCTTTTGAGAATAGTATGTGGGCATTGTCCCGCCTCTGTCTTCCATTGGCTAGCTCCATAAATGGAGGCTAGCCATTGGAAGAGAGAGGCGTCCGTCATTGTGCGAGGCGATTTGTGGGCGTTCCGTCAAATTTTTCTCATCCCGCCCCTTTGTGACGTCATTCCGGCGGTGGGCGGATGTTGTTTATTTTTTTTGTCTCTGCATGTTTGTTTCATTTCCAACGTGTGCTTTGCAGGGGTGGGCTGCGCGATTTCACTTTCCTTGAGTTGCTAGCAGGTAAGCGGCATATTTTAATACTTTTTTTATCCCGTTCCCGCCCCCCCTCCCTCCTGCTGTCCAGTCCGTGTGCCCGTCCCCCTCCCGCTGTCCGGTCCGTGTGCCCGTCCCCCCTCCCGCTGTCCGGTCCGTGTGCCCGTCCCCCCTCCCGCTGTCCGGTCCGTGTGCCCGTCCCCCCTCCCGCTGTCCGGTCCGTGTGCCCGTCCCCCCTCCCGCTGTCCGGTCCGTGTGCCCGTCCCCCCTCCCGCTGTCCGGTCCGTGTGCCCGTCCCCCCTCCCGCTGTCCTGTCCGTCTGCCCGTCCCCCCCCCGCTGTCCGTGAGCCCGTCCCCCCTCCCGCTGTCCGTGAGCCCGTCCCCCCTTCCGCTGTCCGTGAGCCCGTCCCCCCTTCCGCTGTCCGTGAGCCCGTCCCCCCTTCCGCTGTCCGTGAGCCCGTCCCCCCTTCCGCTGTCCGTGAGCCCGTCCCCCCTTCCGCTGTCCGTGAGCCCGTCCCCCCTTCCGCTGTCCGTGAGCCCGTCCCCCCTCCCGCTGTCCGTGAGCCCGTCCCCCCTGCCGCTGTCCGTGAGCCCGTCCCCCCTGCCGCTGTCCGTGAGCCCGTCCCCCCCTCCCGCTGTCCGTGTGCCCCTCCCGCTGTCCGTGTGCCCCTCCCCCTCCCGCTGTCCGTGAGCCCCTCCCCCTCCCGCTGTCCGTGAGCCCGCCCCCCCTCCCGCTGTCCGTGAGCCCGTCCCCCCTCCCGCTGTCCGTGAGCCCGTCCCCCCTCCCGCTGTCCGTGAGCCCGTCCCCCCCCCTCCCGCTGTCCGTGTGCCCGTCCCCCCCTCCCGCTGTCCGTGAGCCCGTCCCCCCTTCCAGTTTCGAAATATATATGTTTGTATCTGTATCCTCAATGCAGACTTTTCCCGGGGAGGGCAGTAAATTAACACCATGCTGCCCGCAGACCGCAGTCCGGCATCTCTCACTGTCTGACCCCCAGTTGGTGCGTCTGTTGTTGTTCGTACCGTTTGGGGTCACTTCGGGCCTCTCCCAGGACAGCCTGGCAATGGATGCTTGTGGCAGTCAGGAATCAGCTCGAACTGAGAGGTGGAGTCAGGAGATCGGTGGTACTAGCTAGCTCACTGGCACGTATTTTATCATCAATGGAAGGATAAAATGCTGAGCCACCTTCCCTCAATGCAGACTTTTCCCATGCATGTTACAGAACGGTGCTACATTACGAGCAGTTAACACCCTCAGAACTCCCCCCTGTGAGCGAGCCACAGCTCAAGTGAACCCTGTCGTAACTAGCCTCTGGCTAACAATTTCACTCTAATAGCACGGGGACACTTGGCAGGTGTGATATACTGCAAACGGTTGTGCTGACGTGCACATTGGTAATATATTATGGATATGTTGTGTAATTTGCCTGCCCCCAACGAACCTCCCTGGGCAAGAGAGGCCGAAAGTGGGCAACCCAGAGGCAAAGGGTACACACGACAACATGTAGCGGGACGAGGCGCACTGCGCCACGTCGAGGCAGCTGTCCTGTTCTTGTAAACAGACACCTGATGGCGACCAGGGGCATGAGTCTTCCATACACGTCATACGAACGGACAGCACTTTAAAGGCCGGGATTTCTGAGTCCGTGCGCACGACGTGAAGTTACAACACCCCGGACGTGTAACTAGCCTCTGGCTGCCGGGGGGTGCTGCAGCTGCGATGGAGGGCCGGAGTGGACCTGGAAATGCCACTGTGAGTGACAAGTATACTTCTTGGGGGTGTCTCTCTGATTGACGTAAACCGTTCGTGCTTCACTTTTGGGGCCTTTGATGTCCCTCGGTCAGTGTCAGTTGGATAACAACCTCTTTGTTGGCTCTTGCCCATTCGTAATTCTATGTTTGCCGTTCAGTTACCCCTCCCCCATCCCCTATCTCTTTTAGTTATCTCGAGCCATGCACCCCACCCCTTCCCCCACGCATGTCTGCCTTTTTCTCTGGCAGAACGTCTTTTCACAAGAACACAGAACGTCATCAGATGGCATCTTCTAGCACCGCAGCTCTGCCACCTTAAGCCTTTTGGTAGCACAGGCCACACGGCCAGATGCCGGATTTCAGGGCAGGGCTCTTGCCGCCCCTGAGTCGTCATCCCTATCTGCCCATCTCTCCCTCAGTCACAGCATGTAATTATTACCTTCGGCCTAACATCTATCTATTGGTCTTGCACGGATTCCTGCCTGCCTTGAGACCCCCAGACAGCCGATTTGAACGCTGTCACTGGGAATCCTCCCTCGCTGCCGCCATCAACAGCGAGCGAGGTAGCTCCGCCCACTTCGCCGGCCACGCCCCCTTCCATCTGGCTAAAAGGGCGCGCTGAGCACTAGCGCGTCCCACTAAAAAACTCCTGAGGCGGAAAGCCGGGAGCTCTGCTAATTTTGCACACATTTTAAAAATGTACTTGTTATTTCGTGATTTTACTTGCCTGCATCTTGCACTGATTCCTGCCTGCCTTGAGACCCCCAGACAGCCGATTTGAACGCTGTCACGGGGAATCCTCCCTCGCTGCCGCCATCAACAGCGAGCGAGGTAGCTCCGCCCACTTCGCCGGCCACGCCCCCTTCCATCTGGCTAAAAGGGCGCGCTGAGCACTAGCGCGTCCCACTAACAAACTCCTGAGGCGGAAAGCCGGGAGCTCTGCTAATTTTGCACACATTTTAAAAATTTACTTGTGTTATTTCGTGATTTTACTTGCCTGCATCTTGCACTGATTCCTGCCTGCCTTGAGACCCCAGACAGCCGATTTGAACGCTGTCACGGGGAATCCTCCCTCGCTGCCGCCATCAACAGCGAGCGAGGTAGCTCCGCCCACTTCGCCGGCCACGCCCCCTTCCATCTGGCTAAAAGGGCGCGCTGAGCACTAGCGCGTCCCACTAACAAACTCCTGAGGCGGAAAGCCGGGAGCTCTGCTAATTTTGCACACATTTAAAAAATTTACTTGTGTTATTTCGTGATTTTACTTGCCTGCATCTTGCACTGATTCCTGCCTGCCTTGAGACCCCCAGACAGCCGATTTGAACGCTGTCACGGGGAATCCTCCCTCGCTGCCGCCATCAACGGCGACTTTACTGCGGACTTTCGGAAAGTTCAGTGCGGGGTTCCCCAAGGCTCCTCCCTATCCCCTCTTTTGTTTAATCTTTACATCGCCCCCCCTTATCTTTTCACTGCAGCAACTGGAGGTCGCCGTATTTAATTATGCGGACGACCTCCAGCTTGTCTTCAATCTGTCCTCTTCCCCTGCTTCTGTCCTTAATTTCCAATCTATCATGATTCACATCCGGGACTGGATGAACCACAACCATCTAAAACTCAACCCAGACAAGACCGAGCTGGTGTTGACAGGTGGTTCATCCAGCCCCTGGTCCCCTTTATTTTGGCCCCCTTCCCTAGGCCCATCACCTGTTCCCTCTACCTCAGTCAAAACACTAGGCATTAAGCTCAATTCTCAACTCACCCTTCACTCCCAGGTTAGCTCTGTCGTTTCTTCTTCTTTCCTTTCATTGCGCACTATACGCAACGTGTCCCGTTTTTTTTCATTTGATGCACTGAAATTGATTACCTTGGCGATGGTAGTCTCCCGCCTGGATTACGGCAACGCCCTATATGCTGGTATACCTGCATATAGTCTTCGGCGTTTGCAGCAGATCCAAAACCAGGCGGCGCGCCTGGTATTCAAGCTCCCAAAGTTTCACCACGTTACTCCCCTCCTAAAATCTCTACATTGGCTTCCTGTTCGTGCCAGTGTCCAGTTTAAGCTTGCTTCCATCACTTTTCAAGCTCGACTGGGCACGGCACCAGCCTTCATCTCTTCTGAGATTATCCCCTATGTTCCCTCCAGGGAACTGCGTTCATCTACTCAGTCTCTTCTCACAGTCCCACGGTTCCGGAGAAAGAAATGGGGAGGCTCAAAATTTGCGACCCTTGCCCCGCTCCTCTGTAACTCCCTGCCTCTTGAGCTTAGAGCCTTAACCCTATACCCGCAATTCCGGAAGCAGCTCAAAGCTCATCTGTTCACCAAATCCTTTAATTAACCCATTAGCAGCCTGTTTTCTTTATTCAGCCCCAACTCCTTCGGCCAGATTTTTGTTAGTAGTAGCGCCAAGAAACCGCTGGTGTACGTGCGCTGTATAAATATTTTAAAATTCAAATTCAAGCTGTCAACTGCCCCGCTTGCTGCATGTTCTGATGTGGCGGATTCTGTATTGCTGAAAATAAGTTACCCTTTGAAGTAAGTGATTTTTGGCTCTGCGATTTCCTGCTTTCAGCATATAATGCATCAAGGGTAGTAGTAACTGAAGGTTAATTCCATTGTGACTACATCACCCCGAGTAAGGCACATCATTTATAATGTGGTGCAGGTATTTGCACATCCGGTCTTGAGGTCCATCAGTTTTGCCATCAAAGTCCTGTTTCACTATATTTTAAATAATTCTTGCTTAACTGCTCGGAAAATATTTTTTTTAAATATTTTTTTTAACATTGCAGTCTTTTCTTATTTTTGGTGGAGCTTGATTGACTCAGTAGGAATGCCAGCATGCGTCATTGTTGGCTTTGCAAGTGTCGCCTCCCTCATTGTCTGCTCTTAGATGCATTGTCATCCTCTAATAAGAAAACCTGTGAATCTGGTAAGGTCGTTAGATAAAGGTGGAGGTGAAAGCTTAAGTAGGGATCAGCTAGGGTAGGTGTAGAGTGGCGCGGTAGTGTTACATTACCTTCGCTGTGTACAGCGGTAGTGTTAGCTTGTTAATGTTGCCATGGTGCCCTCTCTAAGTCAGCCCTTATGCTCTGTTCTGCGCCTTGCAAAGCTTCTGAATGCTTGATATGGGCAAGATTCCTTTGCATGTATAAATGAACAGAAACATTATTTGTTTATTTACATTTCCTTGATGATAACAGTTTCTAATGCGTGCGTCTGTGTAGTTCTCCATCGGGTGTAAATTGGCAAGCTTTAAAATAAATGTCCAACAATAGCAACTTTGCACCAGCTTGACAGGATTTTTGTCCCTTTTTTCATATTTACTTTTGCAAAAACGTGCACAGAGCGCAGACGATATCGGGAGTGAAAAAAAATAAAGCTTGGGAGAGGATGTGGTCTGATGGCAAAAACTGCCGACTGTGGTGCTGGAAACCAAGGTTCGAGCCTCCGGGTTGACTCCACATCCTGTGATTCTGGGCAAATTACTTTTAAAATGTTATAAGTAGAGCACGGGTGCCGCGATTATACCAAAATGAAAGAAATAGATAGAACATCTATTGCTTTCATTTTAGTATAATCGCGGCACCCACGCTTTACTTACAACATTTTAAAAGTAAAGTGCGGGTGCCGCGATTACAGACCTGAGAAAAGTGGAGTTGTTGGTGCCGGCACATTTTCCAAACCAGAATGCGACTCTAGGGAGCCACCCTTGTTCCACTACAGCCTTGAATGTTAAGTAATGTAACTGGTCCTTTTATAAAGCTCTCTTACTCCTTCGGGTACAGAAGTTCGCTATATAAAAACGCAAAGCGCATTAAATAAATAAATGTCACTTAAGGGGCCCGGGGGAGAAGAAGCGAGCAGCTGCACCATCCAGTCACGGTGGGCCGTGTCTTTGCCTTTTGTGTCTCCCCAGGGTCTGTGGAGACCTAATTAGGGTGGGGGGAGGGGGGCCTGTTACTCTGACAAAGGTGCTGAAGGCTGAGGGGTCACAATAGATTCATCACATTGCACCCAGTGAAGAGGTATGGAGAGGGTCCAGTGTGACCATCAAAAAGTTTGAGTTCAAATATAATAGTAGGTCATGGGGAGGGCCACTGGAATTATGCGATCCTGTGTTTGCTGCTTCTACTTTATTTTGCATAATTATCCCTCATCTGGCGCATAATCTGTAGATAAATTGTTTCTAACTCAAAAGGATCAAAGCTTACTGAAAACTGTGTGTGTGTGTGTGTGTGGCTCTGTGTGTGTGTGTGTGGCTGTGTGTGTGTGTGTGGCTGGGTGGGTGTGTGTGGTTGTGTGTGTGTGGCTCTGTGTGTGTGTGTGGCTCTCTGTATGTGTGAGTGGCTCTCTGTATGTGTGTGGCTGGGTGTGTGTGGCTCTCTGTATGTGTGTGGCTGTGTGTGTGGCTCTCTGTATGTGTGTGTGTGGCTGTGTGTGTGTCGCTCTCTGCATGTGTGTGTGTTGGAGAGACAGCAGTGTGAGAGCGACAGCAGTGTGTGAGACAGCAGTGTGAGAGACCTTTTATTTATGTTTTGGTTTTTGAAACATAAATAAAACGCATTGCTATCTGCAATATCATTAGCTCAAACTCGCATAAATACGCGACCTATTGCATTGCAAATGCTATAGGTCTCGCATTTGCGAGAGATTAAGCTATTGGCATTGTAAATGACAATGCCATTGATTTATTTATTTTCAAAACCAACACATAAATAAAAAATGTTGTAATTTACAATGCCAATAGCTCAAACTTTTCAAAAGGCGAAACCATTGCATTGTAAATGCTTGTTTTTACATTGCCTACACTAAAGAGATCAGGTATGACAGCCAGTTCTTTGTGAGGTATACATTCAACAAAAAAGGCAAGGCAGTCCAGAAGAGGACCCTGCCCCGCTGAATAATACTCTATAAAGATGTGCTACGCCTTTGCCAGGGAATACCCACTAGAGGGAATCGTGGCTCACTTCGCCATAGCAAAGTTTTCCAACTCTCCGTGGTGTTCCTTTGACTACATGGGTTTCCCATCACACTTTAACAAACATTATTGTTTGAAATAAGAAATGAGAAGGGCTGGCCATTTTGGGCACTCGCTGCTTCAAGGTTTCCTCATTTAACTACTCCTTCGGGTTCCCACTTGCAACTTGTACTGCTTTGGAATCTTTTCAGCAAGTGTAAAACCTGCAGGTAACATTAAAAAAAGTTTTTTGCCTTTGGTAATGATCTTTGTGGTGGATACTCTATTTACTTGCAGATTCCTCACTGATCTCACGCTCCTGCCACGCTGAAGGAGGGATGTAGGCCACATTAAAAAGGTTGCAAGTTAGATTGTAACAGTGCACTGCCTCAAGCTGATTGTCATTTCCTTGTCTCTGTCTCGAAAAGCTCTGAAACAATGGATGAGGAACTGAAATTGATGCATCAGGGTGGGTGCCTTATGGTTTCAGTGCATCACTGTGACATCACTTCCAGTGGCACCATTGGAAAAGTTTCTGGATCCAGTTTTGCAGTAGGGGGTATTCAACAGGTGAGGAATCTTCAGGTGGGGAGGGGGGGGTTGGGGGGGGGAGTACATACTAGAAAAATCGTTGCTGAGGGCAAGTAACTTTTCCTTTCTTTCTTACTTAACTATTCTGTTGCTGTACGCTGGTCTCTAGCAATATGTTGTCTTTGAATAATTGGTCTCAGGGGTTGGGGCCAGAAGGACTTAACCAAGAGTGTCTCCTCATAGATTCTCCACCAGCAAAGTCTCGTGCTGCTGAGTCCATTCTCTTCACCTTTAGCAGAATATTTTTTTCATCAATATTTTTTATATTTATTTTTAAAACCATGCAGCAGAGGCAAGTAAACGTACAGTATGGTCAGCCTGAGGTCCAAACCCAGTGACCTATGTAAAGGAACAACAAGCAAGAAAAACCCAAGCCCCCTTCCCCATCTCCCAATATTCATCCACCAGTACAAATTCAGCAGTAGTGATAACACCCTCATATGAACTCCAGTGCCACAGTCCACATCGCCTCCACTTCCATGTTGCTGCCACCCGGCCCTGTGTTCCCATGTCATCCACCTTCTCCAATGAGTAATATTGGATACATTTACCCCACACCTTATGGAACTTTCAAGGGGCAGCCCCTCCGAGCAGAAGTTATTTTTCAGCCATCATGTACATATCCATTCCCAGTTTCCATTCTTGTAACAGTGTCGGACTATATATCTTTTTGCCTCTACTAGGCCAAGAGCACAGAGCAGGAGCTGGCCCATGGTAGGTCAGCATTGCTGGAGATCCCCAAAATGATAAACTTAGGATCTAACGAGATTTGAGTTGAGAACACCCCATTAAGTTCCTCATTGACTGCTACCCAGTAGTCTTGTATCAGGAGGCAGCTCCAGATTTCATGAAAGGAGAAATCTTCTCCCAGGCATCTCAAACAGATGCGGGGTTTACGCCCTTCCCAAGGCATGCAGCCACAGTCAATCATAATACACATGTATTAAGATTTTAAATTGCACTAGACGTAGCCATGATTTGATAACCATGTCCCTAGGGTGCATTAGGGTCGCTTCCCAATCTATGTCCTCCAGTTCCGCCACATCCTCCACCCATTTTCATTGCAGAATATCAGAATGTTATTATTAAGGTTTTGTATATGAGGGAAATCACTCCCGTACCGAATTCCTTCTGTATGAGCCGGCCCTCTAGAGGGGCATGTTCTGGGATACCGTCTCTGGGGAGTACCTCTTCTCTCCTGCATGCCGTAACTGAGAATACTTTAAAAACTGATATGAGTTCATACCGAATTATCTTTGGAGCGAGAAGAATGGCATAATGTCTCCATCTTCAATTATGTCTCCAACCCTGGATATCCCAATTGGCTCCCAGGCCTGAAATCCCTTCAGCTTTCTTACCTCGAGAAGCCAGTTCCCCTCCCACAGGGGTGTTGCCCTTGTAGGTTTGCCATGGCATCCCATTGTAGTCCTAGCCCTATCCCAGACTGCTATCGTGAGCTGAGTGATAGAGAGGAAACTCCGGGTCCCTTTTCCTCAGTACAGATAGTTCAAATAGGACCTCTTACCCTATTGTGCCATCTCCAATCTAAAGGTTGAGTGGTCCAGGGGAGCAAATAACCAGTCATTGACATTTATAAGGTGGGCCGCCCAGTAATAAGCACGTATGTGGGGCAGTGCCAACCCGCCATTGTATTGATTTAGTTGTAAGGTTTTGAAAGCAATCCTGGGGTGTTTGCTATCCCGTAGCAGAGTCTGCATGTCCCCTTCATCTCTGGAGGGATCCAGTAGTACGAGCGTTGCAGTACATAAAGCAATTTAGGTAAAGAGAGAATTTTAAACATTGCTGCCCTCCCCATCAATTTAAGGGGTAACCCACGCCGCCACCTCAGGGTTTTCTCGAAGGTCTGCTTCACCCTTCCAAGATTGTTGTCAAAACAAACAGCCTCTCCAATGTCATATATACCTAGATATTTAAATCCATGATCGGTATGTGTCAGGTGGACTGGGAGTTAAGGCCCTAGTGCCCACTGTGCGGTAGATAAAGCACTGATTTTCCCCAGTTAATGCTGTAACTGGAGTGTTCCCCGTAGTCTTCAAATAGTTGGAAGGTCAAGGGAAGGGACACGGTCGGTCTGTAAGGTACAAAAGAATATCGTCTGTGTAAAGCAAAATCTTCTCTATCCCCACAGTTTCGACTCTAATTCAGAAGGTTTGAGGTTCTATAGGGAGGCAAATAGTAGAGGAGACCGGGGACAGTGGGGGGCGGGGGGGGGGGTGTGGGGAGGGGGTTCAACCCTGTCTCATGCCTCTGCCAATGAGGAACTCCCTTGATAACACTCTGTTCACCCAGACTTGACTAGTGTATGATCAAGAAAGGGCTCGCGCACTTAATGAAACGCCTTTTTTGTGCCATGCGCTAGAAAGATGTGAGATTCTGAGCAATTCTTCATTTCATTCAACCAATTATGTGTGTGATGGAGATTGTCGGATAGATATACCAGGCATAAAGCCTGACTGGTCCCTATGGATTAGGGGCCAGTCTAACTTTAAGAAGTATAATGGCCAATATAGTAGCGAGGATTTTAACCTCCATGTTGTGCAACAATATCGGGTGATGTGGAGCACAACTCTCTTGGCTTTCTCTCTTTATGGATAACTACAATGACCACCCGTCTAAGGTCTTGTGAGAGGGAGCACTGTTCAGCAGCTTCTAAAAACATATTCAAAAGATGGGGTCCCAACATCCCCATGTACCGCTTATATAATTCCTCAGGAATTTTGTTGGGTCCCGGAGTCTTGTTAGGATTCAGTTTTTTTATGGCAGCTTGCACTTCTACTAATGTCATTTCAGCATCTAGTGCGGTTCACTCCTCAGCATCTATAGCAGGAGTGTTCATGGTCTCTAGGTAGTGTTCATTTGGGATAGCGTCTGCAGAGGTCTGGCCCTATAGAAATCCTCCTAATAGCAAGCAAAAGCTTCTTCTGGAACAGTTATTTGGTTCATCCACCTGCCCTCCTCTTCTCTTCTCCCAAGCCACGCCAGGAGCTTCCCAGCTTTATCACCAGCATCTTACAGTCGATGCAGCGTTGTCAACAATTGGGTTTTAGGTCTTCTTGTGAGGGTGAGGGGAGCTGGTTCAGGACCCAGTGGCGGCTGCCTTGGAACAGGGGTGAAAAACATAAATAAACTTACCTTCGCTGCCGCTGCATGCTTTTCCTCCGGCCTCACTCTGCTGGCAGTACCGGAAGCACCCAGTGCACCTGGACTCCCAGCCAATCATGTCGCTGCATGAGCAGTATCGTGATTGGTCTGAGTGGCCGGTTTGGCAGCTTAGGCAGTGTCTGGGAGCCTGAGCATGTTCTCCACCGGGCTTTGCAACGCAGCCAGGTGGAGAACATGGTAAGTGCGCACGATTGTTTGGCCAACCAAGAGGGCCAGCCAAACCGTCATGCGCATTTGGAGTATAAACCACAACTCCTCCTTTCTCTGATGGGGGCGAGTTCCGCCCCACCCTAACATGGGTTTGAGTGGCACAGAAAAATAAAATGATAATAACGTCTTATTATAATTTTATTTTAATTTTTTTACACTGCTCAAATAGCAGTGGCGGCACGCTTCTCTGCCTTAGCGGAGGAGCCGCCACTGTTTGGACCCAGGGTTCCTTCAGTCTCCAGTGCCTGGCTCTTAAATCTCTCTAGAGCTCCCACTTCTCGCCTCCTGTTTCTGGCTGTTAGGTTCTGGGCACTGTCAAGGAAGACCATTAGCTGCGTCCCCCTTAGCTGCGTCCCCCTTAGCTGCGTCCCCCTTAGCTGCGTCCCCTTTAGATATGTCTCCAGTAACACCACCACGCCCAGGTGCAGGCGCTTAATATATTGGTCCACCAGATCTCTTTTGACTCGATCACCCAGGCCATTCACATTCCCAGACACGATCGACAGGGCCCTGTCTGCCAATAGTGGGAGCATTCTCACTCCAAAAGGGGATGTGGGTGTGCAGGGGATCCTATGGGTTTTGAAACACTAACTGCCAAATGACATGGTGACTGTTATTATGAAGGCTGGGCAGTGGCTGATTTGACCGTGTCTTGTCTCCCTTGAGTATACCATCCTGTCAAACCTGTCCCCTTCTTAACTGGTATGCCAGCTTTTTCCCCCCTCACTATTGCCCACCCTAAACCTCAAACAGACACCTTCCTAGCCCACAAGGACGCAGTACATGAATATAGCTAAACGATAACCACTCTACAGGAGACACTGAGAGGTCTGTATCCCACCACCCCTTTCCCCCTAACTCGGCCCCAAAAACGCTGCCACCCCTGGATTTAGAGGCCTTGTATCAGTAAGTGTAAGATACAAGGACAGAAAGAAACAACAACCGCCCAATCACGTTGAGCCGTCCTTTACAGGGCATGGGGCCAGATGTACAACCAGCAATTTTGTGACTCGCATATTGCGTCGTAATTGCGAGTCGCAAAACTGGATGTACAACAGTGTGTTTAACACTGTTTGCGATTCCCAATGAGGTCGCAAATTGCGAGGCTCATGAATATTAATGAACCTCTTGCAATTTGCGAGCCCATTGGGAATAACAGGCCATCCCAGGTATAGTGTCCTGCTGGGCTCAGTAGACCACTGTTAGAACTGGCTATTTCTGGTAGGCTAAGGCTGACGCCAAAGCCAGGCGGAAACCACCATTCTAGTCAGGGCAAGGGAGTCACACGCCAAGATAACCCCTGCTCACCCCCTGGTAGCTTGGCACGAGCAGTAAGGCTAAACTCGGAGGCAATGTGTAAAGCATTTGCGCCAGCACACAACAGCAACAACATACTAGGCACACCACAAAAGGAACTCCACACAAGGTTATTATAAAATAACTTTTGTATTGTAAACACACATCAGATAGGATCACACATGTACATTGTGCCAACTGGCACGGGCAATATTCACAAGGGATTATGTACAGGACAGGGCCACATGGGCCACTGTCAGAATCAGAAAAAGCACTTTTAGAATAAAGAATAATAAAGAATAAAAATCATAGTAGCACAAATTAGCAACTATGGCACACAACCAGTAACCACTGGTAACAGGAACCAGGACCTCACTAGGACCACCTGTACTAAAAGAACAACCACCTAAGAAAAAAAAATACATTTAGGGGTATAAACAAGAACACATTACCCATGATGCATGAAACCCATTCAGAGGAGTAGTAAAGGAAAAACACATGATGCCTAAAACATTCAGAGGTGTAAGGACAACCACCTAAGTATCACACAGCGTTTAGGGGTCTAGGAAAGAACACATTACCCATGATGCATAAATATACATTCAGAGGAGTAGTAAAGAGAAACACATGATGCATAAACCTACACATTCAGCGGTGTTAAGAACAAAGCACATGATGCAATAAAATACATTCAGAGGTGCAGCGGAAGAAGACACATGATGCCTAAAACATTCAGAGGTGCAGCGCAGGGAAAAGGAAGACACATGATGCCTAAAAACATTCAGAGGTGCCAGAACAATACAATAGCGCAAAAATCACATGATGCCTAAAAACATTCAGAGGTGCAGGAATAACACATGATGCAAGAAAACACATTCAGAGGTGCAATAACCATACAATTGCACAAAACTTACATAAGCCACCACCTGTGGCAGTCCCTAGGCCAACTAGCCTTGTTGGGGCTCAGACGCCCTGTGTCCAAATGTCAGGGCGCGCTGCCAAGCAGCGCCAGTCAGGGTGCGCCACTGGCGCAAAACCTAAACGTTGCAGGTGCCCACTACTTGCTGGGCACCTGGGACAATCACAAGACCTAAACGGTGCAGCTGCCCACTAATTGCTGGGCAGCTGGGATGCAGAACTGCGGCAGGGCTCTCACTAGCCCTCAGGGACAGAACTGCGCTCAATCGTTGGAGCCACACAGGCTCTGACATCACACTGCGGCCAGATGCTGGAGCCACACAGGCTCTGAACAAATATGCCCCCTGAGCCTAGCAGGCTCTGTAAATAACTGTGGGGTTGTTGGAGTGCCTCTCCTGGGGACTCTGACACATATGAATGCCCCAAGAGCCTCTCCGGCTCTACACCAAAATGTCCCCTCCGTGGGAGCCTCTCGGCCTCTCTGCAAGTATGGGGCCGCCGTTGGAGTCCCTCACGGGGGACTCGACCACAAGCACTGCCCCTGAGCCAAGACGCCCGCACTTACCAGCTTCCCTGTGCGGCGGCGGCTCCTGGGGCAGTTCTCCTCCATGCGGCTCTCCTCTCAGCCGCTCCGGCAGGGGCAGGCACGGCACTAAGCCTCGTGACTCACTGCACATCCCGGGGCTCCCATCAGCTCACGGGAGCCCCGCATCGGCCTCGCCTCACCTCCGGTGGCACCACTTCTCCTCTTGTCCTTCTCCAACCGAGGGAGAACGCAAATCGGCACGGCTTCCCCCCGGACTGGGGGGAAGCGGAAGAGACGACCGCTAGGCTCCTCCCACGTCCTGCTACCATGTGCCTGACTTCCTGTTGTGCCGCGATCGCAGCGGCAATCTCCTCAGGGCGGACAATGAGGGGTGGGCACCCTCGGCGCATAAAATAAATGCAGAAGCGAGGTGATCAAATAACCGGGCAAAGTCGCAGGGTAGGCACCTGCTAATCCTCACACAAAATGCGGGAGGAGAAACGCTCGAATAAGGCAAGAAGCTCTCTCAAGCGCTATGGGGCCAAATAAAGCGCTCTCAAGGCGCTGGGGCACAGGTAAGCCCCCAGGAATGGCCCCACCAGCAACCAGGGCCCCAGCAACAGGGCAAATCCAAAGAAAAGCGCCTCCCAGGCGTTGGGAAACAAAGTCCAGAAAATAGGTCCCTCAGCAGTCCTGGAATAATAAAGATGGAGCAGTACAGCCCCCAGCAGGAAAATCCTCCAGTATCCAGGGGTAGGACATCCAGGGGCTGGGCAGGGCTCAGGGATTCCCCTGGGCCCAAGCAACAGCACGCCCCTGGCCGATTCAAGTTGAAAACAAGAACAAATTGGAAGGGGACACAGCCCCTTCTTATACAGAGAAAAGTCTTTGAAGTCTTTGTGCAGGCAGTGTGAGAACCAGCTAGAACTGGTTATAGGGAATTCTCTTCAGTGTCAGGGACAGAGGTGACAGTCGCCCAGCGGGAGGTGGAGCCAGCATTGTGGTCAGGCAGGCACAGCCCTAGTCACTCCCAGGTGCCATCTCCTCCCACTTCCCTGGCAGCAGATGCAGCCTTTCATCCACGGGCTGACTCAGACAACCTCCTGGGGCTCTGCAGCCCCTGTCACCCTCAAACCAGACAGTCAATCCACAGCAGGCCCAGACACTCTGGGCCAGGCTCACCAGCCAATCACACGCCAGACACAAATTACACAAATAGGCCAACTTCTAAAAGTGGCACTTCTAGACTAGACACAATCATGCCGCATATACCATTTTGCAGCATTCAGTCTCACAAGTTCTCTCATACCAAACTCGCCCCTGCACTCCCCACACTTTAGGAACTACCATGGGCATACATATTCCCCATTCATTCCTATGGGAGGGCAGGTCACTCACCACACATACACAGAGCTCAAGCACTTTACACTGTACCACAGTGAAAAAGTGCGCAGAGGCCTAAAAATCACTAACACCAGGTCACAGAAACAGGCTAGGAAAAAGCAAAAAGTCTCGGGGTGAACCTGCCAAAAGGGCCGGGTCCAACAACCGCCATGTCTGGGACTGCTTTAAAATTAAGCAGTTTTTTTAATGCAGCCCGTTTTCCTTAAAGGAAACGGGGTGCATTAAAAAAAAAAAAAAAAATATATATATATATATATATATATATATATATATATATATATATATATATATATATATATATATATATATATATATATATATATATATAACGTCTTCATCTTCTAAGGGCAGGTAGTGGTCCCTGGTCCCAGGGTGGTAATTTGCTAGTGTTTTACGACCGCAATTGCGGACGCAAAACATTCGTACATGGGTTAGAGAGTCGCTATTTGGAAGGTAACGCCCCTTCCAAATAGCGAGTCTCTCAACACTTTTTTTGCAAGTCGCAATTCATTTGTGACTCGCAAAATTGTGTTAGTACATGGCCATCCCAATTTTAGCTTGTGCAAATAGGTCACTAACCCGTTTGCGCATGCTAGAATTGGTTGTACATCTGGCCCTAGGAGAATTATACTCCTAGGCCCTGGATCATACCACTAGTCCTGCACTTATGGTGCCACCGCCAGTCTGGATGTCGTGGCATCGGAGGGGGTGAGTCACTAGATTATCTTTTAGCTGTGCTATATCGATCACCATTGAGTGGAGGGTTTCCCACTCCGATACCTGATCAGACCCTGTACAAACATGCCTAGATCCCGCCTCCAGGCTTACTTCTCTTAGTGGTGATCTATTGAACCCCCTCCGAGTCCAAGAAAGCCTCGGAGCTTTGCTTAGGGCCTCTGTTTAGTCAGGGTGTGCCTGTATTTCTACCCTGTGATCGTTGACCTCTCCTCCTGGTACGCCTCCAGTGTCCGGGCCCTCTCCTCCATTCTGGGAAGTGTGCCAGACACCACACCACATCTTTGGTGGTAGCCCGGGATTCTGCAACTTCTTTACAGAGACCCTGGACTGTATCTTCCAGCTCTAATATCCTGGTCTCCACCGAAGTAACCCTTTTAACCACATTGCAGAGATTTTACCTCAGGAGGGACGCCTCTGATCGTCTCTCCTCAACTCTTCGTTCCAGGGCTTCATGGGATGACTGAATCGCCAGAAGGAGAGTGTAGGAGAGTAGGGTCTGCAATCCTATGATCACCCAGATTTTTTTGCTTTTGTTTCACTGGTTTACGACTTTCTCTGGCTGTGGGCCTGCCAATCAGACCCACAGCCTGGCTGTTCTCTTTCTAAATTACCTCATGTACCCTAGGTGCATCTACCAATTGGTACTGGGCCACCTTATCAGACCCTGTAACTCAGGGCATAGGTGTACCCAGGGCTGCCAGGGGCTGCAGCACGTATTGTGCCACCCCTGGCTGGCCTCCTAAATTTGACACAACTGGCTGCATGACAGCTGGGGCAAAGTCGTGTAATCACCCTTTGCTGTAGGTGTAGTATACCTATACCTAACCCTAAAATGGACACACAGATTCCTATCAGTCACTCCTATGGCAGGCCTTGACAATCCTGAAGGCAGAGTGCTTGGAATCGTGTGAGATGGTGCTCTGGCATGAGCTGAGCCTGTCTGCAGCTTGCGGAATCAAGTCCTAATAGCTGTTCCATGATATCGCATACCATATACTCTTAAGTGCATTATAATCCTCGCGGTTAAATGCTATCTTTGGTATTGCTTTATCAACACATGTCGAGTAAGGTGTCATACGAATTGGAATACTAACCCCTCGCCAATTCTGGCGACGGGGTTAGCATTCCACCCTTCTAGAGGGACACGACATGTATGTAACTGTGAACCCCGGTTAAAGTTAACTGAAGCCTCAGCTCCACAAAATGGATGCTGCCACCACAGACACGAGTCTGACCCCCTACAGCTGGGAGTCCTTCCAGCGAGGGGAGCCTGGACAAAGGGTTTCCTGTCAGGGGCGGTGCTAGCACCGTCCCAGACATGGTTTTGTGTATCCTGGGTAGGCAGGGCTTTACAGGAAGGTGACTGCTGAGTGGCACCCCGGTGCTCACTACGCATAGGCCGGTCTGAACCAGTTCCAGGGGCACACCAGCCCCTGGCCTGGGGAAGTCCGGCATGGCTGAGGGGTGTAACCACCCCCCACCTAGTCCCACCCATAGGCAGGACCTAGTCACCGGGTCAGCCCCCTTTTTTAGTATAAAGATGGGAGCGGGCCCCCTGTTAAAATTAGATCATCTTTGGAATCAAGATACCACTTTCTTCGAAAGGACTTCACGATTTCTTCTTCAAGATTCTCCCTTGTGGCTAAGGAGTAGTCACCCTGCATCCGCAGGCACCATCCTAAAGAACACTGCGGTCTGCTGCAAGTCCTTCATCACGAATCCGACGACCCAGCTCGACGAGACCCGGCTTCCCTGGCACCTCTGACCTCTACTCACCTCTACAGCCAAGCTGAGAACCGTGAGTGCGACGAGACCTCGAGGGACCGACGATCGCCAAGACTGCACGACATCTTTACTGCAAGCCCACCGTGTCCTCCACTGGTGAGTGCTTTGGGGTCCGAGAAGCCCCGACCCTGCGCAGCTCCAGCACCCAAGGTCAGCCTCCCTGCATCTCCACGATCGGCGTGGGGCCCTTCTGCTGTTTGCTGTGCACCGCGTTGTTTGGCTACTAGCCGGCTGGCTTGTGGCCTTCTGAACGACGCCCGACGACGACTTTTCTGCTGGTCTGGTTGCTCCAGGCTGGCCCTTGCTTCCTTCTTCAAGAGAGGCACCCCGGACCCTCCTGGTCCACTCCAGACGCCATTTTAGGTCCACCGCGTGGGCTTGAATTTGCCAAGGCTTTGTTGCCCAATCCTGGGTCCAGCGACGCCGACAGCTTCTATCTTCGTGGGACAGCTCGATCCTCCATCCTGGTCGCCGACAACGCCTCCTGGTCCGTGAGATCTTCGAGTCAAGCGTCACCCACTCACCTTGTCGAGGTGGCTACCATCCGGTGCCCTCCTGGTGCCCACTGACTACTGGCTAGTAGTCTCGAACTTGGTCCCCTCTGCTTTCAGGTGTCATCCATCTTCGAGATCCAGGCTTGGATCCAACTGAACTTTCCTCACTGGTCACCGGCCAGCATCTTTTCTTCCGGCTCCTGGTCCGTCTACGAGGATTCCCGACGTCTTTTCAGACCTATGCAGCTGCAGCCCCTGGGCTAGGTAACTTCGGCATTTCGGTGCCCCAGCATAGCCTCACTATCCAAGGGTCAGAATCTACTTTCGTTTTCTCCCTACCAGGTCGGGTTCGCCCGAGAACACTAACTTTCTAATTCCTAGCTACCATAGACTTTTGTCCCGCATCTCGCGTGAGAGTGCACACACTGCACCCGAGTCCCCTAGGCCTCCTAGACATAATCTAACGATTCCCTAGTCAAGTCCTAGCGATTCCAAAAGCTATTAGTACTGTACTTACCTGCTAGGAATTTCGCATTCCACTTTCAGAGTATATGGTTTTCCGTGCCCCTCGGGCATTTGTATATACTGTGCTAACTTAAGTATTTTTGTAAGAGTTTTGGTTTGTGCTTAGTACCCTGTCCTCATAAAGAGTACAGGGCTGTTGTGATCTTTAAATAAATAACTGTTTATTTTCATAACACTTGTGTGGTGTCCTTTCACTTGGTATTCAAGGGGTATATGTGTGGTAAACAGCTGGCTTAACGCGCCCTCTCGAGTCTTTAGCCTTAGACTGCTCGTATCCACGCTACTAGGATAGCTGGTCTATAAGGTTGACTTACAACCAATCATCAATAAGGGTTGCTGGACTGATACATAGTGTTCACTAGAATAGTGAGCACTGCATATCAGGCCACCTTCTCACATTGGTGAGCAGCGGTTGGGATTTGAGCTTGCTGTTGTTTTACCACACGTATCCTAAGAATATCTTGTTGAAAGATCACATAAGTACTGTTAGGTACACATAACTAAAGCTTAGAATACTCTGAGTTCTACTGAACCAGCTGTTGTAGCTCCTCAAGGCTTAGCACACCTTGGCTGCAACTCTTAGCAAGGGATCAGTAGGTAAACACATAGTGTAGGTAGGTGCATCACTTACACCACACTAGAAACAGTATGTCGGACAAAGGAGGAAACACTGAGGTTCCCCTTGTGTCAGTTGACCCTCCACAGGTCATCCCTTCAAGATATACTGCGCTTAGCTTCCATGAGTTACGACAAGTGTGTACCTCTAGGAAGATTAAGCAGGGGTCTAACCCCACAACTGCCTTTCTGATTGGTCTCTTAGAGACTCATGATGCAAGGAGGGCTGGTAACCCAGACCCTTCTAATTCAGATGGCAACATGCCCTCCTTACAGGGTCCCTTTGATGCCCAGGACCATCCTCTTCAGGAAGCAGATGATGCTGATGATGAGGATGATGATTTGGTATCAGGGGATGAGGCAGAAAAGGAACAGGTAGAAGTCAGCAGACTAACCAGGTCCAACTTAAGCAGACATGAGATGGGCACTAGGGGACCCTTGGGGCCACTCTCAGGTCAGCTTAACATTGGGAATGGACGAGATAGATCTCTATCAAGAGGCTCTATCAGATCCCTTCATACCAATGGCTCTCAACGTTCCTCTCAAAGGGGAATGACATCTCCCCAGAGGAGAATGTATGAAGCTAAGGAAAAGGCAGCCAATCTGAGGATTGAAAGGGAAGAACTTGCCCTGGCCAAAGAGAGGCTTGCCTTTGCTAGAGAGCAACAATTGAGTGGGACAGTCCCCACTGGTGGCAGCATTGTACCTAGCAATAGGGAAAGGAGTTTTGATACAAAACACCTTGGTAAGATAGTGCCCCCCTTTAAACAAGGGGATGACATCCACAAATGGATTACTGCTTTGGAGAGGGCCTGCACTGTGCAAGGTGTTCCCCCAAGTCAGTGGGCAGCTATCTTGTGGCTCTCCTTTGAGGGTAAAGGAAGAGACAAGCTCCTCACCACAAGGGTGGAGGATGCTAATGATTACCAAGTCTTGAAAAATGCACTGGTTGATGGGTTTGGCCTAACCACTGAGCAGTACAGGGTGCTGTTCAGGGATACCCAGAAAACTCAGTCTCAAGATTGGGCTGACTTTGTAGATTGTGCCACTAAGGCTTTTGAGGGCTGGTTGCTGGGCAGTAAGGTTACTGATTATAAAGGATTGTACAATTTGATGATGAGAGAGCAAATTTTAAACAATTGTCAGAACCAGTTGTTGCATCAGCATCTTGTTGACTCAGATCTGACCTCTCCCCAAGAATTGGGAAAGAAGGCAGACAGATGGGTTAGAACAAGAGTTAAACAGAACCAGGGCCAGAATCAAGGTGGTCAGAAGAAAGCAGACCAGAAGGGTAAGGATTCGAAAGGGGAACAAAATGACCAGAAGTCTTCGACAGGTCCCCAACAACCCAAAGAGGGTGGGGGTCAGGCTCCCCAAAAGAAGAAAGAAGGCCAATCTAAAAGGTGGTGCCAATACTGCAAAAGTAAAACTCACTGGTTTAGTGAGTGCACCAAGAAAGGAGGAGGGCAGACTCCTGCCACTGCAGCCCCTAAGGCACCTGTGCCCCCTAGTACAGCCAGCAGTGGTAGTGCACCTCCCAAGGGTTTAGTAGGGTTAACCCTGGGTTCTGAGGGGAGTGACAACTTAGTTGGCACCCTCACTCAGGCTGTCCTTGTCAGTACAGGGGATATGGATATGTCCCCTGACATAAGTCCCAATACTTTGGGCAAATACAGACAGACACCTTTTATTAATGGAAAAATGGCTCAGGCCTATAGGGACACTTGTGCCAGTGTCACAATGGTGACACCTAGCTTTGTGGACCCTGGACAGATCATGCCAGGTACAGAATTCCTGGTGACCAATGCAAGCAATGTCACTACCAATCATAGTATGGCAATTGTAGCTTTCTCCTGGGGAGGGGTAACTGGCCAAAAGAAGGTTGTAGTTAGTTCAGACCTCCCAGTGGATTGTTTGTTGGGCAATGATTTGGAGTCATCACAATGGTCAGAAGTGGAGCAGAGGACTCATCTGGAAATGTTAGGTTTGCCAGCACATGTGTTTGCTGTGACTAGGTCACAGGCCAGAAGATGCCCCACTGAACAGGTGCTGGATCCTGGAACAATGGACCAGACACCTTCCAAGAAAAAGAGCAGTAGGGTTAAGGCTGTGCCTTCCCCCTTGCCCCAGGTTGTGGATCAAGTCTCAGAGGAGGCTGACCTGCAGGAATTGAGGGAAACTGAGCCTAGAGAGTTTGAACTTGATCAAGTTGAATTCTTGGGTTCAGGGGGACCCTCAAGGGAAGACCTGGGGAAGGACCAGTTAGGCTGCCCTTCTCTTGAACCCCTCAGACAGCAGGCTGCTGCTGAGGCTGCTGGGAACGCCACAGGTACCCACAAGGTATACTGGGAAGATGGACTCCTGTACACTGAGTCAAGAGACCCCAAGCCTGGCATGACCAGGAGGCTGGTTGTACCCTTGTCTCAGAGAGGTTTCCTACTTACCTTGGCCCATGAGATTCCCTTAGCAGGACACTTAGGCCAGACAAAGACTTGGGACAGGCTTGTCTCACACTTTCACTGGCCTCACATGAATGAGGATACCAAGGAGTTTTGTCGCTCCTGTGTCACTTGCCAAGCCAGTGGTAAGTCAGGTGGCACAACAAAGGCCCCCCTTATACCAATGCCTGTGGTGGGGGTGCCCTTTGAAAGAGTGGGGATTGACATTGTTGGTCCAATGGAACCCCAGACAGCATCAGGGCACAAGTTTATACTGGTGGTAGTGGATCATGCCACCAGGTATCCTGAAGCTATTCCACTTAGGACCACCACAGCACCTGTGGTGGCAAGGGCCCTAGTTGGAGTGTTCTCCAGAGTGGGCTTCCCTAAGGAGGTTGTCTCTGACAGAGGTGCAAACTTCATGTCAAGCTACTTAACTGCTATGTGGAAGGAGTGTGGTGTCAATTACAAATTCACTACACCCTATCACCCACAATGCAATGGGCTTGTTGAAAGGTTCAACAGGACCCTAAAAGGGATGATTCATGGACTACCTGAAACACTCAGGCGTAGATGGGATGTCCTGATGCCCTGCCTTCTGTTTGCTTACAGAGAGGTCCCACAAAAGGGGGTTGGCTACAGCCCTTTTGAACTTTTGTATGGGCACCCTGTGAGAGGCCCCTTGTGTTTGGTGAAGGAAGGATGGGAGAGACCTCTCAAAAAACCTGCAACCAACATAATGGACTATGTACTTGGTCTCCGCTCCAGGATGGCTGAGTATATGGAGAAGGCATCAGAAAACCTTAAGGCCAGTCAAGAACTTCAAAAAGCTTGGCATGACCAAAAGGCTGTCCTGACTGTTTATCAGCCTGGACAGAAGGTGTGGGTGTTGGAGCCAGTGGCCCCAGCAGCACTCAAAGACAAATGGTCTGGGCCCCACACAATTCTTGAGCAAAAGGGAGAGGTCACCTACCTGGTAGACCTTGGAACTCCCAGGAGTCCCCACAGGGTACTCCATGTCAACAGGCTCAAAGCATATGTCGACAGGAAGGACATGAGCTTGCTCATGGCCATAGATGAGGGACAGGAGGAAGAGAGTGACCCTCTCCCAGACCTGCTCACTCAGAATCCTGATGATGGGTCAGTAGATGGTGTTGTCTTTTGTGGCAGCCTCTCTGAACATCAGCAGAAAGACTGTAAACAGGTTCTTCAGTCTTTCAGACATATGTTCTCTCTGACACCCAGTCAGACCAATTGGTGCACCCATGAGGTTGACACTGGTGACAGCCTGCCAGTCAAGAGTAAAATCTACAGGCAGCCTGATCATGTTAGAGACTGCATAAAAACTGAAGTGCAGAAAATGTTGGAGTTGGGAGTCATTGAACCCTCAGATAGCCCTTGGGCTAGTCCAGTAGTTCTAGTGCCAAAGCCTCACACCCAAGATGGTAAGAGAGAGATGAGGTTTTGCGTAGACTACAGGGGTCTCAATGCAGTCACTAAGACTGATGCCCATCCAATACCAAGAGCAGATGAACTTATAGATAGATTGGCTTCTGCCAACTACTTAAGTACATTTGACTTAACAGCTGGGTATTGGCAAATCAGGTTAGCTGAGGATGCCAAACCCAAAACAGCATTTTCAACCCCTGGTGGGCATTATCAATTTGTGGTAATGCCCTTTGGCCTGAAAAATGCACCTGCCACCTTCCAAAGGTTGGTGAATCAAGTCCTTACTGGGCTGGATGACTTCTGTGCAGCATATCTAGATGATATTGCTGTCTTTAGCTCCACCTGGGAGGATCACCTGGTCCACCTGAGGAAAGTGTTAGAGGCTCTGCAAGCAGCAGGCCTCACTATCAAGGCCACCAAGTGCCAGATAGGGCAGACACAGGTTGTATACCTGGGCCACCTTGTAGGTGGAGGCCAGGTTCAGCCACTGGAGAGCAAAATACAGTCAATCAGGGACTGGGCTCCTCCAACCACCCAGACTCAGGTTCGAGCTTTCTTGGGCCTGACTGGATACTACAGAAAGTTTGTCAGGAACTATGGTTCCATTGTGACACCATTAAATGAACTGACAAGTAAGAAAATGCCAAAAAAGGTTCAGTGGACAGCAGGCTGTCAAAAAGCATTCGATGACCTAAAGCAGGCCATGTGCACAGCACCTATCCTTAAGAGTCCAGACTACTCCAAACCATTCATTGTCCAAACAGATGCTTCTGAGTTGGGTGTGGGAGCTGTTCTTGCTCAACTGAATTTTGATGGTCAGGATCAGCCCATTGCTTTTATAAGCAGAAGGCTGACCCCCAGGGAGAAGAATTGGTCAGCTATTGAGAGGGAGGCCTTTGCTGTGGTTTGGGCCCTGAAGAAGCTGAGGCCATACTTGTTTGGCACTCACTTCAAGATTCAGACCGACCATAAGCCCCTCTTGTGGCTAAATCAGATGAAGGGTGAAAACCCCAAACTGCTTAGGTGGTCCATTTCCCTACAGGGGATGGACTTTACAGTGGAACATAGACCTGGTACTGATCATGGCAATGCCGATGGGCTCTCCAGATATTTCCACTTAGAACAAGAAGACTCACCTGGTCAAGGTTAGCTTATTGTCCCAAAGTTTGGGGGGGGGTCATGTAGGAGAGTAGGGTCTGCAATCCTATGATCACCCAGATTTTTTTGCTTTTGTTTCACTGGTTTACGACTTTCTCTGGCTGTGGGCCTGCCAATCAGACCCACAGCCTGGCTGTTCTCTTTCTAAATTACCTCATGTACCCTAGGTGCATCTACCAATTGGTACTGGGCCACCTTATCAGACCCTGTAACTCAGGGCATAGGTGTACCCAGGGCTGCCAGGGGCTGCAGCACGTATTGTGCCACCCCTGGCTGGCCTCCTAAATTTGACACAACTGGCTGCATGACAGCTGGGGCAAAGTCGTGTAATCACCCTTTGCTGTAGGTGTAGTATACCTATACCTAACCCTAAAATGGACACACAGATTCCTATCAGTCACTCCTATGGCAGGCCTTGACAATCCTGAAGGCAGAGTGCTTGGAATCGTGTGAGATGGTGCTCTGGCATGAGCTGAGCCTGTCTGCAGCTTGCGGAATCAAGTCCTAATAGCTGTTCCATGATATCGCATACCATATACTCTTAAGTGCATTATAATCCTCGCGGTTAAATGCTATCTTTGGTATTGCTTTATCAACACATGTCGAGTAAGGTGTCATACGAATTGGAATACTAACCCCTCGCCAATTCTGGCGACGGGGTTAGCATTCCACCCTTCTAGAGGGACACGACATGTATGTAACTGTGAACCCCGGTTAAAGTTAACTGAAGCCTCAGCTCCACAAAATGGATGCTGCCACCACAGACACGAGTCTGACCCCCTACAGCTGGGAGTCCTTCCAGCGAGGGGAGCCTGGACAAAGGGTTTCCTGTCAGGGGCGGTGCTAGCACCGTCCCAGACATGGTTTTGTGTATCCTGGGTAGGCAGGGCTTTACAGGAAGGTGACTGCTGAGTGGCACCCCGGTGCTCACTACGCATAGGCCGGTCTGAACCAGTTCCAGGGGCACACCAGCCCCTGGCCTGGGGAAGTCCGGCATGGCTGAGGGGTGTAACCACCCCCCACCTAGTCCCACCCATAGGCAGGACCTAGTCACCGGGTCAGCCCCCTTTTTTAGTATAAAGATGGGAGCGGGCCCCCTGTTAAAATTAGATCATCTTTGGAATCAAGATACCACTTTCTTCGAAAGGACTTCACGATTTCTTCTTCAAGATTCTCCCTTGTGGCTAAGGAGTAGTCACCCTGCATCCGCAGGCACCATCCTAAAGAACACTGCGGTCTGCTGCAAGTCCTTCATCACGAATCCGACGACCCAGCTCGACGAGACCCGGCTTCCCTGGCACCTCTGACCTCTACTCACCTCTACAGCCAAGCTGAGAACCGTGAGTGCGACGAGACCTCGAGGGACCGACGATCGCCAAGACTGCACGACATCTTTACTGCAAGCCCACCGTGTCCTCCACTGGTGAGTGCTTTGGGGTCCGAGAAGCCCCGACCCTGCGCAGCTCCAGCACCCAAGGTCAGCCTCCCTGCATCTCCACGATCGGCGTGGGGCCCTTCTGCTGTTTGCTGTGCACCGCGTTGTTTGGCTACTAGCCGGCTGGCTTGTGGCCTTCTGAACGACGCCCGACGACGACTTTTCTGCTGGTCTGGTTGCTCCAGGCTGGCCCTTGCTTCCTTCTTCAAGAGAGGCACCCCGGACCCTCCTGGTCCACTCCAGACGCCATTTTAGGTCCACCGCGTGGGCTTGAATTTGCCAAGGCTTTGTTGCCCAATCCTGGGTCCAGCGACGCCGACAGCTTCTATCTTCGTGGGACAGCTCGATCCTCCATCCTGGTCGCCGACAACGCCTCCTGGTCCGTGAGATCTTCGAGTCAAGCGTCACCCACTCACCTTGTCGAGGTGGCTACCATCCGGTGCCCTCCTGGTGCCCACTGACTACTGGCTAGTAGTCTCGAACTTGGTCCCCTCTGCTTTCAGGTGTCATCCATCTTCGAGATCCAGGCTTGGATCCAACTGAACTTTCCTCACTGGTCACCGGCCAGCATCTTTTCTTCCGGCTCCTGGTCCGTCTACGAGGATTCCCGACGTCTTTTCAGACCTATGCAGCTGCAGCCCCTGGGCTAGGTAACTTCGGCATTTCGGTGCCCCAGCATAGCCTCACTATCCAAGGGTCAGAATCTACTTTCGTTTTCTCCCTACCAGGTCGGGTTCGCCCGAGAACACTAACTTTCTAATTCCTAGCTACCATAGACTTTTGTCCCGCATCTCGCGTGAGAGTGCACACACTGCACCCGAGTCCCCTAGGCCTCCTAGACATAATCTAACGATTCCCTAGTCAAGTCCTAGCGATTCCAAAAGCTATTAGTACTGTACTTACCTGCTAGGAATTTCGCATTCCACTTTCAGAGTATATGGTTTTCCGTGCCCCTCGGGCATTTGTATATACTGTGCTAACTTAAGTATTTTTGTAAGAGTTTTGGTTTGTGCTTAGTACCCTGTCCTCATAAAGAGTACAGGGCTGTTGTGATCTTTAAATAAATAACTGTTTATTTTCATAACACTTGTGTGGTGTCCTTTCACTTGGTATTCAAGGGGTATATGTGTGGTAAACAGCTGGCTTAACGCGCCCTCTCGAGTCTTTAGCCTTAGACTGCTCGTATCCACGCTACTAGGATAGCTGGTCTATAAGGTTGACTTACAACCAATCATCAATAAGGGTTGCTGGACTGATACATAGTGTTCACTAGAATAGTGAGCACTGCATATCAGGCCACCTTCTCACAGAGAGCTGCATTATACGGCATCACAGGGGGGGGGGCTTCCACCTCTGGGTGCTGCTATCTTAGTGTACCGGTCCATCTTCCCCTATCTGGGAGGCTTCAGCTCTTTATCACGGACCATTGCATCAAGCTTTGCGGGCCCCAATCCAGACCTGCCCACCCGCAGCAGAGGCAGCAACCCAAGCTGCCATCTAGCCTCCCTCACTTCACTCTGTGAATTGGAAACAGGACTCATAGCGCCATGATGCTCCCTCCGGAGCGACCGTCTGCGCTTTATAAATACCTTTCCAAATTCCACACAGGGGTAGGGCTTAACCACAAATCGATTCTTGACTTGCCACTGGCCCACAACAAAGGAGGGAGCACCACCTCTCTCCTCAAGTCTCTGCACTTGTACAATAATATTGCCTTAGGCCAGTAGATAACTGTTTCCAGTGGTCACAAGTATAGTGAATGGCACTCTCCGATAATATATCAATATAGTTGGGGAGAGGGGGAACGACCACAATCCAGTGCACAGTCCTGTAGAAACGGTCTTTCTCCCCCAGTCTTATTAGGTCAAATCCTGCCTCCGTAGCACTGTTGAGTCTGGGCTGGTCCCCCGGACTCCCCTCCTGCTGCACTGAGGCAGCGAAGGGGTCAGTGTTTAATTTACTCCAGGCTGGCCTCTGTGGGGCCCAAGCCTTGGTGCGATGTTGCTGTTGGATCAGGCCCGTCGACTGTTCAGCAGGTTTCAGGCGAGGGCCAGCCCCTGCAGCACCAGGCCTCTGGACCCGGCAGACACCAAAGGAGGAAATGGGGTAAGGAAGCCCAGCACCCACACAATCCTCCCCCGCGCACACCAGCCGAGCCCTCACCTGAGGGATGATGCCACCTCCATGGTCTCGGTCCCCCGCCTCTGATACGATGTCTCTGGCGTTCCTGGACTCTCCCGCACCACTGCTGCCCCCCCCCCCCTCCCCCCCCAGGCCTGTGTTTGGCGGATGCCGGTCTCTTTGCCCCCCCAGTCAGATGGCCTTGCTGACTGCCCACAATTCACTGAGGGGGCAGCCTGGTCTACTGTTCCTTCAGCTGGGTTTGGCTCAGCCACAGGCCTGCTGTATCACCGCCTTAGCATCTGGGAGACCGCCTCTAGGCGACAGATTCCAAGGTTTACTGCCGCCTCCCTGGGCTGCAATGCGGGTTGTCAATCTGCCACTCAACTATCCCCACATCCAGGGGTGGCTCCGTGAGACTCTTCACTTGTGGGTTGGTGAGGATTAGGACAGATTAGTTATAAACCTGGCGCGGAGCATACTTAAAACGCGTCCGACTCGGCCATGCCCCCAACTGTATCAGACTCCTTTGGATAAAGTTTCTACTGTCTAGTCAGCTGCAACTTGTAACCATGGGTTACAGCTCCAAAATGGCAACTAATTGGTCTATGACAACTAGCCTGCTACTCCATCAAGCGAGACTACAATAAGCAATGAAGAGGTGTTGTCCCTATCTCTGCTGACTGGGCACAGCACTTTCAGGTGGATCTCTTCACGTTGTAGCCCTCTCTTTTCCACTTTCTGAGGATGGAACTTTTCATTTGAGGTACCATGTTCTATTCTTTAATTGTTTTAGATGAAACTTGTTGGTGTACTGTTTTCTTCATTCCGTGTGTAAGGTTCTGAAGTGGTCTGGATCTACAAACTTTTCCGATTTTTGCCTTTTATTGTTAGATTTTCCTTGACAATTTTTTGTGGTGGTGTGTTTTTTCAGAGATCCCGATTGTATTCACTTCACTGTGTTGATATCTGAAGACTGGGCTTGGGCGGTGTTTGGTCTTCTTTCAGTGCATTAACTGCTTAACTAAGGTCTGCCATTGTGTGTGCAGTGAGTGTTTCTCTGGGTTTAATAATGTTTTGTTTCTTATTCCAGTATCCCATGTACTCTCGAGATTATGTCTATGTACGGCGCTATCATGTGGACCAGGAAAACAATTTAATGGTACTAGTGTCCCGGTGAGTATGCAGCATAAGAAATTGAGTACAAGGAATTCTCTTGTGACAAGACTAAAGTACCAATAGGTTTAGTGGACTACATTTCATTAGTGCATGATTGACATTGGATGCCAATTACTTATGCACAGAAATAGCACAGGCTATTCACACCACTGGACTTGGCTGCAGGGTGCAGCATACATGCAACTTAAATCAATTTGTTTTTAGAAGATGTGAGTGTAAATTAGGTGTAAAAATTAGAAATTAAGCTGGTCTAAGGGACAACAAGTGAAATAGCAGGACAGAAATTTTGTTTTCAGAGCATTTTTCAGATTTTAACCGGAACATCCCTGCAAAAAGAAGTCAAATGAAAAATAAGAGGTAGCTAATGAAAGAAAAAATGAAAATAGGTATAACAGATTTTACAAATTTCATAAAATAACTTAATGTCATTGTGAATGTCTTGTAATACCTTGCTGAACCTACTGTTACTTGTTTCCAGATCTCCACTCGCTTGTGCCTCTGTCTTCTTACTATCACGTTACCACCTACCGGATAATATTCTTACGTAACTCCTTGCTGCTGCGTTTTGCTCTTTGGTTCAAAGTCCTTAGGCAATTGAGTAAATACAGATTCAAATGTGGATAATGAGCCTGATACATGCCAAATATCGCAACCAAAGAAATCTAGCATATGACAAAAACGTAACCTCGACAGAGGCAGCTCTAATAACTCAGCCAATCATTAACTGCTTTGGCAAGGACCATATTCAGAGCAAGATTGTGTGTAATTGCACTTATAAGAAATGGTTTCTGATGATGAATGAACTGTCATCTTCCATCCGTAATAGACGTTTCAGAGGGTTGTTAAAGCAAGGTGACTGGAAGAAACAAACTGTCTAACCTTCATTTCCCCACTCTTCTACTTGCCATTACTACCCTCCCTCTACGTAGGCCAGGAGGTACTCATACATGGTTTGGAAGATAACCTTGAATAGAGATTCAGTACCTGTGAAGGGACTATCTTAAAAGTTAATCTTTCAGGTCACAGACTGTGCTCTGTTATTGCACAGGAACTAGCATTTGACATTTTAATTTGCACAGTAAAATTTAGACTAGGAGCCTCCAGGTGAAAACGACTTAAGAAGAATGGTCCCTGAGCTGCCTTTAGATACTTCAACTGTTGTCCGTTAGACTTTTGCCTTAAATTTGGGGGTTCCTTTACTTATCCGATAGTATCGATTATGGAACAAAACTGTTGTGAGCACTGTTGTGTGTTTATCTTTTTTTTCTTTTTCTTTCAGAGCTGTGGAGCACCCTGATGTCCCAGAATGTCCAAGCTTTGTACGTGTTCGAACGTACCAGTCGCAGATGGTGATCCGGCCCCACATCTCTTTTGATGAGGTCAGTTGACAGACCTTTATTTTTTCAGCAACCTTAAAAAATTGACCTGTATTAGATTGATCTGCATACCTGTTCAAGTGCATGTGTCTCTACATACAGCAACACAGGGTAATATTTACAGATCGTAGTATCTAGTGCTGTAGATTCACATGCTCTCGCGAGGATGTACCCTCAGATGTTTTCACCTTCTCGCAATTTACTCCCATGTTTTAGGCAACACAAACATGCATTATTAAACACTGTCACCACTCCATATACTACTCTGGCCCGCTGTACAAATAAACAGTCCAACATGGAATTGATGCCGATGTGCATTGCTACCTTGTGACTCAAAAGTCTTCTTCAAAGGAAAAAAACTCTTAAACGTCCGAGCCCAAAACTAGATGGCAGAAGTTATGCTAAGCATGTGAATCTACAGTACTACGCGCTACAAAGAGATGCTTACAGGGTAGCTTTAACCCCTTGGGCGCTATATTTTCAATAAACCCAAAAGGCTGCACTTGGCCTACCTGGGTGACTTTTGAATCCACAAGCTTTGAAATGTTTCTACACAATGTCTCAGAGAATAAGTTAAATGGGCTAAAGGAACATAATGCAGCAGCTTTTCTGTATATCTGGTCCTCTGTTTCATTGGAAACTAGCTCCATTTTAAATTCTGGATAATGAAGTGGGCTAAAGGCCGAGCTGCTGAGCTTCTTGTTAAGAAACAGTAAAAATCTCCTGTCCCTAAATGTCTGCCAGCCATATAAGAAGTTTCTCTCAAGAGCCGAGTCAATGGTGGAGCTTTGGGGTGCAGTTCAGTAGCCACTGAGGGTCAATAAACTGGTGTCCAAGCAGAACATAATTCAGTATTGATGTTACAGGTCCAGCTGCTCTGAGATTTCTGTGAGGGCAGCTTTAGTGTTGTGAGTCAGCACCCACTATGATGGGTGAAACCCCTATGTTGTAAACTGCCATTTGTGTTCAAGTGTTTCTGGTTGTGGGGGCCGTATAGCAGGGCACCAGTTGGACCACAAATATTTATCAGCTTCAACTAGAAACTGGACTTTAGAGTTGGGGAGAGTTCCTTAAGGCAGTCACCACCGAATTATTCAATTTTAAGCTGTCACTGTGCAGCAGAATTTTCTGAAAATACATAATAATATGTATATTGGTTTTGAAGGCACCCACCAAAATATTCTCATGTCATTCAAGCCATTGACTTACTTCCTTTTACATTGATCCAGTCTTTAGCAAAAAGTGTTCTACTACACTTGATCTTGGAAGGAATGTATTCCAATAATGGGATAAAGGACTTTAGAAAGATATTTTAATTCGTATCATTTTTTTTTTTTTAACACCACAAGGACAATTCTATTACCAAGCCATGTATAGCAAAGTGGACTGTATTCAGCTTAGTTAATAGTTAATTCAAAAGCCACTTCAAGAGAAAACAACAGCTTATTCTAAACATTAAAATCTGCTTTTTGACTTTCTTTGGTAATGTGTTACTACGACTGCAATTCTACTTTGTAATCTTCTTTTCACACATTCAGGGGACATTACTCTGGTAAAGCAGAACGTATTAAGAATTGTTACCTTTTCTACTTCACTGTCACCTCCTTAGAGACAAAGTATTACTTTGCAATCTATGCAGAGCATGTGAATCTAAACTTTCTCAACACAAGAGGACGCTGCGTAATGTAACAACACATTGGCAGGTTCAAGCAATACTAGATTCACAAGTTACCCGTCTCTTCTGTAAGAAAGAGGAATAGCGCACTGGATTCTCATTACAGTACATTTTTCATACCACACTTACCCTTTACATGATGTCAATACAAATTGCAATTTGAAGATGGTATCTGCAGTGGGATTCAAGTCATCATCGTTACAAGTCACTCTAGTCATGCCTATGGGCACCACCCACATGTTTAAGTGAAGATGTTGTTTGAGATTAGCTGCTAATGTAAGGGATTATACATAACGTGTGAATATAAAGTTGTTTCAAGCTGTAAATCCGTTATTCGAGTTAATTAACTTGATTTTTATGAGTGAGCAGTATGCTTGTTAAGTGAATAATGATGTACTTGGGTTCTGGGAGGAAATCTGGTTTGCCAGTGAATGTTTAACACTGTCTCTCCTTCACAGAATGGCTTCGATTATTTGTTAACTTACAGCGACAATCCACAGACTGTGTTCCCAAAATATTGTGTAAGCTGGATGGTGTCGAGTGGTGAGTATGTGTTTTGTGTACTTCTAAAGTAGAAAGTCTACAATGCTGCCTTGTATCCTGTGCAGGAAGTAAGGTGGATAGGGGTTGGGTAGTTGGCCACAAACGGGGGCTGCTTGTTTGTGAAATTTGGTATCACAATGAAGTTGAGTTACGGTGGGAATGGACAAGGTAGGATAGTAACGTTTGGAAATTTTAGAGTGGGGTGTTCCAGCTCAATTGGGTAGTAGATTTTTGATTGCATGATGTATGGTTTTAAGGGTGGGAGTGAGCCGAGTCTTTGGGAATTAGTGGGATTTGGACATCTGATTTTTTTGCTTTGAATAATTTGTACGCCCATGTTTTCAAATGGTGTTCACAAGCTATCCTCTATTTAGGGATGCCGGATTTCCTGGAAAAACTTCACCTGGCTGCTGTGAGAGCCAGAACCATGGAGATTAAAGTGAAGGATTACATCTCTGTGCCCCGGCCAGTGGACTCCAGCTGCGAGGCCAAAACGAGTGCTGAGCGCCAAGAGGACAACAGTCACAGCACGGGGCAGATGGGCTATGCCTAAGCAGGAAAAGTTGTGTTGAGATGTGGCCATCTTTGGCCCTTTTCCAACACTCGAGTGGCTCCGTGCACCGCTCCCCGTCCAACCGTCTTGCGGGATTACTGCCACAAAATGTGACATTTAAAGGACGCCTTCGGCAGCGATGAGTCACTAAGGAAGTACACTTTAGGAGTTTGTTTTTCGCCAAGATCAGCCTTAGCCTGTGTACTTCTGGCCAATCCGAGGTTCTACTGACATTTCAGCGTCTAGGCCCTGTGCTTGGGCCGCCAGAACTTTTGATAAGCTGTCTTTTATATAACGCTGTTTGAAGAGGAAGCAATGCAAACATTCCCCTAAAGTCACCTTCCTTGCTACAGTAGCTGAAGTGCATGCAAGGTTCCCGCCTCCCCGTTGTTCAAGTTTGAAGAGAATTGAATGCTCATTTTCCATGGCATTTAGTTTGAAAGTGAATGCAAGTAATCTGCAATGGGTGCCCAGGTGACATGCCCTGCCTTTCAGATCTGAGGTGTGTGCAAGTGTCCTCCACCCCACTGCTGAGGTCTGAACATTTTGGAAAATGCCCCCTCTTGCATGGTTGATGTTTGGGAAGTGGGAAAGAGCTAGCCCGTGTGCCTGGTATACAGATGTGCTGGAAGTTTAAATGTTTAATTCCTGCAGCGCATATTGCTTTGGTGCGGATTCACAATAAGCCAAGGGTAGTGGAAGTGAACTTGCATATATCATTTTGTGCTGACTGAATAACAGGGTTGGCCTGTTGACCAAAAGGTAGCCCTATAACAGCCTCTTCTTTGTGTTTAGGTGCTAGGGAGAGGGCGAGAGGGAGTGAAACCCAGAGAAATGAAACTGCTTTTGATGCACTGTTTACTTTCTGCATTTGCTACTTTTTTCATCACCCCTGAGAGCAGGAGTAGCGAAGGCAGTGTCAGAACTATTAAAAGAAAAAGTCTGAGTGCTGCTCCTTCATGCTCCTAATCTATGTATCCTATTTGTCTTAGCAGTGAAGAGTATGCAGCTGCTACCATGGAACCAGTATGTACAAGTGTCCCAAGTAGTCTTTTTCGGTCTGTAAACCGATCCTTTGCTTTCTGCTGATGTGCATATCACATACAGGTGTCCCCTTGCTTGCTTGGGACCTGCTCCTTTGAGCGATGCTATATATTAAAGGTGACCCTTTTAGTCCTTGGAAAGAAGGGAGCTTAAGTGGGGCTTTTCATGTACAGGTATGCATGAAATTTTCCATCCATGTTTGTGTTAGTATTTTGGAGGAGGGGGTACAAGCAGGTAAGGGCAATCCAAATATCAGCTTTGCGCTAGCTACAGTTATTGTTCCAACATTTCTCTTTTGCATCTGTATTTTGTACAGACGTAGTAAGGTCCTCCAGACTGGGTTTGACAAGCAGGGACAAACACCTTATCTCACAGGTGTTCTGCCTGAGGCCTCTGTGATAAGCTGGCCCATTTCCTTACTGTGAATTGGAGCCTATGTCTTGTTTCTGGGGGCCGGCCTGTGAATATTCGTGCCAGAGAAGAGAATCTTGACCAGTCTGGTGTAATAAGTAATTTCCAGAGTTTATATAGATCACAGCAGGTTTATTTGCAGTCTGTGACCCATCTAAAGAGGTGGGAGGACCTTGTGAAATGAACTTGAGTGTGTGTACGGGCATCTTGTCGCTCCTCTGTTGGTGAAAGATGAAGTCTCTCCCTTTCTGTGTGGCAAGAGAGAGCACTGAATAGATTTTCTCTGGGTTGCGGAATTGGCACCCAATAGTTTGCCTCTTTTTGATGGCACCTTTACGCGGATTTGTGGGCAGTGGTGGGGATTCCCTTATAACACTTTATTACCTGCTCCTGGCGGTGGAAAGTAGCATCTCAGGATCTGTCCTGGGATTGGCTGGCAAAGTTAAGTCTTATCCTTTCCTTGGAGGTTTGTGTGAATTACATGTTCTATGCTTTAGAGAGTCAAGCCATGTCCATTGTCTGGCCCCAAAGTGGTTTGGTGGGAGAAAACTAGCTTGAACTGCCATACTATTTGTACGGCTCAGCAGTATGGGTTATACTGCAGGATACGGGTGCATTTGTTAATTGTTTACTTGCTATAGGGCAAGATCTGAGGTATTAAGCGATGATTCTATGCCTGTGATAATGTGTGTGTGTGATTCTGACCGTTCCCCTGGGTAACATGGTATGTTTGTGTCTGTCTCTTTTGCTGCAAGGAGATAGAGGAAGCCAACAACAGTTTTTTCCATGTATTAAACAGTGGTCATTAAAAGGGCTACCTGCATTATTGGGGAGGAAGTTTCTTCTTAAAACTGGAATCTGCAATTTAACATAACAAATGTACATACACCCACTCAGACCGTGGTCGAGGGAAGGCTATAATTGTGCTTGGACAGGTGGTAGGGCTTTCTGAAGAGTGAGAAGAAAGGCTACTTAAGCTATTTCTGCTTCTCTTCCTTATTTTCCTTTCTGAAGCCAAACTAGTTGTTCTTCATTTGGTGACCTGAGATAAGGAATAGAATACGTTATTAGGGATACATCTCCAACTCTGTGGATTGTCTAGTGTATTTGGGCAACTGGGGTGGAAACTGGCTGTGATTATATATACCCTAAATTCACTTTTAACATGCCTGTCCTCCACAGAACGCACATTAACCAAGCGGCCCTGTTGCACAACATGCTTTCCATCGCTAATCCCATCAATGCTTGGAATGTTCAGCTGTTTGATCTCCTGTTCGAATTAGTGTGTTTATTCATCTGGCTTTCTACCTTCCTACTCCAGCTCTAATGCATCTGTTTTTCTACCTGGGTAGGGTAGCATCCTAGTTGCTGGTAAAACGTGCCATGCTCTACGGATAATTGCTATACAGGCTTAGCTTCGGTTGAATGCTTGCTCTGTCTCGGTTTGTCCCTAGCTCATTCTGCTTTGTGCCTTTGGCCGAGCCCTGATTGGTTAGCTTGTCTATTTGGCCGACTGCAAACTTTTCGGCGTTCTTTGCTGAAATTCTACAGAGCACCAGCCTGCCTTTGGTACATTGGTATAAACAGCTCTGACCTTTGTACTGGGTATTACAAGGTGAAAGCAGAAGGCCTAAAACCAAAGAACTGTAATAAAATTAAGTCCTTTTTTAACACCCTGCGCTCTCCTCCTTCAGTCTATCATGGTCTGTTCCTCTCACCTTTTTTTGTGCGTGGTGTTGATTAAGACTACTGAACTTTTTTTCTAGTTGGTTTTGACATTGAATGTTTCACAGACATATGTGATGCTTTTAACAGTGTGAATAAATCTATAAATTGGTACAACGTTTTGAACATTCTGTCAGAAAGCTTCTTGTGGGTTGTTCCTTGCAGCGACTCCATGAATGTCGTCAGAATGGCTATTTCTCTGACTGCTAGGTCCTCACTGGGGAATATTGCACAATCGTAGAGCTATAAACTTTAGGATCTTTGCAGCGTATGGGAATCTTGCAATTCCTTTCGGCTCTGAATGAGTTTGGTATCTTGGTAACATCTAGCCGCACACAGTTTTTTCTGCTGTGATATAGAAAGTAAAGTCAGTTGAAGGAACTTGGGTTATTTGCCAACTCTGTGGAAAATATAAATGTAGACATTGGGCCAGTCAGTGAAGTTCAGAAACTAAAGTATATTCTAAGCAATATGATAGCTTGGTTAGATGATGTCACACTACCAATGCCATTATGTTATGTTATGTTATGTTATATTAATTTATTATGCGCACAGATACTCCAGCCAAGGAGCGTCCCGGCGCAGAGACAAGGTAGAACATAACACAACGGGAGAGTGAAAAACATAAAAACAGCTAAAACAGGAATGTTTTTATAGCCCTCCGGAAAGTCAAGAGATCCTCCATCAGACTGATTTCAACAGGAAGGGAGTTCCATGCTGACGCGGCCTTTACACTGAACGAGCGGCCTCCCATGCGACTGAGCCTGAATCTGGGGACCACAGCGAGGGCCAAGCCCTGGGAACGGAGGGTACGGGTGGGAACGTAAAAGGAGAGACAGCTAGATAAGATTTCCGGGCCTATACCTCTCAGAATCTTAAAGGCAAGGCACAGAACCTTAAAGAGGATGCGCTTCCTTACAGGGAGCCAATGTAGGGAACGAAGGACACCTGCCACCGAGCTGAATCTGGGCAGTCCGACAATCGCCCTCGCTGCAGCATTCTGAACCCGCTGCAGACGGGTTAACTCGGCCTGGTTGGCCCCAGCCAGAAGAGAGCTGGCATAATCCAGGCGGGAGATGATAGTTGCCTGGATCACCAGCTGCCTGGTCGGGGCGTCAAAGAACTTGAGAACAGGTCTCAAGCCCCTTAGCAGTCCGAAACAACAGTCCGCAGTTTTTTTGGTGTGCCCTACAAAGGAGAGGCCCGCATCCAGCCAAACCCCCAGGTTTTTTACCTCCGATACCGGGGTCGGAGTGGGTCCCAGCTCTGAGGGCCACCATTGGTCACCCCACAACTCCACTCCCTTACCGACAACCATCACCTCCGTTTTTGTGGCATTTAGCTGGAGACAGTTGCCTGTCAACCAGCTAGCCACCGCCTTCAGTCCAGACTGAAACCTGGGGGCCTCGATCTCCGCATCCCCGCTGAGCGTAACCGCCAGCTGTGTGTCGTCGGCATATGAGACCAGAGTTAGGCCCCACTGCCTAGCGACATCAGCCAGCGGTCTCACGTAAAGGTTGAACAACGTGGGACTCAGCGAGGACCCTTGCGGAACCCCCATGGCCAGCGGTTGGAAATCGGACTTGAAGGGAGGGATCGCAACACAGAAGGAGCGGTCATCTAGAAAGGAGCGGAACCATTGCAACACCTGGCCGCCAATGCCAGTCTCCTCAAGCCGATGCAGGAGGATGCTGTGGTCTACCGTGTCAAAGGCGGCGCTAAGGTCTAATAATATGAGCGCCGCCGTTTGACCAGCATCCAACCTTGCACGGAGATGTTCCACCATCACAAGTAACGCGGTCTCTGTGCTGTGACCGGCACGAAATCCGTTTTGTGTGGGGTCGAGGGCATTGGTCCGTACAAGAGGTTCAGACAGGGCCAGATTGACATGGGCCTCTGTAATCTTGGCTGGCCAGGGTAGCAACGAAATGGGGCGATAACTTTCGGGCTTGGACGGGTCCAGGGAGGGCTTTTTGATAATTGGGGACACCACAGCTTGCTTCCATTTAGCTGGAACTACTCCCGTTTCCAAGGAAAGGTTGACAAGGGAACATACAGCTGCACGTCCCATAAAAGCCTGATCTCGAAAGAGAGCAGGCCTTACTGGATCGGATGGAGATCCAGATTTGACTTGCAACGCAAGTTTGTCAAACCCGTCCAAGGTGAGGGGGGGGGGGGAGACAAGCAGAGTAGTCTGATGGTGGGTCCCACTGGTGCTTTCCCGACCGGACCCCATGCTAGGGAATGTCAGATAGATAGCTTGGGCTTTCACCAGGAAATACGAAGCAAGGGATTCACAGTGGGAAAGAGAGCTTACGGTCGTAGAGGTAGGCCGCTTTGCCATGAGATCTTTTACGGCCTTGAAAATGGCTTTCAACGGATTAGTACTGTTTCGGAATTCTGCGGCATAAAAAGCCGCTCGAGCTTGACAAATAGCCCGATGGTAGAGCTTGACGGACCTGGCATATGCAGCTTTTAAATCAGCCCCATAGGTCTTCCTCCAGGCCCTCTCAGCCCGTCTACAGGCACCCTTCAGAGACCGGAGGGCGCCGTCGTACCAGGGACTCGACTCTCTAGAGTTGATTTTAGTCGATACAATGGGTATCAGAGAGTCCAAGGCCCTAGTGATCCAGGAACAGAAGAGGTCATACCCCTTTTCTACATCCGTCAAAGGACCCAGCGGCTCCTCTAGTAGAAGACGATGGAAGTCTTCTAACCTAAGTTTCTTCCAGGCCCTCTTCTGAGCCCGTCAAGCCGAGGAGATGGAAGGGGTGGCTGAGACAGGGCAAAGGATGGACACCAAGAAGTGGTTTGTCCATTCCACCGGCAAGATGGAGGTAATTTTAGTCCCCGGCAGATTGGTAAACAAGGGATCTAAAATATGTCCCCCCGAATGGGTAGGCTGGGAGACCAACTGGGGAAGTTGAAAGGCCTCTAGGTCAGAGGAGATGGAACGCACTGTCAGGCCTGAGAGGGTGTCGAAGTGCAGATTCAAATCGCCTATGATGGAAAAGTTGGCACAATCTGCGACCAAAGGGCCAATAATGTCGGGGAAAGCATTTCTAAACACCACATCGCTGCCGGGCGGACGATAGACGACCATCCCGGAGAGCGTAAATTCAGGACTGACAGAGACCTTGAACAATTGTGTAAATATTTATCAAGGACCCCCTGAGTACATGGAAATGAAGTTCCTAGACCAGGGAAAAGCAAATAATTTGATATGTATCAATCTAGGCAACAGAACGTAATAAGTGGTCGAAATGAACTGAGCTAAAACATAGGTTGTTTGTAAAAAAGGGGTAGTTCAATTTTATTCATAAATTCTTTTAAAAAACACATTAAAATAATAATACATATTCACAAATTGTATGCGACATAATAAATCAACAATACACAGCAACACTTTAAGAGAGAAGGACAAATAATCCAACAAATGAAGGTTATATAAAATGAACACAGTTTTTAAGAGAGAAAGGTGTGGCTAAAATAATCTCTACGCGCGTTTCGGCGAACCAGCGCCTTCTTCTGGAGCAGCCACGATAGTATTTAAAAAACACGGAGTATATTAATGCTATTTGATGTTCTCAATCTGGATTATCTGTATAATGACTTTCTTTTCTTTGGTTAGGTGACGAAGATATTCTAGACCCTATTTTAGTTAAGGTTTGCAGATAGATATTCCATAGTCACACGATGTAATTTGTTTGTCTTGATTGTTGATTTTTGAATTTCTATATTTCCTTAAGTGAGGAGTGGGATTTCAGTTAGACCCGCCTGCCGGAGTTAAAATTTATGGCCACGATAATGAATATATCTTTTGGGATCCACGAAAATATTCATTATCGTGGCCATAAATTTTAACTCCGGCAGGCGGGTCTAACTGAAATCCCACTCCTCACTTAAGGAAATATAGAAATTCAAAAATCAACAATCAAGACAAACAAATTACATCGTGTGACTATGGAATATCTATCTGCAAACCTTAACTAAAATAGGGTCTAGAATATCTTCGTCACCTAACCAAAGAAAAGAAAGTCATTATACAGATAATCCAGATTGAGAACATCAAATAGCATTAATATACTCCGTGTTTTTTAAATACTATCGTGGCTGCTCCAGAAGAAGGCGCTGGTTCGCCGAAACGCGCGTAGAGATTATTTTAGCCACACCTTTCTCTCTTAAAAACTGTGTTCATTTTATATAACCTTCATTTGTTGGATTATTTGTCCTTCTCTCTTAAAGTGTTGCTGTGTATTGTTGATTTATTATGTCGCATACAATTTGTGAATATGTATTATTATTTTAATGTGTTTTTTAAAAGAATTTATGAATAAAATTGAACTACCCCTTTTTTACAAACAACCTATGTTTTAGCTCAGTTCATTTCGACCACTTATTACGTTCTGTTGCCTAGATAGAGACCTTGAACAAGGCACTTTCACACCCAGGAATATTTAGGGCACTCCAGACACAGGAATAATTGGACCTTACTACTAAAGCTATACCTCCACCTCTGGACACCCTATTCAAGGTGTACATAGAATAGCCGGGTGGACAGGCTAGATTTGAAATAGCGGTGTCCGCATCCTGTAACCAAGTTTCTGTCATGGTAAATATGTCCGGAGCCTCCTCCTCAATGAGGTCAAAGATGTTCTGATAATGTTTCAGCGCAGACCTGACATTCAGGTTCAGGATCCGCAGGGAGGAAGGAAGATCAGTAGTACGGCGGGTCGCCGGGACATTAGTACTAGGGGGAGGACTCGGAGAGTCGAGAGCCCACCCTTTACAAGGGCAATGGTACGGGCCTCGCAATGGATGTACCGGTGGAAGGGTACAACTACGGCTTACCTGACCGATGGCAAACAGGCACTCCCGCGAATATGACAGCATGGCGGCAGTAAGATGGAGTAATAGTCGTACATCAGAGTCCCACGACGTCCAGCCCGTCCTTAGCGCGGACGGGCGCAGACGGGCAGGACTCTGGCACGACTCCGGCCACGCGAGGACACGCCCGCTGCGCGATCCCGCTGCGCTAGGGGAGGTGCTTTAAATAGGTGTTCCCAGGCGGCACATGCGCACTCAAGCGCTATCAGATGGAAACGCCTCACTCCACTCACCCCACTCCAAGATGTCCGCCAAAAACGAACCAGGCACCCACCCCAGGACCAGACCCGCCAAAACGGCGGTGAAGGGGCACAATTTATGGTGCAGGTAAGGGGCAATTTTAAAATGGGTCAAAATGACCAAAACCAACAGAAATAATAGAAAACGTTTTTAAAACAGCAGTTTTACTGCAAAAACGCGCAAGCGCTCTCGCAGCAGCAGCTACCTTGTCAGGGGCTGAGAGCAGGAGGGACTCGCCCTAAATAAGTGTTCCCAGGCGGCACATGCGCACTCAAGCGCTATCAGATGGAAACGCCTCACTCCACTCACCCCACTCCAAGATGTCCGCCAAAAACTAACCAGGCACCCACCCCAGGACCAGACCCGCCAAAACGGCGGTGAAGGGCCACAATTTATGGTGCAGGTAAGGGGCAATTTTAAAATGGGTCAAAATGACCAAAACCAACAGAAATAATAGAAAACGTTTTTAAAACAGCAGTTTTACTGCAAAAACGCGCAAGCGCTCTCGCAGCAGCAGCTACCTTGTCAGGGGCTGAGAGCAGGAGGGACTCGCCCTAAATAAGTGTTCCCAGGCGGCACATGCGCACTCAAGCGCTATCAGATGGAAACGCCTCACTCCACTCACCCCACTCCAAGATGTCCGCCAAAAACGAACCAGGCACCCACCCCAGGACCAGACCCGCCAAAACGGCGGTGAAGGGCCACAATTTATGGTGCAGGTAAGGGGCAATTTTAAAAAGGGTCAAAATGACCAAAACCAACAGAAATAATATAAAACGTTTTTAAAACAGCAGTTTTACTGCAAAAACGCGCAAGCGCTCTCGCAGCAGCAGCTACCTTGTTTCCCCAAACCAATACATTTGGCTAAAGGCTGTTCATTGCTCCTTTGTAAAAAAAAAAAAAACCCTAGGTCAGGCCCCCAAGATGTAAAAATTACTGCAATTTACTAATCTGACATGAAAGCACTGTTTCCCTAAGGAGGATTCATTTTCAGTTCCTTTAATGACTCAAGACAAATGCTGGCAATTTTACGACCTTTCTAACAATTAAAAAAATTATTTTTTAAATTTTTTATTGAAGTTCTTGGGGTCATTAAAGCAAAACATACCAACATGTACAGCAGAATATAGGCAGATAACAGAGTTTACAAATTCTTTATACAATTACAAATATTGACCTAAATCAATCAAAATAAGATCTCCAAATTTTATCAAACTTTCTCGCCCCTCCGATTCGTTGTGCATATAGTAATTCACTCTTCCTAACTCTCTTCATCTTTTGCAGCCATTCCTGGAACAGAGGGACCTGCGTTGAGCGCAATTCTGTAATATCAATGATCTTGCCACTGTCATTGCTATATATATCAATTTTACCAAATGGTCTGCTAATTCAAGATCAGGGTCGATGCCATACAAAATTAATTTAACATTAGATTCAATCATGATCCTGAAATAAGTTTGAAGAAAGAAAAAAACTTCATTCCAGAATGGCTTGATTTTAGAACAATGTGCAATTATATGAGACCAATTGGCAGGGGCGGCTTGCAAACATCTAAAGCAGTTAGCTGAAGTATTAATATACATTTTAGCGGTAACAGCAGGAGTACGATATAATAACCATTTACTATAAAATAACATTCTGCGCCAATTTGCGCCTCTCAATACACTGGAGTTAAGTTTATTAATAGTCTTCCAGGTATAAATAGATAATAGATGGTTCTCTTGTTCTTGCCATTTTTTAATTACTTTTATGCTCAAATCTTCCTCCCTACTCTGTGCTAAGCACCGTTTCCATTCCACGGGTTTTCTTGCTCTTATAGTCAGAAAAAGATCGTTCCATGACTGAGTAGGAGGGTTCATGTATCTTGGGTCCAATTGCGTCAAAGTTTTATAAATCAAACTGTAAGAACTTATTAACAATAGTTTTCCGGGATTAATCGTCCCATCTCACCCTGAGATATCCACGTTCCATCCCTTAAAAAGTCTAGTAATATATAGAACCCAGCACGTTCCCAATTTCGGATTATTTCTGATCCCATTTTAATCCCTGTTAGGAAAAAAACATTAGTTAAAGGGGTTGTTAAATTAATCTGGGGGAGAGAATATCTTTTGAGCAAGGCTTCCCGTCTTTTAAACAGCCAATTCATAATCTTATATCGAACAAGTTTAGGAGATTTAGGAACCTGGAGGGGGGAAGGAATTTGAGCCTCAAGACTGATTTGATCAACAAAAAACTTTATAAATATATTCTGCCTATTCGATCCAGTTTTAAATCTTTCTAGATATTGTGCAAAATATGCATTGTAGTAATCTTTAAGATTTGGTAACGAGAGACCGCCCTGTTCTGTATCTGCACAAAGTGTACCTATTGAGATACAAGGAGTTTTATTACGCCACACAAAACCTGAAAACAACGATTCTACTTTTGAGAAAAAGGTGCCGGGCAAAAAACAGGGAATAGTAGAAAATTAAAAAGCGGAAGTACGGACATTTTAATCAGTGCGACCCGGCCTAAGAGAGATAATGGCAAAGGGTTCCACCTAGCAAACATAGAGCGAACTTTCTGAAGAAGGGGATCAAAATTAAGTGTATATAAATCTAATACTGAGGCAGAGAACAGGACCCCCAAGTATCGTTTGGGCCTTGAATTAATACAGCCACTTAAGTCTGGATGTAATTCTGACTCCCCGCCTCTGCAGACCAAAATTTCAGTCTTTTTTTTATTAATACGATATCCCCCTAAAGCCTCATATTCTTCAAAAATCTGTAAAATATTAGTTTGGGATTGTAAATCTGGTTTAATTAATAACATGATGTCGTCCGCGTATAATTTAATTTTAGCCATAGAAATAATCGGGGGAGCCACATTCGCACAATTCCGAATAGTGATGGCTAGTGGCTCAATAAAAAAAGCAAAAAGAATAGGAGACAGGGGGCATCCCTGCCGTGTGCCTCGTTTTAACTAGAACCGATCCCACCCCAACAGAGTTAATAATCACATTGACTTTAGCGCCGGTGTATAACTTCTGAATTAATTTAATGATTTGTCTCGGTATTTTAAAGTGCGCCAAAATAGTAAAAAGTGTTGCCCAAACCACCAAATCAAAAGCTTTTTCTGCATCTAATAATAAAATTAAAGCAGAAACACCTCGTGTAGCAAAATAATCTAACGCCTCCGTCAAATAATGTGTGTTTGTAATTAATTGACGACCTGCAATAAATCCATTTTGATCCGGATGAATCAAATCAGCAGCAATATTAAAACGAATTGATAGTAATTTTGTAGTAATTTTATAATCCGAATTTAATAATGTTATGGGTCTGTATGAATTGGGGTCTTTTGAGTCTTTCCCCTTCTTCAGAAAGCTAACCACCGTGCCATCACGAAAAGAGTCTGGAGCTTGCCCACCTTCGAGTATAGAATTTAACAATTGCAAAAATAAATCAGAAAAAGAGCTGAAAAAAACCCTAACAAATTCAGCTGGGAGCCCATCCGGGCCGCAGGCCTTACCAGTAGGAAGGTCTTTAACTATCAACTCTAATTCTTCCCTAGAAAAGGGACTAATCATTGTCTCTTGGTCTATTTGTGAAAGAGAGGGCATCGCATATCTACTCAAAAAATTTGAAAGTTTTTGATGCTCTATAACATGATCTTTGCTATACATTTTTTGATAGTGAGACAACATAATAGAACCAATTTCCCCTGGCTGTAAAATCTCAATATGTGTGGTGGGACATTTTAAATAGCGGATCTGATTTGCAGCTGCATGCTCTTTAACCTGCCAAGCTAAAAAAAAATCCAGTGAAATTACTTTCTTCATAGACTTTTTGAGATTGTCTACGAAAAATTTCTTCACTTTGTACGAACAGATCAGAGCGGGCTTCATTTAATTGCTTTTGGATAATACTAGAAGGGTTAGATTGCCTTTGCAAGGTTAGGGCCTGAATTTTTTGTTGTAATAAATTCCTAGATGCCTTAACGGCCGATCGATCAGCTGCATCTTTGCTGATCACGATTCCTCGAATATAAGCTTTCAGTGAATCCCAAATAATATGAAGAGGGGCTGTACCAGAATTATGAGCAATAAAATCTATAATCTCCAGTTTAAGAGAAGTAACCCAGTTTTCATTTTGCAAGTGCATCTTATTAAATATCCATCTCCTGGGAATTTTCAACTCCCCTCCCAATTTAAACTCGATGACTAACATCGCATGATCCGAAAAACCATTATGAAAAACCTGCTGATAAGAAAAATCTAACTGCCTTAAAGCTAAAAAAAAATCTATTCGGGAGGAGGACTTAAACCTACCCGACCAGCAGGTAAAATCTGTTTTTTGTGGATTTTGTAAGCGCCAAGGATCACACAAATCGAGTATCGTCCTATTATTAGAGATTGATCTCCAAGATTTGGGTTTAAGCTGTTTTTTTGAGGACGTAGTAGAATCTAATTTAGTATTCATAAGAATGTTAAAATCCCCACCGATGACGATGTCTCCTCCCACCATTAACAAAGATTAAACAGATCCTCATAAGGCTGGGGGTTATTGTCGACTGGAGCATAGAAACAAACAAAGGAAATCGGCCTATGTCTATTCTTCACTAGACATGTAGCCCAACACCACCTGCCTAAGCCACCTTCTTCTTATCGTATAATTTCAGCCTACAAGTTCTTATTTATCAAGAGTGCAACCCCCTGTTGGGACAATACAGAAGACGAAAACCCCCGGAATGAGGCCCAAGTCTTAAATATTGAGAACTCATCCATTTTAGATACAGAAATATGGGTTTCTTGTAACATAATTACTGCAGGATTTTCAGTTTTGATCCATGACTCCATTGCGCGCATTTTCTTCCTATTATTTAGGCCGTTAACATTGAAAGAAATTATTTTAAGGCCCTTACTAAAAGACATTTAAATTATAATCATTAAAGACACACATTGCCACAATTATAGACCTACTCCTTACACCATGGCCCTTCTCTACTCTTTTACCTCCCCCCCCCCTCCCCCCCACGCTGGCCACAAGGTACTAACCCCTATCATAGAGGTGCCTTGTTATTGCACCCCTTGACCCTCTGGATCCCCCCCCCCCCCCCTTGACCCGACCCATCCTCTTCCCACAGACACCTGTAAAATCCATTCGAAGAGAAGGCAAGGACAAAGAAAACGAAAATAAAATAATTGCTAAATAAGTCTTTTCAGAGCAGAAATATAGTAGCCAGACAAAAATACATCAACTCATTAGGGTCATCTCAGCCTTCCTAATTTGGTGAAATCTGATTAAGAAGATCCTGTGCTTCATTCACGTCTGACAGCATATAGAATTTGCCCTTGACCAAAACTTTAAGTTTAGATTGTTGGGCAATCATAGCTTGGGCCCCTTTAGCCTTGAATAGATGCAAGATTTTGACGAACTCCTTTCTCCTCCGGGCTGCTACAGCAGACATATCTGAGAAAATTCGGCACTTCGTAGTAGCATTAGCAGCGAATTGTCTTTATTTAAAGGCTTTAGACAAAATTGTCTCTTTAACTCGAACATCGGAAAAGTTAAGTAAAATAGTACGGGGAAGTGTGGAATTGGGAAATGGATGAGCTGGAACCCTATGAGCTCGGGTGATCGTTAAATCCCCTTTAAACTCAGGTATTACTTCATGCCGTAGAAAAGAGGTTACCTATTACATCGTGTCTGATCTCTCAATTTTTTTCCAGGACACCTACAATTCTAAGATTTGACCTTCGATTATAGTTTTCTAAATCGTCCAGTTTAGTCTCTAGTTCTTTTGAAGATTTGGAAATAATTTTGACCTCTTTCTTAACTTCTACCATTTGGTCTTCCAGACCTGAAATTCTAGTCTCTGCTTCTTGAAGGCGAACAGGAACAGAGCACACGGAATCTTCAATTTTATGTAAGCGTTGATGAATAGCTGCTAGCTCAGCTTTTTGAAATTGGTTCATTTCTCTGACCTCGCCCAGAATCAGATTTAATATATCTTGAACAGATATCTGAAATTCCCCAGTCGTCTCAGTATCCATTGTTAAAATTGGACTATTTAGATCGATGACAGCTGAAGATCTGAGATCAACTTGTGGATCTTTAGGATTTACAGAAACGTCTATTTATTTTGCGGCAGATGTTGAGCTTTTTTCCTGAGAAGATAAAGGTTTAGCTACGGTAATATCCATATCAACAGACTTTATGGCAGAATTCAAATTTTCCAGAAGGGGCATAGCAGTTGCTGGTTTATCTGACAAGGCATTAGATATTGATACTATGGCAGGTTGGGTTGAACTATTAAGCACTGACATACAGGATTTTTTCTCAAATAGGGGAAATTGTTTAGGAGCTTTAAAGACCGCCACCGGGATCTTCTGGTCTTTAAGTGCCTTAGAATTGTCAATAACCCCCTCAGATGCCACTTGCTCTTGCACAATATTATTTTCCAAATTGGGGTGAATATTTCCTGAATTAGACTGTATAAGCACAACAGGCAAGTCCCCGAGAGACTCTTCGTCCTCCTCCGCAGAGCTCACCGAGATATCGTCAGGTATCTCTTCCTTGCCAGGCTTTTAGAGAAAGCCAAATGAGACACACACACCCCCCCCCCCCCCCCCCCAGCCGGGAAAAAAACCCTCCGGCCAAACCTTCAGATGATAACCACACTGGTCAAAGTTGCCGCAAGGAATCCTGGAACTTGGAGTCCCTCCCGCACTGCGACCGCTGCCAGATGACCAAAAGGCTGCGGCGGCGGGGAGGAACTCACACCACAGCAGTACCAATTCTGCTTTTTATCCAGACCAGTCTCGGACTCTCCAAGTCTGCGAATCGCCTCTGCCTGCACTTGATCCGGCCGTAGATCAGTTCCCAGTTCCACTCCGCTCCAACTGCTACACAAACTGTTTCGACCTCAGCATCTTCAGTCCTCGCGATTCCCCTGCAGCTTCAAACGCTGAAAAAAGTATCACTTCAAAACCGCGCTGGAAAACTCAGCAACTTGACGGCTACTCTGCAGAACGCCGACATCTTGCTGCCGCCGACATCTGCCTCGTGGGGGGGGGGGGGTGGGGGGGGGGAGCAAGGGAGGGGAAACCCAGGTGCTACGTGGAGGCGTGGAACTCCACCATAGCCGCCGTGAGACGACCTTTCTAACGTTGTTGGGGAATAAAAAACATCCCATATAAGCTATGTCCAATATTTCCATACACGTTTTTATGATCGTGTTATTTTTAGTGTCCAAAGTTAACACACAATATGGCAAGTCAGGAGTTAGCTTGTGGAAGAGTAGCTAGGTAGCTTCTTCTGAGCAGCATACGTTTTTGCAGTACCCAGATAACTCCTAAATATTCTCTCTCAATAACAACATAGTTAATATTTCTAGCTGAAAAGTACAGTGTTATTTACCATTACTGTAGCTGTAATAGTGCAGTCCCTGAATGTGTTTATACATATAGGTGGTGAGGGCGGACTGCAAAGAGCCTCAGCAAAAGTCTTTCTGATAGAACCTTCTCATGGCAGATTACTCTCCTTTAAATATCCCCCAGATACCAGACTACCTTCATCGATTTGTGTGCAGCTCCGTGCAGACTTCTTCACACCCCAAAAGTGATGCAGCACAGCCACATGTCTTTGCCACCCCGGCGCACTGATGTCAGTTCTGATCTTTCCTTGCCTTCTAATGCAGATCCGCAACTCAGCTCCTACCTTTGTCAGTCTTCCACCGACTCAGTAAACCTTTTGCACACTTTGCTACGGAACATTGTTCACTCCCAAAAAGACATTATTCAATCTGCGTCTCAACTGCTGTAAGATGTCGGTCACATGCACTCTTGAGGCTTGCCTATCACACCTGGGCTCTAGCGAAAACAGAGTTGTGTGACAGATTAGCCCTAATGCGCATAAAAGTGATTTGAGACAATGAAGCAAAGTTGTACATTGCCAAACACGAAGTATTTACAGTTTAAATGCAGATCCCGCTCTAGGTCACAGACCCAGACCAATTACCACAGAAGCTTTGGATAAGTCGAAGTCCAAACATAAGCATCAAACATGGAAGCAGGAATCGACCCCCCCCCCCCCCCGCCACGCTGACTTCAGGAACTAAGTTGCACTCTCTTGAGATCACCCCCAAGGAAGATTCCTCAGTTGTCCCTGGACAGTCCAAGTTCCCTCGGCTGTCATCGGCCCTACAACAGTTAAAGGCCATCAAAGAGACCATTCCACACATTTTCAGTGGCCTGGTTTGTCCCTCCCAGGCATTGTCTGTCCCCTTGGGACCCAGTCCCATGCCCTTACTCCTTCCAGTACAGTCTTCCACTCAGGCCCAGAGATCCATGCTGGTTCCGAAGTCACCGTCACCCATTGGGATACTGAACCAACGCTGACTCGAGCTCTATTGTGTTGCGGCTATCAGCAGAGGTTATTTGTTTTTGGTTCTGACTGTTGATCCTGTGCTAGAGCAAGGTCCACCTCAGTGCCAGCTGGTGGCTTTTGAGGGTGGTGAGGCGTAAAATTAATTTTTTACTGTCACCAAATTTGAAATTTGTTTAGAATATTTTCTACTGTCACCAAATGACCAAAGCGAAGGACAGCAACTGACCCATGGGGGTTCCAGGCCAAAAGATACTGTCTCCACATTCAGCAGGCAGGTAAACATATGCAGATGGCCTTTGCATTATCGTAATCCCACACTTATTTTACATTAGTGTATCCTGAAGGCATGGTAAGGCAAATTGTGATCACTATAATAAACAGCTCCAGTAAATGATGGATGACATTTACCCTTTCGTCATAAATTAGCCAGTTACTTCATCCATAGAATATGGTCTTCACTTGCACATTATTTGCATAAGAGTTCTTGCCACCGAAAGTATGCTACACATTGGTGGAGACACAGTAGAAGATTGGTTCATGTGTAAGCGCCACTGACAGGGGGTTTCTCCTGGCATCTGTAAGTTGTGGTTGATCTTCTCCCTTTCAATATTTAAATAATTAACTCACTTTTAAAGTTTTTAAACAGGATTTTAACCTGTGCACTAACTCACCTCTAGGCTTCGCTTCACCGTCCCCCTCGCTCTGCTTCCTGATCCACCACGGATTTTCCGATTGCGTGGAAGGAGCAGAGGTGAAGGGGCGGAGTCTGGAATTATACTTCTGGGGGCTGATATTAAAGCCACATGGAAGCGTAGAGTGCGCACCAAAGACAAGCCCGTCTGCGACGGGACCAGGAACCCTGCCCTTTTAAACTCTGACTCACAATAAGTGATTAGATATAGTGCAAAAGAACTTATAAAATTGAAGCCCGATGTCGCAACACAATGTGCCCACTCAGTCACACCCCAAAGTATGACCGGAAGAAAGATGATGTGCACGGTAAGTGAGGAGATCTCTCGTCTATAGGGGCTCCCAACAGAAACTAAGAGGAAACTAAGATGGAAATTAGGACTGATAAACTGAAGGTCCATCCCAGCACACAAAATAGAGATCAGTCTTCTTATTGAGGAAGAACAACTAGATGTATTATTTGTGACCGAGATATGGCTCAAAGAATGGTCCATGCCAGACTCCCCAGAGGATTTAATATTAGAAGACAGGACAGAGTCTAAAGCTGGGGGGAGGAGTAGCTATCATATACAAAGATATTTATAGATGCAACGTCTCATCTAAGCCCCTTCTCAACTCCAACACTACACTGTTTAGCTTGAGGCTATCCCACACCCATACCTTTTCGGGAATGCTTATCTATCAACTACTTGGACCCTGTAATACCTTTTTGGAGCTTTTCCCAGATCTCATAGCAGAGAGCATCACCACTAAAAGAACAATGACCATACTAGGCGATTTCAATATCCATCTAGATAAACAAAACAACCCCACAACCAACATATTTACCCAAGACATGGATGCCATGCAGCTCAGCCAGGTGGTGCAATCCGCAACACATGAAAAAGGGCACGTTTTAGATGCTGTATTTACCAACAAACCTAAATTAAAAATAGCCAACCAAATACCAGTGCCTTGGACAGACCACTTTTATATCCGTCTGTCACTGACCAATGTGCAGCTACAAAAACACAGGAAGCACTGCATTTAATTTAGGTAGGAAATGGCCTAGAACCATTCCAGACAGGTGATTGAGTCATTAGAAAGACATACCCCGAAAATGGCTGGGGAGGTAGAGAAAGCAGACTTGCTCTGGGACAAATGACTCATTGACTCGACAGAACATTGCTGTAAGAAAGAGAGGACACGGAGTAATTGGACACAAAGTAAAACAACCTGGTTTATTAGCCATGTGGCATCCTGAAAAGAGCATGTAAAAAAAATGAAAGGACCTGGCGGAAAACATGACACTACCATTAACCCCTTCGCTGCTCATGACGAGCTGAGCTCATCATGCAGTACACTGGTCGTGTGCTTATGACGAGCTGAGCTCGTCATGAAACAATGGTATTCAAATAAGCTCAGCACCCAGCGGGAATTGCCTTAGCAGTCAAGGTGTTAAGGAACAATATAAGAAAGAGATCAGACACTATCACAGTGAAATTAAAAGAACACAAGCTAGATATTTCCAGGAAAAAATAAACTCTGCCACACATTCATCCAGAGAACTGTTCAAGGTGGTCAAATCCCTCATGTCAACAGAGCCTGACTCCTCCCCACTACCTCCATCCAAGGAGAGATGCTATGAACTTGCTGTCTTTTTTAAAAACAGTGTTGAACATATTTACAACTCCATGCAAGGATGTAGAGATAGCTCAGACCCTCAAAGTACCACAGCTTCCACAGGGCACACGGCAAGACCCACATTAAAGCAATTCCCATTGATAAACAAAGACTCCACAAATACGATTTTACAGGGCATCAAATCAGGTTCTCCTAAAGATCTGATCACCCTACACATTCTGATTCAGGGCGAGATACCATATTGACTACCGCCACAGAGTTACTCACACTATCCCTCACGCAGTGGAAAGTGTCAAAGGCCTGGAAACATGCCATAGTCCGGCCATTGCTGAAAAACCAACAACCAGATCCATCAGATCCAGGAAATTACCGTCCTATCTCACTCCTACCCATCCTAGGAAAGATAGCTGAAAAACATGTCGACCATTCACTGTCACACTTCTTGGAGGATAACAAGGTGCTTCACCAGACTCAAATGGGTTTTAGACCATCACATAGCCCCGAATCTGCCTTACTATTGGTCACAGAGGAACCTATGGAAATCCTAGATCAGGGGGGTACTGCTGCCATCCCGCTGCTCGACCTAAGTGCAGCCTTCGATATGATGGACCACCAAACACTCATTTTTAGGTTGGAGAAGGCAGGTATACAAGACCGTTCTAGGATGGCTAGTGTCATAGCTGAGGGCTAGATCCTTTCAGATCACAAAAGGTGGATACTACTCGTACACCCTATAAGCGATGTGGAGTACCACAGGGCTCTGCCCTTGATCCTACCCTATTTAATCTATTCATTATACCCCTGGCCGAGATTGTCCAGGAATTTGGGTTGCCAATCGTATCTTATGCGGACAACACCCAATTGGTAGTTTCAGTGGAAGAGGGCCCCAAATCGAAACACAACCGAGTGGCTCCCTGCATGGAGAACGAGTTGGATGACAAACAGTAGACTGAAACGAAATGGAGACAAAACGGAACTCCTGTTCCTAAGAAATAATCTTCCAACTCGAGTCACCATTGAGTGGCCAAAAGGATTGGACTGTCCTCCGGTCCCTAAAAGCTCCATACAGAACTTAGGATTGTGGCTAGACCTTAACCTGACTATGGAAACACAAGCCAGAAAACTGACAGCCACCTGTTTTGGAATCCTGGTGTTGCTCCGTAAAATTCTAGGCCTCATTCCAGATGAGACCCGAAAGACAGTCATACAGTCCCTGATGATCACCTGGACTACGGGAACTCTCTTCTTGGGGGGTCACCCAAATATGTGTTGAGCAGGCTGCAGGTGTTACAGAATGCAGCAGCCAGGGTACTTAGAAGCATACCCAGGTACGAGTCTGCTAAAGAGGCCCTGAGACTACTCCACTGGCTGCCAGTACAGGGCCAGGGTCAAGTTTAAAGCATTATGCATAGCAAACAGGGCCCTGAATGGCAAAGGTCCTGCTCCCCTCAGAGCACTTATCACATCATATACACCGAAAAGAGCCATAAGATCCTCCTCAGATCGCCTGGCCAATACCACCAGGATAAGACAAGCCAGATGGGGAGGAAGATCATTCTCGCACATTGTACCTAAACTCTGGAACTCCATGACTAAAGAATTAAGGCTTCTCATGGATGAGCTTAGCTTTAGGAAAAAAAGTGAAGACATAGTTGTTTCCTGAATGAGTTAATGCTAACTATGACCTCCGCAGCGCTGGGAAGCCCTTGGGCAGCTATACGCTATATAAAACCGTTAAACATAAACATAGTTACAGACGCCTGTGAGTGACTGACTTGCCACTGTGGCAAAATCATTTTTTCAATAGCAAACAAATTAGTTGATTGATTGATAGCTTTATTCTGAAGTATAAAAACATCCATAAAAGCAACATTTAAAACAAACTGCATTATGTCATATATTAATAGACACATTAGTTAATAGGGTTTATGCAGCAGTGCTTCACACAATCTAAAATAGAAATGGACATGGTCTTGGCATTAACCAGGCTGGAAAACGTATGCAGAAGTGCTTTACACAGCAAAAGCTAGGTAATATTGTAATGTTTTTAATTTTTCAGTTCCACTGCACTGCCATTATTAGTTTAAATTATATATTTGTTTATAAGATAAGGGCTTTTCATACATGATGATGGACAGTAGTTTTGTAGCCCCAGGCCATTGTGAATTGTGAGAGGGACTGTCAAATGAAACAACGGTGTGGGCTTTATTATGAAGCTAAGCAGAGGTGTAACAAAACTTGAGGGGGGGCTTGCAAATTTCATGGAAAGGGCCCCCCACGCTCCGGACCCAGTTAAGAGCTCTCATGCCAATGGCCCTTGCACAGTGCCAGAGGGGCCTCCTGGAGCTCGGGGGCCCTCCGGACACTATTGTTACACCACTGAAGCAATGGTGTTAACAAGCCTCATAGGAGCAGTTTGCTCCAGATGTAATACACAAAAAGCCTATGTAATTACAAAAAGAATTGTTTCAAATCTTAAACACCTGAAACAAGAAAAATATTGCCACATGTTTATGATTTAAAATGTATAGGATCAGTTGAAATGCAGACACGCTGTCCTTACCTCTGAACTGAAATAAGCATTTATCTCTCTTCCTTTAAACATTGTGCACATTTTATTTACTCATTATATCTTCATATTGCTCACTCAAGACCATAACATGCCCAATTCTAATCTAGATTGGCCTGTGCTATAGTGCTTTGCTGTGAAGCAATTGGTGAACATGTTGCTGATTTGAAAGGCAGTTCTGAGGGTTTTGTTTCTCATGCTTTTTATAAAATTAGCACAGTCCGGATCTGCTCATGCTTTATCATTTTTTGCAGCCCATGCAAAGCATGCACGCATTCTCGGGGACGAACAGCACACCCACTGCTTTCCTGTCAGCATGTGGCGCTCCACTTCATATCTTCGCGCGCACTGCCTGAAAGAATGAAGCTCCAGCAGAAGATAATTTAAAAATAAATGTCCAATCATTGTGCGCTTTAACGTAAAGCAGCACTATAATTGCCATTATGGAGGGTCTTCTCATCATGCGCAGTCTGGCCCTACTGTAAGCTTATAGGTTGCTTTATGCCAAAGAGCCTATGAGGCTCTTATGATATTTATCATATTAAATAGCATGAGAGCTGCTCTGGGATTAGAAAGGGAAGGCAACACAGCCCCCGAGTGAAGAGACAGGTCTGTGTTCTCCGTCCCAGCCCCTGGCCTCAACTGAGTGAATTTGTACTGGAAAGCCTGAAGTGTGCATGTCAGGCTGGCAGAGTCCAGAGACTGGTCAGTCTGTCATGCACAGTCTAACTACACAGAACGGAAGCGCTTCATTGCAACAGCCATGCCCCTCCCTTTGTGATGGCATTTAATAATACGAGTAAATGTAGACAAGCCCTGCTGCGGTATGAGCATTTATATGCAACAAAATGTATATTTTTTTTTATTTTCAGCGTGAGTTGCTGGTTAAAGCAGTGGGTCAACACCCCATTAACCAGCACTGCCTCCAGGTCACCTCAGGATACTGAAGAAAATAGCGATGGGCTTACTCCCTCTCAATATACTGATGATGCCATATACCTGATTTACCAGCCGTCACTAGGCTTGATACCTCCTCAGGTGGAAGATAGCGGTGGTGAAACCACTATTGAAGAAACCCTCTTTAGTTCCTGGTGAAATGAAAAATTTTCGAGCAATCTCTTTGTTTCACATTCCTGCCAAGATTTTGGAAGCTTATCTAAATCTCCATCTTCGGACTTACCTAAAAGACCACCATCTCCTGGATAGTTCTCAACATGGTTTCAGGAGATTCCATAGTACGGAGACAGCCCTGACAACAGTCTTTAACAACATCCGGACTCAGGTTGATGCTGGCCACACCACTCTTCTGGATCTCACCGCAGCCTTTGACACTCTGTCTTCTCATAGGCTGGTGGGTCGCCTTGGAGAGATCAGTGTCGGGGGTACTGCTCTGTCTCCTTGCCTCCTTCCTGAGTGAACGAGAGCAGAGGGTGAAGCTGGGCCAGTTCTTTTGAGCCCCCGAATCTTTGCAGTGTGGTGTCCCCCAGAGCTCTTCTTTGAGCCCTACACTCTTTAATATGTATGTGGCCTCGCTAGCAAAAGTGGTGAGATCTTTTGGGCTGGAGGTGTTGTCCTATGCGGACGACACCCAAATAATGATCTCCATAACGCATACTGTAAAAGATTCTGCCCTCAATTTTAGGAGCTGTATGGAGGCAGTTTCAGTTTGGATGGTGGTAACTTTCTGAAGCTGAATGGAGAGAAAACCTAGGTCTTGATCTTTGGGAGCAACCGGGAAATCTGGTCCAGTGACTGGTGGCCAGGTTCGCTGGGAGTAGGCCCCTGTCCAGTTTCTCATGGGAAGACCCTAGGGGTGATTGTGGACAATGCCCTCTCCCTGGATCTTCAGGTAAACAGGACCATCTCCACCTCCTTCGGCATCATCAGGATTCTCTGAAAGATTTCCCGCCTACCTTTCTTTTGAAGCATGCAAACAGGCCGTCATGGCCTTGATAACGTCCAGATTGGACTATTGTAATGCCCTTTACCTGGGCATTAATTAAAGGTCTTATTCACCGGCCACAGATGGTGCAGAATGCCGCGGCCTGGCTGGTACTGAATCTTCCTAAGATTAAGCTTCTGCACTGGCTCCTCATGTTCAAGATCTTATGCCTGACTCGTGAGGCCTTTTATGACACTGGCTCCGAGGGCATCAAGTCGATTGTCCAGCATTAGGCTCCCACCAGAACCCTTCGGTCTTCGGACACAAATTTGCTCACTGTTCCCAGATTTAAGCAGGTTAAATGGGTAGGCAGAACTTTCTCCACTGCTGCGCCCAAACTGTAGAATTCCCTTCCAGTAGAAATTTCTAGCCTGGTCTCTCTTCCACTATTTCGGAAGGCCTTAAAGACCTGGCTTTTTCGTGATTCATCCGTTTGAGCATGTTCTTCCTCTCTCCGTCTCCTGATGCTTGCATCTAGTGCCTTGACGCCCTTGGGCTAAGTTTTACGCTCTACAAGTCTAAATTCATTCATGCATAGGTGGACTTATCACATGGGCCACCAACAAGAAAAAGTTCCTCCTGTGCAGTGGTATATGAGGGCAGCCAGAGTACTAGAATTACAGCTGCACTCAACTGAAACTAAAATAAATGCATTAACAGACATTTTGCAGCCAGGGCTGACACAATCTGAGTCATTGATCTATTTAATGATGTTTTCACAGATACTTTGTTGCCTACCTGAAACAAATCTGTGCTCTTTCCCGCCTGTTTGCTCGTAGGTAGCCTGATGACACGAGCCTGTGTCCAGTGACCTGGGTTTTCTCACCAAGCAGCCTACTACAGAGAGCCTAATTTTACAGCCCTGACCAGTAAGGAGAAATCCAAATCATTTCTGACCAATCCTCCAGAACGAGAATCCAAACGATTGATGCCTTTGGCCATCATATGTATACTTCTAGCAGCCTGACACTGAGATCCTTAAATGAAGTCTATTGGGCCAATATATATACATGCCCTTTGGGTCACGGGCAGCAAGACCTTGCTGGCAGTCCAGGAGGACCTTAGAGCCTCTCTGACGGGCAAAACCTGGCCAAGGACGTTATCCACACTATCTTGGTTTCCATGGACTGCTTTAGAAGGGCAGTCTGCACCAGTGCTGTACTTTGTAGACATGCTTGATGAGGTCAACTGGATTCTCTGGCAATTAGAGGCATCGCTAATAGATACACCTTTTGATTGCTCTCAACTTAGAAGGCAGACTCTTCTTTGGAATGCTTTGACAGCAGAACTACAGCACATTCATTTAACTCCCTTCATGACAATTTCCCTGTCAGTTCCAGAAATTTAAGAGTTAGGCAGAGTCAGCCTTCCAAGCCACTGTTGCAGCAAACAGCCCAGTCCTTTCAGAGCTGTGACTGCAGAACCAGCAGAAAACATACAGGCCAGTAGGGGCACCAGTCATCAAACTCCTCTTCCCCTGCTACAATGGGCAGCTGCTTTATCACCCCCCTTAGAGGCGCGTGCCCAACCAGTGGGGGGGCAGCGTCCAGCACTTCCTCCCAGGTTGGCAATTCATCACATTTGACAGATGGGTCTTGTAGATTGATCAAAAAGGCTATGCCCTACCTTTTCTCTCCTCCCACCTAAAACCTCTCCCACACCAGAACAAATTTGGAAAATACATTGTCTGTCCTGCTACAGGAGGGTCACCTTTTGCTTTCCTAGAGTGCCATACAGAGGGTGCTGCACTCAAAGAAAAGTGGCGATTGTTATTCTCACTACTTCACGGTCTTTAAAAAGAAAAGAGAGAGGGTAACCTCAGGTTTATCCTGTTTCCTCTGACCCCAGAACACCTTCTTGCAAAAGGACAAATTACAACTTTTCTTACTGGCTTAAATCCTTTCTGCCTTGGACCAGGGAGACTGGATGGGGCCTAGGATGAGTATTTTCATATAGGCATCATGCAGTCCCAGAGGTGTTACTTGCAGTTAAAGGTGGGTCAGGAGCATTTTCAGTTTACTGTGTGCTCCTTCGACCACCTAGGGCATCTCTGGTGTTCACTAAAATGATGGAGGTGGTCGCTGCCCATCTTCAGAGGTCGGTATTAGCTGTATTTCTGTACCTTGATGACTGACTGCTGAAGGCGGGCTTGTTGCAGTCGGTTGTGGGCCTCCTCTGGACAGTGTATAACTTCTACTATCATTGGGTTTTATCATAAACAAGCTTATGTCCCACGGCATTCCATCACAGTGGCTTCCTTTCATTCCGTAACCTCAGACCGGGTGGAATTCAAGGTTTTTGCTCTGCTGCAACAACAAATCCGGAACATTGGGGCTATGATCCTGATGTTTCATGCTCATTCTTGGATCCAGTTGAGTGTGGCTCTTTGCCTGCTTGACCATTTACCCTTGTGCGTCCTCCATAGCAACCATGCAAGCTAGTGTATGCATGCCCTACAGTGGAAATAACTCCCAATGGTGCCTTTCAAACTATCCAGGTGTCAGAGAAGATGATACTAGAACTGCAGTGGTGGCTGATCGTTCAGTCTGTCCTGTGGCATGCGACTCGTGCTCCCCTGTCCAGAGCTGACTGTGATGACGGTCATTTTGCTACTGGGCTGGAACTAAGTCACTTAGAGAAGTGGAGATCAGGGGCCTCTGGTAGCCAGTGGAGAGCTATTTCCACAATAAGCTATTGGCGCTGAGAGACATTAGTTTGCCCTTGAAGGTTTTCCATCAGGGGCTTGCTGGTCCAGGTTCACATGGATAGCACCACTGCTTTGTGGTACTGCAACATGTGGAGTGGCGTGGGTCCTGTGCCAACACGCTTTGTATTTCTTGCTGTGCTGGATCGCCAGGACTTATTTCTGGTCACCACCTGGTAGGGTCACTGAATGCCTGAGTGGGCAAAATAAGTGGACATCCTTTAGCAGATCACAAGCGGTGCGTACATACTGAGGTGGCACAGCGCATCTTCAACCAGGGGGGGGAGGGGGGGAGGGGGCTGGATAGATCTTTACACCACCATTGAGTGTCAACATTTGTAAGTGTTGGAGTTTCCACAAAACCACTCATTGCGAGGAGCATCCCAGCTGGAATGAAGAAACTGACTCGCTACACCTTCCAGCAACTACGTCTCCTGCCGAGAATTCTGAAGAAAATTAAGAATGGCTGGGTCCAAGCTATTCTAGTGGCTGTGGATTGGACCACACGAGTGGGTGAGGATCTGTGGAAAATTAACTCAAACTTGGTGAACATTATCGGCGTCATCTTGCCCCTTTTCAAGCCCATTCGTGCGCGTAAGCGGCAGCCATTTTGAACACCATGGCCTCCCTGCCCCTCGCTGATAGCCAGCGCGTCTCTCTCTCTCCCTTAACCTCGCAAGCATCCCCCCGCACACTGACAACCCCCGCTCTCTCATGCCTTGGGTCATAAACCCCTCTTCAGCGCAGCTTCACCACTGAATCCCATCCTGTTCCCAGCGCGACACCTCCCCTCATTCCTTTCATGGCCTCAGATCCTTTTGATGCAAACCCCTTTTGCCTGTGTCCCCGTTTGTCTTCCTTGTTCCCAGGCCGCCACCTGGCTCTGCGGATACTGTTTATTACCCCGTACAGTAGGAAGCTTCCCCTCCCCATCAAAAGACCCCCGAACCGATCAAAGCCCCGACCCCATGAGATCCGATCAAACCCCATGCATTCCGTGAATCGGCGGAATGCCCTGCTGTGCGACAACCATCACCTGTTGTGACCGGGGTGGGGAATCCAACTGTAAATGTGTGTGGGAACGGGCCTGTAGGGGAGATTCCGAGGATGTTCTTTCTAATACTAAAGAGTTGCGAGAATGTGTTATGTGCAATAAAGGTCATAAACCCTAGTATAAGAGGCCAGGCCTCAGAGATGTGGTTAGAGCACCTCGTGACGATACTTGCTGTCTGAATTGATGTGTTCTCCTCCGGAGAGAATAAAATCCTCGTTTCCTGCCTTCCAGTCTCCAGCGCCTGCTTCTTCATTGATTAATATTGGTGGGTCATAGAGGCGATACCGCCGGGCAACATAAAAAGGGTTTTTGGATACCGGTTGTCTTTGGAACCCCTTTTTAACAATTGGCGTCCCAAACGTGGGGCCCATCAGCGACTCGTGGATCCAGTGGGAGAGGTCCTGACGACAGAGTGAACGACTGCAACGATCGGAAGGTACCCTGTCCGATAGACCCTCGTCTGACAGCCGATCATCCGAACTTCACTGGTTCCGAACAGACCTCTCTCGAGTGATCTGCGGTCCTGACTGGGAACCATCAGGAGTGCCACGAGAAGTACGAAGAGAAGAGGACGATCGGGCGCTGGATTCGGAAGACAAGAAACTGTCCATGCGGTCCGGGTAAGGTCGTGTAAACACGACGAATTGCGAAAGTGATAGATAATTGAAAGTGATTGATAATTGTTGAGAAAATACTAGTATTACTTTTTGTTAATTTATTGGAGATTCACTGTCTACAAACGGAGAAACAACAGGCTCTCCCTTTATAAACAGCGAAGGATAAGTACGCACCCGTCGGACCTATCTTTCTCCCCCACTGAACAATTGCCCCTCCCCCCCCATTGATTAACTGTTATAGATTGTTTTCTGGAGATTCTCTGTCTGCAAACAGGGAAAAATAGGTCCCCTCTTTGCAGATAGTGAAAGGGTAGGTGACGCGAACCTTTGCGAGCCTACTTATTCTTCCCATTGACCATATTGATTTTTTATTTTTGACCTAACATTGATTGCTCAGAATTGGTTCATGAGGTATTCACTACGTGCAAACAACGTAGAATAGAAATATTCTATCTAGTCTTTGCACGCAGCGATAAGATAGGTAGTGCTGACTATTATCCCATTGCGATCCGTCATGCCTGTCTTCTCCCCACTGGTTAGTAGCCTGTTTAGCCCGGACCGCTTATTAGAGATGAACCATCCGGCTCCGCTGGAAGGCACCCCTAATAAGGACATGTTCATGAAGCATGGATTAATTGCTATAGCCTATAGTGAGCTGTGGCATAAATATACGAAAAAGGATCGAGAAAGACAGTGGCCACTGAGAGGATCCTTTGATCTTGACAAAATAGAAACGGTAGAAATAGCCCTTCGTAGGAATGAAACAACACCTATTATGCTCGATAGTCTCGGTATGTGGCGCAAAGAAGCTGCACGACGAAGGGAAGGCGACGAATTTAGAAAAGGTGAAGGGACACGACGGACAACCCTCCAAACGTCTAGTAGGCAAAGGGAAGGGCCAGCGATGGCACAGTCCCGAGGAGTAGACATGAAAAGCGAACGGTGTAAAGGGATGTGCCGACAAGTCAACCCCGGAACACAACGACCCGAAGGTGATCCCCCGACACTGCGCACAGGACGAACAGATTTAAAACAAAACCAATGTGCTTTCTGTAAATGTCTCGGGCACTGGAAAGCCCAATGTCCGACTTTGCAGAGCATAGGTAAGAATGGAGGGTCGACAGAAAGGACAGGCCGACAGAAAGGGAAAAGGCACGAAATAAAAACCAATCAGACTAGTACGGACAGGACAGATAGAACCACCCCGTTTGATTATGCTCGATGGCACAGATTTCGTCAGACCAATTTTAACGACATGTTAGAGTTTTGGGACTGATTGCTCTCTGTTACTCCCCCACTCTGAAAAACCAAACACAATTACAGACCAGTGTAAACAACCCCCCGTTAGAGAAAAGACTCAAGGAAGCCAAGCGTCTATTATATAAACTTAGGATTTAATTACGGTAAAGAAAACACACAACCAACGGTAAATAGAATAACTAGTAGAACTCTCTCTCTAAAACAAACTTTACTAATAAGAAAAATACAAAACATATTATGCTCACTCCGGAAGTCCTCCAATGTAACAGTTCGATGGTCCCGCCCATCCGGAACACATAGCACGTGTGGGGCGGGGCCTGCCAGCAACCATGGGCCAAAAAGAGATCGCTGGCGAGAAGGTCCTGGAGGCTCCACCAAGCAGGCAATGAAATGGTCTTTCCATACTACCCTTCCAGGGATGGCGTCCCCCGGGCCGCGAGTAGGGAGGGGGCGGCTGCAAATGACCCCCTCCCTCGTATCTCCTGGTCCGGCCATCACGAATTCCTCCATCGAATGGATGCAGGGTGGGCAGGGAGGAAGAGGCGACGCGGACGAGCCTCTTCCACCTCCACAGGTAGGAGGCTTCCCTGCCCTAGTCCGGCGCCGATGTCCTCCAGCCGGGCGACGGCCATATACCTACGCTGCACAGGACACATAATGCCCGACTGGTATATTTCCTTAGCACAGGACATACAATGCCCGACTAGTATACTTCCTTAGTACAGGACATACAATGTCCGACGGGCATATTTACGGAGCACCGGATGTACAGTGGTCCCCCAAGAGTCGGAATCAGGGGTGTAGGGTGGTCATCATGTGCGCCCCTGATTCCAAGGGACGGCGAAGGATGCGCCGGGAGGGAAGGCGGCACGGACGAGCCTTTCTCACCTCCCCAGATGAAGGCTCCACTGCTGCACCCTGGCGCCCCGAACCAAAATGTCCTGCTCCAACCGCATGATGCTCTGTCTTTCGCCATCACAAGAAGTTTTCTTCCACTCCTGATGGATACGGCAAAGGTGGCTGCCACAGGGTCTCAAAATGGCGTCTGGGCCCTCGAAAGGCGGGTCTAGGCCGCTGGAGTAACTTTGTCCGAAATTGCAACTCGGGCACTTGCCCACCTGGGCGCAAGCCCCCACCATCGACAAACATCCCCTCGGTTTTGAAGATTCTACCAAAGTCCCAAGAGCCCTCAGCCCCTTCAGGCTTTCGGAGGGGAACAGCTGCATTGATCACTAATGAAATAACCACGGCTTAGCAACAAGATGGCGGTGCTCTCGTGTCTGCATCAGCTTCCGTCTGAACCACCCAGGAACATTATGGGCTAACGAACTCGAGTAAGTTCCGGCTGAACATCAACATGACCCGGTAAGAAAGACTTTACCCCCTCCCTCTCTTGATTGACGGTCCACACCACCAGCCCCTCTGCTAGCACAGTTTTTTGAACTGCCGAAAGGGACCCTGGTCCAACCGCCAATCGTCGGGGACATTTTTTCCTCTGATGCTACTTCCGGATTAAGCCGGCCTCGCCCAAAATGGCGTCGGTATCAATGGAAACTAACGAATGCCTCGTGGTATTCCTTAGCTAATGAAACTTGATGTACTAAGATATATATACGAACCATTGTGCACTCGATGAGAAAGGGAGGAGGGTTTACTTGGCGAACATTTGAGAGGGGTTCCGTAAAAATGTTGATTTCAATGAACGATTTATTTTGATGTTTATTGTAACTGATACATAACGTCGCTTATGATGCATACCCACGGTTTACATCTAGGAAATGTGATTACGATGAGCTTGACTGTGTTTCCATTTATGAACCGAAATGCCCCTGATTCCCTCGTCACGCAATGAAATGTTTTTAGTTACTTGCAAATAATTAATTAGGGTTTTTTACATGTTCTTGTGTTACAAAATAACCCCCTACTGTATGTGCTTCCATCGACGACATGTCAGGCCAAATTATGATTGTGCTCTCACATTTTACATACTGAAGGATTATACAAATAAAGGTCTTAACAACTATGAATAAGCATCGCATACTTTTGTAAATGCGGGTATCGGTGGGAGGGTTTTTCTATGCGCAACCGTTCTGCTCTTTTTTCAAGGTTATCCGAGAAATGGTTGTCCGGCCCCGGATTGATGATCGGATCCCAGGTATGATACGTTACCTCCAAAATATGCGACTAAGCTCAGGGACTAACATATGAAGAAGGACCTCGACTTCTGAGAATGGGTAAAGTAAAGCGGGGTGATTGATAAAATGTTATTAAGATATGGTGGTCGACGGTACTAAGGTACCGGGTTAAAACGAAGAACTGATATGTCTTAGAACCTCACAGCTTTGGGAATGATTTAAGGATCCCGAAGGCCGGATACATCTACAAAACCGGGTACCTCACGCTAGGCACCTCTGATTCCCTTTTAAGCGTTTCTCTACACACGATCCTTAATGCCATCCTCGAACCTCCCCATGAACCACCTATCACATTTCCCGCCCCCTTGACTTTCGGAAACTAAAACCCTAAGGGATTATATCCCGAAGAGATAAGTACGAGTATGCGGTAAGTAAAGGACTTTCGTGCCCGTACATTTGATGTGTTCAAATGTTGTCCCCCCACCTCCCCCTTTCCCTCCTTTTTCCTTCTGCAGGTTACATTAGAATCCCGATTAGAGTATCGTAAGGGATCTGGAACCACGTCACGCCCGATGCATGAAAACGGACTACCGCTACAAGACGACACAAAAAGGACGCCCTACCCAATGCACGACCTTTTTGTATCAGATCTAATGCTCTTCTGTCCCAAAACTGCATGCTTTCTACATCCTAGCACAGACCCGAAACGTCTAACGTTGGGTAACGCACTGAATAGCCCAAACAATACACGGTCATTCTCCATGTCCCATGTGTACTGTTTGGCCTATTGTCTCTCTCTCTCTCTTTCTCTCTCTCTCTCTCTCTCTCTCTTTCTCTCTCTCTCTCTTTTTCTCTCACTCTTTCACCCCTCCACACTTTCCCTCTTCCTAGCGACTGGCACCTAATTGACGAACCTGGTGCACCTCCTGATTGGCCCCAAATACCACAAGTATTTGCACAAATTTGTCCTAAATAAAATTGTATCGGTACCACGTTACTACCTCTCCTTTTCTGCTAAATATGGATGAAATTTAAATTGGCCAGTAGGAAAGGGACAGGTAAGACGACTGAGGTTCCCTAAATTTGACCCACAGCCAGGGAACTATTTGTCAGTGGCTTCTATGATAAAATATGTCTGTGGTAATGCGACCACCCCCATTCCAAATTGTCCCCGTACCCCAAACAGTAAGCAATGATCGAGACACCCCCGTCTTCCCGAAAATTGCCCCCAGTTTTGTGTCAGCTGCCCTGAACGAGAGCCTGAAAAGCGCCCCCTGCTCTAATTCACTGTGTCCCTAATTGTTTTCCATAAGATCCCTCCTTCCCCGAGGATAAGTTTAATAATTATCGCAAACCACCCCTCCCGAGTTTTTGTAGTAACCAGGTTGCGAGGATTTATATAGAAAGTTAGAAGGATGTGTGCAAAGTTGAAAATTAGATTGAAAATCGAAGGAACTTATTGCAGTAAGCCTGGTTGAAAATAAGATGTTTTTATGTAATGCAGACTTGTTTAGCCTATGTTCACCCCTCAGAAGGATGCCTATCAGACTATGGTGAATAGCACGTTACACTTTTTCGTAAAATACAAGGCCCTGAAGACCAGCCTAGCCTTGCAAGACTCGTACCAGGGAAATAGGTCTCTACCAGAAGAACTGACATCTACTATAATAGACGTATGCAATAAATAAGTACCAGACCTCGTACCTATTACAAGTGAACGTAATAACCATCAAAGCGCCAAAGAATTAGCCAGCGAGAGGAAGTTGTAAGGAATCCAGCAAACCCATCATCAATTGTTTATACGTTAGCCGCAAGAATCTCCAATGTAGCGAGTGCATACCCCAGTTGCTTGGTGTTGGGAGAGAAATAGATTTATGTAATTACCTTCTTCTGCAATATCTCTAAAGACTGTCTTTTCAAAACTCATTTAAGGGTATCACTGTCGGAGGAGAAAGAGACCGGATGTGGGAGCACGCGGCCTGACTGCGGATTGTGGAACATCAGCGACGGAGGCCGAGGCGAGACCACAGCAGTAAGGAGACGCCGGACGGGGCACTGTTTCAGACAAAGCTAAGGAAAGGGCTGACCTGAAGCCCCTGCTATATGATCAACGTGTGCCAAAAGCCCCCGCTCTCTGAACATGGTTACGGACTCGCCTGTCGCAAACTCTCCGCCCCCCCCTGATCTGTTCCCGACTTGGCCTTGCTCCATCCCCTCCTCCTCCGACCTACCATAAGGACTGTTCACACCCGCACCTTTCCACCCGAACTCCCAAGTTCCTCCAAATCCTACTGAGCTTCCCAGAGAAGAGTACTCCCTGCGTCAGAAGGGAGGGAGCTCCGACTAAGTAGACCACGAACTATGTTAATCTTAGAACGGTGACCTAGAACTCCACCAAGGGTCGCCTCCAAAGAAAAGATGAACGAAGTATGTGGTTCTACCCGCTGCTGAACGCCTCGAAGATGATGGAAGCGACTGGAAATGCTCACCACACAGACCCAAGAAACAAACAGATCTCACAATTCAGGAACAATCGCATTTTTATTGCAAATCTATGCTCTGCGTTACAAAAGAAAGTGCACCTGCTCCAAAACCGTAACGCATTGCTCCTATGAGGTCTGGCGAAACAAGACAAAATGTACCCCTGCCCGCAGACCTCCAACGACTCAATCCACATGAACATTCCTGTTGACAGACCGAATTGTAATCCAGGTGCTTAACAGTGCCAACAGAAGACGACAAAAGACAACGAGAACTCTGATATTTTTACTATCTCTCCTTTCTCTCCCAAGCACCATTGGACTAACTATGCACCCGCCGAATGCAAAGAGGACTTACTTATATGATAACTTACCAGCTCCTATTTCGAATGACTATAAGCATCTATGATCTATACCCAACGCCCTCGCTACGTAATTCTAGTCTGATATTGCATTACGATGACTTTTTCTGCAACCAACTTAACGATGAACCCGCCTACTAGATGATGAAATTTTTCAATATGATGTTTATAATGTGATGTTTATGTACAGCTCTTTTGCCTAAGTCCCCTCTCCCTTACTTATGATCACTGCATATAGGTATAGATAGGAAATAGGCCAGCAAGATGTCTTGGAAATGTTAAAGGGAGGACTGTGGAAAATTAACTCAAACTTGGTGAACATTATCGGCGTCATCTTGCCCCTTTTCAAGCCCATTCGTGCGCGTAAGCGGCAGCCATTTTGAACACCATGGCCTCCCTGCCCCTCGCTGATAGCCAGCGCGTCTCTCTCTCTCCCTTAACCTCGCAAGCATCCCCCCGCACACTGACAACCCCCGCTCTCTCATGCCTTGGGTCATAAACCCCTCTTCAGCGCAGCTTCACCACTGAATCCCATCCTGTTCCCAGCGCGACACCTCCCCTCATTCCTTTCATGGCCTCAGATCCTTTTGATGCAAACCCCTTTTGCCTGTGTCCCCGTTTGTCTTCCTTGTTCCCAGGCCGCCACCTGGCTCTGCGGATACTGTTTATTACCCCGTACAGTAGGAAGCTTCCCCTCCCCATCAAAAGACCCCCGAACCGATCAAAGCCCCCACCCCATGAGATCCGATCAAACCCCATGCATTCCGTGAATCGGCGGAATGCCCTGCTGTGCGACAACCATCACCTGTTGTGACCGGGGTGGGGAATCCAACTGTAAATGTGTGTGGGAACGGGCCTGTAGGGGAGATTCCGAGGATGTTCTTTCTAATACTAAAGAGTTGCGAGAATGTGTTATGTGCAATAAAGGTCATAAACCCTAGTATAAGAGGCCAGGCCTCAGAGATGTGGTTAGAGCACCTCGTGACGATACTTGCTGTCTGAATTGATGTGTTCTCCTCCGGAGAGAATAAAATCCTCGTTTCCTGCCTTCCAGTCTCCAGCGCCTGCTTCTTCATTGATTAATATTGGTGGGTCATAGAGGCGATACCGCCGGGCAACATAAAAAGGGTTTTTGGATACCGGTTGTCTTTGGAACCCCTTTTTAACAGATCTGTACTCCAATCAGGCTACCACTTTAGGGGGACCTCCTGTATTAGCAACAGGGCTGGGTCTCCTACCTTATTCTACATAACTTATACCTCTGCGTGTGGTGACAATTGTTTTCTTTCAGTTTGCCACCTGAAGTAGTCCTTCTGGCCACCAGACATACATTCATAAAATACATCTATGCCAGGCGCTGGGACAAATTAGTAATCTGGGGTGGTGCCTGGGACACTTACCCCTGACAAGCAAAGTTGTCTGGCATCCATTTGTTTATTTTTTCTTTATCCTTTCAGTGGAAAATGTAAAAGGTTATTTATCAGGCCGTTCCAGATTTGCCATACCAACCATCCATGTTAAAACACCGTTGGTGATGTGATTTATTAAAGGTTTGATACACATGTTTCTTCCGAAACAGTTCTTTATGTCACAGTGGGACCTTAACTTGGTGTAGTCCTTCCTTGTGTAAGACTGTGCAGAAGAGAACTCTGTTGAGGTGGAATCTTGTCTACATTAAGATCTACTACGTACTGGCCAAGTAGCAGCCCTAGAAGGTCTGAAAGCCCATTCCACCAGGGCCAATGTCACTACATCTATGCGGGCATGAGGGGTGTCTGACCTTGATAGCTGCCAGGTTGTGATCGGTGCATACTTTCTCAAGGAACTACTTCCTTGATGTGCTGGGTCCAGCTGGAAGGACACTCACCTGCTCGGTTTTGTAAGACTTGTTGGTTTGGTTCCATTCCAGAGACTCCTCCACCTTCAGGAGGAAGTTGAGAAACCTGCGCTTAGACATATTCGTCAAGTTAGGTACCTGTGGTAACATTTTTTCTGGAGGATACTATGTCTAACCGTAGATTCCTCACCACTCTTCCATCTTTTTGTTCTGTACTAACTTCTTTGTTTACTTCAAAAAAGATCCCATGTTAGTACTCAGCACACTGTTACCAACAGTTCGCAATTTGCATCTGAGAGGGTGCAGGAAGGGAAGACCAGAAACTGACGTCTCGGTGCGGGGAGGGGCAGTTGGGAAGATCAGTGCGTATATACAGCTCTGTCGCAGTATGGAGTCGGCACTTGGCTGCACAACGCCACCCTTTCAGCGTGCATTAGCACTGCTGTAAAATTCTCACAATGCAGTCTGGCATCTGGAGGATATTCTATGATGAGGACTCTACAGTTAAATGGAGTATCCACCAGACAGACTGTTACCAAAGGCTAAGAAACGTGTTCTTTAATTCCCAAAGGCCCTTTTAACTCTTGGGACTCAACATAGCATCTTTAAATCTGCATTTTCGTTTAGAGAGGGGAACTTCCAAGGATCAGTATTGGTGCACACATTTTTCTAAAATGCTTCTAATGTAGGTAGCTGACTGTCATTGAATATGGCTCATTTGTTATGGCCCCACATTGTCGTGATTGGCTGGCAGGCTCCCTGTGCTGCCTACTTATGGTGGTCATTTGAAGCTTAAGTGCCTTCAGTGTTAGGCATGCCTTCAACTGGATTGCAGTAACTCATTCAAAGGCAAAATCTGTTTTCTCCTGAAGTGGCTCTCTTGGTCTACACGTTTGAACAAAGCCACAGTGAAGCTTTGATTCCTATTCAAAACTCAATTTCCTAGGGGGGGGGGGGGCGGTATCTGTATTAGATTGTAAAAAACGGTGCTATCAAGACAAAAGCAGAACAATTGGGCTGGTTGTGCAATATGTTCAATATGCATAATTTACTCATACCGTACTCCCTAATCTCCTGAGCCTCTGGTGAGTGGACTATTCCAGCTAATAAGATTTGTATTTATCTGTTTAGTTAAGTTTATGCTGCCTTGTCACCAGCACAGAGGCAATTACGTAGCCTAGGCCTTACAAGGACTACTGGTATTACAAATAGTGCATCTTTTGATCTGAGCTTCGCCTAAACCAGCATCCTTTAGGTTTCGGTAGTTCTCTTGGACAGCTGAAGGTTGTCCACGAAATACTTTCCTTGCAACTCCCTCAGATGCCTTCTTGGCGTTGGCCTTGAGTGCTAGGTTAGATATACCTGCTAATGCTGCAGCTTCACCATGTACATTGCCTGCATTACACTATTTATACCTGTGACTAATCCAACAGCCTCTTCCTACAGCATTGCCACACTAATTTGTAGGGTTATATAGGTTGCTTCCGAGGCAGATTCTTATTTTAATGGGAGCTATCCCACCTGGCAGCTTTCCCTACAATACATTGAAGACTAATTTCCTTACTACTTTGGACACTATACCATAAAGTGAGTTCTGCCCCTGGTTTAAAGCAGAGGTAAATATTCTGCCATGTAAGTATTTTTTCTGTTACCGTAACATATATGTTTGCCAAAGCTACACATACTAGCTTGAGTTTTCGAACCATAACACGACTCTAGCTTCTAAACCCTCCCTTAAGGGAGGTTGTTTGGTCAGCTTTATTAAAGGCTAATAGAAATAGGGCTAGGATGTAACCCTTTTGTAAACCATTACCTGCAGTACACTGTTCATTCCCCTGAACTATTCACCAGTATAATTCTACAGCAGTTCTACAATTATTTGAAGGGTTATAGAGGTTGCTGCCAAAACAAACATTGTTTTTAATGGGAGCTACCCCAATTGACAGTTTCCCCGTCATGAACTGAAGACCAGTCACCTTGCTTCTTTGGAGACCATACCATAAAGGGACATTTGCCCCTTCTTTAAAGCGATTGTGAATGTTCTACATATAGAAGTACTTTTTTGTCACAGTAATTTTTGTGTAATTCCCAAAGTTGCAGACACATTTACTTGATTTTTCAATCCATAACAACACTCTGCTGCTTTAAACTCTCCTTTTAGCCAGAGCTTCATTTTGGTCTGCTTTATAAAAGGCATATAGAAGTGGAACTGAGATGAATTAATGCTGCAAACCATTATAAGTAGTGTAGGAAGGTGGATATCTGACTATGGTTGCCCCCAACTTTTTGCCTGGTGTTTTGCTGGTTTTTCGACTTAGTTGACCTGGGGCCCTGCTATTCAGGACCCCAGGCCCACTGCTCTCTCTGTAAAATGGATTCCATGTACTATAGGTACATATCCAATTGGATACTGAGTCACCTTTCCAGCCCCTGTACAGTGTACCCTAGGTACCCAGGGCATAGGTGCACTCAGGGCCTACCAGGGGCTGCAGCATGTATTATGCCACCCCTGGCTGGCCATCCAAATCTGACACAACTGGCTGATCAATCAGCTGGGGCAAGGTGGTGTAATCACCCTTTGCTTTAGATATAGTATCCCTATATCTAACCCTAAAATGGACACATATCCTCCTATCAGTCACTCCTATGGCAGGCCTTATCAATCCTGAAGGCAGAGTGCTTGGAATTATGTGAGATAGTGCTCTAGCATGAGCTGAGCCTGTCTGCAGCTTTCGGAACCAAGTCCTTTAGCTGTTTCCATGATAACGCTATACCATATACTCTAAAGTGCATTATAATCCTCGCGGTTATTGCCAACTTTGGTATAACATTATCAAAACATGTCGAGTAAGGTGTCATACGAATTGAAATACTACCCCCTCGCCAATTCTGGCGACGGGGGTAGCATTCCACCCTTCTAGAGGGACACGACATGTATGTAACTGTGAACCCCGGTTAAAGTTAACGCGAGCCTCAGCATCACAAAATGGATGCTGCCACCACAGACACAAGTCTGACCTCCTGCTGCTGGGAGTCCTTCCAGCGAGGGAGGCTTGGACAAAGGGTTTCCTACCTTGGGAGGTGCAAGCACCACCCCAGACAGGATTTTGTGTATTAGGTAGGACAGGGCTGAAAGGAATGAGACATGCCTGGGGCACACAAGGTGTCCCTGTGCATACTCCGGTCTAAACCAGTTCCTGGGGCACTCCAGCCCCAGAGCTGGCGCAAGACCGGACAAAGGATAGGAGGTGTAACCACCCCCCTTCCTGGTCCCACCCAGAGGAGGGACCTAGTCGTAGTACAGCCCCCTTTAGCCGGATAAAGGTAGGAGCTGGTCCCATTCCAAATGAGATTATCCTGAACAACTTTACAAGAAGAAACTCTGGACTTCGACGTTCTGCTCCACAGAAGACTGAAGAAATCTCCCTTGTGGGCAAGGAGTGTCCACCCTGCACAAGCAGGCACCATCAGCATCCAGCGGCTTCCCTTTGTCGTCTTCCTGCAAGGATCCAGACTTCAGAGCCCGACGAGACCCGGATTCCCAGACCTCTCCGACCTCTACCTACATCTGCAGCTCAGCTGAGATCCAATGGTGCGACGAGACACGTGGGACCGGCCATCTTGAAAGAAGCAGCACTTCGCTCCAGCACGACTTCAGAGGTATCCTCGTCCAAGTGCTTTGGGGACTGAGAAGCCTCGACCCCGAGCAGCTCCTGCACCGAAGACCAGCCCTCCAGCATCCACGAGATCTGCGTGGGGCCCTTCTGTCTGATTGCTGCTCGACGCGTTGTCTGGTCACTTGCCGGCTGGCTAGTGACCTCCTAGACGACGAAACCTGAAATCTTCACTGCTGGTCTGGTTGCTCCAGACTGGCCCTTGCTCCCTTCCAAAAGAGGAGCACACCAGACTCTCCTGGTCCACTCCAGACGCCGTTTCCACTCACCGCGTGGGTTGCCTTTGCCAAGGCCTGTTGACTCCGAATCCGAAGCCGACACCGCCGACAGCGAGAGCCTGCGTGGGACAGCTCGTGCCTCCATCCTGGTCGTCGAAGACACCACCTGGTCCACATGGCTGCAGAGACAAGCGTCCACCCTCACCTGATCGCGACGACGACATCTGGTTCCACTCCTGGTTCCACTCCAGTCACTGGCTAGTGACTTTGAACATTGTCCCCTCTGCTTTCAGGTTCTTCTCTTCACTGAACCACCCTTGGATCACACCGGACATCTTCCTCCTGACCGCCTGCAGCATCTTTTCCTCCAGGCTCCATAGACTTCAACGCCGGAACCCGACACGACTTGGCACCTATGCACCCGCAGCCCGTGGGTGAGGTAACACGAGCATTTCGGTGCTCAAGGTTAGCTACTAGTGTACAGTTCCACAGTCGTTTTAGTTCTACCTAGTCAGGATTGTCCGTACTCACCTTTTTCTTGAACTGTATTGTCCATAGACACTGTTACGCATCTCGCGTGTGAGTTCACACTCTGCACACGCATTCCGTGGGCCTCCTATTACCTACCTGGAGTTAGTATAGCGTGGTCCCAGCGATCCTACAGCCTCTGGACAGCTCCATTCCTATTATCGACTTTCACATTCCACTTAATTAGTATATGGTTTGTCGTGCCCCTAGGGCACCATTGTAAATTGTGCAACTTAAACTTATTTTTCCTAAGAGATTGTCATGTGCTTAGCCCTCTGATCTCATAAAGAGTTCAGAGGTCTATGTTAGTTAATAAATACTTGGTTATTTTCATGACAACCTGTGTGGTGTCCTTTCACTTGGTATCCAAGGGGTTATATGTGGTAAAACAGCTGGCTTCACATGCCAAAAGAGTTTAGCCTAAGACTGCTTTGTCCATGCTACCACTAGGATAGCTGGTCTATAAGGTTGACTTACAACCAATCACCATAAGGGTTGTTTGGACTGATACAAGGTGATCACTAGAACTAGTGAGCATCATATATCAGGCCAACTTCTTACATTGGAGTGCAGCGGTTGGGATTTGAGCTTGCTGTTGTTTTTACCAAATATAATCTTGAGATATCATTTGAAAGATCACATAAGGTACCATAGGTATATATAACAAGCGTAGAAATACTCTGAGTTCTACTGAACCAGCTGTTGTAGTAGAAAGGGAGTAGCACACCCTGACTACAACTCTTAGCAAGGGATCAGTAGGTAAACCCATAGTGTAGGTAAGTGCACCACTTACACCTCACTAGAAAAGCATGTCTACCTCAGGAGAGAACACAGTGGTTCCCCCGGTGGTTATTGACCCTCCACAGGTCATGCCAAGATATGCAGCCCTTAGCTTCCAGGAGATGAGACAATTGTGTACCTCCAGGAAACTAAAACAGGGTTCTAACCCTACAATTCCTTTTCTGATAGGCCTCTTAGAGACATTTGATGCCAGAAGGGCTTCTAATCCAGGCCCATCTGACCCTACAGAGGGAACCATACCCCCAGTAGAGGAGGACTCTAATCTCCCTGAAACTGATGAAGTGGAGGAAGATGGAGACTCATCTGATGGTGAGGTAAACCGTGGTCAGGGAGGAGTCAGCAGACTTACCAGGGCCAACTTAAGCATACATGAGAAAGGAACTGGGGGAGCCCCAGGCCTATCCTCAAGCAGGCTTAACCTTGGGAATAGACGAGTTAGGTCTCACTCCAGAGGCTCTAACAGATCTATTCACACCCATGTCTCTCAGGCATCTTCTCAGAGAGGGATGACATCCCCTCAAAGAAGAGAGCATGAAGCTAAGATGAGGGAAGTCAATCTGAGGATTGAGAGGGAAGAACTTGCCCATGCCAAAGAAAGACTTGCCTTTGCCAGAGAGCAGAGATTGAGTGGGGCAGACCCCACTGGTGGCAGCATTATCCCTAGAGATAAAGACAGGAGTTTTGATACCAGACACCTGAGTAAAATAGTGCGCCCCTTTAAGCAAGGGGATGACATCCACAAATGGATGACTGCTCTGGAGAGGGCCTGCACTGTCCAGTGCATCCCCCAGAGTCAGTGGGCAGCTATATTGTGGCTCTCCTTTGAAGGTAAAGGTAGAGATAAGCTCCTCACTACTAGAGCTGAGGATGCTAACAATTACCAAGCCCTGAAGAATACGCTGATTGATGGGTTTGGCTTAACAACTGAACAGTACAGGTTGATGTTCAGAGACACCCAGAAAACTCAGTCTCAGGATTGGACTGACTGTTGATTGTGCCACTAAGGCTCTCGAAGGCTGGCTACTGGGAAGTAAGGTTACTGATTACATAGGATTATATAATCTAATTATGAGAGAGCAAGTCTTAAATAATTGTCAGAACCAGTTATTACACCAGCACCTGGTAGACTCTGATCTGACCTCTCCACAAGAATTGGGTAAGAGGGCAGACAAGTGGGTCAGAACCAGGATTAGGCCTAAGAACCAAGGTGGTGACCAAAAGAAGGAATCAACCAAACCTCAAGAGAAGGGTGGGAATAAATCTTCAGATCAAACCACATCAGGGCCCCAAAAATCCTCTGAAAAGGGTGGGTTCCAGAATCCTTCCAATACCCAAAAGAAACCTTATTGCCATATCTGCAAACAGGTAGGCCATTGGAAAACTGACAGCAGTTGCCCAAGGGCCAACAACAATAAGGAGAACATACCCCCAAGTAACACTTCCAAGCCTCCTGTTACTACTAGTAGTAATCCCCCAGGTTGTGGGAGTGCCCCCAAGAATTTGGGTGCATTTACTTTGGGAGTTCCTGGGGACTCTGGCCTAACCAGGTCCCCTGACTTAGATACTCTTGTCTGTGAGATTGGCATGGGGTTTGCCAACTTCACAGCTTGTCCCAACACTTTGGACAAGTACAGACAGGAGCCCCTCATCAATGGTCTAAACGTTGAGGCCTATAGAGATAACAGGGGCTAGCATCACCATGGTGACCGAGAGCCTAGTCCCCTCAAGGCAACTTATACCTGGAGCCACATACCAGGTGACCAACATTGATGGAGTGCAGAGAGATCATCCCATGGCAGTGGTCAATCTCAGCTGGGGAGGTGTCACTGGTCCCAATAGAGTGGCAGTGTCATCAAACTTGTCTGTAGATTGCCTACTGGGGAATGATTTAGAGATCTCAGCCTGGGCTGAGGCAGAGCAAGAAATCCATTTTAAAATGGTAAACCCCCATGGTAAGGTTAGTGGGGCAGTGATAGCCACAGCCCCAGTCCAATATGTTCTCCCTGAACAGGTCAGGAGAGCTGTGCTGGTCACAGCCCAATCTCAGACAGATTCCTTCCCTGGCAAGGTTGGCAAGGCTGTGATGGTAACAGCCCACACCCAAACTGAGTACCTTCCTGAAAAGGTTGGTGGAGTTGTGATGGCCACAGCTCAAGCTCAGACAGATAATAGTGTTGTGAAGCCTGAAACTATGGATCACTCCACCCAGACAGAGAGCACTGAGGAGGAAGAGAAATCTCCCTCCCACCAGACTTTAGGAAAGGATCAGCCTCCTCAGGGAACTGATCTGACCCCTTGTGAAGAAACTGCCCCAGAGGTAGTCAGGCCCAGCCTGGCAGAGCCTCTGATGTCAGTGGACCCTTCCAAGGCGGGACCCAGTCTGGAGCAGGTAACCTGCCCCTCTCTACCCTGCCTCAGTCAGCCCAGGGCTGTAGAGGTCAGGGAGGCCAGTGGTGGACCCCAAAGGTCCCCCTGTCCAAAAGAACTCCCCAATCAGCAGGTTAAGGGCACTGAAGCTAGTAGACCTAGACAAGTGAAAATAGAACAGACTCCTGAGGGATCCCCCTTAAACTTAGTTAGGGACCTCCCACAGATGGACACTGCTGGGCACAGCCAAACCTGGGACCTGAGGGCCCCAAACCTGACCTGTCCCTCCAGTAAGCCAAACAGAGGGACCCAGCCTCCAGCTTTAGGTAGCCAGAGGTTGACCCTGAGAGCACACTGCAACTCAGTCCTGGAAAGAAAGGCATATATGGTGGATAGTGATTGGAGGAAGTTGAGCCCAACATTAGTGGAGTCTCACTTCAGTACTCCATCCCAGCACCAGCCTTGTACTTTGCCAAAACACACCACAGGTAGAGATTCCCTATGGTGGAGACCCTCAGATACCCTTAGGGTGAGGGATTGATTAGTGGACCATGAGATAGGGGGTAACCATGCCAGTGCATATAACACCTCATATGGCCACTCAGGCAATATAGGCTTACCTGGTCAAGGATAGCCTTATCTCCTTTCATTTGGGGGGGGGGGGTTATGTAGGAAGGTGGATATCTGACTATGGTTGCCCCCAACTTTTTGCCTGGTGTTTTGCTGGTTTTTCGACTTAGTTGACCTGGGACCCTGCTATTCAGGACCCCAGGCCCACTGCTCTCACTGTAAAATGGATTCCATGTACTATAGGTACATATCTTATTAGATACTGAGTCACCTTATCAGCCCCTGTACAGTGTACCTTAGGTACCCATGACATAGGTGCACTCTGGGCCTACCAGGGGCTGCAGCATGTATTATGCCACCCCTGGCTGGCCATCCAAATCTGACACAACTGGCTGATCAATCAGCTGGGGCAAGGTGATTTAATCACCCTTTGCTTTAGATATAGTATCCCTATATCTAACCCTAAAATGGACACATATCCTCCTATCAGTCACTCCTAGGGCAGGCCTTATCAATCCTGAAGGCAGAGTGCTTGGAATTATGTGAGCTAGTGCTCTAGCATGAGCTGAGCCTGTCTGCAGCTTTCAGAACCAAGTCCTTTAGCTGTTTCCATGATAACGCTATACCATATACTCTTAAGTGCATTATAATCCTCGCGGTTATTGCCAACTTTGGTATAACATTATCAAAACATGTCGAGTAAGGTGTCATACAAATTGGAATACTACCCCCTCGCCAATTCTGGCGACGGGGGTAGCATTCCACCCTTCTAGAGGGACACGACATGTATGTAACTGTGAAACCCGGTTAAAGTTAACTCGAGCCTCAGCATCACAAAATGGATGCTGCCACCACAGACACAAGTCTGACCTCCTGCTGCTGGGAGTTCTTCCAGCGAGGGAGGCTTGGACAAAGGGTTTCCTACCTTGGGAGGTGCTAGCACCACCCCAGACAGGATTTTGTGTATTAGGTAGGACAGGGCTGAAAGGAATGAGACATGCCTGGGGCCCACAAGGTGTCCCTGTGCATACTCCGGTCTAAACCAGTTCCTGGGGCACTCCAGCCCCAGAGCTGGCGCAAGACCGGACAAAGGATAGGAGGTGTAACCACCCCCCTTCCTGGTCCCACCCAGAGGAGGGACCTAGTCGTAGTACAGCCCCCTTTAGCCGGATAAAGGTAGGAGCTGGTCCCATTCCAAATGAGATTATCCTGAACAACTTTACAAGAAGAAACTCTGGACTTCGACGTTCTGCTTAACAGAAGACTGAAGAAATCTCCCTTGTGGGCAAGGAGTGTCCACCCTGCACAAGCCGGCACCATCAGCGTCCAGCGGCTTCCCTTTGTCGTCTTCCTGCAAGGATCCAGACTTCAGAGCCCGACATGACCCGGATTCCCAGACCTCTCAGACCTCTACCTACATCTGCAGCTCAGCTGAGATCCGTGGGTGCGACGAGACACGTGGGACCGGCCATCTTGAAAGAAGCAGCACTTCACTCCAGCACGACTTCAGAGGTATCCTCGTCCAAGTGCTTTGGGGACTGAGAATCCCCGACCCCGAGCAGCTCCTGCACCGAAGACCAGCCCTCCAGCATCCACGAGATCTGCGTGGGGCCCTTCTGCCTGGTTGCTGCTCGACGCATTGTCTGGTCACTTGCCGGCTGGCTAGTGACCTCCTAGACAACGAACTCCGACAACTTTGCTGCTGGTCTGGTTGCTCCAGACTGGCCCTTGCTCCCTTCCAAAAGAGGAGCACCCCGGACCCTCCTGGTCTACTCCAGACGCCGTTTCCACTCACCCCGTGGGTTGCCTTTGCCAAGGCCTGTTGACTCCGAATCCGAAGCCGACACCACCGACAGCGAGAGCCTGTGTGGGACAGCTCGTGCCTCCATCCTGGTCGTCGAAGACACCACCTGGTCCACGTGGCTGCAGAGACAAGCGTCCACCCTCACCTGATCGAGACGACGACATCTGGTTCCACTCCTGGTTCCACTCCAGTCACTGGCTAGTGACTTTGAACATTGTCCCCTCTGCTTTCAGGTTCTTCTCTTCACTGATCCACCCTTAGATCACACCGGACATCTTCCTCCTGACCGCCTGCAGCATCTTTTCCTCCAGGCTCCATAGACTTCAACGCCGGAACCCGACACGACTTGGCACCTATGCACCGCATCCCGTGGGTGAGGTAACACGAGCATTTCGGTGCTCAAGGGTAGCTTGACTCTACTAGTGTCCAGTTCCACAGTCGTTTTAGTTCTACCTAGTCAGGATTGTCCGTACTCACCTTTTTCTTGAACTGTACGGTCCATAGACACTGTTACGCATCTCGTGTGTGAGTTCACACTCTGCACACGCGTTCCGTGGGCCTCCTATTACCTACCTAGAGTTAGTATAGCGTGGTCCCAGCGATCCTACAGCCTCTGGACAGCTCCATTCCTATTATCGACTTTCACATTCCACTTACTTAGTATATGGTTTGTCGTGCCCCTAGGGCACCATTGTAAATTGTGCAACTTAAACGTATTTTTCCTAAGAGATTGTCATGTGCTTAGCCCTCTGATCTCATAAAGAGTTCAGAGGTCTATGTTAGTTAATAAATACTTGGTTATTTTCGTAACAACCTGTGTGGTGTCCTTTCACTTGGTATCCAAGGGGTTATATGTGGTAAAACAGCTGGCTTCACATGCCAAAAGAGTTTAGCCTAAGACTGCTTTGTCCATGCTACCACTAGGATAGCTGGTCTATAAGGTTGACTTACAACCAATCACCATAAGGGTTGTTTGGACTGATACAAGGTGATCACTAGAACTAGTGAGCATCATATATCAGGCCAACTTCTCTCAAGTAGGTATAGAGCTCACTTGTCTGTTCCATGTGCTCCCAAAACCGAGTATTTATTGATTAGTAGAATGCTATTGTGACAATCAATTCAAGCTCACAAAGGTACTAACAGCTGATAACCGGAAGCAAACAGTCCACTCTGGTTTCAGGGCTCTGAGCAATTCCACTGCAATTGTGTGACATTTTCGTCTCAGTCATACAGAATCACCCACAACTCTTACTTTCTCCACTGCCTTGCTCTATCCAATAAGAGCAGACCAGGTATTTGGTAGTTAAACACTGTCCTGGGCTCCAGTGACAAATCGGGGAATATACTGGGCACACATAATTTCCATTTACCCTCCTTGCAGCATCCAGCAGAAATATGATAACATGTAATCCTGTTTTCAAGGTTAAGTTTCAGTTCGATTGACTTGTTAGGATGAAAATGTTTATTTATCAAATTGATATCTGTATCACGTGGCCCACAGTGTAGGATAATGAATTGGGGACAGAGTTCAGATAGCATAGAATTTCTTACGCATTTTCTTGAACCCATGTGTACACACCTGTTCCCTTAATTCTAGGAGATATTTCACTCTCATGCCATTCAATAAATTGAGGGGGTTGTTTCCTATGCTATCCTGGAGTGGTAGTGGCTAGAATGTAAGAAAGCTTTCACATATTATCATCCATGCTACTGTACATAGGTATTAAGCATAGATTCTTCGAGTAACTCACAACCACTTGCATAATAAGTTGGCCTTGTGAAGGCACTCATTCAAAAATGCATGGTATTAACATGGGGGAGGCAATACTGGAGTTAACTATTCCAGACAGTATCCTGCCGCTCCCCTCCCAACATAATCACTAGGTATCATGAGTTATGGCCCCAGAACGGAGAATGTTTGTATGCACATGGTATTTATATAGCGCAAACCTAGCCATAAGGCAGCATGGCACTGCACATGGGAAAAGATCATCATAAAGTGAACGAGTAAGAGAGGAAGATGGGTCTTGGGTGGTTAATGTATTGTGATGCAGTGTTCTTTAAAGAGCTGACTCTTTGGGGAGTGGCCAGGTGGATGTAACTCACCTCGGCTCTGTCGTCCCTTGGCTGTCTTCGGTGCTTCCAGGAGCAAGTTCGACCCAAAACTCATCCAGGAGTGAAGGGACTGAAGTGCGGAGCAGGTATTGACAGAGAATTTGAAAGTCGCAGGATGTTTTCCGACCACCGGAGAACAAAGATGACATAGAGTGGCGGAGTGGCCCATATTCAAAATGGCGGTGGCGCTCAGGACTTTCGTTCGGCCCCAATCAAGAATCAGCGGAGCCGCGTAGCTTGACGCAGCGGTCGGTGACACTCGCTAACAAGGCCCTGAGGCATTGGAGGCAATTTGCGGGAGACGACAGAAAGGCCAATAACAGAGGGAGAGACGAGCTGCCCAGACCCAAGATTGGAGGCAGCTCCCCCCATCCGCCCAGTGAAGACTACCAGTAGGAGGCTATTGATTGTTGCTGTTGGGGACCCCCATTGGCATCAAGGGTCCCCCTAATATATAACTTGGCTTCCCCACGAGGCGCCTTGAATGCTAAAGATGCAGCGCAGGCAGACTAAGAGCCTCGTGTCTGACCTTAAGATGGCGGCCACTGCTGCCACACACCGAAGTATGAGAAGCACGAGAGAGAGGGAGCTCACGGGGAAGCAGGACCTGCACTTCCCTTCCAGAGGTGTTCAGAGAAGCCTGCAGCAAGTGGCCTGCCACTCTGGAAGGCACCACTCAAACCTTAAATGTGCCTTTTGGATTCTGTGGGGGTTAGAGGGGCATCCGGGTGTCCCAGCACTGAGGCGACTTCTGCTTGACTAGCTAATAAGGTCATGCTGAAATTCAGGAAACTAGATCGCTACGGCTGGGAAGGCTCTCTGGGAGAACTTGACAGGACTGAGCAGAAGTGGGCCTCCCACGGAGAGAGGGGGCGGTCGGGTAGCACTTATGCCACCGAAAAAGGGACCAGCTAAGATTTCCAGTTATTTTCCCACGGCACAGAGGAAGCAATCGCAAGAGAAGGGTGGAAACGCTGTCACCATGGCTCTCGCTAAAGAGGTTTTAATGGCATCCCTCAGGGAGTCCAACTCAGAGCTCCGTGCAGAAATAAAAGTGGATATTAAGACCTCCCTGGATCAATTGAAAGAGGTCCTTTCTGAGCGGATGATGGTTCTCCAACAAGATGTGGATTATGTGGCCACGCGGGTCTTATAGGTGGAATCTCAGGCCCAGGAACTTGAGAAAGGAATGGCGGCCACTCAGGACAGTATACAGGACTTACAAGCTCAGTTAGACACTGCTCTAGAGGACTTGGAAAATAGACCAAGGCGTGATAACATTAGAATTCAGGACCTTAAGGAGGGAGCGGAAGGACCAAGCTTGGAAGCGCGCGTGTATTTAACAAGGACCCCCTGAAGGTTTGGATACAAAAGTTCCTAGGCCAGGGAAAATGAGGTATGTGACAAAAAACAACCTAGGCAACCCACACTGAACAATGCAATATATTTAAAGACAAATGGCTACAATAAATTAGGAAAATATATGTTTTTTATTTTGAGGCTTATAAAAACACAACATATAGCACAATTGGAGAGAGAAACATTCAACATCAATAAAATCATATATCATACAAAGAAAAATTCATATAGTAGTGACAATCAATAACAGTATATATGAAATAAGTTTAAAAAAAGTAGAAAGTGGCAAATTGGGTCTCTACGCGCGTTTCGGCGAACCAGCGCCTTCTTCTGGAGTAGCCACACAAGCTCTAAAACGAGATACATTTAAAAAAATGCATTAGTTATACATCCTTTAAAAATATGTAAATAAAACACATATCATTCTAAGTCCTAACATTGTAGCCAGTATGTCTTATTTTCAGGTCATGGATATTTATATATCTTTTCATTTCCTTGTATATTGTACAGATTCACTCAGACACTAAGATATTTATGGAGAGTCATGCTTCTCGAATCCAACTGTTAATTAATTCAGAGTTATTAAGATATACATCCCTCTGTTTGTCATGAATATTTTTATTTTCCATAGATCAGTATATTTACTTGTGGACACTCACACACTAAGATATTTATGGAGAGTCATACTTCTCGAAAACGGCTATTAATTGATTCAGAGCTATTAAGATATATAACCCTCTGTTTGTCATGAATATTTTTACTTTCCATAGAGCAGTATTTTTACTAGTGGACACATGTTTATTCCTAATTATCCATATTTTATCACTCGCTCATTATCTGGAGATATTAAGTAAATTCACCATAGGTAAGTGATACTCACAGGTAATATTCAAGGTTTGCGTAACAAGTTGATAGAGCGTTCCATTGATGTCTAGATACTTTCAGGTTAATTGATGTATTTTAAGTGCTTTATTTAGAAAAAGAAAAAACAAAAAGAGCATTCTTTTTTAATTATTTTGGCCGGTATCAATAGCCTAAGTCTAATCGATAACTTTTTCTAAAATTACCTCATGTATTGTGACCAGATTTGGTACATCCCGCCTGCCGGATAATCTTGAGGGTAAGTGTAGTTTAATTTTGATCAATTTAGTAGGTCTTAGAATTCTCAAATGTTTCAAGGTTCCTCAGTATTTGTCGATTTATTTAAAAGATCTCCCTGCCTGTTTGATATAGCGGAGAAAGAAATTAAATAAAGAATGTTTAGCAGGGTCACGTGGTTGATCTCAGTTGTCTATTTAGAATTAAAATAAAGATATCACGTCTTACCCGAAGTTTTTCGGCAGAGCTCTTTAAAGTTCTCTGCAAGCTGCCAGAAAAATAGATGAGATATCTTTCCAGGGCTTTCGTTGCAGCCTCTTTCAGGACCTGGCACCGGCGACTCTGCTAAGGCGACTGCAATTAAGGCCCATCCTCTTGAAGTTAAGAGCAGGTAACATCAAGTATAAATGGACATATCCCTTCGGGCTAGCCTTTGAACTAAACAACAAAATAAAGCATATCATGGATCTGAAGGAAGGTTTGAATCTCCTGGGTCTTCCGCTTCGCGTAGAGGACTATGTGGGGACAGCCTCAAGAGGAAAAGAGTGTGACAGCTCCCTACGGTGGCACGCGACCTTTAGGGGGCCATCATTCGAAAGACAAGAGGCTGCAGTAAGATGGGAATCACAGCTACAAAAGTTTTTTTTTATTTCTTTCCACAGGAGTCTCACCCAACAGGGGTAATGCCACAGGGAAAAGATCTGCAACCGAGCAACCTATGACAGTCTAGAGCACAGACATTGCTCACCCGCTCCCAGGCCCCCACCTTGTTGTGCCATTAGGTGTTTTGGTGTACAACAATTTTCTGAGAAAGACAGCCTGGGCTTCGTGCCCCACACTACGAACTTCTTCCACATCGCTATGGCCGGGGCGCAGGAGCATACCAGCAAAGGTTTTGTTTGTATAATTGTTGTCAATGTTGGGGGGGGGGGTGTTCACAGGGGATGGAGACCGGTCAAGTAGAGACTATGGCTATTTAATGTTAATGGCTCAGAACTCGCTTCTGTATATCGACCAGGCTAGGTGTTACCTTCCAGTAGACAACACTAGCAGGTGAGAGGTGGGCATTACACAGGATCTGATTTTGAAGGTGATGGGTTTTACAAGATCATGCTGATACCTATACTTTCTTGGAATGTCAAGGTGTTGAAGTTGCCCCTTAAAAGGCAGAAAGTCTGGAAATATCTGTTAGACCGTGATTTTGAGGTAGTGGCCCTACAGGAAACACACCTAAAACGAGCTTCAGAGCTTCGGCTGCGCCATAAAAGGTATGCATTAATTTATAGATCCTCAGCGACCACCAAACACAAAGGGGGTAGCTCTATGTTCCACAATTCACTGAAAATCCAACCTGAAGCTATAAAGTCTTATAAGGAGGGTAGAGTTATTATGGTGAAAGGGAAAGTGAGAGGTAGGCTCTTTACATTCATATCGGCGTATGCTCCTAACACAGGAAAGCCAGCATTTTTATCTGCCCTGCTCACTACGATCGGGGATTTGTGGAGTTCCCAGTGATACTGATGGGGGACTTCAACATTACATTACATGCTGACATGGATTGTACCCACCCTCACAGGTCACCCACAGGTAGCTTTCCTAGGAGTTTGAAACAGTCAACACAAGCGTTGGGTCTCTTAGATGCATGGCGACATCTATACCCCGACACCTAGGACTACATATTCTTTTACCACGTTCACCAAACATATTCGAGACTCAATTATATTTTTATAAGTCAAGGTCTCCTGTGTTCTCTTCAGGAAGCTAAAATCCTCCCGATCTCCATCTTAGACCATAGTCTGGGCGCTCCTAAGTCTCCAATGTGGTATTTCCTAATCTCTCTGAGGAGGGATAGGTTACTGAGAGAAACTCCGAGGGGCCATCACAGAATTCTTTTTATTAAATCAGACGCAGGATACCTCACCCCTGGCTAATTGGGAAGTTTTCAAAGCTGTTATAAGGTCAAAGTGTATAGAACTTAATTCCTCCTTAAATAAGCAGAGGGCCAAGAAGAGGGAAGCATTGGAAGAGTCTCTGGAGGCTATTGAAAGGGAACATAAAAAGAATCCTTCACGCACAGTACTACGTCAGTTGAGGGCAGTCAAGGGGATACTTACACCGATATACTCTAATAGGGCGGAACATACTCTGCATTTATACCACATCTCTTATGCGCAGGGGAACAAGATTGGTTCACACCTAGCTAGACAGCTATGGGAAAAGAGAGAGAATATATTGGGGCTATAGTAGAAGCATCAGGGCACATTTCCCATGAAGATACCGATAAGGCAAATGCATTTGGGGCTTTTTATACAGATCTATATGCTAGGGATTACCTAGATCTTGCAGCTCAACACCAATATGTACAGTTGCTAGAATTCCCACAGGTCTCTCCGGACTGGAATAAGAGATTAAACGCTCCCATCATGGGGGAGGAGGTGGGGAGTGTAATCATGGCTCTCAAACCTAATAAATCCCCAGGGCCTGATGACCCTACAGCCCACTTTTATAAAACTTTCACCCTAGACATCATCCTGCATCTAACACACCTCTTTAATAGCCAAGGGCCAGGACCGTCTCACACTCAATGGCTGAGGCTTTTATCACGGTCATTCACAAACCCGGGAAAAATCCACGAGAATGTGCCTTTTACAGGCCTTTGGCAATTATTAATCTGGATGCCAAACTACATTCCTCAATTATTGCGTTGCGATTGGAGGACCTGATGCCAAACTTAATCCACCCTGATCAATCAGGCTTCATAAAAAGCAGACAGACCCACTATAATATTCGAATAATCATTCATCTGATTGAGAAGGCAACCATATTTAAAATACCTGCAGTCTTGGTGGGACTGGACTCCGAAAAGGCTTTTGACATTCTTCCTCAGCACGCTTGAACACTTTGAGTTTGGCAAACCGTTTATCAACATGATTAAAGCGAACTACACATACCCGTGCTCTAGAGTCCAGGTTAATGGGACTAGTTCAGCTCTTTCTTCACTAGAGAGGGGTACAAGGCAGGGCTGTCTGCTCTCACCATTACTCTTTGCCCTAGGCATTGCGCCGTTGGCCCTACGGATTCAAAAGGCTGCAGAAATCCGGGGTATCCCTTTTGTGGGGGAGGAGTATAAAATATTGTTTTTCGCTGATGATGTGCTATTATCGCTCACCTCCCCCGATCAGTCGCTGCAGGAAGAACGGTGGGATTTAGAGAAAATGTCCGGTTTTAAAGTAAATCTCACGAAATCTTTTATCCTAAACCTCACACTGTGAAATGAAACCGTCTGTAGGTTGCACAATTATACCTCACTTCAATGTGCTAAACACAGACTCAAATACCTGGGTATCAACCTAACCCCCACGTTTGAGGGCCTGTTTAAGGCTAACTACCCCCCACTGCTGCTCCAAATTCTGCAGGATCTCAAATGCTGGCAGCCTCTCTTAATCTCGTGGTTGAGGCGCATCCACGTGATAAAAATGACTGTTTTACCTACATTTTTATATTTGTTCGTAGCCCTACCGATAGACCTGGACAGGGACTACCTGCCCAAATTGCGGTCTCTCTTTACACCTGGCAGAATGGTAGAGCGCAGCTTCCCTTTCACACACTATGTCATGCAAGAAGCGAGGGTGGGGTGGCGCTGCAGGACCTTCATCTATATTTTAAAGCAACCCAGCTCCGTATCTTGACAGAGTGATCCAAGAGAGAATCGGAAAAACATTGGCTGCGTATAGACAGAGCTGTAGTGGGGAGAACAATATGGGATGTAGTATGGAAACCTAAGAAAGATAGGCTGCGAAACGTGTACATTAGCACTCTCACACGCACCACGCTAAAAGTATGGGATGAGGTATCCAAGGGACTGGAGTGGTCTACGTTTCCCTCGCCTTGCACACCAATTCGCTTTAGCCTCGAATTCCCCCCTGGCGCTGCACAAGGGTCCATTTGATATATGGACGGAAGAGGGCTGCTTAATGTTATCAGATCTGTTTCATGATTATAACATTCTCACCTTTGCCAGCTGTCAAAGGAATTTCTAGGTCCCGCCCAGCAAACACTTCCACTATCTCCAACTCAAACACTGAGCTCTCCAGCCGCAGGTCAGAGAGGCAGCTACACAGGAGAAGAAGTCAGTAGAAAAATATGTGCAGCGGGTGGGATCCATGAGGGGGGTGATATCATTTCTTTATTACCTTCTTCTCTCCACTTCACACACTCCGAGACCCCGATTTATGCGCGTAGGGAACAATAGGCAGGGATAGAGATCTCAGAACCGGAATGGAAACATCTGTGGAGGGCTATCACTAAGGATAACCATTCCCTAAAACTAAGAGAGGCACACCATAAGATTCTTTTTGATTGGTATCTGTATCCAACAAAACTTAAAAAGATCTTCCCAGAGACCTCGGATTTGTGTTGGTGAGTGCGTGGCCACTTACGGGACTTCAGTCATATTTGGTGGGACTGCCCTACGATACGACCTTTTTGGGAGGAGATTCTATCCCACATGAACGACTTTCTAGGTTACCCTATACCAACCACCAAGGAAGGAGCCCTACTACGATTGAGAAACAAGGAGTTAGAACATCAAACAAACCAAAAGAAGGGGGCGTGGCTAGCCAGCCATCATGGCAGACGCGCATTGCTAGAGCTCTGGTATGTGACCCCTATTTCTCCTGTAATTCTCCTACAAGAGGTGTATCCAGCGATCTTATCTGTGGAGCCCCAGGCTTTCCCAATAACCACTAGTAACACCAGTTACAGTTAGCAAGTTGTGTATTTATTATTTATCTCGCTGAGGGAAGAGCGCCGGGCGTCTTGCTCAGGTCGCGCTCCGACTCGCTCTGATCAAGTGCGAACTGCCGTCCGCGCATTCGCACTCACGTGCGCTATCGTCCGATGCATGTTGCATCACACACATGTCAGCGCGACTAGAGCGCCAACACCACATTACCGTGTAGGGGACAGCGCGGAGACACGGCAGGGAGCCTACGAGAACCGTTGGCTCCAGCTTGGAAGACGCAGTGGAAGGAGCCGAAGGCCGCCTGCGGCGAAGCGGCCCTGGCGCTGTGGGAGCGAAACGAACTTCAGGGCTCAACGGCTGCTGGTGCGACCTGTGGCGGCGTTGGCGCTGGTTGTTGGCCGGGCGGAGAGGACGGTGAGAGCGGCGGGCCCGTTGTCCTGGGCTGCCTTCAGCTATTGTCGCAGCTATTGTCGAAAGTGCGCGGCCCGGCGTAAGGGGCGCGCGAGGGAGACGGGACGCCAGCGGTGCAGCCCGATCTGCTGCTGACACAGGCTGCCGAGCCCTGAGTTGAGGAGCGGAAACAGAGGCGGGGGCTGGGGAAAGGATCGGCTGAGAGGCCCCGCAGACGAAAAGCTTCTTCCCTCGAGCCTCTAGAAGACGAAAAGCTTCTTCCCTCGAGCCTCTAGGAGGATGCCCTACGGACTGGGCCCTGGGACACCCTGACGCCGCCACCTGCTGGGAGCTGTGGGGCCCGCCTTCCTGGCACACCGGCAGACATCCCAGGTGAGGGGCGAAAGGTGGGCCTGGGAAGACGCTGCGGCACAGGCGAGGGGCCCGCCCTGAGGCATGAGTGGCCTGCTGCTGGGACTGTGAGCTGCGCCGGCTGCCCGCGGCCCGTGGTGTTGGCTGTGGCCGGTCTACTGGGAGTGAGCTGTGGCTTGGGGCTGCGGAGGCGCGCTTGAGGACCCAGGGGGTAGCTGCTGCTCCTGTGGCCCGAGACTCTTGTGCCAGCGAGCCCAGGGAATGCCCAGGCCTAGCCCCTGAAACAACCTGCCATGGTGGTGTGGCCCCGGAGTGACTTTGAGAGCAGGCGCTCCCCCCCTCGCAGTCGGCTATAGTGAGTTGCTGCCTGGGGCTGCAGAGGCGCGCTTGAAAACCCAGGAGGTAGCTGCTGCTCTTGTGGCCTGAGACTTTTTGTGCCGGTGGGCCTGAGAAGTGCCCAGACCTAGCCCCTGATCTGCCCTGCTGTGCAAACTGGAGGCGTCACATTGTGCCTAGAGAGGCAACTGAGGGGACAGCCTGCAAGAGCCAGTTTTTGTGACTTTGCCCACTGGTGTGAACTCTGTGACTACGGCCTGATTCGTAGGGTCCTGGGCTCCATTTTAGTGACAGCGCCATTTTGAAACACATTGCAGCTCGAATGCCATCTACCCGGTGCGAGAGACACGTCGCATACAGAGGGGGCACTGGGCTGCCGAAGAGGTCCTGAGAATACTGAGCTCCCCTTGTTGCGCTGCTGCAGCGCCCGCCAGCCTGGGGCCCTGGTTGGTCTAGGAGACGACATAGGCGGGGTGGCGCCTAGTGACGCCGGAGAAAGCATTGCATCCTCGGGGTGCACGGGGAAAGAAGTACTGCCGCCTTCGCCATCCCCGTAGTTGTTTCCCAGCGATTCTTGGCACGGACCCTGACGGCTGCGGTGCCCGCCTCACGGGGGGAGCGCTTCCCCTTGTCGTTGGCGCAGCCCCCCACCACACCCCCAGACTAGTGCAGTGACCCCCCTACCCTGCTGTTGAGAAGAGGCTGGGCACGGAGGGCCTGCGGCTGACTGCTTGCGTCCGCCTGCACGAACACCCGCGGATGCCTACGGCGCAACAACTGGTGATGGGCCGGCTGCGGGACAAATCGCAGAATCGACAGCAAAAGGTTGTTGGTGTTGGCACTTCCCCGGGGCATCAGAGCGATGCCATGGAACCTCAGGCGGCGGACCTTGCGGCCAAAATGGACTCTGTGCTGGCGGCGTGGAGCAGATTGGCACTACTCTGGAACAAACTAAAGTGTCGCTAGAAGCTCGGATTGATAAAGTTACGTCAGACTTCACTCTCCTTCATGCCGATCATCGTAAATTGGCGGAGTCAGTCGCGTGCAGAATCAGACGCTCCAGGAAATCCACCCCGTGGTGCAAAATCACACTATAGCGCTCCAAGATATGAATGACCGGATCCACGTGCTTGAAGACCGCATGGAGGATGCGGAAGGGCGCTCCCGGCGCAACAATGTCCGGATGGTAGGCCTACCGGAAAATGAGGAGGAAAAACCCAGAGCAGTACATCGAGAACTGGTTGTGTGAGTTCCTGCCCTGGGGGGGTGCTGTCACCACACTTTGCGGTGGAAAGGGCACACAGAGTACCAGCACAGAAGCCCCGCCCGTTCTTCTTCAAACTCCTTATTTACCGAGACCGCGATGTGGTGCTACGCGAAACCAGGAACCTGGGGGACCTCACGGTGGGAAATAGCCGTATGATGTTCTTCCTGGACTATACGGCGGCAGTTCAGAGATGGAGGAGCACCTACATGGCGGTGAAGCGACAGCTACGGGAACTGGAGTTGCCTTACTCCTTGTTGTTCCCCTCTCGCCTTCGTGTGGTCTCGTAGGACGGTGCCCGATTCTTTGATGCCCCATCAGATGTTTGGGACTGGCTGGAGGAGACGGGGCAATGGAAAGGAACGCAACCCATAGGTCCGGAGGAAAACGGCTGGCAGGAGAGGAGATCAAGAAGACGCAGACGGAGGGGGGCTCGCCGGGCCACGGGCCTTGGTCCAGTTGCGCCTAGCCCAGAGAAGATAAGAATGGAGCGGCAGGAAGCTCTGGAGGCAGTGGCGACACTTGGTGCAGCGAACAATGTCCCTCGCCTGGAAACCTAGGCACGCAGTGACCCAGAAACCAGCGGTTCGTCATCCCCGTCCACCGTGTTCTCCGAAGACTTGAACATGCCAGAAGTGACACCCCAAACAGCTGACCAGATCATGTGACTAAGTAGTGCCGTGGGTGCTTCCTCCGGGCTCATGCCCCTGGGCATTTGTACACTGTATATCTCTAAGCTGCTCTCGCGCACCCTGCTGAATTGTGTCATATGCTGAGCGCGTCATCCATTGCCTGATGTAATGTGCGACTATTTTTGAGACTTGTCTTGCTGGCCTGGGGACAGGATGCGCACGCAAATGCTGCGCCTGGGGGACCCCATGGCTGTGATCCACGCCGAACCTACATGACTGACAAGCCTGTTACACTATACACCTCTTGCGAGTACGGGAAGCTTCAGATAGGGGCAAAGCATAGATTAGTTGCTGACATACACGCACTCTACTGGCCGCTACGCTGGACTAACACTTCATCACAGGTGGTTCACCTTGAGGTTTGGACATATGCCCCATTGGGAATTTGCCCCACTAGTTGCATTGTTTGCAGTTGTTGTTATGTTTCCAAGGCGGCACACAGACACCCCCTTCCCGGTCAGTACCTCTGGTCCCCCTGCCCCATGCAGATGCGACACACCCGGACACATGATGCACCCTAACATAGTGACTTGGAACATTTGTGGTATGCATACGCCGTCAAAGCACTACTCCATCTTTTCCTATCTGCAACGACACATGGTTGGGATTGCCCTCCTACAGGAGACCCACATGACCCAGACAGAACTTGATAAACTCCGTAGACGCTGGAGGGGGCAGATATATGGTACGGTCTCTCTGCACATGCTCGGGGCACCCTGATATGGGTAAGGGCGGGTGTCCCCTTCCTTTGCAGGGAAGCAAAGGTGGACCAGGAGGGCAAATACTCCCTGGTGCGGGGCAGCTGAATGGTCAGGAGATCCTCCTAGAATCACTTTACGGCCCGAACACAGACCAACCATCCTACCTAGCACAGTTGACCCAGGTCCTCCATCCGTACGCTGGTCTACCCCGGCTGCTCGGCAAAAATTTCAATATGGTGCTAGATGCACAAATGGACAGGTCCGTCCCTCCCCTCCGAGCTGCTGCGGTAGCTTCCAATGCGCAGGCGTTCCAGAGCTGGCTGTCCCACTGTCTGATGGGTGCATACAGCACCCATCAGACAAGGTCTATTCCAATACTCGACAGTCCACAATTTACATGTTCGGTTGGACAGAATGGTGGGCACCCGGTCCCTGCTCCCACTTATTGTAAAATCAGAATATATGGGGAGAACACATTCCGATCATAACCCCCTGTGATTTCAGATTAGCTGGGAGGCAGACCGTCCCCTTGTCCCCACATGGAGGTTGCAGTCTGTAACACTGGAAGATGCGGAATTCCACTCCTCATTGGGTACGGCCATTTTCGCTTACTTCGATGCCAATGAGGGGACTGCGAGCAACGCCATGGTTGAGTGGGATGCACACAAAGTAGCTGTCAGGGGCATTGCATGGGGGCCACGTGGAATATACGTGAATCGCTCTCCACCTCCCTGGCACACCTGGAAGCTGACCTCCGACTACACGAGCCGGAAGGGGAAGGCGCGGGTAGGCATTCGCGTACGATAGGAGACCTTCGCACCAGGCACGCGGCGCTCCTGGAGAGATTAAGGTGCCACAACTATGCAGTGCACACAGCCAGAACACATGCGAGGGCAGATAGGGCGGGCTGACTATTGGCTTGGCTGATACAGCGGGAGGGGCGCGGTGTCCCGATAGGAGCCCTATGCACATCAAGGGGAGAGATGGTGTACACACAGCGCGAAATTCACCGAGCCTTGACTGATCACTATACGCAGCTGTATAGGGCTCGAGGTATCTGGTTTTGGAGGGGTTCCTAGACTCCATCCGTTTACCCGTGGCCTCTGAGGAGCAGAAGGCCTCGCTTGGTTGCCCCTTGCACTGGAAGAGATCGGAGAGGCAATTCGGTCTATGGCATCAGGGAAGACCAGGGGCCGGATGGCCTGCCTGCCGAATATTATAAAACGCACAGGGAAATCCTGACGCCATTACTCCACAAGGTATACGCTACGGCGATAGAAGAGGACACATTCCTCCCTCTATGCGGGAGGCTTTTTTGGTTTCCCTACCTAAGCGGATAGAGACCCCACAGTCCTAGGCTCATATCGGCCGCTGGTGATGCTCAACTATAAGGTCTTCGCTAAGATACTGGCGGAACGATTGGCGCCGGTGGTCCCTCATTTAATTCATACTGACCAAAACGGGTTTGTACCGACGAGATCCACGTCCTTGAATCTCAGGAGATTCTTTAGAGTGGCAGCTGAGGCCTCGAGGGAATGGCCTAGAGCAGGGTGCCTGATATTAGACCTAGAGAAGGCGTTCGATTGCCTAGAGTGGGGGTACCTATCGGCCGTCCTGATGCGCTATGATCTTGACCTTGAATTTTTGCGAATGGTTGACCTTCTATACAAGAACCCCGTAGTTCGAGTGTGCCTGGGTCATTACATCTCAGAGGCAGTGGCGGTGGGCCGGGCCACCCAGTCCCCGCTGCTGTTTGCGTTGGCTATCGAACCCCTGGCTGCGGCCATTTGGCAGACACTTGGCAATGGCATCCTGCTGGGAGATGCAGTCCATCAGGTATCACTTTATGCGGACGAGCTGCTGGTGTTCGTGAAGGATGTGGGATGCATACCAGACCAACTGGCCCAGCTGCTGCGTACGTTTGCGGAGTTCTCGGGCTTCGAGTAAATGCGGGTAAATCCTGCCTTTACGCATTCATCGAAGGGTCCGTAGACCCGGGATACCACCTCGAGGGCACGCGAGTCCAATGGAAAGCGGACACCTTCCGGTATCTGGAAATCCAGATATATCGTCGCCCGACCTACCTATTTGATGGGAATCTCGGGAGAGCGGTTGTAGAGCTCAGGTCTCAGATGCGCTTCTGGGCCACGCTCCCGCCGACAACCACGGGCAGAGTGGCCCTGGCCAAAATGGTCATGCTTCCCCAACTCCTGTACTACTTCGTCAACCTACCTCTGTTCATCCCTGCTTCCTTTTTTTCCATGCTCAACAAGCTGCTGCGGGATTTTATGTGGGGCACCTCCAGGCACAGGTTCGCATTAGCAAAGCTCTTCCTCCCAACAGATAAAGTGGGACTGGCTGCTCCCTGTTTTGAGCACTACTACCTAGCTGCGCAGCTCCAATGGATTGCCCGCTGGTTGGCGGATAGAAGCAGGGAAGACAAGGCCACGACTATGCCGCCATACTCCAGAGCACATATAACTGAGCTATAGCGAAACTGTCTGCCAAATAGGTAGACATGGCGACAGAGCCTGAACAACATTTAACTATGCAGTATCTCCATGTCATGGGGAGGGGCAAACACTTGGTTCACTGGTTTGCAGCATCGGTACGGGCGCATGCAGCAACTAACTTGGGGCCTCTTAGAGGCAAGTGGGAGCTGAATCTGGGAAGGCCACTGACCGACAAAGAGTGGGAAAGGATCCTTAAAATCCCGGTGCGCATCCACAGAAACATAAGATTCCGCCAGATTCAGCTCTTCATTGTCCACAGGGCTTACCTTACGTCTGAGTTGATCAACAAGTACTTCTGTCGTACTGATGCGTTCTTCCCCAGATGCAATGAGATGGGGCGGGATTTCTGCACACACTGTGGAGTTGTCCTGGGTTGGGCACCTACTGGAAAATCATTAGCGAGTTACTTAGCCGATGCACGAACCGCACTATACCCTTTGATTGGACCGAGTATATTCTGCACCATTTCAGGAGACCCCCCCAAAGACAAGGTGTCGTCCCGCTTCCTGGACCTGGGGTTGGCGGTTGCGAAGCGTCTCCTCACAAGGAGGTGGAAGGCGCGTGTCCTGCCATGTGTGCGGGCGTTGACTTCCTCCCTCCAGGCGTGGGCCTGGGCGGAGTGGACCGCCATATGTAAGGAGGAGACATTGGGTCTCCGGAAGGAGCCCATAGCGGAGTGATGGAAACACATGCTTACTACACTGCAGCAGCTTGCTGGGGAGGGAGGCACAGGTGACATGGAGGGAACCGGAGACGCGCATGGGGATGGGAGCATAACACAGGTCGTTCTCCTGCCAAGGTAATTCGCATGAACAGTTTTTGCTCCTACGAGGCACGAGGGCAAACATGCAAGCATAGCTGAGGCCCGTAGGCGCACGAATGCTCTGGAGGTGGGGGCGGGGAGTTGAGGGCCTGGGAGGAGGGGGACGGAGGGGGGTGAAAGGAGGGTTGGAGTATGAATGTGGTTTTGCCGCTACAGTTAAAGTTTTCTCTTTTTGTTTCATGAAATGCATCATCTGTTTGAGAGCCCAAGCCGGAGGATTTTCCCTAAATCACGTGGGTGGGCAAGGATTCAGCGTACTGGTTATTGTACACAGTCCCAGGGTATGCATTTGGACGAGAGCGACATGGCTCAACCAACTTTGGGCGAATATTCCATGTCTTACTTGCTGCACGCCTTCTACATTAAACTTATAGCATAATATCTTGTTGTGCCCGTACTTGTATGACTAATATGCCTACACCAACATGCCTGCATTGATAATGCCTCTTCTGTGATATGTAACGTAATCTTTTGAAAATGCTAATCAAATAGATTTGAAACAAACCAAAAGAATTAGATGACAGTGATTTGAGCAAAAGACACAAACTGTCAGTTAAAGATTATAATTAGACAGCGCTTTAATAGGCCCGCTCGAGAGGCTCCTTGTCTCCTGTGTAGGTGTTTACACCCTGCAGTCCAAAGAGGATAAAAGCGGAGGAGCAAATATGAGAAACAAAGAATGGAAGAGGGAATGGCAGATGGATTTGAAGTGAGAGAGTGAGTGAGCGAGAAGAAGGAGCGAGAGGAGAGAGAATAAAGGAGAGAGAGAAAGAAGGGAATAGAGAGTGAATGAAGGAGTTAGAAAGAGAAATGGGTGAGAGAGCGAGAATGATGGGGGGAAAAAGAGTGAGAGGAGAGAGAATGAATTAGAGAGAGAAAGAGAGATACAAAAAGGGAGTGGGGGGCAATAAAGTTAAGAAGTGACGAGGAAAAAGTCACACCCAATTTTGCCTTGTCCTGTTTGAGATTACATTTAAAAAAAAAAAGAAAAAGAAACAGAGTGCAACCAAAATAGAACTAATACAGCTGTTAATTCAAATTATTATACAAATTGCGTTAAAAGGTAAAAGCCAACCACTGAGGGATTCAAACAACCACCAAAATACCAGAGAGAGCACGCGCTAAAAAGTGATGTGAAAACGTGCAGGCTGCAGCGGGAGAGAGCAGCGGAAGGGTGCACCCGCGAGGGTTGCACGCATGCTGGGAAGAGCAGTTTGCTCTTTTTAAAAGCACATACTCGTGCAAGTGGCGCGCCGCTGCGCACTCCCTCAAGGCGTATGCCACCACAAGCACAAGTATGTTCTTTGAAAAAGAGCTGCTCAACAGCTGAAGGTCTCCTATGCAGCACATGTGCGCTGCTTAGGCGAGACCTACAAAGGCATGCTGTAATTTGTAAAAAACTTTTTTAACAATGATCCACCAGAGATGGTGAGCTTGTCTGCAAGATAAGTGGGTGTGTTGGTCATGACAGCTTTGTGAATTATGCTGCAGTTTTAAGATGGTGGAAACTGGTAAGAGGAGCCAAAAAAGTTCCAACCAGATGGGGGCGCTGTGGTCATGATTCTTCAGACCCTGGATGAGATATGCTGCTGCACGTATGATGCCTATATGGGGTAGGGCATTACCATCATCCAGATTCAAGATTACAAGGACTAACAGCAGTTATGAAGTCGCTTTCTGGAAGAAACAGTTTGACTTCCTTTAGAAGAGAGAGCTGGTACCAGACCGTCTTTGCTTTTTGGCCAGTGTTCCTTGAGATCGAGGTGGGTGTCCAGGGTGAATCCAAGTGACTTGGCATTCAGTGAAAGTTGGGGTTTGAAGCTGTTGAGGTGAACGTCATAAAGCCAGGTTTCTACAGTACCTTGTCAATTTTTCTTGGCAAATAACAGGAATTCTGTCTTGGTTATGTTGAGCTTCAGTTAGGTGCTGGACATTCAGGTCTGGGTGAAGTGCAAGAAATGTTTGAGGGTCTTGGATGTATGAAGAAGAAGTGACGGTGTATAACCAGCACATCAATGAATCTTAATACTTTAGGCAGAGCACCATGCACCTCCATGTAAAGGTTGAACGAGACAGTATAGAGCCCTGGCAAACTCCACAGGTGATGGGGATGTTTTGTGACCTTGAGATGCCCATGTGAACAAACTGGTGTTGTTTGGAATGGTTGGAGAAGATCCAAGGAAGTACATTGCCAGTGATTCTCATTCAAGACTCCAAGAGTGCAGGTGAAGGTGGGATGGTTGACAGTTTAGAAGGAAATTAAGATGTCCAGCAGCGTTAGCAGGCAGGGGTCATCCTTATCTGTGGTCAGGAGGTCATTGTCTATGTGTAAGATTGTTGCAGGATTTTTGCATGCAGTTCCTTATTTAAGGGCCTTTTCCGCAGACAGTTCCTACCTGCTTTGACCTGACAAATTGTCTATAGAAAAGTGGTTTATATGGGTGCCGCCCTGCACTCTGTAAAGCTCTTAATTTGATGGTCATTATAATACCCTTTTCGACCTATCCCAGGAGATGCCACGCTGTCCACCTCTTAAAGAAGACCTTGCAGGATTTCCACCGAGTTATTCACTGAGGTTGAGATCCAGCTTCCTCTACAGGAATGGATTACCAGCTTCTCCTTAATAGGATTCCAATCATAAGGGTCAGAAATATGTATAAAATGCACAGGCTTGATTAATAGACATCAGATCGTGCCTGCTTTCAGACAAAGTGGCGCTAATACTTTTCACTTGTGTGTGCTTCCAGTAAAGCCCGTAGCACTGTCTTTGATGCATTCCTTTCATTTCCAGTACTTTTCGCAGTCAAATGCTGAACACTATTCGGTGAAATAATCTTTCATTTAAACAGAGCAGATTCATTTTCACTAAGGTAATGTTCTGACCTCATGACGTTTTGAATTCATTAAAGCTCTTCAGAGGATCTGTACTTTGTGATATGGTGCTCACCTTAACCCAGCAGAACAGTTCAGCTGATGGCATACCTAAGTACTTAATCCAACAAGGAAATCGTTTCATTGGCAATCCACTGACATTAGAAGCTGTAAAAAAAAATGATAATCAATTTTATTGAAATTTTTGGAACAAACAAATTCATTGGTACCAAATCACACATCAAAGTTAAAACATCACACCTCTTTGGCGTCAACAAAGTTAGCCCCCCTTGAGTGGGTACACCATACCCAAATAACACAGCGACGTTGCAAGACTTGGCCCTTCACAGTGGTATTAAACCGAACCATTTGCCCCACACTTTACCGAATAGTTCCGGACAGCCTCGGGCCTCGAAGAGTGACTCCTCCTGGACCCCACACCAATCCACCCCCCTCCTCCATTTCAGAAGCTGTCAATTTAAAGGAGCTCCGCATAGATTGTGGTTGCCCACCCAACAAAGGACCAAGGAATGAGGCAAAGGTGTATGCCTTCAGTTCGACCATCATAGCTTTGTGGTGCATGAAGTGCCATTACTGATCCATTGTCATTCAGGTAATGTCTTTTAATATAGCAGTACAGTTCAGTTTTCATTCGGGTAATCCTTTGTCATCATGCTGTTTTATTTCATTAAAATTCTTTCGATGAGCTAAACCTTGTTAGCTACCACGGTCATTGAAATCTGCAGTTTTTGGGACCGATGGCTTGCTCCTGTGCTGGAAAATGTACCTTGTTGTACCATTTCAATTGTTCTACAGTATAAACTCAGCACCACTTACCGAGGTTAAGTTCCTCCGAATGCTTTATCAAAGTAAAACCTCCTGACTTCTTCAGTGAAAATGTATGTGTACTGTTTAAATGAAAAAAGATTACCTTATTGAAATGTTATCAGTATTTAGAATGGTGGTTCTGACAGGTGTCCTTTTGAAAGTTGGCACCTGATTGACATTCTGTATTTGAGTAAATGTGCTTGTGTGTTCAATGTGTATTACCTTCCTGGATAAAGCAGAGAGAGCAAACCTTACATCACCTCGTTCGTAAACATACAGTCGCACAGTAGCTCAATGTAAGTGCAAAGTAGTTTTTGTATGATGCTCTGCTCGCACCTCCAGAGGTTCTCATTTGGACTCCCTGTCGTTGGAAATGGATAACTTGGAACACTAAAAATGCATGTTGATGCCAGATGAAGAGTACTTGGGGGTTAGCTTACAGCTCACTCCCTTGCCATCTCTGTTGTAAGACTCTGACCTTGTTGTGCTATCAGGAGCCTGACACAGAAATGAGTGGAGGGGAGGTCAGGAAGGGGACGAGAGGGACTGAAGCCTGTATATAAAAGATAAGGGCATAAGTAGGCTCTGAACACTCCAAAAATTATTTATCATCATATATAACTTTATTTCGATCATGGCGATCTTAAAAAGTACACAGCACCAATCAAGTTTAGAACAATATAGAAGATAAAAAAACATTTTTAAAAGAAGACCTGACTACCATAAAATATAATATGTAAGATAAAAAAACAATACATTGCGCTTAATCCGTAGTGCATGCCAATATTTGGCAAAACAAAATACTGTTGCCCTACATGTATCAGTAGACAACATTCTCAGCACCTCAAGGTAGTGGCTACGTCCAACCAGTCTACACAATGGAATAATCCACTTGCCACTCAGATTTTTGTAATAGGGGTAGAAGAATAACAGGTGGACTATAGATTCTGAACTGGCTTAACAAGATGGGCAGAGGTCATCCGGGGAAACATTTCTGCTCCACTTGCTACAGAACAGTTTTGTTGGCAGTCTTGTCATGAAATTGTATAAATAGTTTGCGAGCCAGAGGAAGAACAATTTCATCAATTGTTTCCTCATAGCTTGGAGCAGATTTAAAATTGATAAAAACCCTAGTCAAAGTACCCGCCAAATTCGATGCCTCCTACACTATTGTTTACCAGTAAATCACTTTGGCCCTAGCCTTTGATATTAGGGACAAACTTTCAGGATTGAACCAATACACCTCCATCCCTAGTATCTCAAGGAGCTGAACCATGGGATGGAGGTTACTAGGGGGCTGTTTCAAGAGGCAAGTTGTTACTGCTCGGTAGGATGCTAGCTCTTCAACGGACCACAAGCGACGCCAAAACATTAGTAATTTGTAATCTAGCTTGTGTGCCAGTTGCCTTTGGGCAAAGTCCAGATACAATGGGGTCAGAGGGGTCCTAGGAGGTAGGTTTAGAAGAGATCTTAAAAAGCGATTTTCTACAGTGGTGAGACAATTTGTGTTCCCACAATTCCGCCCCATAAAGACACCTCCTTAGAGTTTTTTTTAAATTTCTAGTGCAGGGGCCACATTCCTGGGCACCGTACATTTGTGTATTTTAGATATGTGGGCAGTCTGCTGGATTAACAACAATTTTACTTTATCAATATGAGGTGCCCTGTTTAGATTAGGCGGATACCCGGATAATCAAAAGCAGATACTTGCTCCAGGATCCTGCTTCCTACATACCAACATCTTTTGGGTGGTTTTACCTTCCCTTTAGAGAAAACCATATATTTTAGTTTGGCCTCATTTAGTACTAAGCCCCGCTCATTGTAGCACCGTATAAAATCATTCAACAGTAGTTGGAGGCCTTGGGGGATTTTGAGATTAGTAGTGTGTTGTTGGCAAAAAGGAGTGCTGGTGCTGGTACTCTTTTCTCGCCTATTTTAGGTGCATCACACCTATCCCTACCTAAGAAATCAACCACCACATTGATAAAAAGGGAGAAAAGGGTGAGCGCAAGCACACACCCCTGCCTCACTCCTTGTTGAATTGGATATTGCTCTGTTGGTTATTCTCACCCTATCTCACTTGGGCTGTATTTGATGAGTGCAATCTAATTAAAAGTTTTAACGGTACCGTGGTAGGTCCATCTCTTTCATTACTCTCCAGAGATTGGCTTGAGGTACTAAATCAAATGCAGATCGAAGGTCAACAAAGGCCACATATAGCTTCCCACCTTTGATAGCCACTTCCTTCCAGTAAAGATAGAAAGCGAAAGGCCTGGACCAATGTACTAATGTTAGCACAAAATCCAGCCTGGTAGTCACTTAAAATGCAGGACTCTATAACCAATCCAGGATCCTAGGCAATGTTTGTTTGGAGAAAATTCTCTGCAAAGAATCAATGAGGCTTATTGGTCTGTAACTGGTCGGATCCGCTCTATCACCCTTCTTATAGATAGGTATTATTTTTGCTGGCTTCCATGATGGCAGGCTAGCCATACCCGATGTGATGGCATTTGTTAGCATATTAATGTACGGGCCCCAAACAGTTGGATCCTCCCTGTACAGGTCATTTGGGATTCTATCAGGGACGGGAGCTATGACAGAAAAACATGAAAGAATCGCTACCTGCGTTTCTTCCTGAGAAAATACGAGAGCTTCATCCGCTCCAGATGAGGCTCTGCCCCCCCCCCCCTTTCTATTGGGTCCTCTACCTTTATGTTGCCCAATGCATAGAGACGTTCAAAATGGGACACCCATTCTTCAGGCTGTACTGTAAACTCCAATGCAGTTGTTCTATCATTAAGCCATTGTGCTTCTTTTTTTTAGAAGGTCTTGGTGTCTTTGGCTGTTAGTGTCCTATGTAGGGAGGACCAAAAGAAATCTTCCCAATTCTTCTTAGCTAACTCTAATGCTTGCCTGTATCTTGCTCTACAGACCACTATATTGGGACATGCATTAGATTTTACTGCCCATACCAGGTTCCCCTTGATTTTTCTGCATTGCTTATTATACCATGATACTTGTGGATGACACCTCAGGTGTTTCTTTTCTTCATCCAGTTTGTGTTCCTTGCGCGGTTTATGCAGCAAGTCCCTAATCTCATTGTAGAAAATGCCCAATTTCATGGTTGCTTCGTCTTTAGGGTATTTGGCCAGCTCTTCCACCTCCATGCAAACTTTACCTTTGACTTTTTCCAGTGCCCTTGGGTGTTCCTCCACCCAGTCCCATCTAATTGTTCTCTGGTTGTTTGAAATCGATAAGTCACCAAAATCAGACAAGTGCTAATAACTGGTCCAGATTCACCCTGGATTATAAGGGTGAGGATAAGGGCATTGTGATCGCTGCCTGATCTTTTGACCATCACCTGGCCTCCTCTCTTTGACCATCTAACTGGGGGAAGATCAAGCTGTGGGATTTGCCACATGCAATCCCACCCCTCAGTCAAATCTAGTGGAGTAATGGAAAAAGGTTTGAGGGTGCAATTAAAATCCACAGCTACCAGCGCTGAAACATTATCGGGGAGTTCAGACAGAGCATGTTCTAGGGTTTGAACAGAGATAGTTTCCTCAGAACCCCGAACAACTCTGTTATAACTTTAAAGATCCTACTTTTCCAACCACAGTAGAGTGCCAGATCCACTGCTGGAATACCTTGAGTATCTACGTGGACCAACTTGACTTTAGAGCCAAGAGCAATTTAACCCAGATTGCTAGACCTCCTGAGGGTCTCCCCAGCTCTTTCCTAGAGGCATTTAAGCCATATGACCTACCTTTTTTAATTGGGAGTGTGCAAACTCCAGGTTTCTTGGAATAAAATCACATTGTGTAGATCCACAAAAGTGCACCAGTCGAGGTCTGCTTGCAATTTGGTAATCCCTGCCACAATCCAAACCAGGACCTTTAAATGTTGGTGGAATACTTTGATAATACTTTGAGCAGTTCTAAAGGTACTAAACGCACCCCCTACCCACCTCACTTGTGGGGGGGATTGACTGACCCTTCCCTCCTTGGGCCCACATCAGGTAACTCACAATTAACCTCAAAGTGTGTGGCCAACCTAGGGAGAGAAAAAGCTTCAGACTGATACATAATCGCATTTAGCCCGAAGGACCTTACATTTTCATCTTTGTGATGACAGTTCTCCTATCTGTGGTAGTCATCCCTGCCTTCTGGCAGCACCTGAATTTATTATGGAACCCCTTTGTGAGGCACCCCAATATGATGCTGGGTCTGTCCTTTCTGTTGGTCTATATCTGATGGTGATAGAGGTGTTGGCAATGGGGATGTTACGAGAGTCCTTTTGACATAGGGCTGTTGACTATAGCCATGTGAGAGAAGCTAACTTTAAATGCATCCTTTAATATCCCCAGGAAGGATAATCTTTCAACAAACGTAATATCATCTCTTATGATTGAGTGGCAATGCGGGGTAGTCCTGAACCAGTAAATGACCTTATTCTTAAGTGAATTGAGATCTTCGTAACCATCCTTTTGGAGTTTGGATACCTCTACTAGGTATATTACTGCTTTATTCCCCTGGGGATCCGGTCTTCTATAGACACCTTCCCTCACAACCCCTTTCCAGATACTCCCCAGGGCCATACACAGAGGGACACCCTTCCCCTATGAGACCTCACCTCCAACTAGCTCCCTCCCCAACCGCCCTGATGAAAACTTTGGGATAGTACTGGGTTGGTAATGTGAGTATCACTAGAGCAGCAACCTTTTGGATGTGGGGAGTGAGTGGGGTAGGCCAAGGACCGGGGGTACTATGTGCTGGCCTGGCATCAACCATTCTAGACATTCCCGGACTGATAGCAGTGACTCCCGTGTGGGCACTAGTCAGGGGATCTGGACTGATTTCTATTTGAGTGATCTTGCCACATGTTACTCTCCCCTTTAAGTCAGCAACCTCCAGCCTCAGAGAGACTACCTCATCTTTCAAGGACTCTAAATTACTTTTAGAGCCTGCAACTCGCCAACATATACTTTGCAGTTATTACCATGGCCATCAAACCCTCCCCCTGGAGCCCCATTCTCCTCCTCAGCGAGGGCCTCAAATCTATTATCTCATTCTACTTGGATTGCATGCACCTCTACAGGCTAGTCCTGTGGTCACTATGGGATAGAGGGGTCTCTAATTTGGGCTCGGAAACTGTTAACCCGCTTCTCGGCTTTTCCCTTACTCCCTTTAGGGGAGTTCTTAAACATCAGGGGAATATTCTTAACAGACTTTCTGTGGGTGGGGGTGTAGGGGAAAGTTCAGTCGGAGCCCTGTGATTCTGAGACCAAGCTGGAGGGACTTCTTCTTTGGGGGGGGAGGGGGCTGAGGTGTCCTTAGCTGAGCTATTTCGTGGCATTCGGTGAGTATAGACTCAATCCTGTCCATTGCCTTGCGGCAAACTGCACCTTTTTAGAACAAGACACGCCCCGGACCTAATCCTGACCTTTTCTTTTGCCCATGGCTTGATGAACTTCCGGCGGGCCCTCCTTATAACAGCTAGTTCCAGCAATAAGCAAGGAAAGAACAATTCTTTTTGCAACAATAAGCCTAACAATAGACAAGAGAACAGGAAAAGTCCCTTTGGGTAGATTTCATTACAGATTATACATATTAAACACAAATTCACACACCAAGAGGTTACACTCTTTCAACTTTCTCTCCTTCCACACCTGAAGATTGAACCATATGTAACTGGGTAACCACTATGAAGATTACAATTTCACATACATTTATTGTTTGCATAAACACAATTTCATTAGATTGAATGGCCTAACAGTTGATAGACTAAATATCACAGAGTTTAAAAAAACACAATACATTAAAAATGTAATCCAACATAACTAAAAAACATATAGAGAGTAAAAAAGCCAGACAAGTATAATGTGTCTTGACAATTTACACATCCATCTTAAACAATGTCAATAGCATGGAAATGTAGAGTTCAAAATTAACTACTTTTCACCAATGCCAGATAGGTGGATTGTGTATTAGAGTTTGGCGTTGACGCGTTTCGATGGGTCAATTTTATAAATCCATCTTTCTCAAGACCAGTTTATAAACTCTCTGTGCTGGTTATATAAATTCATGCAGTCATCTTTAGCAATATGATAGACTTCCTTATCCTTTTTATACTCGTCAATACCATGGGGATGTAAATAATAGCCCTCGGTTGATATAAGTATCTCTGTATATGAACTCAGGGCTGGATATGTCAAGGATCTTGGTTTGGGCACTCTGTATATTGTTCCAAACCAAAATGTATTTGTTTTGCGCAACGATTTAAATAAATCCTCCCCTTAGACAAGGGGTCGTAGCCACGGGTTGCTCGTGTGTGCCATCGATAGGCTGGAGTCGACCTACATGCCGGTCGACTCCAGCCTATAGAAGGCACACACGAGCAGCCCGTGACTACGGAAAATTGACACTAATTATAAAAGGGACGCTGAGCAAGATCTCTGCTCCATGAAAGCAATTTTAGGGGTTCAGTGACTAATGGGACAACCCGTTTTTTGGTGGCTAAGATGCATGTGTAAATTGTCAAGACACATTATACTTGTCTGGCTTTTTTACTCTCTATATGTTTTTTAGTTATGTTGGATTACATTTTTAATGTATTGTGTTTTTTTAAACTCCCTGAGATATTTAGTCTATCAACTGTTAGGCCATTCAATCTAATGAAATTGTGTTAATGCAAACAATAAATGTATGTGAAATTTTTATCATTTAAACATATGGTGCAATCTTCAGGTGTGGAAGGAGAGAAAGTTGAAAGAGTGTAACCTCTTGGTGTGTGAATTTGTGTTTAATATGTATAATCTGTAATGAAATCTACCCAAAGGGATTTTTCCTTTTCTACTGTGTAAGTGCCCTATTCCCGTAGGGTTTGCAAGTAGACCCTCTCTTTTTGAATTGTAACAATAGACAAGACCATAAAACAACCGAAAATAAATCTCAGGATTAAACCAAATAGACCATAATAGGAGCACGACCACCCCCTCAAGTCCAAGTCACAAAATATGCCCAAGTCAATTTTCTATACAATAGTACACCTGGGGGACTCAAGGGCTCGGGATGGGAGCGATCTCAAAACGAGGCACCAAATTAGCAGGTTCAGTACCTTTCGGGTCTGTAGCACACCAGAGCAGACAAAGTGAACTTGACCAGCCGACCAGAGCCAAGGTGGGTGGCCAGTCTGCCTCTTCCTGGCGCTGACGGGCCCACCCTTGGCCCTGCCTGTGAGGTGGGAGTGAGCTGGCGCTGAAGAGCGCGTTGCTGGTTGATGACAGACCCTCCTTCAGGGCTACAAAGGATCCTGGGGCAGTGAGTCCCCTCCTGCAGTTATAATAATAATAATAATAATAATCTTTATTCGGTTTTTTAGCATTTGCAAAACCATAAAAGATATCACAAAATACAGAATTAATAATTAGAGTAGATTAAAAAGTACAATTTAAACTAGACATTTAAAAAAGTTGCATTTTCCAATACTGATACAAATCCACTGTCTTACAAGTTATTGCGATGCCTCATGATACACTTTAAGAAGTTTAAAACATGGTAGACAGTACACTCAGAGTCCAAGGTTTGGAGGGCCAACATGGCCGGGCAACATTGTCTATGGCCCCATTTTTTAAGTAGAGGAATTAACCAAATTTTCCGATGGGGATGATAAAACTTACAAAACAGTACCGTGTGTATGGTGGACTGTTGAGAAAGGTCGTCGCATGGACATGGGTCTATCTGTGCATTCCAGTTGCTTTTATCAGGGAAAGTCACTAGCCTGAAAAAAAGGTTCATTCTAAATCTTGTTAAGAGCATTTTCTCGTAGACAGTTAGCTCCATGGTCAGATATAGCTGAATTCTCAAGGACTGCTGGATCATAATTGCGTGGGTGACAGATTTTTTTGTGATCTGCGTAGTCAGTCTCAGTGACTCCAAGTGGCCCAACGCAAGTCGTTTCAATTCATTTTTGGAGGTTTCTCTCAAGGTTTCTGGGGTGTAAAAGTATTTTTGTAGGCCCAGGTCCGTAAAAAAGTGTCTAACATACGAGAGCCATGCGATTTTATGAGCATGGTCTAGATCCATGGCGTCCTGTAGGATACTTTTAGTCAGAGTGTTTTCTACCGACAACCAGGCTCTCCTCCAGAGCAGGAGAGGTTGAATTTTTATTAAATCTTCAATATGAGAAATTCCCAGCTCTAAATGTGAGGCGTAGGTGGAAGTACCTCTCGGAATTGAGAGAAGGAAACTGATGAAGATGTTCTCTTCTTTTTGTATTGAGCTGGAGGAAACATGGCCCCAAGTCCCTGCTCCATATAATGCAATAGATTGGCATTTTGCAGCGTAGATCTGAAGCAGTTCTACTGGTGCTCTTTTTCCCAGCTTGTTAGAGAATTTTATCAGCGCCATGATTGCTCTTTTGAAGAGAAGCCTCCTGGACTCAACCGCCGCTTTCCAGTTTAAGGCATCATCGATCATGATGCCTAAGTACGGGTATTGTGGGGTCTTTTCAATTTTTTCACCATTCAAAAAGATCGATTTGGTTGATTTTCTTGATCCACCAGCTACCATAACAAACGTTTTTTTGATGTTGATACGCAGATCCAAAGCCCCCATAAAGTCTGCGTATTTGGTTAAAGATTTCTGCAGTTCGTTAGGGGTGCGAGCTAGGATGACTGCGTCGTCCGCATATAGGAGCGCGGGGATCAAGCGACCTTTTGCGCTGGGGAGATCCCTCGCCCCTCGCAGCATGGACTCTTCTAGGCCGTTTGTATACAATGAAAAGAGAAAGGGAGCAAGGACACACCCTTGCCTTACTCCCCGCTCTACCCTGAATGGTGCTGTCAGTTCTCCGTTTGTTCCGTATCTTACTCTCGCCATGGCTTCGCTGTACAATTCCCTCAGAAAGTTCAGAAGGGGAGGATCGACCCCCATTACGTTCAGCAGTGACCAAAGCTTCGCATGCGAAACACAGTCGAATGCGGAGGACAAGTCCACATAGACCATGTAGATGGAGCCAGGTTTAGCATGGATATACTTTGAAGTTAACAGACTTAAGTTTAGGGCCTGCTCAACTGTCCCAAAGCCCTCTCTAAATCCGATCTGTAAGTCCGAGAGGATGGTTTTATCTTCTGCCCATTGCTGTAATTTTTCAAGGAGGACTCTTCCAACTACTTTTCCCAGAGAATCTAGGAGCGATATCGGCCGGTAGCACTTTGTGTCCTGACGGTCCCCCTTCTTAAAGATTGGGACCATTATTGAAGAGGACCATGACTCTAATAGGCCGAGTTCCATTGTGGCTAGACATACTCTTGTCAATATTGGAATCCATAAGTCCGGCAGGTATTTGAACAAGTCAACCGGAACCCCGTCAGGGCCAGGAGCTTTCCCGCTTTTACTTGAAGACAGTGCCAGTGCTAGGTCCTGCATATCAAGGTCCATGGTTATTGGATAGGTGACTAAAGGGATGTCGGCGTGATTATCTTCGCTGGTTAATGTCAGTTTGAAGATTTCTGAAAAATGATTCACCCACGCATCCTCATCGATGGCCACATCTATTTTTGGACCGGCAGAGTCAGCTAGCATGGGTGATTTAACAATCTTCCAGAAGGTCTTACTGTCTTTCAGGAGTGCGCTCTTATGTAGGGCGTTCCACAGGGATTGTTTCAGTTCTTTTTTCCTCTCTTTTCTGGAGGAGATGTACTCTCGTCGGAGAGCTTGGATCTCTGTTGCATCTCTGTTTGGTTTTCCGAGAGCATTCCTTAATTTAGTTTGTGCTTTTCTGCAGTCTCGATTAAACCAACCTGTGGAGTTTATTTTAGTTTGTCTGGATGTTTTAGTCAGCTGTTTTTTGACTTGCTCTATTATAATGCTGAAGTTTTCCAAAATTTGTTTTGGCTCTGCATAAGGGTCAAGGCAGATCATGAAGCTGTTGTAGGAAGTTTCTACTAGCCGTTTTGTTAATGTGTTTGGGTCCACCTTTTCCCATTTTATGGTGTAACCATTGTTCTTCCCCAGCTCCAGTCTATTCTGCGTCAGCGTGTTTGCTATCGATGCCATCAGTGACCTTGGTTGATGTATATAGAAGCTCAGGTTTAAGGCAGAGTGATCACTAAAATTATTTTCCAGAATTTTGAAATTTTTGGTATGATCTTTTAAGCCTTCTGTCACAAGTACAAAGTCTACAGTGGTCGCATGGCCCCTTCCTCTGTAGGTGGGTTCTAGTTTGCTATGACTCTGTTGTATAGGGTTCAAAATTTGTAAATCCAGATCGGCTAATGTTCTGTTCATGACAGTCCCCGCTCCTGAGTGGGAAAAGTGTACCAATGGGTTGTCATTCTCGTCCTTTATCCCACATGTGTCATTCAGGGGGCAGGGGTGGATATTAAAGTCACCTCCCCAGATTATCTGCGGTGTTTCCTTTTTCTGTTTGGCATGCCAGTGATCGGTTATTTTTAATTGGATTACTGAAAGGACGTTCAGAAAGAAGTCATCCTCTAAGTTGTTGTAGAGGTTTATTATTGTGAAGCAAAATTTTTTCCCAATTGTAATTGTGAGGATCTGGAAGTGTGGAGTTAGGTCTATCTTAGTGAACTTCAAATCAGAAATTGTGTTAGCCAGGTATGTTACCAGGCCCCCTTTCGGTCTACCTGCGCTGCTGGGAAGGGCGGGGGAGAAAAATGTCCTGTAGCCCACAAGATGTGAGGGGGTCATTGTCCAGGTCTCTTGTAGACAAATGATTTGTGAATCCTTCAGAAAACCAGCGGCCGAGCCGTCCTCTATTTTGTTTCGGAGGCCTGCCACATTCCAGAAGGTAATGGATAACGGTGAGAGTGCAAAATCTAAAGGTGGTTTTTCCACTTGAGGAAGTTCTATTATAGGATTAATCGGGTCCTTAGTTGTTAGTGCTGGCTCCGTGGAATGGCTTCTTTGTCAATCGACCATTTCCAGGCCGCTAAAACGATTCATTAATGGTATCCCTTGCCAGTTTTGCCCGTTTGTGGGCTCTCTGTAACTGGTGCCGTATGGATTCTGCGGTGGTCTCTCCCACTGCTCCCAATTTCTAGATCTATTATGTGGGCCCATGATCTGCCATGGTGCTTCTCTTTGCGGGTGGTTTTGGTTTGATGGCCACCAAGGGTGGTCGGGCTCATTATATCGCGGCATTAGTTTTGGACCCGCAATATCTAGCTCCCATGGCTGCAGTATTGGTTTCCTCCAGATACTATCGATATCACGGGAATAGTTATTGTTGTGAAATCGTTTTGGGTAGAAGTATGACAAGGGTCTTGTGGCAATTCCCCCAGAGGTATTAAACTCCCGGGAGCAGATATATTCTGCTATGGTTGGATCCTCAAACGTGATTACAATACAATCACCCCGGATAGTTTTTTTTCTGTGGCCCACCCACGAGGTCCGGGAGACTGAGGCTATAGTGCTTTTCCAGTGTTGGGGAACAGGGCGATTAGTGTTCAGCCAAAACTGTACTTTATTCTTCAGTGACCAGTTGGGTTCGGCCCCCTCTCCAGTAAGTTCAGGGACCCCTGTCATGACCACTACGTATGGACATGCTGCGGGGGCAGATTTACAGAGGGTCTTTGGTCAGTAATCTCTCTCGGGGTACCTTTTGTTTTTGTTTGTTTTGTATTTGTTATGGCAGGAGTTGTGGCGGCCGGGGGGTTTGTCGTAACGGGGGTTTTAGAGGAAGGGGTATTTATGCTTGGAGTGTTTACTACTGGTATAGAAAGTGGGTTAGGTGGTGGAGGAATGGTCAAGGGCTTGGGAGTGATTTTTTGGGCAGTAGGAAGATTTGGTACTGTTGAAACCTTTACTGTAAGTTGTTTTTTGGTCTGTGGAGGAGGCAACAATACCGATTTCTTGTTTGGGTGAGTTATGATCGAGGAATCTGAAGAAGGCTTTTGAGGGACATGCGAGGGTGTGGTTTTGGGAGGACTGGAGATTTTTAAAATTAGACTCTCGATGTTACTAAGTCTAGCTTCTAAAGGGCGAATGTAAGAATTCAGCAGGGAAGCTATCTCCTTGATTAATCTAGCTGATTCTTTTTCTTTTCCTTGTAGTCGTGGGCTTTTTGGTTCCGGGATTGGAAAATCTTGAAGATCGTGTGGTAGATGATGTATCATTGCAATATTATTGGGCGGGGGAACAGAGTGTAGGGGCAATACTGCAGGATTTGTGTCGCCTACCAAGACTATAAGGTCAGCCGTTTCAATGGTTTCAGTGTGGTCTTGTTTTTTGCTAACGTTTCTTTTTTGATAGCTCCCTCTCTCCTCCCTCTCGTTTGCCTTACTTCTTCAGGCGTTGGGTCGGGAAAAATGTCTGGGGTTTTTTCGAGGTCACTATCCGAGAAAGCTACTGAGAGTTGGGTGGCAGAGAGATCTACGTTGTTTGGCAGACTGAGTCTGTTCGCAGACACAATCGTTGGAGTTGGGGTTGCCTGGGGATCTGGGGTTCTTGCGGTGGCTAGTAGTCCCATTGAGGATCGGCGTGCAATGGCGAGTTCAGTTGAAACTCTTCCCTCAATTAGGCTTATACTTTGATCGATAAATGTATTAGCTTTGGCGAGGAAATCGTCCATTGGACCAAGCAATTTATCTCCTATCCCATTTTTTTTGGCTTTTTTCTGTTTGTTGGATCGCGTATTCATTTTCCAATGGGTGGATTTGAGAGGATCAAAGTGTGATAAGTGCCTATATGTAGATGGCCGTGATGAAGCAGTTAGGGGGGTGGGCCGGACCGGACGCTCTCGTACTCGAACGGCCTCAAACGGCCCGCTCTTTGCCCGGTCTTCGCCCCGAGCTGCGTCCCGCGCTGCGGGAGAACACACACTATTTATGGTAGTTTGGAAAGGGCGGGGGCGGGGCTAGAGGGAGAGCGGACCGGAAGCTGGAATCGGTCTCGCAGGGACACCTGGATCTGGTAGTCCCTGCACGCTCGCAGCCCTCAAGCCTTCCTATGCCCAAGGTTCGCCCTGGAGTGCGCCGACAAACAGCAGGCAGAGTCAGCAAGACCCTCGATGAAGCGGCACCCGCGAAGCGGGTGCGGCGAACAGCTGCTTTGGTCAGAAGAGGTGATCGCTGGTCCGCAGATACGCTGGCAGCAAAACCAGCTAGCAGGCGAAATGTCCCAAAGGTCAAGGGCAGCACAGGTGGTTTTGTCAGCCGTCCGATGGGCGGGGGGCGGGGCTAGAGGGAGAGCGGACCCGAAGCTGGAATCGGTCTCGCAGGGACACCTGGATCTGGTAGTCCCTGCACGCTCGCAGCCCTCAAGCCTTCCTATGCCCAAGGTTCGCCCTGGAGTGCACCGACAAACAGCAGGCAGAGTCAGCAAGACCCTCGATGAAGCGGCACCCGCGAAGCGGGTGCGGCGAACAGCTGCTTTGGTCAGAAGAGGTGATCGCTGGTCCGCAGATACGCTGGCAGCAAAACCAGCTAGCAGGCGAAATGTCCCATAGGTCAAGGGCAGCACAGGTGGTTTTGTCAGCCGTCCGATGGGCGGGGGGCGGGGCTAGAGGGAGAGCGGACCGGAAGCTGGAATCGGTCTCGCAGGGACACCTGGATCTGGTAGTCCCTGCACGCTCGCAGCCCTCAAGCCTTCCTATGCCCAAGGTTCGCCCTGGAGTGCGCCGACAAACAGCAGGCAGAGCCAGCAAGACCCTCGATGAAGCGGCACCCGCGAAGCGGGTGCGGCGAACAGCTGCTTTGGTCAGAAGAGGTGATCGCTGGTCCGCAGATACGCTGGCAGCAAAACCAGCTAGCAGGCGAAATGCAGTTATTTTCGAGGTCCCGCAAAGCTGGAGTGGGCTGGAGGTTAAGAGTGCATTGCTGGCAATCGCGGCCCTTCCCTCAGGGCAACAAAGGATCCTGTGACAGCGACTCCCCTCCTGAAGTGATTTTCGGGCTCCCCAAATATTATTAACTATTAGTCAATATGATTTACCTACAACTTAGATAATTAAAAGCAGTGTTGATCTTCTATCCATGATGAGCTCTTTCATTCTCTAGAGCTATGATTAAATGACATCATCGAATGCAATTTATTTTAACTCAATATTCTTAAGAATTCATTTTCTTATCAATTTCCCTAGTGCTCATTCACAGAAAGTAGCATTGCTGTGGCCCGATAAGACGATATGCTGTTCCTCAATATGTGCTTAAGACTTTTACATATTGGATTTATAACAATTGCTGATGGTGTTCTAAGAGACCCTCTCTCACCTACAAATATCAATGAATGAGATGGTGTGTTCACTAGTATTAGTGAAGTTAAGATTGTATAGTTTGTTCTGATTCCCTTGAACATTACAATTTATTGTTTCTTTATTGGTGGATGAACATTTTTACAGTTTTTTAGATTCTTTAACCCTCACTTGCGTACACATGCCACAAATTCATCTGCCTGTTCTTTGTTGTTTGGTGATGCCTTACTAAGTTGGTTGGAGTTATTTATTTGGATTTATTTGCTGATTAAATGCTGATACATAAAATTGTGACTCTTGATTACAGGTCACAGCAATTAAATCCCTGCATTGGTGTTTTTACTTTTTTTGTAGCATCATGATCGTCAATTTAGTTCAAGTCCATTCCAGCAGTTTCATGAGTTGCGATTAACTAATTGGATAACAGCTGTGAAGAGTTTAAAAGATGTTTGATTTTCATAGGAAGTAGTGTTAGTAAATCCATGAATTTCATTCAAACCTGACAAGTAATTTGAGATGGCTACCAATTTTGAAAGTGTTACTTTGATTGAGATCAACTTGGACCTAACATGTAAAGGTGTTAACTCAGTTTTGATATTTTTAGATTCACTACTATATACAACTTTTGAATCAAGGTAGTGCTAATATCTCCCATTGCCATTAACACCGGGTTGGTTGTCAGAGTCATCTCTTCTTCCATGTGTTTTGACCTGCTGCTCTGCTTAAATGTTGTCAGGGATTTATTACACATTTGATTATGAGGTGATAATAAACTGGACTGTTCCACTCTTTCTAAACCCTATAGTGGAACCAAGAGTACCCAATTAGCCAATGAACTAGCTAAAGTATTTTGGATTTTTCATGATCTTCTATATCATCTTCCAAACGTTCTGACCCTTCACAGACTTAGTTAGTCAAGTTTCAGGAGTTGCTTCATAGAGGCTCATGTTAGAGTGAATTATGTTTATTTCTACGATTGTCGTCGGACATGTAGGAATGTTAGTGCTGGCTCAAATGGAAAGGGGAGACCTCTCGGTCACCCCGAACGTATGGCTGAGTGCCCTACCGCCCGGGAAACCTTTGCAGGCGGGGGGCGCGTCCCCGGCCGGTATGCCCAAAGTGGCGTGGTTGGAGCACGCCCCGCCGCCTAAGAGGGTTGTCCTAACACCCACCTGGAAGTCCGGGCACTTTTGGGCGGGAGGGGGATGCCGCCCGCCTCCCCGCTGCAAGTTAAAAGGTGCGGGCGTCCAGGCAGGTGTCCTCTTGTTCCCGCGCTCTGAAGGCTGCACCACTCGTCGCTCGTGAGCCCTCAAGGGAACAAGCAGCAGTTTTTTGAACGTGGTAATCGTTGTTATTTCTGTTTCAGTCGTCGAGGCGTATCTGGGATCCGAGGAGCTGCTGGAAAACAGGCAGAGAGAAAAGCAGAAAGTCGAATATGCCTGGAAAGATGAATGGGAAGAGCTCCGAGATGGAACGGATGCTTCGCACACTGGTAAACCAAGTGTCGGCGATGGACAGGAAATTTGGTAAAGTGGACCGATTGGGTCGCAGCTTAGCGGCGCTCCAGAAGAAAGTGGAAGCTCAGGCGGGGCCCTCAGGGAGACCTAGGAGGATTGTGGGGCCTGCCTTGCCAAACGTTACTCCAGGGGGGGACAAGGGGAAAAAGAAGAAAGAGAAAGGGGGTCCTAGCGAGGTCCCGGTCCCGATGGAAGTCCTGTTGGTCCCAGTAACCCCAGCGGCCAGCCCGGTGCCCGCACCGGATGGGGGATTGCCAATCTCTGTGATTATCACACCACTGGATAAGGAACAGGTACCCCCCAAACTGGCAATGCATCTAGCGGCGGTGTTACCGTGGTTGAAGAAGAGAGCGGGGGGATCCGCGGCTGCGGAAGATCCAGCTGAGGAGGCCAGGCAAATTATCGACCAGCTCAGGCAGGCAAGGGGCTCTGGGGCAGGGAACATGCCTTCTATTCCTCTGCAGGTGGCGAAAACGGCCGCGGTTGAGAACCAGAATAAGGCAACGGACACGACCGGAGGGACGACGGAAAATGGTAAGAGGTCGCTCCCAATAATGGGGGAGGACGCTGTGCCTTCAAGGCGGGAATGCCTGGCACAACATGTTCCGATGGCCACGAAAGAGATGGTGTGGGCCAACAAATATATTAATATGTTTTCATTGTTGACGGACAATCGTGAATTAGAGTATGCCAAAACCCAGAAGGAATGGTTGCACCCAAGTGAATGGAGGGCCAAAATGGCGGAATTCAGGGTGGAGGAGTCTTTGTGGCAATTATGGGTGAGCGAACACCAGAATTGTTGGGTGACCTTGCTTGCTACCAGAGCAGGATCACTGGCTTCCATGAGAAATATGGGGGGGGGGGGGGCGCATGGAAAGGGTACGATGTGTCGTTTAGAAAAGCGAAAGAGTTTAATGAATCATTGACTTGGGATTGTTTGGACACTGTATCATGGCATGCGCAGTTTACGCCAGGCTCGGCAGCAGGAACAGGGTCGAGTGCGAATGGTTTCAGGGCTTTTCAGCAGAAACAACCGCAGCCCTTTCGACCAGCCCACGGGGGAGAAACTCAGTCGAGATCGGGCGGGAATGGGAACAAGCGGGGGGTATGTTGGGGTTTTAACAAGTGGACGTGTAGTAGGCCGCAGGGCACATGCAGGTTCAGGCATGCCTGCGCATGTTGTGGTAACACCTCCCACCCCGAAACTAGCTGCCGATCCAGAGGCAATGTTACTAGGGAAAAGGGGGTACCAAGCAGGATTGACACGATGGCTCGGATGACTAAGCAATCGCCCGTGGAGATTTTGGCTATGACCCCCTGGCTGAGCAAATACCCTGATCATGTGTCCGCCGGGATCCTGCGGGATGGCTTCTCGTATGGCTACAGGATCCCGGCGGGTGATTTTTGGGGGGCCCCCTTATGCAGGAACCAACTGTCCGTTACGCACAACCCAACGGTGGTCGCCACAAAAATTGCAAAAGAGGTTCGCTTGGGGCGGGTTGTGGGACCGTTTGATGAAATACCAGCTGCCAATTTTGTGTGTTCCCCATTAGGGGTAGTTCCCAAGAAGGAGCCGGGCGAGTTCAGGCTCATACAAGGGGGCTTCCGTGAATAAGGCAATCGATGCAGGCATTTGCAGTGTGAGGTATGCATCGCTCGATGACGCAGTGGTCATGTTGAATCGCCTAGGCCCCGGGGCACTGTTGGCAAAATCGGATATTGAATCCGCATTTAGATTACTGCCGGTTCATCCCAAGGATCAGCATTTGCTGGGTTTCACATTCCAGGGAAAGTACTATATGGATATGTGCATGCCGATGGATTGTTCAATTTCTTGTGCTTACTTTGAAATGTTTAGCTCATTTCTGGAGTGGGCATTCTCGAGGGCCTCAGGGCACCAACATGTGATGCATTATCTCGATGATTTCCTGTTTCTCGGCCCGGCGGGCTCTCAGGACTGTGCACGGGCATTGCAGGAATTTTGCGTGCTCGTGCGGGGTTTTGGGGTTCCGTTGGCGCCAGGTAAGACAGTGGGGCCAACTACCTCCCTGGAGTTTCTGGGTATTGAACTAGACTCCGTGGAGGGTTGCTTTCGTCTGCCGGCGGAAAAAAATTGCCAAATTCAGGGCCTCCTTGCTGCAATGTCTTAGGAACGACAAGGTGACAGTGCATCAACTGCAGCAAACAGTGGGACAGCTGAATTTTGCACTGAGAGTTATACCGATGGCTCGCCCTTTCTCACGATCCATAGCCCAGGCCATGGTTGGCCTCAAGGAAGGGCACCATCGCACAAGACTGTCGAAAGAGGTCCGCCAGGACATGCTCATTTGGCTGGCATTCCTGGCGGATTTCAATGGCCGGGTAGTCTGGAGCAGAGCCCGGCCTCGTCAGCAGAGTTAGGTCTATGGACGGACTCTGCGGGCAGCGTGGGGTTTGGCGCGATCCTTGGTAACCGATGGTCGGCTCAGAAGTGGCCGGCATGGTGGGTGGCAAGTGGCTTGACGAACAACATTGGTTTCCTGGAGTTATTCCCGATCTGGGTAGTGTTGTCGGCCTGGCCAGAAGAGTTCCGAAACCACTCGGTGATATTCTGGTCTAATAACATGACCGTGGTGGAATGCATTAACCAGCAGGCAGCACGCTGCAAGTGGATATTGCGATTATTGAAAGAAATTGTGTTGAAATGCTTGAAGCTAAATGTACAGTTCAGGGCAAAACATGTGCCGGGAGTACTGAATAATGCAGCTGATGCGCTCTCTTGTTTCAAAATGCAGGCATTCAGGGATTGTTTACCCTCAGCGGAGCTAATGGCAGCGCCATTTCCCGAAGCACTATGGCAAATCGGCGCTCCGGACTACAAAACCTTGTGGCAGCCAGTTTAGTGCCCAGGACAAGGAAAACTTATGAAGGGGCGTTCCGCTCGTACTGCGCCTATTTGGGCCCTGCATGGGAGCATAGATGGGGTCAGGAGGGGTACTTTACCCAATTTTTAGTGGCACTTCATGAGGAGGGCCGGTTGGCGGCAACCGCCAGTCGGTATAAGGCCGCCATATCGTTTATGGCTCAGCTCCAAGGGATCAGGGACCCGACGGACTCCTTTGTAGTCAGAAAGGCGCTACGCGGCTGGCGGCGCCTAGAGGGGCGCAAAAAGGATACCAGGCATCCGATAGGATTTGACAGGTTGACCACCTCGCTGGCTAAACTAGAGGAGACATGCTCCTCACCTAGTGAGGTTGTCCTATTCCGGGCAGCGTTTGCACTGGCATTCTATGGGGCCCTGAGGGTATGCGAACTAGTGGCTGCCAATAAAAGGGATACTGAGGGGGGTCTGCGCAGGGACCACACGCAAGTGAGGGGGGATTCCCTGCTGATCACGATTGCCAGGTCAAAGACAGACCAGGAGGCCCAGGGGAGTAGCATTGTGTTGCAGCGCGCTCCGGGTAGTCCCTTTTGTCCAGTGATGCACGTTGAGGCCTACCTAAAACAAAGGTTGACGACGTGGGGGGGGCCTTGCTGCGGCATGCTGACGGCACCCCGTTAACAAAGTTTCAGTTCCAAAGGGTGCTGGCGATCACGATTGCAGCGGCGGGCTTGAACTCGAGTGATTTTGGAACTCATTCATTCAGGATAGGGGCCGCTACAGAAGCGACGGCCGGTGGTCTGCAGGCAGACAATGTTAAACAGTTGGGGCGATGGTCTTCAAACTGTTTCAAACGTTACGTGCGGTTGCACATGTTGTAATTTATTGAAGAAGGGCACTCACGCTTGTTGTCTTTTGTTTGGATTACAGTTTCACGAGCCTGTGATGCAGGGCGGAAATTGGGACCGGCCCAGTATCAGCTAACCACCACTTCAGGAGCAAGGAATGGAAGACGAGTGGTCTGGGTCGTGGGCCACTCATACGTGAGATGGGCCGCGGACATATTCAAGGCGGGTGATGCGATTCACACATCTGAGGAATATGGTTTCAGGGTGTCCTTCCATGGGAAGGGCGATTTGTGTATTGACCAACTGCAAAGTTTTGTCGAGGAATTGTTAGGGCGGCACAGGTCACCGCCATCAGTAGTCATAGTGCACATTGGGGGCAATTACTTGGTGAGGTTGGGCAGACGGGCTTTAATTGAACACATACTTTCAGCAGTTAGTTGGCTAGCAAAGACACTCCCGGGGTGCACAATAGCTTGGTCACACATGATTCCGAGGAGGGTATGGAGGGGTGGGTGGTCCACGACAGCGTTGAACCATTCGGTAAAGAGTGTCAACAATAAAATGGAGAAATTGTTTCGATCTAACCACCTTCAAAGTATACCTCACGGGTGCATCTGGGGGGACCACTGTTATTCAGACGATGGGGTACACCTGTCCAGGGTGGGGAATGACATTTTGATAGGAGACATGATAGCTTGGCTAGTGGGATTGAGGAGACATGACCTATAGGAGTTGTGGGGGAGGCCAGATAGTCGGTCAACTACCTGGCCTGTGGCGGTAAGGTCATGATGGGTGAGCAGTGATTTCAAGGTCCCTAGCGGGGGGAGGCGGCCATTGGCCCCTCCCACGGGGGGCGGCACCCATTACGGATGGGATCGCCCAGGGGGAGACGGCCATAGGCCCCTGCCAGGGGGAGACGGCTATATGCCCCTCCCACAAATTTCCCGGGGGCCGGATATCCGCTGCGGTGGAAGAGAGTGCGGGGAAAGGGGGGGGAGTCCACGCTGTCCTTCTTACGGTTACCCCGCACGGGAACTCGGACAACCTTAAGATGGCGCCGAGGGGAAGGGAGCCCCCATGACAAGGGAAGTTACGGTTGGCTACGAGGGTAAAGCCCTCTGCGCATGCGCCACTCACACGTGAGGGCGGAAATTTGGTGATAGGCATCTGACACCGGTTAAGACCTTGCCGTTGGCCCCTAACGATAGGATGAACAAAATTCGTATGCAATGCATGATGTCATGATGTTATACTCGGTTAGGAAAATCTTTATATTAGAGATTTGTTAAGAACAGCCTGAATACCTGTCTTCATCAAGTGTAATGAAAGTTGAATTTTGTACATGATAAATGAAACGTTTTTAATTTAAAGTTTTAAATTTTGTTTCATATTTTAATAAATACGGCTGGGGGGGTCGAGAGGCCCCCCTGCCTTCCAAAAGTTCAAACTGTGTCTGTCTCCTACCATTGGGATTGGTGGTGGAAGGGGTGGCGGGCATCCCGAACCATATGGAAAGGGGAGACCTCTCGGTCACCCCGAACGTATGGCTGGGTGCCCCGACCGCCCGGGAAACCTTTGCAGGCGGGGAGCGCGTCCCCGGCCGGTATGCCTAAAGTGGCGTGGTTGGAGCACGCCCCCGCCGCCTAAGAGGGTTGTCCTAACACCCGCCCGGAAGTCCGGGCACTTTTGGGCGGGAGGGGGATGCCGCCCCGCCTCCCCGCTGCAAGTTAAAAGGCGCGGGCGTCCAGGCAGGCATCCTCTTGTTCCCGCGCTCTGAAGGCTGCAGCACTCGTCGCTCGTGAGCCCTCAAGGGAACAAGCAGCAGTTTTTTGACCGACCCACCAGCCCCTGTTGCAGAAGTTTGGGAGTAAACGAAGTTGTGATTTGCAATTGATTGTGATGCATGAACGTCTTGTCTAGGCCTTTTCTCCCATTGTAGATTGATTCCAAGATTGTGTATGCAACTGAATACTTGTCTATAGGCCTTTTTTCCTTTGGAGAAGTGTAATAAACTGTATGCAATAAAATGGTTTCTCTGTTATAGGACCTTTTTCTCCTTTGTAGCACTGTTTATAGTATGTTGGGTACTATTCTGGGACTTCTGCTCTACAAGGACGGGGGTAGCAGTGAGGGATATATCTAGCTGTGATATAAATTTTGCATACATTTTTTCCCAATAGTAGGTCATTATCTGTCGTATTTATTTAGTCTTCGGTCGGGCGGTAAGCTCATGATCGGTGAGCAGTGATTTCAAGGTCCCTAGCGGGGGGAGGCGGCCATTGGCCCCTCCCACGGGGGGCGGCACCCATTACGGATGGGATCGCCCAGGGGGAGACGGCCATAGGCCCCTCCCAGGGGGAGACGGCTATATGCCCCTCCCACGAATTTCCCGGGGGCCTGATATCCGCTGCGGCGGAAGAGAGTGCGGGGAAGGGGGGGGGGGGGAGTCCACGCTGTCCTTCTTACGGTTACCCCGCACGGGAACTCGGACGACCTTAAGATGGCGCCGAGTGGAAGGGGGCCCCCATGACAAGGGGAGTTACAGTTGGCTACGAGGGTAAAGCCCTCTGCGCATGCGCCACTCACACGTGAGGGCGGAAATTTGGTGATAGGGATCTGACACCGGTTAAGACCTTGCCGTTGGCCCCTAGCGATAGGATGTACAAAATTCGTATGCAATACCTATCTTCATCAAGTGTAATGAAAGTTGAATTTTGTACATGATAAATGAAAGGTTTTTAATTTAAAGTTTTAAATTTTGTTTCATATTTGAATAAATACGGCCGGGGGAGGCGCGAGGTCCCCTGCCTTCCAAAAGTTCAAACCGTGTCTGTCTCCTACCATTGGGATTGGTGGTGGAAGGGGTGGCGGGCATCCCGGACCATATTCTGCTGAACCATTTCTTCTGTTTCCCCAGTTAGCCCGGGTCAGGATTCTGTGAGGCATTTATGTTTAAAACAATAAAATATCGACTGGTGCCTGGCAACTGACTTTGAAGATTTTGAAGATTTGTCCTTGCTAGAGATAATTTTGGGGACTGTCATTTGTTGGTTAGAGCGACTTGCACAGACCAGTGGTGTGTATGACTTCTTACCGAGTTCTAAAGTTTTCCTTGGTTCTATGACCTCTCCTTCTTGTAATAATATTTTTATTCTTTGCCAATTCAGTTGATTGTCCATTTGAGTTGAGATTTTGAGTGTTAGTATGCTTATATTTGCTCTTTGAAGATTGAACCCTCATTGCGCTTCTACTGATAAAGTGTCTGTACTATTCCGTAGTAGTTTACAAAACACTTTCTCTTACTACCATCCTCAGCTGAGCCTGATGAACAACACCCGCTTGGGCTCCATAAGTATCAAGATCCTTCCTCCAGGCTTGTAATGCGTTCCTCTTTGTTAAAGGCACAGGGTGAGCGTCTGGGTAGTAAAGATCTTGTTGAATTGTCGTGTCACGTATATGATCCCAGACAACACCCAATGCTACTTCACTTCCTGATGTGTGACCAGCATTGTAAGAGCTTCTCCTTCACAGCTTTACTTTCCCTTTGTTGAAAGCCCAATGGCCTTTCTGAGCATATTTTGGCAGTGTTTGTGGTCTGGGTTAATCTCCTTTCTCAAGTATTCATAGGTTGAGTCCAATAAACCCCTGCCGTCACCTGAATCACGCCAACCATCAACAAAATGTCTGTTCTTTTATTCTTCTCCAGCTTCATCACACTTGCCTCAGTAAAACAACACACTTTTTTCCCTCGGTTGGACCATGGTTGAAAATCATTTGAATGCAGCACTGCCCATCGCAAAATAGCATCTTCCCTTTTTACAGACATTTTATTGTACAGAAATTTTGCTATTGGGCAAAATTAGGCCAAATTATACTGTTTATCACTTTGTGGTGAGATAAGAATTTCCCTTTGCAGGAGCAGGCTGCCAAATGGCACTATTCCAGTAGGTGATTTTCTCTATAGAAAGGCTAGGACCTAGAGTCGTAGTTATCATAAGTGCATTAGATGCAGGAAGGTAGGGATCCACCATGCCCTATGAATGGCTGTTTTACTATGTGACAGAGGGGTTAAAGAATCAATTTTCTGTTCTTGCTTAATGCCAATTGTCCCCTACTATGTCAGTACTAGTAAGAGCTTATCAATGGACACAGCTTCATTGGGCAAGGTCTCAGTCAAATTCGCCATTTGCAACACAGTGCAAAAGTACCCCCAACATCTAGGACCCGGGGAAGGTCTGGTGAGAGCAGTTAGGCTGCTACTCCAGAACTAGAGATCTAGCTGACTGCGTGAATAACTGTGGCATGGAGTCTGTGCTCCTGTTCCCAACAATTCTTTTAGTGTAGTTTTAAAAACATTTGCTACTTTTAGCCTACTGTAACACCTGCAGGCAGAGTCAATTCTACTGCGCTGCTGGTGCACTCCTTTCACCTAAATCAGGGCTTTAGAAGGGGTTAGTGGAAGCAGACGTGTTGCCCCTCACACATTCCCTAAATGGCGTTTCCGATCGCAATATCTATTTATCTCCTACTAGCTTACCCGTCGCGCGTTGCTGCGATCTCAGAAGAAAGGAAATTTGAGGAAACGTGTTATGATAACATTTAATTTAGATTGTGTCATTTTTATTGAAACTTATTCATTTTAAGATGGAAAACATTTTAAAGTGTTGTTTTAATTCTGTTTATTTATTCGAGTGCTTGTGGATACACGGTATTTTTTGTTTTTCCGTTGGTGCGTACACGAATAAATCAGAAGGTTTTCCGATGCGTGAGCTGGCCACATACAGTTGTCCATGTGAGAAAAACGGATTCTCCAAATGTAGTCCACAGACTTGCAGCGATTGTCCTTGTGCTTTGTTGATGGTCATTGCAAAAACGAGTTGAACCGGAAACTGTAAACGTTCAGTATTGGAAAGATTATGAGGGCCTAGGGGGGCCGATATTTAACACATTTTTCTTTTTTTTGCCAGAAACCTTCGCGGGAGTGTACTCAACAACTTTTAACAATGTATTTTTTTTTCCCAGAAACCTTTGCGGGAGTGTACTCAACAACTTCCCAAAGTTTCATGCCTTTCGGATGAATGGTGTAGTAATGCATAAAGGACAAACAGACATACTTTCGTTTTTATATATATACTAGCTTACCCGTCGCGCGTTGCTGCGATCTCAGAAGAAAGGAAATTCAAGGAAACTCGTTATGATAACATTCAATTTACATTGTGTCATTGTTATTAAAACTTATTCATTTTATTTATTTATTTTTGAAAACATTTCTAAGTGTGGCTTGAGCAGTGCGTCCCTGATTGGCTTCCAATCTTGATTCTGGTTGCTTGTTCGTTTGAGAAGAACGGGCTTGAGCAGTGCGTACTCGATCGGCTTCCAATCTTGATTCTCGTTGGTCGTTCGTTTGAGAATTTTGGGCTTGAGCAGATTTTATTCGAACAGCTTCTAATCTTGCTTCTCGTTGCTCGTCTGTTTCTGAAGCTCGTAATGCCTTTTTCTTTCGTGCTTCTGATGTAGATTGACCAATCGATTCCGTTTGGGGGTCATGACTGTTGACGATGCTTGCAAATTTGCTGTCTATTTCAGTATTCGAAAGATTATGAGGGCCCTGGGGGGGCGATGACATTTTTTTTGTTTTACAGAAACCTTCGCCGGAGTGTACTCAACAACTTACCAAAGTTTCATGGCAATCGGATGAATGGTGTAGTAATGCATAAAGAACATACTTTCGTTTTTATATATATAGATAGATAGAAGATGACGTGTACTGGTGTTTTATATAAACCCAGCCAAAATGAAACTGATATCTCTATTTATTGACCTAGTGCCGATACTGGCCAAACTCTGCACAACAATGCACTGGGAAGCATCCACAGGACCATAGGTTGGAAGATGGAAAGTGGATCTCCTACAGTAGGAGGGTGGCGCTGACCTCTGAGACGTTACACGGGGGAAGGGAACTAAAGATTTTACTGGGACCTGGAAAAATCTGATAAAGCTGTTAAGGGAGAGGGATGACGAGGAAGATGCAGCCGTTTCCCCTTGAATAATCCCTTACCTGTTGATCCTGGGGAATATGATCCTACTTGCCTGGACCTTGTACACATCTCCACTGCTCAGCTGATAGATCGAGACAGACAACCATGGCCACATGCACCCCAACTAGGCTAGTGTATACTACACCTGTACAGGAACCCTATCACTGCCATTTTTTTTTCACCACTATCCTCTTACAAGAGGCATGACTCCATGGGGATGGGAGGAAACAGCCATTGTTGATCTGGTATTAAACTATTAACTTGTTGGATGAATGCAATTGTATATGCCTACCGTCATGCACTGCGGTGCTACTTCATTGGTTACTGGTTGGCTAAGGGGGACCACTGTCCAATGATTGAATGTCAACTAAGCTGTTTGTTGCTTCTTTTGAGGATGGAATGGTATTTCCTGGCAGGACCCATCCACCTACTATGTACAAGTTCGGTGTGTATGTAAAAGATTCAATACAATATGTGTACAAAAAAGGATGTGTTGTCCCTCTTGAGGATCCAGCAGTCACTCTGTCCAATAGAGAGGCCCCCTATGACCTCTAAAAGCAGGTCAAGATAAACACCAGTAGAAGGTATTTCATGTTCAGTCCAAGTTTACAGCACTGGAGAGCAGCTTTAATAATATGAGACATATATAGAGAATGATAGAACCTTATAGACTATTGAATCTTGAACATGAATATAGCGTGTATTTGCACAACACAAGTTCACTGAAAAGGGCATCTTGGTGCTGAATAACGGATGTTTATTGTTGCTCAACTCACTGTTACTCATTTTAATGATCTCAGAAGGATAAAAGACTCTGCGGATCAGCTGAAATTCAAACCAGTGACCATGAGGTCAGACCGGATCCCTGCATAGGATAAATTAGCCCACTGACTATCAGATACAGCTATGCCACATACAAGAATGAACAAGTAATAAACTCAAAAAGCACTGGACAAATGGCAAGAAAATGAATGCAGAATGAAGCTCTTGATAAAAAATAGGCTGAGTCAGACATTGAGGATATAGTGAGGTAAGTGATGTAGGGGTGTGGAATTGCTGTTGCCCGAAGCCCAGGACATATGGTGTAGGGTCAAGGACATCAAGTTTTAATGTTTATTTTGTCCTTCGGACATGGACTCCCAAACACATGCAGCACAAACCCTTTGAGTGCCAGTTCACATTACCATCACCTATATGTATTTAATAAAAACAAAAGTCATTGGTTAATGTCAGGCGTAATTAGGGTACCCATTATTAAAGAAAGTCGCCAAAGTACACCCGTGGTATATGTCCTTGCTTTACTGCATATTTACGACTTTCATGAATTCACAAGAAAGTACAGAAGTAGGCCTAGAAACTACTACTAGAAAACGTTTATAACTGCATTTTAGCATGAGCATTTAAGGATGTGTATGTTTTCCTCATGAAAACATATGCTGGATGTTTTCAAGTTCACTTTACCTGCAACCCATCCTGGAAATGAAAATGTTACTTGCCCTGTAAGCATCAGTTTGTGGCATTTAGTACTGTAGATGCACATACTCTGCATACCCCTGCCATCTATTGCTGGGCTTGTATGTGTACAACTTGTTTTTCTTCAAAGTTGTCTTTCGAGTATAGTGAGTCCTCCTATGACTGGTAATGTACATGGGTGTCATCTCCATTATTAGATTGTTTTCCCGCATGATGGGCGAGTGGAGCATGAAGCTGTCTTTTGGTCTTAACAAGTTTGAATGCACGTGACTAGCCAGGGAGCTATCCCTGCTTTGGTAATGGCAGTGCCTTTGTATTGCTTAGTGTAGAAAAAGTTGTGGAGTTTTGTAGAAAAACGTTAGCCCTATCAATATAGTATGTGTGCCCTCTGTATATCTAGTGTGTGGATAGCTCTTTCTGCTACTTAATCTGGATGTGTAAAGAATGCAGTGAGTTCTATTGTTTGGTTGAGGTGGAAAGGAGAGACCACCTTAGGCAGAAACTTTGGGTTAGTCTAAAGGACTACCTTGTCAGTGTGTGCTTTGAAAATAGATTCTTACAGCGGCAGAACATGAATCTCACTCACCCGTCTGAGGGAAGTAATTGTGACTGAATATTGATGTATAGTGTTCCCTGTTCTGTATGTATGTTGCTACCACTGCCAATTGTAAGCGAATGGAAGTGTAGGCCAGGCCTGGGTGTTGTAAGTGAAGTGGGTAGCTGAGAAGTAGGTAGCAGGCAATTTCTTGAACTACGTGCTTTAGTGGATCTATGTATCTGGAGAGGCAAAAGTGGTCAAAACTCTTCCACTTAGCCAAATAGCAGGCTCGGTTAGTGGGGCAGCAAACCTCTTGAGGATGGACATGCAGTCATGTGGTAAATTGAGGAGCCCAAACTCTAGGACCTCAGGAGCCAGATTTTTAGGTTGAGCTGCCAGGAGTTGGGATGCCTGACTACTCTGGTGTAAAGTTAGAAGGTCTGGTGTATTGAGGAATGCCTTGTGAGGCACTATGGACAACTTGGAGACGATTGTGAACCACGGCTGCCTGGCCCACATAGGAGCCACCAAGACTAGGTTGAGGGATGTCTGCTGTAGCCTCGGAATCACCTATGGAAGATGTGGGAGAGGTGGAAAAGCGTAGGCAAATATCTCTGAACAGTTGATCCATAGAGCATAGCCAATGGACTGGGAGTGTAAAAAAGTGGAGGTGAACTTGAGCATTTAGTGTTTTCAGCAGTTGTGAACAGATCTATGTCAGGAAATTCCCAACATCGGAAGTACCAAAGAAGGACTTTGGGGTGCAGTTTCCACTCGTAGACTTGTTGCTGCATCCTTCAGAGCAGGTCTGCAAAGCCGTTGTCTGCTCTCGGAAGTTAGTCCGCTAGCAGATGCATTCTGTGGCAGATTGCCCAAAGCCAAATGATTGCACTAACTCCAAGAGCTGGGGAGAGTGAGTGCCCCACTGTTTTCAAAAGGAATACATTGCAATCACGTCTGTTTTTATCAGTACAGTTTTGTTATGTTCATGGCATTGAGAAATCCTTCAGAGCCAATTGGACAGCCAATAACTGCAGATAGTTGATGTGGAAAATCTGTTGAAAGGGTGGCCAAAATCCACGGACAGTCATGTCCTGCAAATGTGCCACAGAGCCAGTGAAAGAGGTGTCCATGGGGATGCTCACATGGGGGACTGGGTCTGAAAAAGGCATACCCTGCAACAGATTGTTGCTGGTCCACCACTGCAGAGAGTGAAAGGTGCTGGCCCAAATCAACACTGTATCCTCCCATAAGCCATTGTGCTGCCAGTGGATGTATGTGTAATTGGTTGTGAGGAACAATGGTGATGCAGGAGGCCATTATGCTGTGGAGGCACATTAATGTTCTTCCTGTTAGCTGACAATGTGGCTGAAAAAGAGGCAGTAGGAGCTGAAAGACTTCGACCTGTACGGGCTGGGATAAGCTTTCCTGGTGACTGAGTTTAGAATTGCTCCTGGGAAGAGCTGTATTTGTTGGGATTGGAGGTGGAATGTGTTCATGTTTATGGTGAAACCTAGATCATGGAGGAGATCTAAAGTGATCTAAGTGTGGGCTTAGCACTGCTGTTTGCATGCAGTCTTGACCAGCCAGTTGTCAAGGTGTGGGAACACATGGACGCTGCCCCTCCAGAGATGAGCGACTACCACTGCAAGACATTTAGTAAAGACTCTGGGAGTTGTAGTTACCCTGAAGGGCAGAGCTTTGAAATGAAAGTGCTGTCCATCTACCAGAAGCCTGAAGTACCGGCGATGTGCAGGGTGGATCGGGATATGAAAATAGGTGTCCTTCAGGGCAAGGGTGGACATGAAGTTGCATTGCTGCAATAGTATAATGACATCCTGGAGTCTGACCATGTAAAAATGCTCCAACAGGGTATACATGTTGAGGGGCCTGAGGACTAGTGAGAGACACAACTTTCTTGCGGATTAGAAAGTACCACGAGTACTCTTCTTTGCGGTGTTGCTCTGGCAGCACAGGCTCTATGTCCCCCTTGAGCAAATGGGGTCTACGTCTTGGAGGAGGCACTGGTGAAAGGGAGTGTGTCCTATTGGAGATGTTTAGTGGTGGTGCAGTAGATCCAGGCAGTAACCATGCTCTACAGTGGACAGAACCCATTGGCCTGAGGTGATGTTTTTCCATTGCGCGAGGAACCCCTGCAGGCGTTTCCCGACAGGTGTTATGTGATTGGAGGGAAGAGAGAGGAAGTCACTGGTTAGCGGGGGCAGCTCCCTTAATGCCCGACCTCTACCCCTGCCCTTGGAATTATTTCTCCTATATGCGCCCCTGGAATAACCCCGGGACGCTTGTGGCTTTTGCCTCTGGTAGGAGGTGGAGGCCTCTGGGGAGATGGTTTTGGTGTCGCTACGGAATTGTGAGCCATGAAAGGTTGCCTGTAGTGATGGAGACTGGAGATCTCCCATTGCTTTGGCTGTGTCCATGTCTTTTTTTCTGTTTTAATTTTTCGAACACATCTGATCAACTTGGTGTTCAAAGAGGTGTTCCCTGTCAAAGGGCTTGTTGATTAGATGCTGCTGGACATCTGGCTTAAATCCAGAAACAAGAATCAAGACACTAGTGGTATTAGAGATTGTTTGATGCTCATGCGCATTATCAGTCGTAAGAGAAGTTGCTATACCTTGTGACTCGAAAGACAACTTTGAAGAAAGACAAGTTAGACACGTCCGAGCCCAACACTAGAGGGTAGGAGCACGCAGAGCATGTGTATCTATAGGCACCCGTCACAAATACATTTTTGCTTTTGCCCTTGTCAGGAATACATTTCCAACCTTTCCCAGGGTGGGAAGGGATTACAGAGGAGTTTGCAAAAACCCTCAAATATGCAAGTATGTAGGTGTGCTCAGATATTGCAACCATGAAACTGCCACTTCTTGCGGCTTCCCGCTTTAGTGTGTAAATTGGCAGAAAGGTGGCAAAACCAGGGCATTGGTGGAATACAAACCCTGTTACAATGAGTCTTGGCATATACGGCGGTGCTAATACCAGGGCTCTGATATAACAAGAATGTGTAACATCAATACATGCCACTAAAGTGGATTGTTTTTTTACAGGACAAGTAGATTTATGAAGCATCCCATCTCATGACCAAGCCGATATTTTTTTATAAAATTAGACACCCCTGGTGAGCCCAATGGATCTCACATGGGGAGGGGCCAAGTTGGCAGCGTGGTATGACATGCTTATTTACTACACTGCTCTGACTGGCCTGTATCTGTCTCCATTCATGGCACAGCAGACCCAGAATGGGTTATTGTGTCTTATGTCCTCTGTAGATAGTTATCTCAAGTATGGAACAGCGAATGGGGTACTGGAACGAAGCCCAGTAGAAAACGTGGCCCTAAGCTGGTGGCTGCGACAGGCTACTGTTGATCCAGGATCCGAACCTCCCGGCCATGCCGAGTCAGGGCAGTCTTAGAGTCGGGACTTTGGTGGCACTCCTGGGATCCGTGGGGTCCCCAATATGAGCATGAAACTGCACTTTTAGGAAAGCCTCACCCAAATCATTAGCTGCAGTGAGATGGATAGCCTTGGGCGCCGCTACCATCAACTCTACGCTCCTGTGGAGGGGGCCGTATTGGTACCTCTATTCTTCCAATAGGAGTATTGAGTGGGAAGACCCATACAGCTGGAGATTAGGCAGAGTACCATCTCCCCCGATGCCTGGCTGAGTCCTTAGTGCAGCATCACACACCACTGACTGCCACAGGTTGAGTGGTACCAAGCACCAAAGGCCCTGAACCCCAGAGGAGGTCACTCTGTGAGATTGTGTATCCTGGGCCTCCGCTGGGACCCTTTGAGGTGCCCATCACACAATCCCGACTCTCCATTGATCTACCTCCCTGCGGACAAGGGAAGAACTGGCCACTTATTAGGAGAGCGAGGGGCTATCACACCGAGGCTCCTGTACCCTGCAGTTTAAGAATGTAGAACCAGTGAAAGTACCCACCTGCTACAGTTTCCTCCAGCACAAGAGTGGTGGGACCAACTTGCACGCCACCTGGCAGAAGCTTGAGTCTGGCCATGGCAGTTGGGGTCGGCTGGCCAGGATAATGTTACCTACTCCAGCAGTGTTCCGAGAAGCCAACACTTAATTGCCCTCCCTCAAGAGGAGAAGAGGTGCATCTACTCAGCCGGAGAGGACGTCGGGAGATCGGTGAAGGGGCCCCTTCCATGTGCGGATCACTGAGGCTTGAGCCGCTGTGGGACTTGTCAACATACTGCAGGTAACTGCACAACAAGGATTTTAAGACTTGCAAAACTCTTTACTCTGTGGGAAAGGCATCAGCCCTCCATTCATGACAAACAAAATTGGGCTCGTAGACTGGGACTATGAGTAGAATGGAGGAGTGGGGATGCAGATAAAGTATGTCCCCCCTGGTGCCTGAAACTGTAGCACTAACATACATTGATGACAGTCAGACCAACAATACGCTGTGCATATTTATTTTCCTGAGATAGACATGAGCATGCAGCAGATAGTGCCAATGGTGTTGCTCTGGAGGCCCCTTTACTGTATACATGGAAGACATGTCCCTGTGTACAATATGGCTGCCACCAGAGCGAAGAGGGAACAGTGCCTAAAAGAAATATTCACAAAGCCATCATAGTACAAGACTAGGTAAGAGCAAATCAGATGATCTATCCGCTGAAAGAGCAGCTGTGTGTGTCCAGGACTTCCACACACACTTCATGAAACAATTCTTGGAGGACCTGTTTAAGTGTTTGCACCATGATTTTTCTTCTCTTGGAGGGGAATTGCAACAGGAAATACTGGACATGAAAAGAAGTGAACTACCTGGGTGAGTTCTCTCATACTCTCTCTTGAAGAGATGAGGCAAGAAGTCCTAGTGGTACAAAAACATGTGGTGCCTTCAGGAATATGTTAAAGACCTCAAGAATCTCTCAGTAGAACAACATTAGCAGTGTGGCTGTAGCACTTAATGAGAGGAAGGTGGAGACATTAAAAACTATATCAAAAGGATATAAGTGTGGCTCAATGGATAGAGGTGGAGTAGTGTGGCTCAATGGTTAGAGCGGCAGACCCTGATGCAGAGGTCTAGCCCGGGACCAGGGTTCAAATCCCTGCTTCGGCGGGTCTTGGGCTCAAAAATTCCACGGACCTGATAATTCTCGCCTTGGTGCCTATTCCAATCATTGAGTCCCACTCTGCAACTCTGGGCAATAGCTTGCTTAATCTCCACAACGGCCCCCACAATGCTAAGGATGCCTGGCCTCCACCTTGGGGGTGCCCAGGAGTGGACGCCTCACAGGGAAAGCCAGGATGGGTTCCACAGTGGTATTCGTACAAGCACCTTGAGACCCTTGCGGGTGAGTAGTGCGCTATACAAGTATCAATTTACATTTTTTTTTTACCTTCTCAAGACAGGAGACTAGGGATCCATCACATTGGACAGGACCTACTGGATGCTGAGACCTTGGACAGAAAGCAACAAACCACAGAGCATTCTGACCAGGGTCCACTATTTCCAACAAAAATAAAGAATGTCAGCAGCATACAGAATGCCTGACTGATGGAGTTGTGCTTCACCTCATCCAGGATCTCCAGCCATAATCTTGCAATAGAGATGTACATTCTGAGTGGTAATAGATCAAATTTGCAAGACCTACATTGACACCCGTTGGGAACGCCCGTTCCACTTTTTTTTGTAATTATTTGCCTGAATATATGACAGTCCCTACCAGTAGCAAAATATATTCTCCAATTAAGTACTACAAGAAGTGGGGGTGGAAACTTAGGCTCCCAGAGAAATCTCCAGAAAGAGAAGAGACGCTATGCCAAATTTGAAGAACATGGACAAAGGAGGCAGTTATTGACCAACTGAGAGGAGGGGGCAGAGCTACAGCAAAGTAGACCTGAAGTGTACCTTAGCGAACAATTATTGTTACAGAAACAGTGCATGAGCTCTCACAAAGAGCGGGGTAGGTCAGGGGAAGGGATGTTGAGTGTGTCGGAGAGATGGCTTATATAACTGACAGTCTTAAATACCCCATTAAATCAGGGAATATCATATTGGGCACACCACCTTGATCCCTTACAGATGCAACTCTAGTGTACCTTCTCTGAGACTGGGACCTCATCAAACTCCATATTGAGTTATCTTTAAAATGAGCAAAGACTGGACTTTGCTATTCTAAAGAACAATACCTTTCCTAAATATTGAAGCAAATCTATTTATGGGGAACTTGGCTTCTCCCCTAAAAACAGTTCTCACAGGAATGATAGACCAGGATCAGTTTGGCTTTGTCTCTAAAAAGAAAAGATAATGAACATGGATAACGCACATACTTGATCATGTTGGAAGAAACCTGCTGTTGTCACTAGAAACAGAAAAGGTGTTTGATTGCATGAACTGGCGGGTTCCTATTGAAGTCATTGAGATTCTGGGGGGAGGTTCCGGATTGGAGTATAAACCGGGTTACAACTGTTCCAGTCAGACTTAATGGAAGCTTGTCTCCTCCGATTTAGACTTTGAGGGATAGCAGGCAAAGCTACTCCCTCTCCGCTCTTGTTTGATCTGACCTTGGAAGCATTGGCAGCCAGAGTATGGGAGAAGCAGGATGTCTTTGGGGAGTAAGGTGGGAAATGAGGAGCACATCCTTACAATGTACACTGATGATTTCCTGATTTCTGTTTCCTACTTGATACACTCCATCCCTGCATTAATAGAGAAATTGGAGAAATGGAGAAAGGAATCCAGATTGAAGATCAATACGGCCAAAACCCTGGTCTTTAACATTTCTACCTCCCATTTCCAGGTGGCGTGGCTCAAATCACAATTCCCTTGCCAGTGGACTAAGAGGTCCGTGCCATCCCTAGGCATCGGGATTGTTCCATTGACTGACCAGAGGATATGATTTGTTGGACCTGTCATCCTTAGGGTGGTCTTTCCCCCTACTTTTTCCCTTTTGCCCCTCATTTTTACTAATTCTTTTTGTTTGCCTTAGAACTCTGAGCACTTTACCACTACTAATCAGTGCTCAAGTGCTTGTGCCTCTCCCCTAAACATGGTGACATTGGTGTATACCTGATTGGCATAACAGTTGTATGGGTAAGTCCCTTGTAAAGTTGCATACCATATACCCAGGGTCTGTACTTCAAATTCTGGTAGTGGGCTGCAGCACTGAGTGGGCCATCCACGGAAGTAGGCTTTCACACCTATCTCAGGCCTGCCACTGCAGTGAAGGTGTGTGCAGTGTATTGCAACTTCAACTTGGCATTTAACACTACTTGCCAAGCCTTAAACCCCCCTTTTATTACATATTACACTCCTAAGGTAGGCCCTTAGTAACCTTAAGAGCAGGGTGCTGTGTAAGTAAAAGGTAGGACATGTACCCTTATGTTTTGCATATCTGGGTAGTGACAAAGAGCAAATTGTGTATTTCATTACTGTGAGGTCTACCTCTCTCTTAGGCCAGCATTAGGAATTCCTTAATAGACTTCTAAAGTTTGATTCCTGGTCAGAGAGGAGTAGCTTTTTTTTATAATTTACATGTTTGGAATGGTAATGACAAATCCTCCATACTGGTGAAGTTGCATTTAACATTACTATTTCAGAAATGTCACTCTTAGAAAGTGGATGTTGCTCTTTACATACTGCTCTTTGTCTGACAGCCTGTCTCTAATACACATTTGGGTTGGGTAAATGCTACACCTTGTGCATGCCTTCTAGACCCCCCAAAAACACATGAAGGTGAGGCTCATCTGCATTCTGAGCACTCATCTGCATTCTGATGGGTCTTCCTGGGCAGGAGGAAACGGGAGACAAAGCTTACAGCGGAATAGGCTGTGCCCTGTCCTCATACAAAGCACTGATTTTCTCCCCAGGGTTAGCCTGGAAGAAGTGACTGGGCTAAAAGGGATCCTTGTGCACTTCAGAGTTCTTTTGAAGTCACTCCCTACATCAAAGGCACTTGTGGGTATAAGTACTGGGTCTCTGACACCCCACAAATCAGACTCTTCTGATTCTTGAACTGAACCTCTGTCAGAAGGACTACTGAGCTGCTTAAAGGACACAACTGGATTGCTTTTCTGGAAGGACTGCATTTCTGTGTGTTGCCCTGCTGCTCTCTGACTCTGCTGGAAGGAGAGCTGGTCTCTACCTTCCCTTTAAGTGATCTCCAAGGGCTTGCCTCCTGTTCTTCTAAAGTCTCAGGGATACTAAAGACTTCCTGTAAATCTGCTGGTGGTCCTGGACTATGTGTTCTGTACGTCCAACCCTTGCCTGAGGTGCCCCCGCCACGTTTTGGACCCCAGAAGTGGGTTTTGCAGCTGCTTTCACCAAAAACAAACTTAATGAGAAATTCTGCCACATCGCTCTTCAACGCCGATGCAGTGGCTGCCCGATGACAGGGGTTCCACAGCCTGCGTAGCATGACAAAGACACTCTGCGTGGCTTGACAGCGACACCTTGCCTTAAATTCAGCAAAGCTCAACCAAGACTCCGTGACCCGACTGCGTGGAAAGCATTGACGCATCGAGCTCTCAACATCAACACTTTGCTCCATCCAAGGTACTTTCTCAGTGGGCCCTGCATGGCTCCTGTAGCCAGCAGCCCTCTATCGCAGTCAGCCTGAACTTTGGCCTCAAGTATCTTTTTTACCGCTAGTGACTTCTAAGCACTATTTTTGGTTTAAACCTTAAAAATGTATATCTCGACTTCTTATTGGATTTTTCTTGTTTTTATCTCATTTTGCTTACTTAAATATTTCCTATTTTTCCAAACTTGTGTGGAATCTTTTTGTGGTGTTTTCATTGTGTTACTGGGTGTGTGTTGCACAAATACTTTCCACAGTGCCTATGCAGATAAGCCTGACTGCTCTGTGCCAAGCTACCAGAGGGTGAGCTCTGTATCTAGCTTACTCTGACAAGAGTGGTGGCTCCTGTCTGGCCTGGGTGCATACTTCAGCCAACCAGGAATCTCATTTCTATTATATGAGTATGGAAATGCTAAGACTTGATAGAAGTAAAATGCACAGCCCTCCCAAAGCTTATCTTTATAGTTTTGGTGGAATGGAGACATAAGGAAACAAAGAAGCGCAGGTGCTTAGTGCATCAAATACACATCTGGAGGTCACTCAGACTAGAAAAATTACCCCTGGCCTGGGGTTTCTACTCTTTTCCAGTGACCAAAGCCACCTTGTTGTTCTGGAACAACGTTGTTATTAGGCTAGTATGAACAACATTCCCCTCCCGTTTATCCTTATCCCGAACAATCTACACTTTACCCCAGCGATGGGTAATTGGGCATTCAATGTACATTGTCTCTTAATAAGTTCAATTCATTGGAGGCTCTTGTTGTTTTCAAACGAACCCTTGGTGCAGATTATTGGTGTTATACCTGTGGGCCATTCTCTACAATCCAAATGGTCAGGTACTAGCTGTAAAATCATGATATATCCCTTGGATTTGAGTGTTGAAATCGTATTTCCCCAATCACAGAAGGCTCGTTTTTGGGCCATTGTAAGTTCTAGCTCTTTTATATTTCTTAAAGAAATGTTCGTGAATTTTCCATCGTCTTGCCAGCTACATTAATTATATATGAGTTGGAGAACATGTGTTGGTTAGTCAGTGCTTTTAGTAATTTAAAAATGTTGCCCTGATTTCGGTAGTCTTTTGGGCTTTTTGAAATGTATTGCAGAGTTAGTGAAATAGTCAAATGATTGTTTCCCAGTTCCTTTACAATAGTTTGTGTTTGACTTCCTAATGGGATCATTTATTTCATTACGTTGTATACATATATCTGGAGATTTTTGCCCGTTTGCCGTTGGTACACTAATTCCAGTGTTCTGCATTTTGTTGACTTATCTCCAGGTTTTGTGACAATTGGTTTACGTTTTGTTTTTGATTATTTTCACCATTTATAACTGGCTGGATTTCCCTTGAAATGATTGGATCTGTTTTTATTTGCAAAGCCGTTAAATTGAAAAGCTGTCATGTGAGGGAGACTTAGTTCCTCAGATTGGTTATATTTAATTCAAATTGGTCTTCAGTTTTGCTCATAAGTTATACGGCGTACATTTGGTGGGGTTTGTTTACTTTTTCTTGGTTATTTACCAGAGATTCACTTGCATTCAATCGCCTCCCTTCCGCGTTATTTTGAGGCGGTGCTGTTACATCTGTTATCCTCCACGATCGGTTTTATAGTTTTGAGAATTCTGGTTTGGTTTATTAATTGACTGTTATGTGGAGTAGATAGTGGGTAAAACCTTTGGGGTTGATACCCTTTCACCTTTGGTGTTTCCCTTTCTACAACTCTGATTTTTCTTGTCAAGTTTTCCTAGTCTTTTCCAATTCATTTTTTTAAATATATTGATTTAAGTTTGCCTGATCATTTTATGCTGTTGGATCCTCTCATCCCTTATTCTCATTATTAACAGGCGCTACAACTAGAAAGCGAGTATCCAAGTCCTCTGTATTTGCACAGTCAGATGTTTGTAATTTTTCCTTCATATTGGCATTTGATTTTATATGAAGATTTCCAATAGTACTGAAGCCTGGTTAAGCAGAGGATGCAGTTCTACAGTTCTTACAATTAAATTAGGTTGAGTTAATTTTCACATATTTCCCTGACTGTTTAGGGTGTATATTCTTGTTGAATATGATGCCTACACTGGCTTATTTTTTTGTTTTAAACATTTCAACCATTAAAGGTAAGAAGGTCGGTACATTCGCATGCCAGTTAAGTTTAGGAGAGCATGGACGAACTACATTTGTAGATTTATCATCTTCCTGTGCCCGATTTATTAATACGTGCAATTTGACCACTTTGTGGTCTATTGCTGTAACTGAATTTTTTACTTTTGCCATGGTGTTTGACTGCTTTTCCAACATGAGAATCTGTCAGATGCCGTTATGTTTAGTGAGGCGAGCATCTTGTACGAGGGAGTTGCTTCATCTGTGTTAACTTTACTTGGATCAGCTTGTGCTGGTCAGTTTCGCTCCAGCCTAATGCTGAAGGCTGCTCATACAGACTAGTATCAAGTAACTCTTCCTCTTATATTTCGTATAGTCAGAGATTTGAAGCTTGCTGTTTGCTTAGTTCATTTTCAGTCTGATATGCTTGATCCTCTCTTCTTGGAGATAGTTTGAGCGCTAATTTGGGAGATTAAATGGTAATGGCTTGCTTCATATTTGTAATATAATTTTCCATTATTCAATTAGATTGGTGCATGGTTTTGGATTTTTGATGTAATTTGTCATAAACCAAAAAAACACACAGCTTTTGTACTGGCTGTAGAATCTCCAAGCAAGACTTTTAGCACAATGTTTTGTTTGCCTTGCTTTTGTGTTTTTACTTTTCATGCATGTAGTAATTCAGTAATTCGTGCTGTTTTGACTGCTTTATCCGCAGACTTAATTGATTGCATCGACATCCTCTGTGTGCCTTTCCTTTAGATTGCCAGTTTGATGTATTCTAGGAGTTCAGAGATTTCCATCGAATAAGTGGTTCACACCAGGCTCAACTACCCTGAGTGGGCAACAGATCGCTGTCCCTTCTTTGAGGATTAAATAAAACGGACACACACCCTTATAATATCACTCACTTGTGGCTTCGGTGACTCTGAACCACTTAACTTCTCTCTCTCTCTCTCCCACACACATGCTTGTACAGCACTGTCCCAGTCATTAAAACTGTGGATGACACACATGCACACTTTGCACAGCCTATCTTTGCACTGCCTTCGATTAATTTGATGTGTTGACATTGTCAGAGCAGAATAACACTATCCTTCTGGGTTGAGCTCTAATCCTTTGAGAGGCTTTGTTAAAGTTTGCCACTGGATAAGGCAGTGCAGTGCTAGGGGTTTCATGTCATTCAAAGAATGGAGCCACACTACTCCGCTCTTCCCTTATTTGTCACAGACTGGGGTGGGATAGAAACATTTCTAGCTTTTGTGACAAGAATTTTAGATTCTATTAAGGACATGGCGGCGAGGATTATCCTTTTTCTATCTTTACTACTCCAAAAACACCAGCCAATAAAAAAACAATAAAACAAAACTGCATTACCCATGAGGCTTTGAAACACGCTTCCTTAATAGCCCACCAACAGAGTACAGGCATAACCTAAAAAATATAAAGGCAGCAATCTTTACCACCACTTTCTTTGTGAAAAACCGCAGTCCAATGAATAAGTTAAACAAATGTCCATAAGAGGAACAAATTAATGACCAGGACGAAATTCAACTGAGAATCACCAAAGTCCAGATCAACATGGATACCCAAAGGGAACAATGGCTCCACGGCGTCAGAGCCCGGTTCATGATCAGAGAGAGCCCAAAGAGAACATCAGTACCAGGGTGGTTCCACTTTGTTTTGGATCGGAGCCTGAAAGCAAAAGAAACAAGCATTTGCAATGCAATTGGTCTCGCATTATTAAAGTTTGAGCTATTGGTGTTGCATTATTTGGCAATGCCAATAGCTCAAACTTTAATAATGCGAGACCTATTGCATTGCAAATGCTGGTTATAGATTCATTCTCATCTCAGTCATTTTGACATGTCCACCCTCCCTGATCCAGGCCTTTGACAGAGCTTTGGATTACAGGAAGTGATAGGGGATGCTAACCTATTTATGGTACTCCTTACTGGGGTAGGTGGGGTTTAGTTAGCATTTTCTGTTTCGTTTCCTATCCTTATAATCAAGAGCCCACAGATATTCTATAATAATTGTAATAGAATGGATCATAGAACACAACCGCAGAAGTAACGCCGGCACTGCAGGGCAGGCGCCCGACCTGCTCGTCTGCGATTTTAGGAGGTTATATAATGCCCTTGGTGAGCCAGTGCTAGCAAAATATCCCCGCAAAACTTACAAGGCAGCAAATCTAATATAATTCCATTCGCTTTGCGTTAAGCATAGAAGAAAGTTTGATTTGTCTCCAAAGCCTGCTTGTAATTCGTTCAGGACCTCAGGACACCGTCATATATTGTTTGCTGCTGGCTGGGTGTGAAGGGTTCCTTGAAGTTGTACTACTATTGTTCTGATGCGAAGCAGCAGAGACATTTGTCATATAAATTGTCTGAATGTTTGTTGATTCTGAAGGGTGGGTTCTAATCAAAAGTGTTGCCTCTTTCCCCCTTCCTCCCGCCCCATCCCTGTTGTTTCTTTCCCCTGTTGAGGCCAATAGCATTAATGCAGAGAGGATGTGGCGTAGCAGCCCAAGCTACCGACTTTGGGGATGGTAAACCAGGTTCGAGTCTCGGTGTCGGAGCAATAGCGTGTGATTCTGGGCAAATCACCTCATAGCTGCGTGCCTACCAAAAACTAATGTAACTGGTGCTCAGGGAAAGCACTCCAGTACTTTTGGGTTGAGTTCACGCTTTATAAAACTGCAAAAAAATAAACAATACTTTAGACTAGGACTCATTCAGTTTTAGGTCTCAGCTGGACAGAACATGCGCTGTCACTTCAGTGCTGGTGTTGAATTCACAGTTCCACTCCTTATGAAACCCAAAAAAGCACCGAGACGTGGGCGGCGTTGACCACATCATAGCACTTTTTTTAGGTCTCGCCTGTCAATGCGCATGCACATTGAGCTTGCGAGACTATAGAGGCTTAAACAGAGTTTAACTAGACTGGCGATTTGATGCTGTGCCCGTGTGCTTTTAGGTCAATGCGCAAGCGCATTGAGCTAAAATGCGCGTGCACTTCATCAAATCGCCAGCCATCTGTTCCCCAGCTTGGCGCCTCCGCTCCTGCTCTCTCCTGGCTGCTCCTCCCCTAATTATTCACGGCCGGCCGGCCGTACTTTCACGGCCGGCAGGCCGTGTCTCGTTTTATTTATTTTTTGCTTGTTGTTATTCCAGCCAGCATGTCACGGTGCCTCCTTTGTTTCCTTGTCCCCGATGCCTTTCCCTATGTGCACTTGTGTCCATTAACACTATGCTTCCGGAAGCATCTGCCTATTTGTAATTGTGCCCTACACCTTAAAGCGGTCGCCGTCCTTCGTCCCTCTGCTGCTTGGGTCCCATGATCTCAGGTCGCCTTTCCTCTGTCTTTTTGTTTCCTTCTGCCTATGCGGACTGGCTCCCCTGCCCCACCCTCTGCTCCGATTGTTCCTATGCTGCTTTGCACCTGTGGACCCCACTTTACTTCCTGGTCTTTATAGCGCCTACTCTCCATGCTCCATGACCGCCATTTTCTGTCCCCCTCTGCTATGCTCCCTGACTCATATTTTTTTTCCTGCAGTTTTTGATGTGCCTCACGCGGTGATTTAAAACAGCTTTCCGTACACACTTTAAATCCACCTCCGTTCATGCCTTTCCCCCCACCCACTCCTTCATCCGTCCATTCTGTGCCTGTGTTTGTTACATTTTAATGTAACTATTAGCAAACAGTGAAAGGGTCTCAAGCCGCTGCACATTTAATTAAACCATCAGGAATACATTTTGCCCTTTATACTTTCCATGGCCCACACATATGCACTAAAGAAGTTTTCACTGCTTCTCAGGACAATTTGTAGCGCTTACACACATTACACACACATAACTGTTTGCCACTTGCTTTTTACCTTCCCCTGTCGGACCCCTCCTCCCTCAATTACAGGTTGCTTCTGGTCACTACACAAGCAGCCATCTGCAGTTTTTGATGTGCCTCACGCAGTGATTTAAAACAGCTTTCCGCACACACTTTAAATCCACCTCCGTTCATGCCTTTCCCCCCACCCACTCCTTCATCCGTCCATCCTGTGCCTGTGTTTGTTACATTTTTATGTAACTATTAGCAAACATTGAATGGGTCTCAAGCCGCTCCCCAAAAACAACTGCCTGTAGAGTTGAACAATGTTCGTAACTTACTTTGGGACTTGTATCAACTTCAAATGAGGGAAAGCTTTCAACATTTTTTTTATAGGGGCATTCTGCAACCATGCGCATTGTGCACAGCTTTCATTTGACACCAGACACTTCGTGCGCGCACCCCGACTCTACTAACACAAGCATTCAGCTCACCAGTCTGCACACTCCCTGACCCCCCATATGCTTGATCACCAGTGTCTCTCCCACCCTTCCTTTGATCTCTGCAGCGAGTTCTCACAGGCTCCTCTCCGCCCCCTTCCTTTAATGGCCCTCCCCCTCCCCAGCACAGAGCACGAAAACCGGTTCTTATCCGCCTTTTGAGGGGTCCAAACTTGAAGAACAGGGCTCGTCCTGCAGCAGAGGTACATAATTGAACGTGTTCGGCGCCTGCATTTTATGCGCGAATGCACGCAATAGCACAGACCGCTGTACTTGGTTGTCAAGCTTCATAATGTAAATGCAGGCAAAGCTTTAACCGATCGGCCTACAGGATATTTTTCTCAAAACGCCTCGGTAGCTTTTTGTCAGATTTTGAGCAGCAAATTCCGGTGATGGAAGTGTATAGCACTTTCTGGTGTATACAAATATTTCCAGATGCCAGTAAGAGCAAAACTGACACAATAGATTTATACAAAGCTGTGCATGAGATTAGTGCCTCTTCCTTTTATCATTCTACTTTGGTGGAAAATTGCAGAGTACATTTTAATGTATAACCATTTAGAATCCGTAATGATATCGGAATGGAGACTAATTTTGACTGTTTTAGTCTCCCGCAGGTCTTGAACTCTTGAGATTACAGTTTTTTTAGGTCTCACTGAGCCACACACACCACCCCACACACACACTCACACAGAGACACACACACACACCCCACACACACCCCCAAACACCCACCCAAACACACAACCCCCCACAACCCCACACACACCCACAGCACCCCACAAACAACCCCCCACAAACAACCCACACCCCCATCCCACACACACACACACACACAACCCCCCCACACACAACCCCCCATACACAATCACACACCCCCACACACAACCCCTCACACACAGCCCCTCACACACACACACACACACAACCCCCACACACAACCCCCCACACACACAGCCCCACACACACACACAGCCCCACACACACACACAACCCCCCCACACACAACCCCACTCACCCCCCACATACCCACCCCACCCCCACACACACACCCCACCCACACACCCCACCCCCATACCCCCACACACACCCACCAACAACATCACTGTGCGCTACCACAGCATCACTGAACGCCACACGATCACTCGCCACCACAACAACTGGCACTTCTTGGGTTGCCTTGTCCTACAGCTAAATTCGAACTGTTCTGAGCTAGTCTCATAATTTTCACAATTTTGCAGTAAAGCGATCAAAGAGGTACTAACTTAATTTCGACATCATTATTGAAGTGCAGTTTATCTTGTCTTCCTCAGTACTTCGTACATCTCTCTAGAGATGTGGCCTAACGACCAGAGCTGCCATCTAAGTCACGTAAATACAAAACATGTTGCATTACAAATGCTATTGGTGTCACATTTGCCAAAGTTATAACTATTGGCATTGTAAATGACAAAGCTATCAATTTAGCTATTTTAAAAACCAAAACATGAATAAAATATTTGTCATTTACAATACCAATAGCTCCAACTTTTCTAATGCGAGACCTATTGCATTTCTAATGCTTGTTAGTGACTTTCAGCCATGCTGAACAGCATATGTTCTGCTATACAACATGGCTAAAAGATATTCACATTGACAACGCCAATAGCTCTCGGTTTGCCAAGACCTATCAGCTTTGCCAATGCTTGTTTTTAGTGTCGGAGAGCTTCTCTTGCTAACCTCGAAACCCACTGATGAAAAATACCATACGAGGTAGGGGAGGATTCATTTTCTTCTGTGACGGCGTGAATGTATGGTAATACCAGAAGGGGTTTGGCTGTTTCTTTGAGGTGTGTTGCACTATTTGTATCTATGTTTGTTTACAGAGACATGGGAGAAAGAAGCACACGAGGAAGACAGCAACATGTAGCGTGTGGGGAGAGAGCAGCACGGGGAAAGAATAACATGGAAGAGAGACAGCAACTGAAGTGCAGGTGCAGAGAAGCACAGATGAGTAAGCAGAGTAACATTGAACTTGGGGGAGGCTGCTGGAAAACACATGCTCTCCACATGGAGTGCTTAAGCAATAAGAATAAGGCATTGAAACTGTTAAAGGGGTGGGCAGTAATACACCAACCCTTCAAGCAAACAGAGGTACTCCCTTACATGCCGTGCATAGCTGCTGGCAGGCCACTCCCTCTGTTCACAAAGGCTGCGGCTGCAACCAAAAGGAAAACTCACTCAGGACAGATTTAACCTGCGGTTTTCAGGAAGAACTGCAATCCCTGGCTTTGAGGGAGTGGGATTCCCCGCACAATAACATGGCTTGCTCATGTTTTGTTACAAGCTTTATCACCGTCACAGCTGAGCCAGTCCTGCCAAGTATCACGCTTCAGGTGTGATACTAACGCATTTCAGTGTGGTAGTCCGCATTACCGCACTGAAATGCTTTGTCACGCATATGCATAGCATCTCAAGATGTTACTGCAAACTTTTAAGTGGGGCAGGAATTAGCGCGCCAGCAGCGGCGTGCCCACGCAGCTCTCCCAGGCTTGCGGCTCCGTTCGCAGTGAGCTAAGGCAGCAGACAGGCTCACACTCCCTGCTACAATTTTTATAATTGCGATTTCCCTGCAGTGTGCTCTGGCTGTCAGCCTGACGTCACGGGACCCGTCAGGTTGTGTGCTAGTACGTGCCGGCACCGTAAGGGGGGGAACTGTCGTCACATCCTGCTTTCAGAGCGGGCGAGTTCAAAATTTGCAAACATACGTGACAAGAATTTAATTCTATTAAGGACAAGGAGGCGAGGATTATGCTTTTCTCATTTCTTTATAATGAAATGGTCAGCAGCCAATATGATAACAAAAAACTACATTTCCCATGAACACTAGGGAATAACCATAGAGTATACAGTATAAAAGGTCACAACACTAGTCCTTCTTCCTCTTTCTTTGTTGAGGAAACAGTTCAAGTCCAAAAGGCAATCCAACGTAGACCAAAAGGAACAGAACCAAGCACGCCGCAGATATCCAAAGGAACTGGATGCAGGCAGTAGAAGAACACGTAGACGGATGACACCGGCAAGCTCTACTTCGGGTCAGAACCTGAAAAGAGACATATAGCCGTAATACCCAAATAGTGCAAGAGTAAGAATGCCAACCAGGGAGGGAAAAACAAGGAATGAGAGAGCTTTTGCAACATCATCAATACAGATTACAGCAAATAACAATGCAAATCAATAACAATTGGTGGGATAATCCTCGCCTCCTTGTCCTTAATAGAATTGAAAATTCTTGTCACGTATATTTGCAAATTTTGAATTCTATGTCAGGAAAGGAGGCTCCGATTATGCTTGTTCAAAGCTGATCCACCACCACAGAAGCAATATGATTGACTGGCTTATAATAAAACGTTTAGAAAACTGAATCAGAGGACCAATCTGCGGCCTTCATAATGTCAAAAAGAGTGACTCCCATGGAGAAAGCTTTAGAAGCCATCGCCCCACGTGCAGAATGTGCACCAAACACAGACACATCAATGCCAGCTTCTGACATGAGCCATCGTACCCAGCGCGCTAAGGTAGCTGGGGTCACAGGGCGAAATGGTTTCTGTAAAGCAATTAACAATTGACCCTGCATATCTGAACGTAAAGAAGCAGTACTTACTTCGTAATCCTTGAGACACTGCACAACGCAAAGGTTGGGATGAGTGGGAAAAGAGGGATACGTAATCAAAGCAGTATTAGACTTAGTACGTCTGGAAAGACGAAATGTAATGCCTTCTGGCGTAAAACTGCGACCCGCAAGATCCAATGCGCGGACATCCGACACACGTTTACAAGAGACAAGACACAACAACATGGTCAACTTAGCAGACAACTGCTTGCGGGACAACAACGGATTAGAAGGCCAAGCCTCCAAGAACCGCAAAACGATGGAAACATCCCATAAAGAGACATACTTAGGACTGGGCGGTTTTGGAGAGACGAATACCTTTAAGCAATTTTGAAATGAAGGGGTGTTCACCAGCAGGTTTGCCATCAATCTGGACGTGTCCAGCCGAAATAGCGGAACGAAAATTGATGACTGTCCTATATGCTAGACCTGAAGAGGCTAGGGACGCCAGAAAATTAATGATCAAGGAGACATCTGCTGAAACGGGATCAACTTCCCGTTGAACACACCAAACACACCACCGCTTCCAAGCACCTTTGTATCGTTTGTGAGTATTGGGAGACCAGGGCTCACTAATGAATTTGGAAGCGTCGCTAGAAATGCCTGGGATTGTCCAGCGGTCCCCCAGATCCGCCACGCAAGCAACTGGAGAGATCCGGACAGAATCAGGGGATGCAGATCATGCAGATCTTCGAGAGGATCCAGCAAAAGATTCCACTTCTGGGGAAGAAGGAGAGGAGCCTCGCAACACATTTCCTGGAGAACCGGGAACCACGCCTGAGCCCTCCAGAGCGGAGTAATCAGAATCAGATCCGCTCGATATCTTTTGGCGTAAGCCAGAACCCTGGGGATCATCCTGAATGGGGGAAACGCATAGCACAGAGTCGATGGCCAAGCCTGAAGAAAGGCATCCGTGGCTAGGGCCAGCGGATCCGGTCTCCAACTGTAAAATAGCGGAAGCTGCGTGTTGAGGCGAGAAGCAAACAGGTCTATGTGACACTGGCCCCAACGCCGAAGAAAGGAGCGGAACACGCGAGGATGAAGCCTCCAGTCACTGAAGTCCCCAAGATGTCTTGAGTGCCAATCCGCAATTTGATTGTGGCGACCTGGAAGATACTCCGCAATAACAGTGATCTTCTGCTGAAGGCAAAAATGCCAAAAGTCCTTGGCTATCTCCGCCAGCACCCTGGACCAAGTCCCGCCCAACTTGTTGGCATAGCGGACTGCGGACACGTTGTCCATCCGGAGAAGAATGCAGCAGTTGGACTGATGGGGTGTAAAGCACTTGATCGCAAAGGAACCCGCTAGGAGTTCCAGACAGTTTATGTGGAGAGATAACTCCTGAGGAGACCAACGACCCCCTGTCGAGACAGGACCGCATCGGGCTCCCCAACCCCAGCGACTGGCATCGGATTCTATCACGAGTTCCGGCGACGCACCGAAGAGAGCTCGACCATTCCAGGCCTCCATGTGGTCCAGCCACCATTTCATATCCCACCTCACTTCCTCCGACAGAGGAATCCGATTCGAGTGCCTGAGGCCTTTCCGGAGATGTTGGATTTTCAGACGCTGCATTGCCCTGTAATGCAGAGGTCCCGGAAAGATCGCCTGAATGGAAGACGCTAACAGACCTACTACATGTGCCAACGATCTCAATGACACAGTCTGTCTGGAAATAACAGACGTCAACTCCCTCTTGATGCAACGAATTTTCTGACCGGGCAAGAGAAGCTGACAGGCAACCGAATTTATCTTGAAATCCAGAAAATCTATTGATTGCGTCGGTGCCAAAACCGATTTCTGAATGTTGATCAGAAAACCGAGAGATTGCAAAAGATCGATGGACCACCCCAGATGAGTCAGGAGCCTGAGTGGACAATCCGCCATAAGGAGAATGTCGTCCAAGTAAATAATCAGACGCACAACTCGAGCTCGGAGATGTTCCACCACCGGCCTCAGAAGCTTCGTGAAGCACCACAGTGCTGACGAAAGGCCGAAGGGGAGAACCTGATATTCGTACCAAACGCCCTTCCACTGAAACTGGCGGAACCGACGATGAGGCTTGAAGATTGGAATCGACAAATATGCGTTTTTGAGATCCAGACGGACCATCCAATCCCGTTCGTGAAGGTGATCCCGCAAGAGATGGATGCCCTCCATCTTGAAGTGCCGGTACACAACCCCTCCGTTGAAGCCTTTCAGATTGAGAACCAGGCGAGATCCGCCCCCTCTCTTCTCGACCAGAAAGACTGAGCTGACAAACCCCGTCAGATGACGGACAATTGGAAGAATCGCCCCCTTTTTGAGAAGGACGTCGATTTCCTCGGAGAGGCAAGCTTGATCTTGAAGGGAAAAACTTAAAGGAGGGGGAGCACGGGTCTGATGCAGGGGTTGGTAGAACTCTATCTTGAACCCTTGAACGGTTTCTAGCACCCATGCATCGCTGGAGATCATGCGCCAGTTATTGAGAAAAAACTGTACTCTGCCCCCCAAAATCAAATTGCAAGCATGAATTAGGCTCACCTGCAGAGTTGGGGTCTTGGTAATGGCCCTGTTGTCCTCCGGAACGGCCCTTTCCATAGTTCCCTCTCCCCTTGCGGGAGGGATAAAAGTTCGCTCTGGTGGAATATCCGGAGTCTTGGCCTCCTCCACGTTGAGTGTTATTACCTCTGTGGGACTGTTGATGTGAACCTCGGCCGAACGAGCGTCCACGATGTCGTCCGGCCTTGGCAAAAACCGGACGCATAGCACGGCGCAATGAAGCCTTCGCTTTATCGATACCACTGAAGGTGGAAACAAATTTTGTGAGCTCCCTCAAGAAAGGCTGCCAAAAAAGAAGACCTTGCGCCTCCGGACCCGACTCAGAGGCTGATAATTCCGCCAGTTTAGGGTCCAATTTTAAAAGAAGAGATCGGCGTCGCTCTGACGATACAGCACAATTGGCGTTTCCTAATTGACAGACAGCCCGTTGTGCCCATTCGATTCATTCATCAGGGTCCACAAGAGCCGAGGCCTCCTTCGCTTGGAACCCAAGATCCAGAATTTTGGTCAATGGACCAAGCAAATCAAGTAATTTGTCTTGGCAGGATCGCCAAGATCTGTCAAGGCCCTTTTTAGGGTCCTTAGCGTACTTTTTTAAATAGGTGACCATCATTGGATCGACCTCTGGCGTATCCGCCAAATGATCCGCGAGATCAGGCCTCGGACATTCGGATCAGAGTCTGGCTGTAACAGTGGCATCAAAAGGCTGACGTATATGCGCCTGAACATAAGCTGCGACTGCAGGCGAAGGCAACCAAGAGGAAGAATTAGGGTGAAGGATATCTGCAGGCTCAAAGGTCAACACCGGGGGACGCTCAGGAGCGTCAACAAAATGTTCCTTGCGGACACGTTTCTTCGGTGGAGGAGAATCATGATCAGAAGAAGCTGAAGTACGCACATGATCAGAATCATCGGTATCATGTGGTGCAGAAGACTTGGAAGCTTCAGCTGCCAGAGATTTCGCCAGTTTTTGGAAGTCTGACCTGTGGGGATTGACAGGAGATTTGGATGACTTCTTAGTTGATGGCAACCAACCTTGTTGCTGCGCATATTTATTCAAATGGCGTTTGAGTGAATTAATAGCACGCACTAGCGCCTTATTTACAGATTGCTGGACACCCTTGTCCAATTCTTCCACCAAATTGTGTTCCAAAGAACCATCATCATCGTCCCCATAGTAATAGTCATCTTCATCACAATAATAGTCTTCCATGATACACAAAGTGTATAGAATAAAGCCCACAAGATGACTGGAAGAAATATGGAGTGTCAAAGACACTATGCAGGGGGAGTGTGATAACCCCACAGCAGGCCAATAGAGCAGGCACCAACCTGACTCAAATGCAATTAAAACGTGGAGGGAGATAAGCCTGCTGATACAAAGACGTAGAACAAAAAGGGGGCTGGCTCTGATCAGCAAGGCTGAGCCTATATCCTAAATAACAAAAGAAGATGCCAGTGCTGATAAACGTAACTTTAGAAGTATGATTAATCCTCCACAAGCAGAAAATCGAATTCCAGAAAGGGAATGCTTCTTAATCGCAATTTTATTATATATAGAAAATCAACAATATTTTATAAAATTCATTTTTACATTTGAGGAAAAGACATTAGAAGAAAATCAAAAAGTGATAGCGGACACATGAGAGTACAATTATTTGAAACAAACCACCGTTCGAAACTGCAATCATATCACATTCACCATGCATTCAACACATACATACTTAGCTTGAACATACCATATATACATTATCTACAAAAGGAAGGGTATATAACTGGAACTGCCTTAGTAGAACAGAACATTCAGGTTTTTGATTGAAAAGTAGTATAACACAAACAGATTTTCAAATTTCAAACAGTTAGTTACAACTAAATGAAAAAGAGTCTATGGATGGATGTGACTCTTAAACCCAAGGGCAGACCAGTGAGGAGATAGGCCTACGCGTTTCGAATCCCCTTTAATTCTCTGGAGATTCTCATCAGGGCCTCAGGCAACTGGACAGAAAGAAAAAAGACAAGAAAACAAATATTTTAGAAAAAAGAATTTGCAAATAAGACGAGTGCAAAAAGGTGAGAACATTTGTGATTAACGCTAGCTGGAGCATCTGCTACAGGAAGAATAACTCCTATCAGAATCTCTAAAACTCAGTGACTACCCAGCTCGGAAAGACCTATTCAAGGGGAATGCCAGGATAACAAGGGTCTCAGGACGACACTCAGAACTCTGTGCCTCAACTAAACTGTTTGACTCCTTATAAAGATCCAAAGAAGCTTTAAGTTGGATTTCATGAAGAATTTAATACATGAATAGGAGTTGAAGCACAGCACATCAGCACAGGTTCAGGTACAGATATTGTAATACAGTTGGTCTGGAATCTGGAACCCAGGATGTAAGATGCAGGCACGCATCATACATTCCAGGCAGCAGATCCAGACAGGGAAAGGCATAGGGAACAGAACAAAGCAGTATGAATGTACAACAGAATGCAACACATCTTACCCCTAAAAAAAGAAAACAGGGAGCGCATTAATCTAGATATCTGCTGGGAACATTCTTTTGTCTATTGCAAGCCTTAACTCTAGAAGCAACAGAGGAATCTACATGAACAGCATTGGGAGAAGACATAGCAGGAAAAACATCAGATCTCCTCTGGCAATAATCAAGAGCAGAAGAAGGAGAGCTACGTACATTTTCAACATTGCAATACTTAGCCACTCTGCGGACATTCCAGACTCTACCATCTTGCGTGACAACGCTATTTTTAAAGACTTTAACAATTTTGATAGGAGGGTAAAACTTAGAAAGACCCTTGACTAGAAAACCAGGTTTTCTAATTCGTACCCATTCCCCCACCACAAAATCGCTATCTTTGGTTTTCATTTTGGAATCAAACAGGGTTTTCATTTGTAGTTGTTTGTTTTCAACCCGTTTGGCCACAGCAGCAAGGTCAAAAGCAGAATTATTTACATCAAGTTTTTTTATCCACCAGGGACATATATCAGAAGGAGGCTCCCTACCCTTAAGGAGTCTGAAGGGACTAACACCAGTAACAGAGTGAGGGGTGATGCGATATGTCCACAATCTTTTCCTCACAACATCCACCCAACCATCATCCGAAGTCTGCACAACATTCAAACAATCCTTAAGGACACGGTTAAAGCGTTCAACTTGGCCGTTTTCCCTAGGCTCATAGAGAGAGGTGGTGTAATGTTTGATTCCACATGTACTGAGGAATTTCTCAAAATCGGCTGAAACAAGCTGAACCCCATTATCTATGACACAGGTTTCAGGAAATCCCTCCCTAGCAAAGACTTCCTTAAGAAAAAGAATAACCGATTGAGAAGAAACAGAGCTGACAAACTTTACTTCGGGCCACTTGGAGTGGTAGTCTACCAGAACTAAAGCATACCGAGCATTGCAAGGCAACTGTTTAAATGGGCCAGATATATCAAATCCCACTTTCTGCCAGGGAAAGGTGGGCCAAGACACAGGCTTGAGGGGAGCTGAGGTCACATGAAGCATTTTATCACTGTTAACACACAGCGAACAATCTCTCACTAGCCTATCCACCATTTTGTCCACTCCCGGCCACCAAAAGCTCTCTCTAATCAGACGTTTCATTGATGACATGCCAATGTGACTCTGGTGAGCGAGAAGCAGAATCTTCTCTTGTAAGGATTGGGGCGGGATTAATTTACCAGCCTTGAAAAGTAGACCAGAAAATTCTTCAATTTCCGATGAAACTTGGCAAAAAGGAGCTATATCCGGAGAAACACCCCTATAGGGTGGCCAACCATTCCTAACAAAATCAAACAGATGTTGACAAACCACATCCTTGCCAAGTTCAACAAACCATTCTTCTTCCGACAAAGAAATGAACTCCTTGGAAACACAATCTCCAACAGAGGCAACAACATCAATGTCATTATCCACCTTTGGAGAATCCTCACAAGGGAACCTTGAAAGAAAATCTGCAGTCACATTACACTTACCAGGAACATACACAATCTCGAAATCATACTCCTGAAGGCGTGAAGACAAACGAGCTATACGCGCTGTGGAGTTCCATCCACCTCCAGGAGATAAAATCCCAACCAAAGGTTTATGGTCGGTACGTAGTACAAATCGATTGCCCCAAACATAATTCCTGAAGTGTTCAACAGCCCAAATGCAGGCCAGAAGTTCCTTTTCAATTACGGAGTACCTTCTCTCCGTAGGAGACAATGTCCTCGAGGAGAAGGCAACACACCACTCATCCTTACCCGATGACTGACTTAACACACTACCAATGCCATAAAGGCTAGCATCAACTGTAATAATGCATTTCTTGTTAACACAAAAGGACTTCAAAGTAGGAGCATTAACAATTTCCTCTTTGATTTGTTTAAAAGCTTGTTCCTGCTTCTCAGACCAAATAAATTTGGCTGAACTCCTTGTTAGTTCTCTAAGGGGCTCCATTTTGCTTGCAAAATTTTGGATAAATTTGCTATAATATTCGTAAAGCCCTGCAAATGAAAGCAATTTTTCCTTGTTGTCCGGGGAAGGAGCCTTAACAATAGCATCCACAAGATTCTTTTTTGGTACAACTCCATCCCCTGAAAGTGAATGGCCTAAATAGTCTACTGTCTTGCAAAAAAACTTGCACTTACTAGCTTTGATAGTTAAACCAAACTTCTCCAACCTGGAACAAACCTCCCTAAGGTGACTATCATGCTCAGAGACATTTTTAGAAAAAACAAGAATATCATCCTGAAAGCATTTGACGTAGACACTCAGGTCCTTGAATATGTGATACATTGCCCTCTGGAAAACAGAAGCGGCTGACGCTAGGCCGAAAGGCATCCTTTTAAATTGAAACAATCCATGGGGAGTGATGAAAGCGGTGAAGTGCTTTGAGTCTTCCGTGAGCTCTATCTGGTGGTATGCAGACCTAAGATCTAATGTGGAAAACACACAGGCTCCGTCCAGCATGCACAACATTTCATTTATGTTAGGTAACGGGTGACAGTCTGTGACCAAACATTTATTCAACGCTCTCAGGTCTACACACAACCTAATTGTTTTGTCGGGTTTAATCGCCAAAACAATAGGCGAAACCCATTCAGAGGATTCCACCTCCTCGATGACACCATCTTTGACCATGTTGTCAAGCATGACTCTGAGCTCCTCCCTGACACTAATGGGAACACCTCTCAACTTCTGCTTCAGAGGCACAGTATTAGGTTTGACTTTGATTTTTTGCGTAAAACCATTCAATCTCCCAAGTTTCTCAGAAAAGACATTAGGAAAGGAGATAGATATCTCTTTAGACATAGATGCCAGGTCATAGTCCCCATCAGATATAGCTAGAACACACACAGGATCTTTCAACCTAGGATTCAAAGAGATCCCCAACTTAGCTTGGTCCCGCCAACCTAGAACATTTACACCTTTAGATGCTACATACATCTTAATAATTGCAGAATTGTTTTTTACAATAATAGGGACTTCTTTAAAACCTATAAAACTGATCTTGGAAGTGTCAAAATTGTAGGCATCAATATCTGGTTCACACAAAGAATTTACATCAACCAGATTACCAAATGACTCTACACAGTAATCACGAGTAATTATGGTCCACGGAGAACAGGAGTCCACCATGAGTTCAAGAGTTTTACCTAGTATGTTCACTAAACTCTTTGGAGAAGGTAAACTATCCGCTAGTGTCATATCGAACGAAGTTTGTATAGAAATTACGATACCAGATTCTCTAACAGAAGAATCATTACCCTCTCTCTCAGCAACGTAAGATACATTACTATTATTACGTCTGGGAGTATTAGAAGAAGGCTTCTTGTAATCGTTAACTGACTTAACAGAAGTTTTACAATATTTAGAAAAATGTCCAGTGCGATTACATTTATTACATTGTCTATTCAGAGCGGGACACTGTGGAAAAGAAGCTATATGATCTGGGCTTCCACACCTAAAGCAGTAAAACTGTTTACCTTTGCCCTCGTATTTATTAGAACTTTGAGTTTTCACATTCACTGTGCTAACCTCACCAGTGGATGTGGAAGGAGTGGTATGAACAGAGGCTTTGACTAAAGATTTGATCCACTTGTCGGATTGTTCTAAAGCTTTAGCTGTACTAATAGCAGTCTCTAAACTTGGGTCCCCTAAAATCCATAACTGCTCTTGTACCTTCTTGCTTTTCACATGCACAACAATTTGATCCCTAATCATTTCGTCAGTTATTAGACCAAAATTGCAATGGAGGGAAAGTGCACGTAAAGCAGTTAAGAAATCATCAAAGCACTCATTCTCATCTTGTACTCTGGTATAAAACTTAAACCTATTTAAGGCTACACTGGTCACTGGTTTAAATCTTCCCTCTATTCTGTGTACAGCCTCATCATAAACATTTGAATCACCTCCAGATCTCACAGGAGGTAAAGTTCTAAAGACAAGTTGTCCTTCTGACCCAAGACAATGTAAGAAAATGTTCTTTTTCCTTTCCGCTGACATCCTCTCACCATCCATAGCCTTAAGGTAAGTAAAAAATTCTTCCTTCCATCTAGTCCAAGGGATGGGCGGGTCTCCTTTGGTTTGCAAAAATTTTGAAGGTGGGTCAAACTGCATAATGGCAAGAGTAAGGTAGAGGTACTCTCTCTCTTTTAAAAAAAAAAAAAATAGTTTCTCAAAAGTAATAATTTACACAAAATGAATGAATCAAAGTAGGTTATAACGTTTCCCTTTTTAGTAGTAAAATAGTAGCCAAGTGTTTGAAAAGGAGGGTGAAATCCCTTGATATCTTTTCCTTTAAAACGAATGTAATTTCGGTAAAAGTACTTGAAAATTGAAGAACAGCGACAATATAGTCTATTCTGTCTTCCGGCGTGTAAATATAGTTTATTTTACCTTCCGGCGTGTGAATTTTGCTGAGGAATACATCGACATCGATTTCTCAGCGTCTCCGGTGACTGTGTATCCTGTTGCTATGGATACACAAGATGGCGCTGAGACGTGCAGCGTGATGACAGCAGGGACGTGTCACGTGATGACGCAGCGCGTAATGATGACGCAGCGCGTGTTGACCAGGAGATGCCTCGAGCTTGCTGATAGCCTCGCGCACTGCAGACAAATATCGGAAAAGTCCCAAAATTAAACGAAAACAGTTTTATACATCACCGATCTGCCGGAGTAGAAGCGCTGGAAACACCAGGACATGCGCCAAACACGAAGGTAGAAGCGGTGCTTTTCATGTACCGCTTGCCGTTTTCTTTTTCCGTTGATAAACACGAAAAGCTTTGAAAATATGCAGGAAAACATTGGTAGGTCGTAAATCTTCGCAATTACGACGTAGGAGGATTATTCAGTGTTGTCATGAAGAAAGAGAGGGTGAAAATGTATTTTCAGGTTTCTTCTTTTGTAACCCAGTCTCAAAAATAAAAATTTCTGCTCCTGTGCTTCAAGGATAGTGGCAGAAATAGCAGGGTTTACCTCGTCGCCAATATAAAGATCCAAAGAAGCTTTAAGTTGGATTTCATGAAGAATTTAATACATGAATAGGAGTTGAAGCACAGCACATCAGCACAGGTTCAGGTACAGATATTGTAATACAGTTGGTCTGGAATCTGGAACCCAGGATGTAAGATGCAGGCACGCATCATACATTCCAGGCAGCAGATCCAGACAGGGAAAGGCATAGGGAACAGAACAAAGCAGTATGAATGTACAACAGAATGCAACACTCCTTTGCGGGTTATCAGCCGGAAAGGGGCTTACCACCAAAGTTGCTGCAGTGGGAGCTTGTGGTGGTCTGGGGCGGGGAAATGGAGAAGCGGAAATTAATCTGTGAACAGATATTAATATCTTATGAATAAAAGGGAAGTTTGGGTTTGCATTCAAAACAATTAATAGACTGCAGGGTTCTCTTACCGCTCCGAAACGAACAATGTGCCCATGCGGCGGGAAGAAGGGTCCACAGAAGAAATGTGGGGTGGGCTTAGCCAGAGACAGAAGGACCATGGGGACCGGAGGCTTAACAGAGGCGTTTCTTTTAATGATGGCTCAAGGTGCTGTTAAAACCAAAGTATGGCAATTAGGTGGAGGCATGGCGGGGGGAGGCTCAATAACACCTATAGAAACGGTTGGAGAAGACATCACCTGTATATAGTATTTAGCGGTGCTGAAGCCTGTCTCAATCAGGCGGCTCCGAGGAGGGTGGCAGTGTCAGCACAAGCAGGCGCAAGTCGCGTTGGCTGTGTAAACAAAAGTACACGGCAAAGAGAGTTACAAATCAGAAGGAGTAAGCTGGGCGCTCACATAACGGGCTCTAATTCGACTCGGCCATGAGGCTGGAATGCCCTCCAAACATCCCACTCGTTCTTACCTGATTAAGGGCTTCTTCTTTGCAGAGATCCTGCCGGTCGGCATCGCGTAGTGCACTAGTCACTCGCGCATGCGCATTACCCTGTTGCGCGGGACTTCCCATTTTATACTGGATCCGTGCCGCGTCATCGGAGTGTGGGCTAAAACCTCCACCTCTAAGATCAGCGGCAGCACAGTTCAATAGCGCACCACAATACAAAGAAGCATGTGGCACTATGAAGAGTGGTATTGCTGACAGATATCCCTAATAGGGAGAAAAAACCGAGGCAAGTGCCTGGGTAGTCAAGACTTATTCACAGGGGTTCACAACTTGAAAATTTCTGAGAGTTCATTAAGACCTGACACTGCCGTGTCAAATTTAACAATTAACATTGCTTCTCTTTTGGATAATAGGAGGCTCATATCCCCTCCTAAAGGGTTCTTTTCTATCCTAGACATGACTGTCCACTTGAAATCGTTGAGTCCATGTTGCATTCTGCTCCAATGGTTTACTAGCGGAGCATTTTCAACATGTCTCTTCAGCCTCGATTTGTGTTGCGTTATGCGTTGGTGCACTTCCTGCTCTGTTTTGCCAATGTACAAGCGGTCGCATGGGCATTTGATGCCATAGACTACATATTTAGATTTGCAGTTGCTAAATACCTCATGTTTCCAGAATATGCCCCTGTGTTGGAAAACCGAGCCCTGTAAGGTCGTTTCACAGCAACTACAAGTTCCGCATTTATGGTGACCTAGCACGGGTGCTAGACCCATCATTTGGCGAAGAGTAGGTTGGTTTTGAGTAGGCATGGAGGCTCTTACCACATGGTTTGCAACACTATTCTCACGTTTGAATGCAAACAATGGGGGATTTTTTAGGCTTTCATCTAGGTTTTGCACCAGGTGCCAATTTTGACCTATGATGCGTTTCAGGCGATTGGCATTCGGGCAGAAGGTGGTAACACAGACCTGGCGTTTCTGTTCAGATTTCTTTTTCCGTTCCAGCAGTGTTTCGCGGGGGGTCCACCGCGCTCGTTTCATGCAGTCCTTCACTAGTTTCTTGGGGTACCCCCTGTCGCAAAGTTTGGAAACAAGTTTTTCCGCATGATGAGAGAAGTCCTCTTCGTATGTGTAGTTTCTGTGCACGCGCAAGAACTGCCCATAGGGCAGGTTGTCCCTCAGGCTTCTCGGGTGATTGCTTTGGTACAATAACGCTTTATTGCGGTCTGTGGGTTTGGAAAACAAGGTCGTGGCCAGCTTGCCCGCCCTTGGGAATACTTCCACATCTAGGAAAGCAATCTTAGTTCCAGAGTGAGAGAGGCTGAATTGAATATCAGGTGTTCTATTATTGAGCCATTGATGGAACTGGATCAAATTGTCAATTCCTCCCGTCCATACCATGAAGACATCGTCAATAAAGCGATACCATTTATTGATGTGTGCTCCATACGGGTTGTTATTATGTATGTATGTGTCTTCGTACATCGACATAAACAGCAAAGCCAACTCGGGGGCAAAAGGGCACCCCATCGCCACCCCCTTTACTTGGTAGAAGAATTCTTTGTTAAAACAAAAGTAGTTCTTCTTCAGAGCAAATGAGGCCAAGTCTACCAAAAAATTCGTCGGGACTTGCATCGGTCTGGGACGTGAATCTAAAAAGAAGGAGAGGACTGCCACTGCCTCATCCTGGGGGATTTGCGTATATAATGATGTCACATCAAGGGTGACAAGCAAATCCGTCCCTTCCTGGAAGGTTACATCTTCCAACTTATTTATGAAATCAGTTGTGTCCTGCAGGTATGACACAACTTGAGTCATAAATTGTTTTAGAAAACAGTCCACATACTTTGCAATGGGTTCCAGGAGAGAACCACATCCTGCCACGATGGGTCTCCCTGGGGGTTTGTTCTGATTCTTATGTACTTTTGGCAGTACATAGAACAAGGGTACCTTTGGGTGTTTAATTTGTAGGTACTCACATTTTTTTTTACCAACAAAGCCTTGGTCGAAACCTTCCTGGATGATCTTAAAGAGTTGATTTTGTAACTCAGCGGTGGGATCTTTATCGATTTTGCGGTAGCAAATGGGATCGTCAAGTTGCCTTTTAATCTCGTTGGTGTATTCTACAGTATCCCATAGAACTATAGATCCACCTTTATCGGCTTGCTTTATTACAATTGTTGGATCATTTTTAAGGGCTGCTAAAGCTGACATTTCTTCTCTCGTGGTGTTATACTTAACAAACTTTTTTTCTTTTTCCATATTCGAGATAGCAGAGAGTACACTCTTTTCAAAAATTATTAGTTCTTTGGGAACCATATTTCCAGAAGGGCAGAAAGTGGATTTATTATGTAAGCCCGTAATCTCCCTAGCACGTGGCATCGGGCTTTCAAGGAAAAACATTGTGAGTCTAAGTTTTCTACAGAATTCTATAAATTCCGTTTTCATGCGCACAAAATCCGTTCTTTTCGATGGGACAAAAGATAGTCCCTTAGACAGAATACACTCCTCAGCTTTGGATAATGTTCTTTGCGAAAGGTTAAAGATGGGGGATATTTTCAGTTCTTGTAGTGCTGTCGGCGGGTCTTCATTTCCCATGGTGTCGTGTATCTCACTCTGGCTCTGGGTCTCGTTTGGCCTCTGCCTAAAAAATAATTCTGGCCCTGACTTCGGTTCTGTTGGTTGGGGTTCCAGTGTCTATTTCTATTTGGTTGATTGGTATTGCCGCTAGTGTCGCTGTCGTTCCCTGAAGACGAAGAGGTCTCGCCCTGATTATCTGACAGATATCTTCTAGATTCCTGTTTGGTATAGAAGTCAGGCTGCAGATAGGGATATATATTATCCAATGAGAAATTCTTCTTGTCCTTCTCGAATTGGTTGGTTTTTTGTGTAACAGTATGGTCTTTAAACTCTTGGATTTCCTTTTCCACTTTCTCCAAGAGTGATTTAGCATCCGCTATTGTGGGATTGGAGCTAATTTCTGCTTCTAATTTAGCTATTTCTTCCAATTCAATTTTAGAGAGTCTAACAGCTGTTTCAATAGTAAGGACCATAAGGTCCCTACTGCATTTTGTTTCAATAAAGGAAAAGCCTTTTTTGAAGAGTGGGTCCTCTGTAAAAATTACAGGGATGTTTTTTATTTGTAAGCCACTTGGAATAGTGCCTTCTCTCAGGTATTGAAGGAGAAAGTGGCCGTGCAAATGAGTCCTAATCTGCTTTTTTTTTTTTTTTTTTGAGACGCAAAAGTCTTTCAGATTCGTTCTGCGATGTGGCAGACACACTTAAGGAGACTGAAGAGAACACTGGGGGGTCACTGAGGAGATTCTTGATGTGATCTTCACTATATGCAAATGTGTCCTTCTCTGCCATTCCCAGAAACAAGTGCACAAATAAGGAGATAGGTAAGTCAACAGACCAAGGATGAAAGATGACTAAAGAAAGTGCATTAAACTCAAAGAAGTAAAGAAGGTAAACAAACACAATAAGTCAAGAAGGATCTACAAAGCCGTCAGGTAGATCAGCCTTAGATCTAGAGAAGAATATCGTGGTTATATATATATAATAAAATTGCGATTAAGAAGCATTCCCTTTCTGGAATTCGATTTTCTGCTTGTGGAGGATTAATCATACTTCTAAAGTTACGTTTATCAGCACTGGCATCTTCTTCTGTTATTGCTGATACAAAGAGCACACTCTAGGCAAAGCTTATGCACCAAAGTCACAACCAAAGCTCTCACTGAACTCCGGCGTCATACGGGGTTAATTCTGAAGCAGGCTGTGGGCGTTGACGTTTGAAACGACTTTCTCCTGACCGGCGCTGTGAGGAATGTCACAGAAACCGGAAACAAGCCAATGCGCATGCGCGACACGGCTGCCTGCACAGAAACGGCTCGAGAGCGCTCGCGCTCCCTGCACGAGCCGATAACCCCTGCTCCCGCTCCACAAATCGAAACAAGGCAGCACACAGGCGCCCGGTCCCAGGGAGGTGAACACACGGTCCCGTGAAAGTACGCAAACAAGAACGGGCCGAAAGTGAAGGAAAAAACGGCAGTCGGGCACAATAGGCAACCGAAGCCGGAGCGCAAACGAAACGCAAACACAGCGCGCTGCAAGCGCCAAATTCAATGCATACACAGTAAGTGAAAGAAATCAATATATCAGCGCAATAACAGTAAAGATATGCAAATACTGAAAAAGCACTTAATTGGCTGCGGAGCAGCAAAGAAAGAGGAAGAAGGACTAGTGTTGTGACCTTTTATACTGTATACTCTATGTCAAGTCAAGTCAAGTCATAAAATTTGTATAGCGCACTACATACCCAGAGGGTTTCAAGGCGCTTAGGAAGGGGAGGAGGATTATTTGTCAAATATCCACGTTTTAAGCTGCTTTCTGAACGCTATGTGATTCTGGGTGAGGCGAAGGCAAGCGGGGAGTGAGTTCCATGTTTTGGCAGCCAGGTATGAAAAGGATCTGCCTCCCATGGTGGTCTTGTTGATGTGAGGTACAGTAGCGAAGGCTTGGCTGGAAGAGCGAAGTTGGCGGGAGGGGGTGTAGAAGGACAGTCGAGAGTTGAGGCAATCTGGTCCGATGTCGTAGAGTGATTTGTGTGCGTGGGTAAGCAGTCGGAAAGTGATCCTCTTATTGACGGGTAGCCAGTGGAGGTCTTTAAGGTGACCAGAGATGTGTTCGTTGCGTGGGATGTCTAATATGAGCCTGGCTGAGGCGTTTTGGATTCGTTGTAGTTTCTTCTGGAGTTTAGCGGTGGTACCTGCGTAGAGGGTGTTTCCGTAGTCCAGTCGGCTCGTGACTAGAGCGTGGGTGACTGTTTTCCTTGTTTCGGAGGGGATCCAGCGAAATGTTTTTCTGAGCATGCGAAGGATGTTAAAGCAGGAAGAGGATACGGCGCTGACTTGTCTGTTCATTGAGAGTGAAGAATCCAGGATGACGCCAAGGTTCCGTGCGTGGTCTGTCGGGATGGGTGCTTTTCCAAGGGCTTCCGGCCACCAGGAGTCGTCCCATGCAGAAGGGGATGTACCTAAGATGAGGACTTCTGTTTTGTCTGAGTTCAGTTTCAGACGGCTTTGTTTCATCCATTCGGCGACTTCTTTCATTCCTTCGTGTAGGTTAGTTTTGGCGGTGCTGGGGTCATTGGTGAGAGAAAGGATCAGTTGTGTGTCGTCCGCGTAAGAGATGATGTTGAGGTTGTGTTGGCGGGCGATGGCCGCGAGGGGGCTCATGTATACGTTGAAGAGGGTGGGACTGAGTGAGGATCCTTGAGGTACGCCGCAGATGATTTCAGAGGCCACGGACTTGAATGGTGGGAGGCGGACTCTCTGGGTTCTTCCGGTGAGGAACGAGGTGATCCATTCCAGTGCTTTTCCTTGGATTCCGATGTTTCTGAGGCGTTGTAAAAGGGTGCTGTGGCACACTGTGTCGAAGGCTGCGGAGAGGTCGAGGAGGATGAGGGCGACTGTGTCTCCATTGTCCAGTAGAGTTCGAATGTCGTCTGTTGCTGCGATGAGGGCGGTCTCAGTGCTGTGTTTGGCTCGGAAGCCAGATTGTGAGGGGTCGAGTGATTTGTTGTCTTCGAGGAAGGCGGCGAGCTGGTTGTTGACGGCTTTCTCGATGACTTTAGCCGGAAATGGAAGAAGCGAGATGGGGCGGTAGTTTTTGAGTTCGGTGGGGTCTGCTGTTGGTTTTTTCAGAAGGGCGGTGAGTTCAGCGTGTTTCCAGTCTTCTGGGAAGGTAGCGGAGTTGAAGGAGCAGTTGATGACGTCTCGGAGGTGCGGAGCTATGACGGAGTCTGCTTTGTTGAAGATGTGGTGAGGGCATGGGTCTGTGGGGGATCCAGAGTGGATGGAATTCATCAGGCGGATGGTGTCCTCAGTGGAGATTGGGTTCCAGGCGTTAAGGGTGTTTACGGGAGGGAGATGGTCAGCAGAAGGTAGGGTGGGTTGGCTTCCGGGTTGGTTGTCAAAGCTGTTGTGGATGTCAGCAATCTTGTTGTGGAAAAAAGAGGCTAGGGAGTCGCAGAGGGTTTGAGAGGGGGTGATGTCGTTGGAGTTGGCCGAGGGGTTGGAAAATTCCTTGACGATGTTGAAAAGTTCCTTGCTGTTGTGGGCGTTGTTGTCAAGTCGATCCTTGAATGCTGTTTTCTTGGCTTTTCGAATCAGTTGGTGGTGAGTACGTGTGGCGCTTTTGAAGGCGTCCTTGTTGCTGGTGGATGGGTCTTTTTTCCAGGCCTTTTCAAGGGAGCGGCAAAGTTTCTTGGACTTCTTGAGATCATCGTTGAACCATGAGGCCTTCTTGTTGCCAAGTTTGTGTTGACGTTTTTTCAGTGGTGCTAAGGTGTCGGCGGTGTTGGATAACCAAAGGGTGAGGTTGGAGGCGGCTTCGTTGGCGTTAGAGGAGAGGGCTGGGGAGGTTCGGAGGAGCGATGTGGAGATCTGATCCGTGGTGATTTTGTTCCAGTTTCTTTGTAGAGTTGGTTGGAGGTGGATGGTGGGTTTCGGCTTGTTGTAGGTGAAGTGAACACAGCTGTGGTCAGTCCAGAGGAGATCCGTAGTGTGGCTGAAGGAGACATGGTTGCTGGAGGTGAAGATGGGGTCGAGTGTGTGACCTGCGATGTGGGTGGGGGAAGTGACCAGTTGTTTAAGTCCGAGGTTGGCGAGGTTGTCTAAGAGGGTGGCGGTGTTGCGGTCGTTGATCTTTTCAAGGTGGAAGTTGAGGTCTCCCAGAAGGATGTAGTCTTTGGAGGGGAGCGCGTGTGGGGTGATGAAGTCCGTGATGTCTTCACTGAATTTTGCGCGGGGTCCTGGTGGTCTGTAGAGGAGGGTGCCTCTGAGTGTGGTCTTGGGGTCGATGTGGATCTGGAAGTGAAGGTGTTCAGAGTTCGCGAGGTTGGCGTCGGAGCTGGTAGAGATGCGGATTGATTTCTTATGGACGATAGCGATTCCTCCTCCTGTATGGTCGGTGCGGTCCTTGCGTGTGATCTTATAGTCATCCGGGATAGCGATGGCGATGTCAGGGGCGGAGGAAGCGTTCATCCATGTTTCCGTTAGGAAGGCGACGTCAGGGGAGATGGTGTCAAGTAGGTTCCAAAGGTCAATGGCGTGCCTGTGGACCGAGCGGGTGTTGAGTAGGATGCATTGTAGGTGGTTGGGGTCGGGAATCTGTGGTGCGGTCGTAGCGGAGATGTTGTCGGTGCCGCTAAATTTGCAGGAGAAGCAGGAGAACGGTCCATGGGTGCGTCCAGGAGCGGCTTGGACGCAGTTGGGGGCGCGACCGGGGTTAAGGGCTAGGAGGGTGGCGGCATCGTAGGTAATGCGGGTTGGCTGGGCAGCGCGAGGGGCAGGGGGACTGGCACTGGGCGCGGTACAGGCGCGGACGGGCGTAGACGGGCTTACCTTTGGCGCACCTTCGGCGCGAATTGGGCGCGGTCGCTGCGCGTGGACGCTGCGCGCGGGAACTCCTGTCATATATGGATAGTGGAGGGGGAGGGGCGAGGGCGTTTCAGCTGGGAGGCGGGGCGGGCTCAGGGAGTAGGAAAACAACAACAGCACCGGACACAAAATGGAGGGGGGAGCAGAGCAGGGCGCCGGGGCAGGTCGCGCTACTAACGCAAATGCAGGCACAGAGTAAGCAAATCCGATTACAGCAAAAGAGCACTATCACCTTTAAATGCTGTGCAGCGCTGATCACCAGTCTCGCGTACTAGCAGGCAGGCAGACCAGGGAGCGACCACTCGCAGCTGGAGCAACGAGGAGTCACAGCGCTATGTGGACTGGGGGGCGCTGAAATAGGTAGTGGGAGGGCGTCATGGCTCTAGCAGCTTGCACCGTCCCGAGCTGGGCCGCACTGTGCTCTCAGCTGTGGCACCCTGCCAAATTCAAGTCTTGCCTGCTGCAGCTAAGAGAAGGAGTCACTCACCTGCGATACAACGGCCGTCAGGACAGTCCCTGACTGGACCATCCTACTCGGGAGTCACAGGACATCCTGGACGACTCATAGCTCCATTAGAAAACGGGAGTGATAAATCGAGTTTAGCATTTAGTCTTTCATTTGTGCTGAGTGTTAAGTGCTGCACCACGTGTCCTTTGTTACTGTGCTAAATGTCAATACCAGCTTCATGTGTAATTAAAGATGTACGCTACGTTTACAGTCGGAGTAGACAGTTAAACTGAGAAAACAATAATACAATGGACCATCCCCACCTCATCTGTGTGATTATGAACTGCTAAAAATCATATGGCTCCGCATTTTTTTGGCCGACAATATGCACAGTGGCACAGGGCCATTTTTCAATGGGAGTGTATTTTACACATGGAATCAACGAAGGGGCATGAGGCCGCAATGTTGGTGCTATGAATGTGTCCCACAGAGCTACAAATACCTAGAGTTTCTAATTCAAAGTGTAGTAATGTTTCTGCATCATTGACCATGTATAAAACCATTGCTGGTGGCGTGGTTTCTTCATTAGTGATCCAATCAAAATAACAATATGTCTGCTGAAGCTTGTCTTTAAAACTAAGAAAAAACTGGCTGTGCAGTTTGTATTTCTTTGCACTACCACGTGTTTAGAGCGAAACACCACCAGGTATTGCGCTGGTTCTTCCCAACATTATTTTTCACTTTATTGCACTAGCAATCGATTACGCCTGTCATTGCGTGATGGTAAAATCTCCATGTTCTCTTGCTATGCTATACAATTTTCTTTTTAGGCTAGCGCACAGGTCATGAATGATCCGATCAATGAGATCATCTTCTGAGCAGAAGTGCCTGCCCGCCTCTGTTACTAAGAACTGCAGTCATGCAGTCTGTCTCCCTTCCTTCTGTTTCTTGTGCTTTGCAGTACTTTTAAGATCTTCCTAGAGTTTCCCGTTGCTCAAATGGGTGTCATGACTGATATTTATATGTTTTGCCTCGTCTTCATTGCTTGATTTTGCTCCCCAGAAAGTGTCACTCATAGTCGTTGAAATGTCACTCATAATTACTCTGAAATTATGGAAATGTCACCCATAGCATTCTGACACCTTGGCAGCTATGGCTGAGCCGAAGGCCAATGTTATGAACCACGCTCCCAGACAACTCTAGCTTTTTAGCTAACTGCACTTTGCATGCTGGGACTTCAGCCCGTACTTTGAACTGGGAAGGGTAAACTACATGTCGCATAATTAGGCCGACTAGAAATTTGCGATTGTGAGGCCACTACAGGTTTTGCGTAATTTTGGATTTGCCGCATTTGCCACATAATCCATCATCTGCTACATAATATGTAGATTCTAACAACAAAAAAATTCAAGCTCTAACAGTTCAACGATTATTAAAGCACAGCGACATGTGTTGCTATGTAGTGAAAGACCCTGGACAAAGGTTGCATGTCGACTTTCTGTTGCTTTTTACTATATTTTATTGGTACTAATGAGGTGCAACCTACGCAGAGACAGTGTTAGCAAGTGTAAAAATGACAAAATAAAGTAATAGTGCATTGTGCCGCATATTTTGCCTTTTCTTGTTGCATCATTTAGTCAGTGTTGCAGCATAATAATGCCCTCCCCTGCCGCATAATTCCAGGGGCCATGGTAATAATGCAGAGTGAGGTAGGCCTCGCCGAGGGAGTCAATCCAAGTGAGTCGACAAGTATGATTTTCCAACACTTGCCATACACAGGGGTGAAAACCTGACACAGGCAGACACACACACACACACGCACACACACACACACACACACACACAAGCTCCGCTGCCCCGTGTCTGCTTTTTTTTCATAAACATTGTTGTAGTTTACATTTCTTTCTGCTATGATTGCAGAACTTCAAGTACAGAAAACAAAGGAAAGAAGCATAACTGGTTAATTTACTCAAGCAGGAATGGGACCTCGCAGAGCTCGAAAGTTCTCCCCTTCCCAGGGCGAGTGACTCGTCTGGTGCAGCTTTCGATTTGCATTCTCGGAGGCGTCTAACTAATCTCATTAGAAAGTCAGGACTTAAAATGGTACGAACTGGCCCTAGATTGGTTGAGCATTTGGGTACTTGGAGAGACCTGTGTGATGAACTTAAATCAGTTTAAAAGGTAGTGCATCCGGCTGAATGCACAGTAGAAGGCACCCAACGACCTACTGTGGTGGAGCATGTATGAGGTGAATGCGAACAGCCGATGACGTCATATATATTAAGCCTAGACTCAATTCGGCACTTTTTGTTTTTGTGCAAAGCTAATAGCCCAGTGTAAGAGGTTAAAATGCAATAAAACGAAAGTATTAGAAAAAACAGTATTAAGTGTCCCAGACGCAAAGAAACATCCTGGTCTGGATGTAGTACTCGCGCATGGACCTGGGAGATTTGAGTGCGCGGGACAGGTTTGATAACCACCTACAGAGGGGTTTGATATCAGCTGTTGAAGCTGCAAAGGACTCCGCACCTTTTACTGCATAACCTTTGCCCTCATTGGTCCATTCTGACTCGATGGGCCTCGGCTGTTGTTCAACGCAACATGCTGGGTTTATTATGGGCAGGCACCTTACTGGCTTTGCAAATACTAGACACGGGCACCTATTTCACACAATTCTGTGATCCTGGGCATATTTCTTTATGTCACTGTACCCTCTTACCTATGAAAGTATGTAGAAAAAAGATGAGCACAAGTACCCGTGTACCAAGTCTCAATTAGATAGCTTGCTGCTGAGATAATGCAACTGGGAGGACACTGCTGAATAATTATTACGTGACCCGGCCTTTCATCCTCTCTGACCAAGAATGATCTTGTGGTGTCGCAAACTGCAATCTCCGCATGTGATTGGCCACCGTTCCGCTGCCCCTTTCCTCTACGCTGTGTGCGACCTTCCACGATCTAGCACTCCCTCTCTTCGGCACGACTCGGGGACTGACTGAAGCTGGCCAGCCCCAACAGCTTTTGGACCCCTCGGGAATGGATTTAGGATAGAAATACGACTTTGAGTCTATAAGGACAGCCCCAAAGGTTCTAGTACAGTTCAGGATGACCTCATGGAAACAGACAGCCCTCTTCTCGCTGCTTGTGTGCTCGGTGGTTGGGAGTCTGCCTCGCCTGATTAGTCTGGCTCAAACTTGCTTTTCGCTCCCGACCGAAAGAATCTGCGGTGGGTTTTAGTTTGCCTTAAAATGGGAAAGGAATGCCCAGCTTTGCTTTGGTACAGAAATGTGCTTACTGTGCGCAGGCCTATTGTAAAAAAACCCCCAAAAAACGCACGCGAGTGGTGTGCGCCCGCGCGCCACAGCCAAGCATTTTGATTTCAATTAACGGGCACGATAATTGAAACCACGTGATGACCTATTGGTGTCTATCATGCCCACCAAGTGCGTAATAGACACCAATAGGCCATGGGCGGAGCAATGCGCCCGCCTGTGGCCTATTGCATGCAGTCTTTCATTAAAAGACGCACGCAAAGGCCAATAGTTGCCCACAAAAGGAAAAGCACACGCACAAGCGTGTGCGATTCCTAGGGCAGCTTCCAAACCCCGTTTTTCACCTACTAAAGGGCTCACGCTGCGAGCACTGCTATGCAGTGCAACGCAGGGCGCGAGCCCTAAAAATTAATCTCGATTCAAAAGCCTGACTGAATCACAAGGGTGGGCAAAACAGTAACAGTCATAACATAACTTGTGTGTTAAACCATGGACATAATACAGCTTAACTGTCCCAACAGGTGGGATAATCCTTGCCTTCATGTCCTTAATAGAATCTAAAATTCTTGTTGCAAAAGCTAGGAAATTTTCTATTTTGTTGCAGGACCGGAGGCTCCTATTATGTTTGTTCTAAGCTGACAAATCACAACAGAAGAAGCATGCACAATAGGCTTACAATAAAGAAACCCTAAACATAGAGTCAGAAGACCAATCAGCGGCATGCAAAATATCTTCTGACCTGGATCCCAATACATAGGCTTTGGAGGCCATAGCCCCTCTAGCAGAATGAGCCCCATAAATGGCTACATCAATGCCTACTTCAGCCATGAACAAACAGACTCAAAGGGCCAAGGTTGCTGCAGAAACTGGATTAAAGGGTTTTTGAATAGCCAACAACAGAGACCCGCGGGGGTCAACCCTATGTGACAAAGTGCGTTCTTCATAAACCTTTAAACATTTTACCACACATAACTGCATATCTAGAAAAGCTGCATAATCAATGGACCTGGACATAGTCTTCGTCCTTTTAGAAAGAAGAAAAGGAAACGTCATCCGGAGAAAGTAACCTATTTGCTAAGTCAAGGGCTTTGACATCAGACACCCTTCGATGTGAAATCAAACGTAAAAGTACTGTCAACTTTTTTTTTTAAAACAGATTTTATTGGTAGCATGACAAAAATATAGCGCGTAGTGCTCTGAACACCAGAGACAATTACTAGGGCAAATGATCAATAGCACATCATGCAAACATTTTCTTAGGCGATACGTCAGAAGGAAATTGTAAACAAAGAAATGTCCATTAGTAAACCCCTCTGCCCCTATCCACCCCCCCTCAACTCCCCCCCCCTCCCAAGCGTGCTGCTGCCTACTCCGTCCGTGCCATGCCAAACGCTGCATATTTTAAGCCAGAACAAAGGCCGTAGGGCCATCAATCGTACTGTAGGGCCTCCTCCTCTGCAGGTGGGTCCAGTTCCAGGCCCCGGTAGTCCGCCCACCTCTTCCAAATTTTATAGTGCTTGAGGGGGCATCCCCGTGCGACATAGACAGGCTGCTCCAGACCCATACAATAATCCATACCATTCTGCCAGGCCGTGACGGTGGGGGCACGAGGTGCCTTCCAGGATCTCGCTATGTCCCTTTTGGCCAGAGTCAGACCCAGAAGTAGTAAGTGACGCTTATATCTATTGCCCCCAATTCCAGCCAGAACATGAAGGAGAGCCAGTTTGGGGTCCCTCTGCAACTCCCAGGCCAGCACCTCACTCAAACACCGGAACACTCTGTCCCAAAACCTCTGAAGAGCCCCACAGCCCCACACAGTATGCAGTAGCGTGCCCACCTCAGAGCTGCATCTAAGACATGTCAGGGATGCAATCAATCCCGCCCTCCACAAGCGCTGCCTAGTGTAATATGTACGGTGGAGGTATCTGAACTGTATCAGTCGCAAGCGCGTGGAGACGGCCGCACCCCTGGGCCCCTCCAGGGCCTCAACCCAGTCTTCCTCGTCAAGCTCCCCAACATCCCGCTCCCATTGGGACCTAAGGTGGGCAAGATCTGATGCGCTATGGTGCACCAGCGTCTGGTAGATACGGGAGATCTTTTTGTCCGGCAATTCCCCCATAAAGACCTTGGCCTCAATGGGACTGAACTCCGGCAGGTCTTCCACGTCATGGATGTACGGGGCAAGAGCATGCCGGAACTGAAGGTACCTATAGAATTGGGTATGTGGCATGTCAAACTCCTCCCGCAGCATAGCAAAAGATTTGAGCGTTCCCCCGGACATAACGTCTCCAAGTGTGGAAATACCTATCATGCCCCATTGCCTAAAGCCCACCAGGGCCGCCAGTTGCGGCAATCTACCATTCTGCCACAGCGGAGTCTCCAGGGTCAGGACATTCCACCACCCCACCCTGCGCAGGGCCTGCCGCCAGATCTGGAAAACCACGTGCGTGACGGACGGCAACGATCCCCGGAGGGGCGCCGAGTACAACAACGTATGTAGGGAGGCAGAGCCCATAAGGTATCGCTCCACCGCATATGCAGGATCCCCCCTGTCCGCGTACCACCAGTCGTTGAGTACAAGGAGGTGCGATGCTTGATAATATGATAATAAGTCAGATGTGGCAAGACCCCCTGTGTAGGTGGAGCGGAAGCACGTCCGCAGCGCAACTCGTGCCGCGCCTCCTTCCCACAAGAAGCTGCTCAAGGCCGCATTCAGGCGTCGAAACCAAGTGTGCGGGACCAACGCCGGGTGGTTCTGCAGTTGGTACAGTAGATGTGGGAGCGTGACCATCTTAAAGATGGCAGATCTACCCTGAATGGACAGCGGCATTCTGGCCCACACCTTGATATCCTCTCGCGTACGATCCCAAACCGGGGCGATGTTGCGCTCCAGGGCCACCGCGGCATCCTCCGTGAGGTATACCCCGAGATACTTCACCCCTTCAGCCGTCAAAAGTACTGTCAACTTTGCAGACATCTGTTTCCAGCACCAATCAGAATTGTCTGGCCTGGAATCAAGTAAAGACAGAACCTGATTGATGTCCCACAACTGCGAATATCGAGGTTTCGGAGGGTTCACCACCCTAACACCTTTTAACAACTTAGAGACCAGAGGGTCCATACTTTCCTGTTTCCCATCAATCAGGTTTTGGCCAGCAGATAAGGCGGATCTGAAATTATTTAGTGACGTGTAATATAACCCAGACTCAGAAATTCAGAAAGAAAATTCAGAACATCATTGAGATCAGATCCTACGAGATGCACATCCTGTTAAAGGCACCAACCCACCCATCTCTTTCATGCAGAAGAATATCATGTGTGGGTGGAAGGAGACCAAGGTTGATGTATAAATGTGGCATCTGCCATTGAAATGCTTTCAACCTGGCCATGTCTCCCGATATTTTCCAACCCATAAGAGTTAATTGACCTTGGAGGAGAGGAGGATGGGGGAGCCCACTAGATCCAAGAGCAGACGAGGGAACACAGGAAGAAGAATGGGGAACACTATCTACCTTTCCAGAAAGATCGGGAACCATAGTTGCATCTTCCGGACTGGAGTAATCAGGACTAAGGATGACAATTGACGCCTGGCCTGAGGCACGACTCTCGCAATCATGGAAAAGGGTGAGAACGCACAGTTCACCTCTCTTTCCCAATGCTGGATAAAAGCATCCACGGCCAGGGCCATCGGATCCAGTCTCAAAGGGTAAAAAGTCTTCAGATGCGCATTCAGACAGGATGCAAACAGATCCACCTGACACGGACCCATGGAATGCAGAACCTTCTAAAAGATCTGAGGATGGAGCTTCCAATCACTGTAGTCTACCAGGAATCTGGAATTCCAATTCGCCACCAGGTTGTCCTTGCCAGGAAGAAATTCCGCTATGACTTTTGATCTGAGAGGCAGAAAAGCAAAAAGTCTCAGGCTATGTCCATGAGAAGGGGGGACCTGGTGCACCCCAAACAATTGATATATCGAACTGCAGAGACATTGGCCATCCGCAGTAGAAGGCAGAAGTTGCTCCTCATCTTTGAGCGGGCCCTTATGGCGAAGGAGCCTGCCAGAAAATTGACCACCGGTAGAAAAATCCCTGCACCTCGATGATAACGTTGGGAGTTGCCCTAAAAATGGCTCTTCCATTCCCCACCCCCATGTGTAGGAGCCATCAACAGAGTTCACCCTGAGCTTTAGGAGATAAAGGCATCTGGTAATTGTGGCTTAGACCTTGTTGAGGTAATGGATTTTTAAGCGATGCAGAGCCCTGTTGTGCAGAGTACCAGGGAACACTTCCTGAATAGAAGAAGCTAACGGTTGAGAACTAGTCTCTGGCCTCCACTTTTCTTCTGAACCAAAAACACATTGCCGCAGAAAAGCTCTGGTTGAGGAAAAGTCGGGTCAATCGCTTGTTTTGACAACAGCTTCAGAATCTCTGATTTTTTTAAAACTCATGTCTTTTTGGGGAAATAAGGAGAGGCGAGGAAGAAATGGTTAAACAGGTTTGTGAGACAGTTCTATCCGATAGCCCTGAATCGTATCCGAGACCCAACAATCCATCGAAATCTTGTCCCAGTTGTGAGTAAAGGGTTGCAATCTGCTCCCAGAGGAAGAGTCGAAAGAAAAGAAGGACTTGTTATCTGCGGATTGATTGTTGGAGGCTTGATAACCACTGTTGACAACTCTGTTATATATCATATCCGGCACCCTCTGGAACTGGTGGGGTAGAAGCCAGCCTCGGAGGGGTCTTGACCATAGCCTCTGCATCGCTGGGTGAAACCTTTTTAAGGACCTTGTTGGTTGAAGCGGCCGGTCGATCGTCCTCTGCTGCGGCTGACCCAGCCAAAAGGGGTATTGAATACCCTCTTCAAGGAGTATTGAGCCTTGACAAGGGACGTGAAAGTGTTTAGAAACTTGAAAATGTCCTTGACAAAGCGATCTCCAGCTATGCCCAACTCAACCAACTGAGGGTCAATTATCAACAGAACCGACTTGCGAAGCTCAGAAGCTAGGGCACAGTTGGCATTGTTGAGGAGAGAAATTGCATGTTGGGTCTGCCCATCAAGAACCTCAGGATGAATGCGGGCAACCGTATCCTGTGAATGGAGGGCCAACTCAAGAATCTTTGCCAAGGGGCCTGAGATATCAGGCAGCTTGTCCTGACAAGCTCTAATATATTAATATATACATATAAATATATATATATAAATATATACATATATATATATATATAAGATTATGCTGAGTCCATGGGATCTGACGACGTCTGCGAGGGCGGTCATGAAGATTTTGAACATGTTGAGGCTGAGGAATAATCCATGTGGTACACAGCATATGATGTTTTTGTGGGTGGAGGTGAAGGGAAGCAGTCAGATGGTATGTGTGTGTCCTGTAAGGAAGGAGGCGATCCACTTGAGGGTGTCTTGCTGTATGCCTATGTTTTAGATTCTGTTAATGAGGGTGTTGGGGGAGACGGCGTCAAACCCTGCAGAGAGGTTAAGGAGGATCAAGGTGACAGTTTCTCTGTGGTTGAGGAGTGTTCTTATGTCATCTGTGGTGGCAATCAGCATGGTTTTGGTGCTGTGGTTGGTACAGAATCCTGATTGTGAGACATCCAGTAGGATGTTTTGCTCCAGGAATTTGGTGAGCTGCAGGTCGATGGCTTTCTCGAGTACTTTGGCTGGGTAGGGCAGCAGGGAGATCGGATGATAATTTTTGAGAAAGCTGGTGTCGGCTGAGGCTTTTTTTAGGAGGGGTCTGATGTCTGCATGTTTCCAACTGTCCAGGAAGGTTGCTCTGGAGATGGAGGTGTTGAGGAAACTGGTGAGTTGCATGCTGATTGGGTTTGTTGAGAGGTTTTAGAGGTAGTAGGGTCGGGTGGACACAGCAGAGTAAATGGAAGACAATGGCTAAAGTGGTGAGGGCTGCGAGCAGCGACCATGTGGTAATGGTTTGGCTGATGTTTTCTGGTTGGTCTTTTGAAAGCACACACTTCACAGCTTAGCTGGTTGCTCCGTTACAATACCTCTCAAAAAATAAACGTGTGTCATTATGAAGCTTCAAGTGATTCCATCATCATCATGAAGCTTCAAGTGATTCCATCATCATCATGAAGCTTCAAGTGATTCCATCAATTAAAGCCAATACCTGCTTACGGGCATTTGCGGTTTAACCAGTTGTGCACATTTACATTTCTTTCAGGCAAGCAGGCACCCTGGCAAGATGTCTCGCTCGCTTATCTGTCTGCGCCTTCCTCGGTTTCACAGCGCAGGAGACTGTGATTAATCCAGTCAATCCTAACAGTGGGGAGTTCATCGAGCTCAGGGTATTGTATGAATTAGCTCTGCAAATATAGCCCCAACTAAGAAACAAACTGAATTATATATAAGGAATGCAAGAGCCTTGGCAGCTGAAAAAGATCCCCATAAAAGTACTAAAGAGTAATCCGTAAAGTTGGAGCAGGTTTCTCTCGCCTCTTTTTACCTACTGTTACGAAACAGGTCAAATTCCAGGCTCATGGACAGGAAGTATTGTGATTCCATTCCTCAAAAAAGGCTCCTGCCTCCCCCTGCAGTTATCGTCACCTTGCCCTCTTGGATGCTACCGGGAAGATCTTTGCTGCCAGTGTCCTGGCCCATCTTAAAGACTGGGTTTTTTCCAGGGGTGTGATTCCCATGGTCCAAGCAGGGTTTTGGTCAAAACACTCAGTGACTGATAATATTGCTCTATTGCAAACAATAATTGATAAGTATGTAACAATTATGTTGCAAGTGGTATATAGTATGCTTGTTGACTTTTCAACAGCCTTCAACAGGGTAGATAGACCTACCCTGTGGAAATAGTAAAGAAAATCGGGATCCAAAATGCTCTTTTAGGGCTAATAATTTATTTTCATTAATCAACCTGGTGTAGAGTATTAATGTGGGGGATTAGTGACTAACTCAGAAGATACCTACTCTAAACAAACTGAAGCATGGATGACTCTTAGCCCCTCTTTTGTTTTCCTTATTTCTTAGCGACTTACCTGACTTCCTGAATATAAATAACGTTCCTCCAAAAATTGCATCACACAATTCCACTTTTTTAATGCATGCTGATGATGTGGTCATTTTTGACCTCACACCAATTGGTTTACAGCGTAAGATGAATGCACTTTTTGGATACACTGTAGAATGTAAAAAATATATAAACAACACTAAACAAAAATGAAACAGTTTAGGGAGAGGAAACACTACAGTCACTTCAATTGGAAATTGGGTGGGAGATCACTCGAGGAAGTAAGGACATATACTTAAACATTAGAAACTACTTCTAATTTTTCACATATTGAGCTTAAGGCAATAGCTCTTGTAAAGTGCCTTAAAAAGATTCCATTCCTTCTTGGGAAGGAGACACTTTCAATCCTTTCTTGATATCTATCAAGTAAAGATATCCCCCACTGTCTCATATTCACTTAAGTACCTTTCTATAAATAAGTGGTCAATCCTAAATTTAAACAAAGGGAAGCTTCTCAGTAAGATCACAGATATGAGCCAAGCTATATCGGTGCAAGCATTATGCTTAGAGCTCATGACAAAGCTTATTGCACATCTTTGGCAAATGTAATTAGATGGGCATATAACTTACTGCATGTGGGAGAAGGCTCTCTGAGAGCTCTCTTGAAGAGCGAAACCTTCAAGGAAGGAGTGAGCCAGTATACGTTTAATGAAAATCTGGTGACTGCTTTAGAGCATTTTCTATACTCCATCACCCTCCTACAGTCTTTTTCACCAACACTTTTGAAGTTGTTTTGAAAAAATATGACACTCAGACTGAGCTATGATTGGGACATTACACACTGTTTCCAGTTAGTAAATTATAGGCCGTTCGCTGCTAACTTAAAATATAAGATTCACCAAAAATATTTGAAATTTATATTAGATCACAGCATTAAATTCTGTATTATTATGTTACCTTTTGGAGTTTTACCAATAAATACCTATACTAAACAGTGGAATGACAAGTGACAAGTCAGGATTTTGTGAATAATGCAGGGAAGGCGTCCAAGATATTATGCATGTTTTAAACGTCTGGCCCAGTAACGTCCTGGTAGAAGCTAAGAATCTTTTATATAAAACCTATGTGTTTTAAAGGTATTATATCTAGAATTAATGATTTAGTTGCTTTAATAAGGTCACCTCCTGAGGAATTTGTGGGTTATAAGTTTAATACATTTTTTAAAACATCTTTATCATTGTATTAATAGACAGGGGCGGCTCCTTCACTAAGGCAAAGGGGCATCACCCCACTGTCTTTCAGCACTACAAAAAAGGAAAAATAAAATAACGTGATGTTATTATTATTTTATTTTTCCGTACTGAACTGGTTTTGTGGGGTGGGGTGGGGCTGAGCAGAGGGGAGGATTGGTGGCACTCTCTAAGTGCGCATGACTGTTTGGCCGGCGGTCATGGGCTGGCCAAACAGTCATGCACGCTTTGCATGACTCTGTATTGTACAGCCTGGGTAGGGAACCTGTCCAGGCTCCCAGTCCCTGTCTGAGCGCCTAACCACGGCACATAGACCAATCACAACACTGCATTGCAGCGTTGTGATTGACTTAAGGGAGCCTGGGTGCTTCTTGCTTCTACAGAAGGAAGGGGACGGAAAGGACGGAGGAGAAGCGGCAGCAGGTAAGTGATATATATATATTTGTTTTTTAAACCCCACACCACTACTGCCTCCCAAGACCAGCTGGCACTGTTAGTAGATGAAGTATATCAAGCCAGTCATTTAAAAAAAGAAATTGTATTGATTATGAATGTTTTATATTGATGATCTCTGATGAGGTCTAAATCAATAAACAGATTTGATTATTGATTATCACAGTAGACTGCCTGCCTTACACTTCTGCTGCAGCATTAAAACTGTCAGAATTAACTGTCCCGGGACGGTCGTCTTTTTACACAAAGTTGGGGAACTGTTTTTCTAAAATTAAAAAAAGTATGGGCACGTCATGCCCCTCAGATCCCGCCCACCTCAACTTCTGGGTTTTACAAACATTACAGTTGAGGGACGGTATTGTTGCTTTGAGCTTTAAAATGCAGCAAGATAACCACAACCCTAGAGAACAGAGTGAGCTATACGATTCTGCTGAATACTAAGAAGCTGAGCAGTTAAACAGCATGGAGATTATTAAGGAATTGCAAAAGCCTATGCATGTAGGAATTGCTATAAAATTAGCGATTACCAAACATTCCTTAAGTGAGACTCGCAAATTGCGAGTTGCAATTAAGGAATGCCTCCCCATACCCATAGGAATGAATGGGAGATTGCATGTGCAATTTGCGAGTACCAATAGGTTCTCGCAAATTGCTCATGCAATCTCAAGGGTGCAAAGGTGTCCAAAGGACACCCTGTTGCAACCCTGAAATTGCTCTGTGCACACATGTTGCGCACAAACATGGCCCAAGGGCATGTGTGTGTGTAACCTACAACTTTGAAAAATGCACTTTAGTATATTTTTCAAAGTTTTTGCAAATTACCATCAAGTTCAACTTCATGGTAATTTGCGCCCCCTAGTAGCGAAATCGCTATATTAAAGTGGTTCTTGCATTGCATTTAAGGAGTCGCAAAATGCGCTTCCTTAAAGGCAATCGCAATTTGAGAAATCGCAATTAATTACGAAGTCTCAAATTGCGAGGGCCCTGAACCTTGATGCATAGGAAATGCCCTTTTTGTGGGCGCAAACGGCTGATTTTTGCAAATCGCACCGTTTGCGCTCGCATAAATGATTGATGCATGTACCTGTTAGTTTCCTTAAATAACGGCATACGTCAACATACATTTGAAGTACAATGCTAATACTTTCCTGTATGCGCACTGCAATGTTACATTTGGCTGCTTAATTTACTAAGTAACTAAACGGGTCTGGCGTGAAGCACAGTAAGGCTGCGCCAATCAGAAAATGAACTAAACAGAATGCCAGTACTGTGCAACAATTTTCAAAACAGTAGATGAATGAGCCAACAATTACTCATTCCCAAATGACCACTCTTTCAGCCAAAATTGTAGTAGGAAATTGATTGATCTTTAATTTTTATTTTGTTATTTGAATTTAATTTATTTTTAGTTTATGATTTTCTTATTTACAGCTATGAACAATAAACATTATTGGACAATACGGAGGAGTGAAATATATTCATGAACAGGGAAAGTGGTTGTGGGGGTGAATTGTACAGACATTTGACACAATACTAGACAAGAAACATATACACAAAACAATGAGTGAACACCAATCAATCAAAGGGGGAGCGGTGGTAGTTGGTGGTGTGGTTTTTTACAGGAGGATTGAAACAACTGAATTGTTATATTCCAATTAAAGGTTGAACCCACGTCCTATTTACAATCATAGGAATGGTCTAATGCAATTAATGAACTTAGAACATCAGAACAATAACAGAGACCAAAGTAAGTTTCAAAACTTTTTCTGATTTGCAGTTGTTAAGCAGAGATTGGTCTAAAACCACGAAAGTGGCACCACAATCAACTAACACCTTGGTCGACGCGTTTCGAATCCTAGTGTATTCAAAGGATTCTCTTCAGGGCCATACATATTTAATCTGTAAAACACAATGAATAAAAACAGTCTGTCAGTCAACTCCAAAGAGAGGCTCTCAACTTTCATTCGAAAACAGCACACTCTCAGTAGATTACCTGTCAAAGAATTTAGTAGGGCTTGAAGCTGTGATGAACTGCAAAAAATTGCGAGAAAAATGTTGTCAAAATTAGTTTGCTACAAACTTGCCCGAATTGCAGAGGAGAGGTGGTCTGAAATACTCACTAGCAGTAGGTTTTGTCGTGCCCTAATACAAATGAAAACTCCAAAAAGAGCCGGATCCAAGTCCGTCGAGTTGTTTTGGGGAGCCTCGTGATTAGATCTGGGAAATGAAATAACGAGGACAATTACCATATCGAAGATAACGCGTAATGCCGTTAATAAACAGAGGTGCCCTTTGCATTTACTAAATGAGGTGTAGCGTTAGTTTAACAGACACGGAACCCGCTACATGGCTTGTATTCTCTTCTTTAGCCGTTAAGGGATTACTAATGTTGAAAAAGTCCCATTGTAGATTTTTAAAGGGGGGGCGGAATCTATCTTATGAAGCTGTGCACTCGGAATGGTTGGCCTGAATGGAACATCGAACTATTAAATGACTAATTTGCTGCTCATGAGTCTAACCTGGGTAAAGGAATTTTTGAAGTTACCTGTGGCTGAGTGTCCATCTCCTCCAGACTAAGTCGCAACCAAGTGTGTACGCGATAGAAGTCGTTCCGGGTCTTGTCATTTTAAATGGAGAGTACTTCCGGGTTTCTCTGTGTTCGTCACCTGGGATTTGTAGTTCCATGTATTTATGGTTTATTGGCAGTCGGCAAGTTAGATTTCGTGAAGATTCTGAGGTGCAACGAAAACTGGTTGCAAGGAGTTATGCTTCCTGTCAGATTCCTCTGTTAGATTTGGGAGTATCCGGCATAATCAAGTGGCGGAGTGGTATTATGCAGTTGAATAAAGTTTTACAGGTTATAAATTTCGGACATTTCGTTCAGACCTTGTATAGTGGTGTTAAATTTCAGAATCAGCATTGCTTCTCGTTGTCGTAACCTGGCCTCTACATCTCCACCTCTTGGGTCATGGTCTATTTTTGATATTATTGTCCATTTGAAATCTTGTTCTCCATGAGACTGATCGATCCAATGTTGGACCAATGGAGCTGTGAGAACTTTTTTCTTTATTCTGGGCTTGTCTTGGGACATCCTTTGTCTTACTTCCTGAGTTGTTTTGCCTATATATAGTTTCTCGCATGAACATAGTATGCCATAAACAACATTCCTTGTTTTATAATTGTTGAATTGATCGTGCTTCCACGATATCCCTGCATGTTGAAAAAGGTTTCCTTCTATAGTAGAAGAACAGCAGAGGCATGTGCCGCATTTGCGGTGGCCAGTTATAGGTGGAAGATTCACAAAATCACGTAATGTAAGTGCTTTTGGCTTAGGAATGGCAGCTCGAATGATGTGGTTCGCTATGCTTTTATCTTTTCTGTATGCGAAAAGAGGGACGTCTGTAAACGGAGTATCAAGATCTTTAAGTAGATGCCAGTTTTGATGAATCAATTTCTTGAGAATATTGGATGAAGGACAGTATGTGGAGACACAGACCACGCGTTGTTGGTGACTTTTTTGCTTTTTAACTAGCAATTCTTCCCGTGGCGTCCACCAGGCTATTTTGCTCGCTTGTTTTAGTAATTTAGCTGGGTAGCCGCGAGCTAGGAGTTTCTCTTTCAGGACATTAGCATGGTCCATGAATTCATCTTTAAATGTACAGTTTCTGCGAATACGCAGAAACTGCCCTACTGGTAGGTTAGAGAGAGATACTTGAATTTAAGGACTATACTGTTCAACAAAAAGACAACAACTTTGAGAGAGATAAACGTAATTTTTCTTTTGAAAAAGCCTATCCTTATCTCCAACAAGAGTTCTATACTAGACCTGAGGCTAGGCGTTTTTTATCAGACAATCAAGGCAGATCACAAACTAAATACCTCACCTTTTCTGACACCTCATCTTCAGGAGGGAGTGACTCTGAACAAGGGACCTCCCGTCCCAGTACAATCAAAGAGGCGGCTACCAAAGAAATTACCAACAACAATATCAAGCGAATTACTAACCTAATAATCAAAACCAACAACAACAACCTTTTTTAGGACAGGGCCAGCAAAAGCCCCGTGGCAAAACAAGATTCCAACAACCATGGGAGATGTCAACGAGGAGGCAAAATTACAAGAACTAGTACCATATGAAAAGTCTTCAATCTACAATCTTTCAAAAAAAGTCCTCACCCCAGCAGAAAATAGTGTCCAAGAAAAGGGACTATCTTTTGTACCATCTAAATTTACGGACTTTGTTCGACTAAAATTGGAATTCATTGAGTTCTGCCGGAAAATTCGATTGATTACATTCTTTGCTGATAAAGAAACCTTACCTCAATTCGAAACAACTGGGTTCAAGAAAAAATCAAGTTTCTGCCCGCCGGCACATAAAATACCTAAAGAGGTGATTTACTTCGAAAAAACCATCCTTTCAGCCCTGGCTGTTCAAGAAAAGAAGAGAAATAGATATACTAAACCAAATTTATCTCAGGAACAAAAACTGGCTTTGCAATCTATTAAACAAAATGAAAATATCATCGTCAAACAAGCCGATAAAGGCGGATCGATTGTAATTTGGGGAACAAATGAGTACATCCTAGAAGCAACTAAACAACTGCCAGACCCTAAATGCTACCGATAAATCAATATGGATCCTACTTCAGAATTACAAAAAGAACTTGGCTTAATTCTCAACAATGGACTTGAACAAGGATTTCTTGGTAGAAACGAATATAACTTCTTGCTCAACAAACATCCACGAATTCCATTGTTTTATGTACTCCCAAAAGTACATAAAAACGAAACAACACCACCGGGCCGACCTATAATTTCTGGATGCGATTCTTTATTTGAACCAGTCTCGAAATTTATAGATTTTTTTCTGAAGCCATTTACACTTACGGTTAAATCTTTCCTTCTGGACACTACGGACTTCTTAACAAAACTAGATCAATTACCATTTCAGGAGAACCATGATCTCCTGGTCAGCATGGACATATTATCACTTTACACTCAAATCCCTCAAGACCAAGCATTGGAGGTATTAGAGATCTTTTTGAACAAACGTGAGAGTCCATCGAAAATTCTAACAGAATTTATTCTGAAGCTGGCCAAACTAGCTCTGACAAAAAACTACTTTAAGTTTGGCGACGATTTCTACTTCCAAATAAAGGGGGTCGCCATGGGCTGTCCTTTTGCCCCGGAATTGGCGATCCTCTTTATGAGTCAATATGAGGATACTTTCATCCACAACAACAACCCATTCCACCAATGGATTGGTGGATGGGTACGATATATCGACGATGTCTTCTTTACATGGTCGGGGACTTCGGAACAATTAAATCAGTTCAATGTTTGGATCAACAATAGGACAGAGGATATTAAATTCACTCTCCAGACCTCTGAGACAAGAATGTCCTTTTTGGATGTTGAAGTTTACTGTGCCAACGGACAACTGGTGACCACTTTATACAAAAAGAAAACTTATCGCAACAAGGCATTGGATTTCTCAAGTAGCCACCCAAGGAGTCTAAAACAAAACCTACCAGTAGGGCAGTTTCTGCGTATTTGCAGAAACTGTACCTTTAAAGATGAATTCATGGACCATGCTAATGTCCTGAAAGAGAAACTCCTAGCTCGCAGCTACCCAGCTAAATTACTAAAACAAGCGATCAAAAGAGCCTGGTGGACGCCACGGGAAGAATTGCTAGTTAAAAAGCAAAAAAGTCACCAACAACGCGTGGTCTGTGTCTCCACATACTGTCCTTCATTCAATATTCTCAAGAAATTGATTCATCAAAACTGGCATCTACTTAAAGATCTTGATACTCAGTTTACAGACGTCCCTCTTTTAGCATACAGAAAAGATAAAAGCATAGCGAACCACATCGTTCGAGCTGCCATTCCTAAGCCAAAAGCACTTACATTACGTGATTATGTGAATCTTCCACCTATAACTGGCCACCGCAAATGCGGCACATGCCTCTGCTGTTCTTCTACTATAGAAGGAAACCTTTTTCAACATGCAGGGATATCGTGGAAGCATGATCAATTCACCAATTGTAAAACAAGGAATGTTGTTTATGGCATACTATGTTCATGCGAGAAACTATATATAGGCAAAACAACTCAGGAAGTAAGACAAAGGATGTCCAAACACAAGTCCAGAATAAAGAAAAAAGTCCTCACAGCTCCATTGGTCCAACATTGGATCGATCAGTCTCATGGAGAACAAGATTTCAAATGGACAATAATATCAAAAATAGACCATGACCCAAGAGGTGGAGATGTAGAGGCCAGGTTACGACAACGAGAAGCAATGCTGATTCTGAAATTTAACACCACTATACAAGGTCTGAACGAAATGTCCGAACTTTATAACCTGTAAAACTTTATTCAACTGCATAATACCACTCCGCCACTTGATTATGCCCGATACTCCCAAATCTAACAGAGGAATCTGACAGGAAGCATAACTCCTTGCAACCAGTTTTCGTTGCACCTCAGAATCTTCACGAAATCTAGCTTGCCGACTGCCAATAAACCATAAATACATGGAACTACAAATCCCAGATGACGAATACAGAGAAACCCGGAAGTACTCTCCATTTAAAATGACAAGACCCGGAACGACTTCTATCGCGTACACACTTGGTTGCGACTTAGTCTGGAGGAGATGGACACTCAGCCACAGGTAACTTCAAAAATTCCTTTACCCAGGTTAGACTCATGAGCAGCAAACGAGTCATTTAATAGTTCGATGTTCCATTCAGGCCAACCATTCCGAGTGCACAGCTTCATAAGATAGATTCCGCCCCCCCTTTAAAAATCTACAATGGGACTTTTTCAACATTAGTAATCCCTTAACGGCTAAAGAAGAGAATACAAGCCATGTAGCGGGTTCCGTGTCTGTTAAACTAACGCTACACCTCATTTAGTAAATGCAAAGGGCACCTCTGTTTATTAACGGCATTACGCGTTATCTTCGATATGGTAATTGTCCTCGTTATTTCATTTCCCAGATCTAATCACGAGGCTCCCCAAAACAACTCGACGGACTTGGATCCGGCTCTTTTTGGAGTTTTCATTTGTATTAGGGCACGACAAAACCTACTGCTAGTGAGTATTTCAGACCACCTCTCCTCTGCAATTCGGGCAAGTTTGTAGCAAACTAATTTTGACAACATTTTTCTCGCAATTTTTTGCAGTTCATCACAGCTTCAAGCCCTACTAAATTCTTTGACAGGTAATCTACTGAGAGTGTGCTGTTTTCGAATGAAAGTTGAGAGCCTCTCTTTGGAGTTGACTGACAGACTGTTTTTATTCATTGTGTTTTACAGATTAAATATGTATGGTCCTGAAGAGAATCCTTTGAATACACTAGGATTCGAAACGCGTCGACCAAGGTGTTAGTTGATTGTGGTGCCACTTTTGTGGTTTTAGACCAATCTCTGCTTAATAACTGCAAATCAGAAAAAGTTTTGAAACTTACTTGGGTCTCTGTTATTGTTCCGATGTTCTAAGTTCATTAATTGCATTAGACCATTCCTATGATTGTAAATAGGACGTGGGTTCAACCTTTAATTGGAATATAACAATTAAGTTGTTTCAATCCTCCTGTAAAAACACACCACCAACTACCACCGCTTCCCCTGTGATTGATTGGTGTTCACTCATTGTTTTGTGTATATGTTTCTTGTCTAGTGTTGTGTCAAATGTCTGTACAATTCACCCCCACAACCACTTTCCCTGTTCATGAATATATTTCACTCCTCCGTATTGTCCAATAATGTTTATTGTTCATAGCTGTAAATAAGAAAATCATAATCTAAAAATAAATTACATTCAAATAACAAAATAAAAATTAAAGATCAATCAATTTCCTACTACAATTTTGACTGAAAGAGTGGTCATTTGGGAATGAGTAATTGTTGGCTCATTCATCTACTGTTTTGAAAATTGTTGCACAGTACTGGCATTCTGTTTAGTTCATTTTTTGCTTAATTTACTAAAGCACATCAGACATTAAAGTATGAATGCACATTTATCAGCTACACAAATGTGGAAATACACAATTTCACATCTTTATTTATTCAACAAAACACAAAGTAAATATAGATAAATACTAATGGTCAAACAATTGTAGAAAAAAATGACATAAAACCGGGTGGCCAAATTTTAGCCAGTGCCAGTAAATGCCAGTTTGGAAAACCAAAAGCCCATATCACAGTGGACCGCTTGTTTGAAAATTCTTTGGGTCTGTACCTTGATCCCGAAGCATTGGCAGGATATGCTACACATAGTGGAATTACTAGGGAGAAGCCTTAAAAATTGAGCCTTTTACATTAAAATAAATTCTTGCAGAAATCAACAAACAAGAGGGGCAAGGCTCCTGCCCTCGACAAAGTACCAGCTGACTTGCATAAATCTGAGCCTGTTTTATGGGGCTATTACTTTAATTCCAAATGCCATATTAAGCAGCGCTCTCATGCCACCTGCTTGGCACGGGTAGAAACAGTATCAATACATAGAGGGCAACAAGCTTGACGCCTGCTGAAATTTCAGATTAGTGCTGTTGTTTTACATTAACTGGACGTCTAATGGAGGCCCCTTACATCTTGACATTTGACCATAGAGCTGAATCGAAGATCATCCTGCAGAAAATTTAACAAGATCTCGTTTTAGCATATATTGAAACGTGCTCGGTCAGCAGGCAGGTAACCAACAGGCATACACATAATGCAGTTCACAGGTGTGAGGGGACTGACTGACTGACTGACTGAGATCTTATAAAGCGCACTACTGCCGAGGCGTCTTTGCGCTTAGGTAGGTGAATACCGAAGCCTAAGCTAATGATTCTCGAGCTAGGGAAAGATCCACGTCTTTATTAATTCCCTAAAAAGAGCCAATACTGTTCATGACGGTCATCCACTACAAGGGCTACAGCGCTGCCTCTTGTTCCTCACAAAACTTGACTGTGGGTTGCGGTGTCCGATAGGATTCCCAGGTAAAGCAAGCAGTGTTCGGAAAGCTACCCATCGCCTTAAAATGTTGTGCCATTTACTTTTGCTTGCACAGAATGCATTTCATGGAGCCAAAGAAAACGTTACTTATCTGCAACAGTGGTGTGGTAGACTGATATTGATTAGGGATTAATGTAGCTCACCCAATGATTTGAAAATAGGGCATGAGTGCTCAACTGATCTTCACAATCAGATTTGAATGTCTGAATTGATTTTAGTATTGGTTTGGTGTTCTGGTTGAAATGTAAATGTACAGGAATTTATATAGCACAAATCACCGAGCGGTTTCTAAGCGCTTGCTTAAGGAACCCATCCTGGTATTCCCCTGTGAGATAACCCCAGGAGGGTATCCACAAGGTGAAAGCCAGGCATCCCGCCACGAGGGGCCGTTGTGGAGATTAAGCAAGCTATTGCCCAGAGTCGGAACGCGTGAATCAAGTAGGCACCGGGCAAGAATTGTCGAGTCCATGGACATTTTTAGGACTCAAGACCCCACCGAGCTGGGAATTGAACCCTGGTCCCGGGCTGACCTCTGCTTCCAGGTCTGCCTCCTCTAACCAGTGAGCCACACTTCTCCACTCTAACCAGTGAGCCACACTTCTCAATGCCAAGGGTTTTGTTTAGACAGGCCCAGAGACTCCATCCATGTTGGTTTTTTCACATAGATTTTGTAAGTATATCCAGACCTATATCCACATTACATGGTTATTCAATGAACGTGATTCTGTCCTGCACAAGCTACAAAGCCATTGTTACAAGTATGTGGTTGTCGTCCGGGGACTAGACTGAAGCCTTCTATTTACAATGATCAACATCCTGGTCAAAAGGTCCTGGCCAGGGATTTCTCGGAGCCCCACCTTCAGCGCCTGGATACCCTCACGGGTGACAAGTAGCGCTCTACAAACCTACTGATTGATTGATTGTTTGACTCTCTCCCCTCCTTGGAACCCATATTTTCTCGCAAAGAGGGGATAGGAAACCTCGCAGCCAGTATTGAAACTCTTTTTTTTTATTTCCTCCTCTTCAGAACCTGAAGCTAAGTGGAGTGGAGGACCTCTCTTATGTCCTTGTCACACAAGGGAACTAAGGCGCAGTCTTGGCAAAGGAGTTGCAGAGCTGCACGCGTTGGGTGCACCCATGATGAAATCTACAGCTCTTGAAGACAATGGCACTCCTCCTATCAAATGACTCTCACCATCAACTCTGGTCCTCCGTATGCCACACCTGCTCAGATCAGTTGTATACTTTGATAGCAGGTTCCCAATATACACCTCGTGAAATCTATGTCCACGGCAGATACTTGGAAAATGTAGAAGGGCTGCTGAATGACATTCTCATTCTGATTTGCCGCATTTATTTGTGCTTCTTGACATTTTCAGAATAAAGATTGTATAATTTGCACCTTTTAGAACCCTAACACCTCGATTATAAACACTGACTCTTTCTTCTTAAGAACCTGAAAATAAACTGTCTCAAGGGGTACTGTGTGGAAGTAGGCCACTCCGTCACTAACAGTCCCTGCAAAAGTCTTGTGTTTACATGCACTCTTACTGAACAGAACAGAAACCTGATATTGTCCTTTGCTGGCACTAGGCCCGGGAATGTTTTTATGGTGGCCTGAAAGCGTTTGAATTATCCCTGTTGGAAATGGCCCTTTCTAGGGAGCTTTCCCTTGACTTTTTTGCTTTTCTCCTTCCCAGTTTTCTGCTGATCTGGATGCTAGCCTTAGGACTTTGAGCGCTTTTGACACTACCATTATGTGCTAAAGCACTGTGCTCATCATAGACATGATTGGCTGATTTAAGTTAGCTGTAAGTCCCTTGTCAAGGGGTAAGACATATACCCAGGGCCTGTATCTCGATTGCTCCTTTGTAGGCCTGCAGCACTGGTTGTGCGTCCATGGAGGTAGCTCATTGGTTGTGCCATAGGTTTGCCCTGGTGGGGTCTGGGTGCACAGGTTGCTGTTACATGGTTTGGTATTTAACCCCTTCGCTGCTCATGACGAGCTCAGCTCGTCATGAGGCACGGTTGAGCTGTGCTTATGACGAGCTGAGCTCGTCATGTATAAAGGTAACTCTGTGAGTCCAGCACCGGGGGGGGGAAAACCTCTAGCAGCCAAGGTGTTAAAAAAGCGATGTGCCAAGGTTCTGCATGTCTCTTGCTATATCGGACTTCTCCCTGGTGACAGGGTACGGTGTTGGCAAGATGTAGGGTATGCACATTGCATTCAACTGTAGTAAATGGCACCGGGTGGTGTGATCGGTATGACGGGCCTGCTCCTCGCATTGGAATAACATGGGGGAATGTAGGGAAAGGCTATTGAGGCTATTCCTATGGGCAGAATAGTAGCAGTATCATGTTTGAGATTGATTGGTTCGTCATGGGGAATCTGTAGTGCGAGTGGATCTGACATTACGTGTGTGGAAGTGTTACTTTTAGGAAAGTGGGCCTTTCAGTTCTCATGGCTCTGTGTGCCTGTTGGCTTGTCTCCAAATCACATCTGGGTGCTAGGGGGACTGCTAGATTGGTGCATTCCTGATTGAAGTCCATAAACTAGGGGCTCAAAGGGAAACTACAGGCCTCTGACTTTGAGGGGGCCTCCCGGGGTAGGATGGCAGACAGGACACAATTTAGAGAGGGCCTGTGCATTTCAAGGGTAGCCTTTTGAAATGATCATATCTTCAAAGGCCATGGTAGGTATAACTACTGGGACTCTGACCTCCGACAGTAGAGACGCTTTTGGATTCGGAATCATACTACACTGGTTCGAAGCTGGTTTAATATATGGTGCACACTTATTTAAGTGAAGCACCCCGCACTAATCCAGGCAACCCTTATGACAGTGGCTCCCACACTTTTTCAACCCTCGGCTCCCTTAATCTATTGACCGTTGGCTGCGGATCCACATTATGTTACTTTTTTTGGTGGGGGGATGCAAGCCCGGCCTCGAGAGTACTTACATTTTCTCCTTGAAAATAATCCTAATGAAGCAAATAAAGGTATTATAATCATATTTGTAACTAAATAAAAATATAACAGTTGTTTAATAAAAAAACTTTAACTGGTCAAGTCAGAAACAATACTCTTCAGCACTGGGGTCTGCGCATGTAATTTTGTGATGGTTGCTTTTTCTCCTTTTTTTTAAATTTTTAGTCCAAGTCTGTTTTGGACCGGAGGGGCGACCATCTTTGTCAGACTTCGCCGCCTGTGTTTGCTTTTGCGCTGCACCCAAACTATTACGGCCAAGGTCTTATAAGCCGCCGTGATAATTCTCGGTAACTGACGGGGTTTCTCTGCATCGGGGACATCGTGCAAAGCATTCAACACCTGGAAGCCTACCGCATCTCCCTTAACGTTAGCAAGGACTAGATCGGAAACTATGTCAAACACTCCAACGAGTCTCATTCCCAATTCAACAGCCGCCTCCGGACCGTGCTCATCCTGAACACGCTTAATGATGGAGGGTAGGACAGACATTGACGGGGTGCTGAAGCATCTCGTATAGACTGCCGCAAAAGTCATACCCCATGTGGTACAGTCAGTCACTTCAGGTACTAAGTCTTTTTGCAAACTAATTGTAAGAATCCTGTGCTTCTCCACAGGAGTTGTATAAGGAAATACTGCTTCCAGTTGGTCAAATTTCTCAGCAAGCCAAAAAGGCATTTCATCCTTATCCTGGGGACGCTTGCCCATAACCGCATTAACCATAATGGGACTAAGCTTCAACCCGTTCAGCCCAACTGGATGCGCCGCAACACCAGGGCCCAAATCTGGCATTTTGCGGGAAATGTAATGAACCAAAAAATGAATAATCACTACAACAGAGGTATAAAGGGGCCTCAATTCAAGTAAGGGACATTCCCTGCATGCGGGTGCGGGGTATATCCAGCCAAAACAGGCCAATAAGCACCTGGAATGGACAAAGGACCTAATCTAATTGCCGTTAGAGGGTGGGGAATGGCGCCATCAAAATAAACGTGGTGCTGCCAAACAGAAATCGGAACCTCCTGTGTCCTATAAGGAGTATACTCCACAGGCTCAGCAGTGGGAGTGTAAGTATGAAACAAATTGGTATCTGCATTGACCGCAGGAAATGTAACCGATGAGTTGAAAAGCTCAAACGGGTAAGCTGCGTCAGCACTCACAACAAAAACGACTGCCATGCCTTCCAAGGCAACGTTATAGCCCTGTAAATGATTACGGACCACCATACTACGATGCTGCGGGATGTCAACGGGTGCCATTATGACACAGAAAGTAAAAAGAACAACGCAAAGAAAATAGCACAACTGGGTAGTAATCCAATAGAAACCGTTTTAAAATTATCAAGCTTGAAAAGACCTATTTAACTGTGGGTAGGCTTATCCATCACCACTGCCAACGGGAAAAAATAGTGAGGGGGTCGTGGACTGATAGAAGTACTACTCAAGGGTCTCACAATAAGACAACAACGTTAGGTGCGCCATGTTGCAGGGATTCTGCTCCTACACAGAACTGTGCACAGAGACCCAGGACCTCAGTGAATTGTGGTGTACCAAAAAACTCACCTTAGTGCCTAGAAACCCTAACCAGCTAGCATCTGTGTCACATTAGCTCTTCGTCCTATAGCAAAGGAACCAATGATTAGACAACCCAGAACATGCAACTTAGGTTATACTCAGGAATGGTGGGAAGCAAGAACACTCTTTCATTATACTCTCATACCAGTCCACAACAGGAGTAAAAAAGAGACATGGAAAGGTTAAAGTATTTTTGCTAACATAAGCAGACATATGATTAGAAATAATATGATCAGCATTGTTACAGTTCCATAAAACACAAAAGGAGAAATCATATTACAATGATGGTGAAAATAGGAACTATGGCGCCTAGGAAATCAGCCTCCCTAGCTAGGAACTATGTTTTATAAAATATAGACGGTCTCTTAGGCTTGTTTGGGGGGTCCCCATACCTTCAAGATCAGCAGGTGAGAATCACATCAGGATCTGCAAAAGCTCTCTGTCTCTGGAAAAATGGGCTTCTTCCAAGTGCCTGAAATCATGCTTACAGTGCATTATTAAAGGCGTCAGAATCACGTTGGCCTGCAGCTGCATATATCTTATGGCTAGAACATGAGCCGATCAGCTCGAACAACAGCTACCTTGTTATGATAACCTTGGAGGCTTTAGAACTCAGTGTGCAGACTAGAGTCACGATGTAAGTCTAGGGATGCTGACAACAGGCCATTCACATGTGAAGCATTTCACATAGCCTAACTTACAACAACAGTTATATGCAGTGTCATGTGCAAAAGCAGCAAAAACGAAAAATGGCTTTTAAACTTCTATGCCATGCTAACATAACAGTGTGAATAACAAGGCTCACTCCTCACTACAGTGTTAGGTTTGTGCTCTTGCTTTCATGTGTATTTAGTAGAGTTTAAGTAGGTATAACTATAGAATAATAGGCATGGCCTTTAAAGGGAGAGTAGGAATAGAATGATAGGAATGGATTTGAAAAGGGGAAGTAGTAAAGGTTTTTTGTAACTAGTGGTTGTTTGTGCTTGTTAGTTGGGTGGGAGGTATAAAGGAGAGGTGAAAGTTTGAGAAGGTTGTTAGGGAGTTCATAGTATTCAGAATGGTTTGTGATGCGACAGAGGGAGGAGGGATGCGAAGGACAGAAAGGATTTTGTTTTAAATATAAAAATGTAAATAATTTATACATGCATGTTTATATTATTGTCTAAAGAAGGAACTTAAATGTTGAGAGCTGTTATCTCCCATCACTGGATAAGGTCAGCTGTCCTGCTCTTGTAGGCACCGAACACTTTAGTAAGAAAGGGAGACGGGTGCATTACTGTTCGTGCGTCAGGCATTGGGACATACTTTTCGCGCCATCCATTATCACCCAAAGCACTAGCCCTCAAATACCTGGAGATGAAGGTAACTTGGGCCAATACATGGCGCCTACACACTACCCCGAGTGCACACAGAAGCCTCTTCTGCCCTTGGAAAAGCAGCCTCCTGTGGAGCAGCGCACAGGTACTCGGGACTTAGAGCAGCACAGAGCCGCACAGCAACTTCCCCAGGCTTACCTCGAACCCCAAGGAGAGGGAGCAGGAAAACAATACCGGCCAGTGAGAAGGAAAGAGGGAGGCAGTGTCTGACATTTGTGAATGCTCCCAATTGGCCTGAGTGTTGACTATGCCTTCGGAGGTTCATGCACCCAAATAGTGTTTTTAAAGAGCAGTGTGCATCCAATACACACATCTGCACAAGGCGAGTACCTATCCTGGGAGAACGGCACCCAACTCGAGAATAATTAAGTGGACTTAAAACAGATGCTCATTTCTTATAAAGGTGCATGATTTAAACATGTTATTTTCAAGAGTCCTGGATTAAACATACCGGGAAGTCCCCTAGGCATAGGCAGCACTAGAGGGAATTGGCACTTGTGTGAAGACTCAATATGCAGCGTGCCAGGCAGGGCGTGCTCAGGATAAGGACAGTGGGGAGCTGCTGAACATGAATTAAAAACCCTCTCTTCCCCCAGGTGCACAATGGTTGGACCCGTACTCCCCAGGGCAGGCTGTAAGTGAGTTAGGGCAGCAGACTTACCGCAGGGATGCTTGGAGACGGTAGCGCGGTGAGTAAGTTTTGGCAAGAGCTTCATTCCTGGAGTGGGAGTACACCATGACTCACAAGCAGACCGGCGGGCAGAAGGCACCCATTGGGCCTGCAGCTTCCCTCATGTGAGCCCCACCCGGCCAACGGCATCTTATGCATACTACTGGAAGGCCCCACACATCCCACTAAACCACTGGCGTAACAAAACTTTAGAGGGCCCCCCTGCAAGGCACGTGCAGGGGGCCACTCCGGACTCAATCATGAGCTCTCCTGCCAGAGTAATGTGCTGAGAGGGACCCCTGGATTTTGCCCCTCCACGGCAGGGGCTGCGGGAGCCTGTGTTACGCACTGTATTAAACAGCTGCACCCGCACAGGATGATCACTGAGGAATAATCCCCGCACTCTGCCCCCACTCCCACCTGTATGCCATATCTCCCCATACTGTACTCCTTATTACGCCAAAAAACCAACTTACACATGTTTTGTCTTGTGGTGGTCATTTGTTGGCCGCAGTTTATTAGGAATAAAAGGAAACATGTATATACTTTGCCTCTTGCATGTAATGTCATAACAAAGTTCCTTGGTATTGTCTGTTGGCCCTTCTGGGTCCTTTTCTTTGGTAGGTTGGGTTTTTGCACCCCCTTTTGCGCAGGAGGGGAGAAGCTTCTGTCCAGGAGTTAGGCCACCTCGCTACCTCGTCCGACTTTGTTGTGCCCTGCCATCCGGCAGGGGCTGGGCTGCGAGCGCCGTCTCCGTTTGCTTCCCCCCCCTTTGGTAGGCCACGCTACCCAGCCGTGAGGCATCCCAGAGTGGGTGGTCCTACACACCTGGCCTTAGGCCAACTCACCCAGCCGTGAGGCATCTGAAGGTGAGTGGACCTATTCCGGCACACCGCCCTCCGGTGTGCCTCCGTACCAACCGATATCAGCGTAGTTCTTCGCCACGCCTTGCCTCTTCCTCAGCCCTGTGACATTGCTGTTCCTTAGGTGTGGGTGGGTGGGACAAGATTGTGCTCCAACGCCGTTGCTGCTCCCCGCTCCGTGAAGATAGGAGCTTGCCTGGGGGAGCAGCGCTTATATGCCCCCCCTTCTCGCCTTCCCGCCGTGTAGGCCCCCTTTCCATTGGGGGGTTTGTATCCCGCCCTGGCCTCCATTGGCCCGGGGGGGGAGTTGGTATCACTTCAGCGGCTGCTGGCGGGGGGAGGAGCTCGGGACCTATCTATCGCCCTTTGTCCCGCTTTGCGCGCCAAAAAGGCAGGCCCCCATTGGTTTGTCCGGGGACGCAGCGCTGGTTATGGCGCCGGCTCTCGAGCCCCCTTCGGGAGCAGCCTCTGCAATAACCCCCGCACTCTGCCCCCACTCCCACCTGTATGCCATATCTCCCCATACTGTACTCCTTATTACGCCAAAAAACCAACTTACAAATTTTTTGTCTTGTGGTGGTCATTTGTTGGCCGCAGTTTATTAGGAATACAAGGAAACATGTATATACTTTGCATCTTGCATGTAATGTCATAACAAAGTTCCTTGGTATTGTCTGTTGGCCCTTCTGGGTCCTTTTCTTTGGTAGGTTGTGTTTTTGCGCCCCTATTGCGCGGAAGGGGAGAAGCTTCTGTCCAGGAGTTAGGCCACCTCGCTACCTCGTCCGACTTTGTTGTGCACTGCCATCCGGCAGGGTCTGGGCTGCGAGCGCCGTCTCCGTTTGCTTCCCCCTCCTTTGGTAGGCCACGCTACCCAGCCGTGAGGCATCCCAGATTGGGTGGTCCCACACACCTGGCCTTAGGCCAACTCACCCAGCCGTGAGGCATCTGAAGGTGAGTGGACCTATTCTGGCACACCGCCCTCCGGTGTGCCTCCGTACCAACCGATATCAGCGTACTTCTTCGCCACGCCGTCTGGGAGGCTTCCGTCTCACTGCGGCTCCCCCCAACTACGTCTTGCGCCTGGAACTTGCTTACACCTCTGTCCCTCTTGATAATCCCATTGCTCTTTAAATGTCCCTGCAAATTGCTTTTTGCCAATTCCTTTCCATTGCTGCGTGGACCTGAATTCCTGAAGTTACCGTGGGCAGGGGAAGGCATCGACCTGGGCCTCTGTGCCCGGGTCAGGCTTCGACTAGCTTCTGTTTCGAGTAGGGACCTGCCCTGGTTGACGGTGCCGACCCGCTTGCCCTGCCCGCACGTGTGCTCCCCCTGCTTCCTGGGGTTCCTGCCGTGCGGCCTCCCATTGCCTGGCTTGCACGTCCACTCTCTTACTCCCTCGGTACCCCCATCCGTGAGGCCTTCCGAGGGGCCTGCGTGAGCATTGCCTCCACTCCTTCCATGGTGGTAGGCCGCCCTTGTCCTCTTTGTGCCCCTGCAGTGTGCCATCCCCATGACTTGTGCAGTAGGAGACTTCTCCCTACCCTTCGTAATTCCTTCCTCTCCTACTGTTCACGCGTTCCTTCCACTTCTAACTTATGAAGAAGGGGGGTTATGTGCCCATCTGGGCCTCTCTGCCTTTTACCTATCCCCTCTACACCCCGACCGCTCGCCCCCTGGGTAGGGTAGGGCAAAAAAAAGGGGGGGTTGCTCCCGCCCTGGGGAGACCACTCCCGGCCCCCCATATTGGTGGAAAAGCCTTTTGTAACTGAATATTAGTACTCGTTTAAACCTTTTGTAGCCATGCTAATTATTTAGCAGCCTGTACGTTTACGCCCTTTGTATTAATCTTTTGCTGTGTTATCCACTGTCAGCTGGCAGTTATGCCTTCCACCGGCCTAACCTCCCTGCCCCAATTAGCCACAGTCCGTCACTGCATTGCTATCTTTCACTTGCAGTCTTGTCCTTGCATCCGAGTCGCGAGGTCCACCGCACCTGTCTGTGTATTGCGGCTCGGGCCCTGCGTGCTATGACGGTTTTGGCTTAGTGTGCGGTGGGAGGCCTGCTCTCCTTCCCCGCCGGCGGTGCTCGAGCTGACCGGTCTCTAGTGTCTGCCCCTGTCTTCTCCTCTTTCAGAGTCTAGTTACTTAGATTGTGCTCCAACGCCGTTGCTGCTGCCCGCTCCGTGAAGATAGGAGCTTGCCTGGGGGAGCAGCGCTTATATGCCCCCCTTCTCGCCTTCCCGCCGTGTAGGCCCCCTTTCCATTGGGGGGTTTGTATCCCGCCCTGGCCCCCATTGGCCGGGGGGGGAGTTGGTATCACTTCAGCGGCTGCTGGCGGGGGGGGGGAGCTTGGGCCTATCTATCGCCCTTTGTCCTGCTTTGCGTGCCAAAAAGGCAGGCCCCCACTGGCTTGTCCGGGGACGCAGCGCTGGTTATGGCGCCGGCTCTCGAGCCCCCTTCGGGAGCAGCCTCTGCAAGAATGTGGCCAGTGAGTACGGGGAGGGGGCAGGAGGCAGGGATTCTAGCAGCGGTTATACAGGAACAGACAGAGGTGAGAACAACAGTACGCTCTCATGGGCGTAGGAAGTGTGGGGGAAGCGGGGGATATATCCCCTCCCCAGATTTTACAGTAGGGGGGGGCATAGGGGGACAAGCGTGGGAGGGACGAGGGGACAAAAGAATTTCCCCTCTCCCTTCTGTTTTTCGCAGGGCCATTAGCACGCGAAAGCGCTACCTAATGGCCCTGCACTGGACTTGCCTGGAGTCAAAGAGGCCATCCGCCCTCTGCCTTTTGTTATTCTACAGGAAGGCTCGGCGTTCTGGGAAGGGAAGAGAAGGAAAAAAACTCTGTCTCTTTTCCTTCATACCCAGAGAAGGCAAGGACAGTGTCCACTTCTCTTGATCTGCCTCTGTCAGCTGTCCTCCTCCCCACTCTCTTTCTTTATTCCTCCATCTCTTTCTGTCTCTGTCTCACTCCTCCTTAAGTTCTGATTTCAAGAGACAGCTCTTAGGTACTCTCTCTTGCCTCTCCTTTTCTTTATTTGTTTCCCTGTGAAACAGATCCAAAATAGGCAGAACAGTTTGGCTGGAGATTTCCTCATTTGCTAACCGTTTTATAATTCCAAAGAAAAACCTCGGGACGGGAGAGAAAAAATAATTAAATGCCTAAATAAAAGTGATACAGAGTGGTCAGCAGACCGGCCAGATTGTTATTTACACCAACACACATTAGCGCCACTTTACAGAGTTTGCCAGTAAAAGTACTTTCTTTGAACAACATTGTTTTTCCAGGGTGGCGAAGTGCACCATTCCTAAAGGGACTGCAATACCTGGTTGATGGGTGGAGTGGAAACGTTTAATGCGTTTTCAAATAACAGTTTTAATTATTTTAGCTTATAACCAAACTGCTTATATTTTGAAAGGATATAAGCAATGGACATTGAAACGGGTCCCTTCCTGGTCCTGTAGCCATGTCCTGAATTTTTCTGGCAAAATCACATACTGATTTCTGAATAATGAGTTTAAAACTGTTAAGGTAACCATGTTGTTCCTGAATACATTTCACATGCTTTGCTTATTCTTGCATTCCTTATGAGTGTTTGCTTTTTCCAGGGTGTTATTCATTTTTTTCAGGCAGCATTTTACTGTTGTCTCGTGCATAATTTGAATTTAGTCGCAGCACAATTGAGTTGTAGCTGAAGGCAGTGACTCTCAGTGGGGCACTTTGGTGTTCAGTGTGGGAGAGGATGTGGCACTCTGGACAGAGCTGCTGAAGTTGGAACTTGAGCACCATTTTCATCTTTCATGACCTGTCCACCAGACCACACTCCTGACAGAGCTCATTCCGATTAAGCATGGGCGGAAAATCCGTTTCGCTCGCGGATTTTGCGGATTTTCGGTAAATTCGCAATCCGCGAGATCCGCGAATCTCCCGCAAAATCCGCAAATCCGCGAGCAGCGGATTTTATGGCTTGCTCGCACTGTTCGCGTGAGTTCGCGGCTTGCCAGTACAACTTCGCACCCCGCGAGTAAGTGCTAAATTGCAGAAATACGATCTTAGCAAAACTGAAACTACTTACCAGGTTCAAAAGTTCAGGCTCATCATTAGTAGCCATTTCCTGTAGTGCTTCCTGAGGGGCCCCTCCAGAGTTCAGTTGCCTGTTGCAACTATTATGTGACCCTGCTCTGAACCTCAGAATAGTTACACATATGCCACAAAGGTCCTGAATTACAGCTAAGGGAGACAAGCAGGAGCCAGGCTGGAAGTTAAAATCCATTAATCAGCCCCTAATTCATTATTGTCAGTTGGGGCAGGGCAGGTGTTGTAACTAATTTTGCAACAATGAAAGCACTTAGCAAGTGCAAAAGATCACTAATCAGGAAGCACTAAGGAAGCAGGTGCCAGCTAAAAAAATATTCTGTGACACATTAATCAGCCCCAAATTAATTCAGGTCACTTGAGGCAGGGAAGGTGTGCTTTGCTTTGCCGAAAATAATGTACACTGGACAACCAGAGGGTGTGGTGATGAAACAGAGGGTGGCATGGGTGGGCCAGAGGGTGGCATGAGTAGTCAGAGAGTGGCAGTGGTGACAGAGAGTGGCAGTGATGAAGAAGAGTGTCCCAAACAGGCTGGACACGTAGAAACAACAAGTTCGCAAAACTTGTGACCCGACAGGTAAGTTCGCAAATTGCGAAATTGTAAAAACCCTCGCGAACTGGCAGAAACACGGGCCAACACACAAAAAAAAAATCTGCAAATTCGCGGGAATTCGCGGATTTTGCAGATTGCGAGTTCGCAAATCCGCAAAATTCGCGAACGCGAGATTCGCAAAATTCGCCCATGCTTAATTCCGATGCTACACCTTAGAAGGCCCAATAGACCTTAGAAGCCCGGATGTCTTAGCACCCGCAGGTGGACCCTAACGGTGGCAAGTGTGAGTTAACCTTGAAGGCCTGTCCACCATAATCCATACTGCAGTTCACCTATAGTCTTGCGAGCAGGCATATGAAGATGCACACCCTAGATCGACAGTGACTGTCACTGAGGTCACAAGATCCTTGAGGCCAGTCAACCGCACCCATTGGTACCTCCATTGGCCTTTTTCATCAGTAGTGGTGCAACTCACCAGGAATTAAGGATTTGCATGCACACCAAACTTAGGGGGTGATTATAATGGGGGTGGGTCCGCCACGTCACCCCATCAGTGGTGGTCCCACCGCCATCGGTGACTGCATTACTGCCAGCCATATTACAATGGCGGGTGGTTCCCTGGCGGTCGGAAAGACCAACCGCCACACACCCAACTGGCTCCTTGAGCCCGCCAGTGCGACGGAGGGGCTTATGGTTCCTACAATGCTGGTGATACCTACCAGGCACCACAGTAGGGATTACGATACCCTTTACCCGCCAGCCTATCCATGGCGGTTCACCCCCATGGAAAAGTTGGCGGAAAGGGACATTAGGGGCCAGTAGCAGGCCCCTTTCCCCCCAGCCCCCAGACATGGGGCCCATGGGACCCGGGGGGCATATAAGATGCCCCCTACATACCACTATACCATGAGGCAGACACCGTTTTGTGCCGGCCACGTAGTGCAGTGATATATGTAACATGTCAGTTTTTTACGTTGCGGCGGATGATGTAGCCAGCAGCACCTGCTGCAATGTAAAAGATAGGCACTGCGAATGCCATAGTGGCGGTCGCATTATAATGCCTATCGTGTGGCCGCCACCTTGAAGGCCAGTGGCCCATTCCCCGATTCGATGACGAACGGACTGAAGTCCACCTGCCATCGTAATCAGCCCCTAAGTTTGCAAACTTTATGGTCTCTGCTTCATGCACAAACACTTTTAACATGTGCAGCCTGCTTTCGGGCCACTGGAGTTATGGGGTGGGGTCATGGGAATCAGAGAAAGTGATTCCTGCTGGAACTGCAACAAACACACCGGAGATCTAGCACATCTTCTATTCCACTGCACCAAAGTCAAAAAGTTCTGGAACATGATAGGCACACTGATAAATTACATGACAGGTGCCTCACTCCAACTGGAATTGCACAGTCTGGCAATAGGCTTCATGGCTCCCTCAATCAAAAACAAAGAGGACAGGGACCTGATAGATCTACTGCTGACGGCAGCAGTCAAGACTGTTCTGAACAACTGGAAGGACACAGCGAAAGCCACATACTTTATTATTTTGACTTATTTATACATACTAACAGCCTCTGCAAAGCTTTTGCCTCATTAGTACCTGTGTAACAGGGGGAGCGTGGCTTGGATGGCAAGGAGGCAGCACACCTAAGTCCGGAGCTCCCGACCCCCAAGTCGAACGAGCGGCGAGCAACGAGGGAAAACTCGAAGGAACAAGGCCAAAAATGAATGAGGGTGTGTAGGAACGCTAGCAGCACCATACCAGAGGTCTGATAGACCCGAAGAAGACACAACGGCGGCAGCAGAGGCGGGAAGGCAGACGGGGTAGGGAAGAAGAAGCTACCCCAAAATGGCGGCGTGAGCCCGGAGACAGAGAAAGAACGCGGAGGAGCGTACAGCCGTGCAAGCGGCAGCCGCCGACCAGATCCCCCGACCCTTCACCAGAAGCACTGAGGCCTACCGGGTAGTAGACGCGAACGAGGCGGCCACCCTGATCATGAAGTAGGCAATCGTCGGGGCCAACGGGGAACTGAAGCGGCCATCTTGGGAAAGGCAAGACGCGCAGAGCAGTGCAGAACCATCGCGCTTTACCAGGAACAGCGGGCACAGCAACCGAGCACCCCACACCGGAGATCTGGCAGCAAGGGAGCGAACGGGATCGCTAACAATTGCACAAAGGCAACAACAAATCCAGTGAGGAACGAAGCGACAGACGAGGCAGCCATCTCGACACACAACAGGCAGTAAGAGCGCCACTGCGAGCGAACCAAATAAGCGCGATCTGAAAAAAAGAATAAACATAACAAGAACATACTGAATAAACGCCGCAAAGCAAAATAGCCAAAAGAGCACGTAGCATATCGAGCCAACCGGTAACGAGGCCGCCATCTTAGTAAAGGCAAAGAAGCATGAGGCGGCCATCTTGATCTAGGTCTTGATGCAGCATAGCTGGCTGTAAGAGCGGTACAGCGACAACAGGACTTAACAGAGCGATATAAACAACGATAACAACGACAGCGCAGAATAAATGCCGCATAGCTAAACAGCCATAGATAGCACGCTGCAAATCGAGCCAGCAGGCACCGAAGGCGCCATCTTAGTAAAGGCAAAGAGGCCGAGGCGGCCACCTTGATGCAGTATGGCTGGCAATAACTGTGATACAGCGAGAACCTAACTGAGCGAGCGCGAACTGGGGATACTGATAGTGACAAAGCCAATAAGCGGACACATCATAAGCGCAGCAGAAGAGGGGCCAACGGGAGGCGCAGCTGCCATTGGAGCAAAGGCAAAGAAGCACAGGAGATCTGGGGGCCATCTTAGTGCAGGCAAAGCGGAGGCAGCAGCCACCAGTGAGGAGGCAGCCCGCACCACCGGTAGACGCCAGGCAGCGCGCAAGAGGACTCAAGCAACTCAGCGCAAGGAAGAGAGCGTACAGGCAGCCGAGATAAGCCAAGCTACACCGTCAAAGCTCGGGCCCTGCTAACGAGCATCACGAAGGTAACGAGTGCCTGAGCTGACCTGACCAGACCAGCCGCGACAAAGCCAGACAATAGCATAAAACACCCCGCAGAGAGGGTAACAGACGAAACAAAGAAGGGATCATCACGAAAAGAAGGAGAGCCAGCTGCGGGCCCAAAAAGTCAAGCAAAGTCAGGTCAACACCAGGACATACTAGGCGCACCTGGCGCTAGGTATGGGCGAATTTTGTGAATCTCGCGTTCGCGAACTTTGCGGATTTGCGAACTCGCAATCCGCAAAATCTGCGAATTCCTGCCAATTTGCGTATTTTTTTTATATGTTCGCACGGGTTTCTGCAAGTTCGCGAGGGTTTTGTACAATTTCGCAAATTGCGAAATTGTACAAAACGCGTGCGAACTTGCAGAAACCCGTGCAAACACAATGTGCCCAGTAGGGTATGTGCCTCTTGTGTGAATAAAAGGTCAGAGAAAGATCAGTTCAGCAGATGAAGAGAAAGAAGCTCGGGTATTGCGCTCGTGAAAGTCAAGGATGCAAAGCCTATCCAGCATCACAGCTGATTTTCCACGGTAGATTTGGGAAGAAGGCACACCTGTCCAGCCTCGACGACGCTCACGATTGTTTTTGGGCTAATGAATGAGTCACTGAATTTGAGCATCAACTAGTTCGAGCGACCATGTGCGTGTTACTATGCAATCGCCCCGAAGGGCGCAGGGGTCCCTTGAGTGAGCTGCAGACCTGACCTGTGCCCAGCCATGCAACTATTTTACAATGGCGCCAGCAAGCTGCCAGCGCCGTTGTAAAATAGTTACAAAGTTAGCTTGCACAGGAAGCACTGAGATAAAATAAAGCAGCACCTGCTTCGTTTTATCTAGTGGTTCCTGTGCAAGCTAACTTTGTAACTATTTTACAACGGCGCTGGCAGATTGCTGGCGCCATTGTAAAATAGTTGCATGAGTGGGGGTTCAACTTTTGAACCCGTTACGTTCGCGGATTTTTTTTTGTGGATTTTGCGGGAAATCCGCAAAATTCGCGGATTGCGGATTTCCCAAAAATCCGCAAAATCCGCGAGCGTAACGGATTTCCCGCTCACACCTACCTGGCGCACGCCGCACGCAGTAGGCTGGCGGGAGCAAATACCAGGACCCGCACCATCAAGTGGCCGTGCAGATTCAGGGAAAAAATGCCGTCCCCACTCAGAAGCAGCACTACCAAAGCAACAAAAGACCTGAGAGCAGAGCCAACCAAGCAGCAACAGAAGGAAGGTAGACTTCAGACCCACCAAGTCAGAAGAGGCTTCGACGCCATGGCAGGGAAGGAAGAAAAGAGGGTCGCGAACGACCCAAAGAAGAGCAAAAACGAATACCCAGACTCCCCAGGCAAAAACAAAAATGGCCAGGGCACCGAAAATATAACGCTCAATACACTACTGAAGAAGATCACGGAAAGTAACGACATAACAAAGGCCACAAAAAAGACAGTGGACAACATTCAAATGGAGCTGATAGCAATAAGGGTGTAGCAAAGCAAGGCAAATGGTAGGATCGATGAGGCGGAGAAAAGAGTGAGCTACCTCGAAGACCGCACAGGGACAATGCACAAAGACCTGGGTATAGTAATAAGAAGAACGACAACCCTACAAAGAGCACTGGCAGAGCAAGAAGACAAAAGCCGTAAGGGGAATGTCAGACTACTGGGAGTCCCCGAGGTGGAGGAAGACACCCCGGGTGCGTGCGCCCTCATGCTAGAGACCATAATACCCAAGCTCACAGGCCTCAATTTCGAAAGACCCTTCGAGATCGAGAAAGCCTACTGAATCCCAGCAAGGAAACCTGCGAACAGCAACAACCGAGGCCAATAATCTGCAAGCCCCTACGCGCCAACCATACTGACGCGATATTCGCGGTAGCAAGGAAAGGCCAGCCACTGCTGATAAATGGCCAGAAGGTAACAATCACTCAGGACTATTCCAAACTCACGGTTGAAGTGAGGAAAGGCTTTCTAGCCTTACGGGATCACATGCGCAGAAGCAACAACGCCTTCACCTTCGCGGGACCCTCCAGGATGAAAATAACGGATAAGCACGGTAGCAGATTCTTTGATGACCCCAGCGAACTAAGGAGATACATAAGTGGCCCAGAGCGGGAGGAAATGGACTTACAAAGCCCAGGAGCAAAGCGTAGAGCGTCATCGGACGGGGCAGAAGGGGGAGGGGAGTAAACAAGAGTCACGATGTACCAGAACCTGCTTACACCTCACCTCCACGACTACCAGGGACTAGAGACTAAGCCCAACTCAAAGACGCACCGACAAACAGAAGAACCCAAGAATACCCCCAGACCGCACAATTGCACAGAACGAACAACAACTACCTCAAACAACGCACGTTTGCGTACACACACAGTGTCAACCATATTTACCTCAACAAGGAAGAAGAACAACCCCTGTAGCAGATCAACCCTGACCGCAAGCAACGGAGAAGGGATAACCAGCCATATCCTTTTTACCTTTTACCTATGTAGACTAACAGACACTAACTGAGTTAAGTGTGCCATCACTTTGCAAAGACACAAGGGCAATGAAGCCACACTCCCCACCAGACAGAGACTTGGGGGGGGGGGGAGAGAGTGGGAGGACCCTTGCTGTCACACACTCAAAGTACTAAAGGCGGAGGGTGGGGGGGAGGGAGGGAGGGGGGCGGGAGAACGGGGGGAAATGTAGAACGGAAGGCGAATGGTACAGTACGTAATTTTGCATCTATGATATATTTTTCTTTGTATATCTTTTCTCCACCTATCACCCCACTTCCCACACCCCATGCCCCGGGGGGGGGGGCTTCTCAAGGAGGCAACCGAAGGCTGAAGCCGCCCTCAGCCTATCACAAAGCTAAGAACCGGATAGACAGCGAAAGCCCCAAACCACCATGATTGACACAACAAAACCCAAGCTAACGACAAACCTCAAAGTAGTGTCCATGAACGTCAAGGGCCTCAACCACCCAATCAAACGTAGGAAAGTACTAGGCCACCTAGCCAAGCTGAAGGGAGACATCTACACACTGCAAGAAACGAAACACACAGAAGAAGAAGCAAAGCATTTGAAGGCAAGGTGGATAGGGGATGTCATCTGCTCGCCGGCTAACCAAAACAAGCATTGGAAATGCAATAGGTCTCGGATTTATTTGAGTTAGAGCTAATGGCATTGTAAATGGCAATGTCTTTTAGCCATGTGTTATGGAGTGTATGCATGTGGTGTGTAATGGAATTATGTGGTATGGATTGGAATTGTTCACCCTGCACACTCACTGCTCTGCACTCACTGCTCTGCACTCACTGCTCTGCACTCACTGCTCTGCACTCACTACTGTGCACTCACTACTTTGCACTCGCTACTCACTACTCTGCACTCGCTACTCACTACTCTGCACTCGCTACTCGCTACTCTGCACTCGCTACTCTGCACTCACTACTCTGCACTCGCTACTCTGCACTCACTACTCTGCATTCACTACTCTGCACTCACTACTCGGCACTCACTACTCGGCACTCACTACTCTGCACTCACTACTCACTACTCTGCACTCACTACTCGCTACTCTGCACTCGCTACCCGCTACTCTGCACTCGCTACTCGCTACTCTGCACTCGCTACTCGCTACTCGCTACTCACTACTCTGCACTCGCTACTCACTACTCTGCACTCGCTACTCACTACTCTGCACTCACTACTCAGAACTCACTACTCTGCACTCACTACTCGGCACTCACTACTCGGCACTCACTACTCACTACTCTGCACTCGCTACTCGCTACTCTGCACTCGCTACTCGCTACTCTGCACTCGCTACTCGCTACTCACTACTCTGCACTCACTACTCTGCACTCACTACTCTGCACTCACTACTCACTACTCTGCACTCACTACTCACTACTCTGCACTCGCTACTCACTACTCTGCACTCGCTACTCACTACTCTGCACTCACTACTCACTACTCTGAACTCACTACTCTGAACTCACTACTCTGAACTCACTACTCTGCACTCACTACTCTGCACTCACTACTCTGCACTCACTACTCTGCACTCACTACTCACTACTCTGCACTCACTACTCTGCACTCACTACTCACTACTCTGCACTCACTACTCACTACTCTGCACTCGCTACTCGCTACTCTGCACTCGCTACTCGCTACTCTGCACTTGCTACTCGCTACTCACTACTATGCCCTCGCTACTCACTACTCTGCACTCACTACTCTGCACTCACTACTCTGCACTCACTACTCTGAACTCACTACTCTGCACTCACTACTCTGAACTCACTACTCTGAACTCACTACTCTGAACTCACTACTCTGAACTCACTACTCAGTACTCTGCACTCACTACTCTGTACTCACTACTCTGCACTCACTACTCTGCACTCACTACTCTGCACTCACTACTCTGCACTCACTACTCTGCACTCACTACTCACTACTCTGCACTCACTACTCTGCACTCACTACTCACTACTCTGCACTCACTACTCTGCACTCACTACTCTGCACTCACTACTCTGCACTTACTACTCACTACTCTGCACTCACTACTCACTACTCTGCACTCACTACTCTGCACTCACTACCCACTACTGTGCACTCACTACTCACTACTCTGCACTCATTACTCTGCACTCACTACTCACTACTCTGCACTCACTACTCTGCACTCACTACTCACTACTCTGCACTCACTACTCACTACTCTGCACTCGCTACTCGCTACTCTGCACTCGCTACTCGCTACTCTGCACTCGCTACTCGCTACTCACTACTCTGCACTCACTACTCTGCATTCACTACTCTGAACTCACTACTCTGAACTCACTACTCTGAACCCACTACTCCGAACTCACTACTCTGAACTCACTACTCTGCACTCACTACTCTGAACTCAGTACTCTGCACTCAGTACTCACTACTCACTACTCTGCACTCACTGCTCACTACTCTGCACTCACTACTCACTACTCTGCACTCACTACTCACTACTCTGCACTCACTACTCACTACTCTGCACTCACTACTCTGCACTCACTACTCTGCACTCACTACTCTGAACTCACTACTCTGAACTCACTACTCTGAACGCACTACTCTGAACTCACTACTCAGTACTCTGCACTCACTACTCTGTACTCACTACTCTGCACTCACTACTCTGCACTCACTACTCTGCACTCACTACTCTGCACTCACTACTCTGCACTCACTACTCACTACTCTGCACTCACTACTCTGCACTCACTACTCACTACTCTGCACTCACTACTCTGCACTCACTACTCTGCACTTACTACTCACTACTCTGCACTCACTACTCACTACTCTGCACTCACTACTCTGCACTCACTACCCACTACTGTGCACTCACTACTCACTACTCTGCACTCACTACTCTGCACTCACTACTCACTACTCTGCACTCACTACTCTGCACTCACTACTCACTACTCTGCACTCACTACTCACTACTCTGCACTCGCTACTCGCTACTCTGCACTCGCTACTCGCTACTCTGCACTCACTACTCTGCACTCACTACTCTGCACTCACTACTCTGCACTCACTACTCTGAACTCACTACTCTGAACTCACTACTCTGAACTCACTACTCTGAACTCACTACTCCGAACTCACTACTCTGAACTCACTACTCTGCACTCACTACTCTGAACTCAGTACTCTGCACTCAGTACTCACTACTCACTACTCTGCACTCACTGCTCACTACTCTGCACTCACTACTCACTACTCTGCACTCACTACTCTGCACTCACTACTCACTACTCTGTACTCACTACTCTGCACTCACTACTCTGCACTCACTACTCTGCACTCACTACTCTGCACTCACTACTCACTACTCTGCACTCACTACTCTGCACTCACTACTCACTACTCTGCACTCACTACTCACTACTCTGCACTCACTACTCACTACTCTGCACTCACTACTCCCTATTCTGCACTCACTACTCACTACTCTGCACTCACTACTCACTACTCTGCACTCACTACTCTGCACTCACTACTCACTACTCTGCACTCACTACTCACTACTCTGCACTCACTACTCACTACTCTGCACTCACTACTCACTATTCTGCACTCACTACTCACTACTCTGCACTCACTACTCACTACTCTGCACTCACTACTCTGCACTCACTACTCACTACTCTGCACTCACTACTCAGCACTCACTACTCACTACTCTGCACTCACTACTCACTACTCTGCACTCACTACTCTGCACTCACTACTCTGCACTCACTACTCTGCACTCAATACTCACTACTCTGCACTCACTACTCTGCACTCACTACTCTGCACTCACTACTCTGCACTCACTACTCTGCACTCACTACTCACTACTCTGCACTCACTACTCACTACTCTGTACTCACTACTCTGCACTCACTACTCTGCACTCACTACTCTGCACTCACTACTCTGCACTCACTACTCTGCACTCACTACTCTGCACTCACTACTCTGCACTCACTACTCTGCACTCACTACTCACTACTCTGCACTCACTACTCTGCACTCACTACTCTGCACTCACTACTCACTACTCTGCACTCACTACTCACTACTCTGCACTCACTACTCTGCACTCACTACCCACTACTGTGCACTCACTACCCACTACTGTGCACTCACTACTCACTACTCTGCACTCACTACTCACTGCACTCACTACTCTGCACTCACTACTCTGCACTCACTACTCTGCACTCACTACTCTGCACTCACTACTCTGCACTCACTACTCACTACTCTGCACTAACTACTCACTACTCTGCACTCACTACTCACTACTCTGCACTCACTACTCACTACTCTGCACTCACTACTCACTATTCTGCACTCACTCACTACTCTGCACTCACTACTCTGCACTCACTACTCACTATTCTGCACTCACTACTCACTACTCTGCACTCACTACTCACTACTCTGCACTCACTACTCACTACTCTGCACTCACTACTCACTATTCTGCACTCACTACTCACTACTCTGCACTCACTACTCACTACTCTGCACTCACTACTCTGCACTCACTACTCACTATTCTGCACTCACTACTCACTACTCTGCACTCACTACTCTGCACTCAGTACTCTGCACTCACTACTCACTACTGTGCACTCAGTACTCTGCACTCACTACTCACTACTGTGCACTCACTACTCACTACTCTGCACTCACTACTCACTACTCTGCACTCACTTCTCACTACTCTGCACTCACTACTCTGCACTCACTACTCACTACTCTGCACTCACTACTCTGCACTCACTACTCACTACTCTGCACTCACTACTCTGCACTCACTACTCACCACTCACTACTCTGCACTCACTACTCTGCACTCACTACTCACTACTCTGCACTCACTACTCACTACTCTGCACTCACTACTCACTACTCTGCACTCACTACTCACTACTCTGCACTCACTACTCTGCACTCACTACTCACTACTCTGCACTCACTACTCTGCACTCACTACTCTGCACTCACTACTCTGCACTCACTACTCACCACGCACTCCTCTGCACTCACTACTGTGCACTCACTACTGTGCACTCACTACTCACTACTCTGCAATCACGATTCTGCACTCACGATTCTGCACTCACTACTCACTACTCTGCATTCACTAATCTGCACTCACTGCTCACTAATCTGCACTCACTACTCACTCCTGTGCACTCACTACTGTGCACTAACTACTCACTACTCTGCACTAACTACTCACTACTCTGCACTCACTACTCTGCACTCTCTACTCACTACTGTGCACTCACTACTGACTACTCTGCACTCACTACTGTGCACTCACTACCAGGGTTCAATTCCCCGCCTCGGCGGGTCTTGGGCTCAAAAATTCCACTGACTCGATAATTCTCGCTCCGGTGCCTTCTCGACTCACGGGTTCACACTCTGCGACTCTGGGCAATAGCTTGCTTAATCGCCACAACGGTCCCTCGCGGCGGGATGCCTGGCTTTCACCTTGTGGATACCCTGCTGGGGTTATCTCACAGGGGAATACCAGGACGGGTTCCCTAAGCAAGCGCCGGGAAACCCTTTGTGGGTAGCTGTGCGCTATATAAGCTCAAATACATTTACATTTACATTTACTCACTACTCTGCACTCACTACTCTGCACTCACGATTCTGCACTGACTACTCACTACTGCACTCACTACTCACTACTGCACTCACTACTCACTACTCTGCACTCACTACTCACTACTCTGCACTCACTACTCACTACTCTGCACTCACTACTCTGCACTCACTACTCTGCACTCACTACTCTGCACTCACTACTCTGCACTCACTACTCACCACGCACTCCTCTGCACTCACTACTGTGCACTCACTACTCTGCACTCACTACTCACTACTCTGCACTCACGATTCTGCACTCACGATTCTGCACTCACTACTCACTACTCTGCATTCACTAATCTGCACTCACTGCTCACTAATCTGCACTCACTACTCACTACTGTGCACTCACTACTGTACACTAACTACTCACTACTCCGCACTTACTACTCACTACTCTGCACTCACTACTCTGCACTCTCTACTCACTACTGTGCACTCACTACTGACTACTCTGCACTCACTACTGTGCACTCACTACCAGGGTTCAATTCCCCGCCTCGGCGGGTCTTGGGCTCAAAAATTCCACTGACTCGATAATTCTCGCTCCGGTGCCTTCTCGACTCACGGGTTCACACTCTGCGACTCTGGGCAATAGCTTGCTTAATCTCCACAACGGCCCCTCGCGGCGGGATGCCTGGCTTTCACCTTGTGGATACCCTGCTGGGGTTATCTCACAGGGGAATACCAGGACGGGTTCCCTAAGCAAGCGCCGGGAAACCCTTTGTGGGTAGCTGTGCGCTATATAAGCTCAAATACATTTACATTTACATTTACTCACTAGTCTGCACTCACTACTCTGCACTCACGATTCTGCACTGACTACTCACTACTCTGCACTCACTACTCACTACTCTGCACTCACTACTCACTAGTCTGCACTCACTACTCACTACTGTGCACTCACTACTCTGCACTCACTACTCTGCACTCACTACTCACTACTCTGCACTCACTACTCTGCACTCAATACTCACTACTCTGCACTCACTACTCTGGACTCACTACTCACTACTCTGCACTCACTACTCACTACTCAGCACTCAATACTCTGCACTCACTACTCGGCACTCACTACTCGGCACTCACTACTCAGTACTCTGCACTCACTACTCAGTACTCTGCACTCACTACTCACTTCTCTGCACTCTGCACTCACTACTCTGCACTCACTACTCACTGCTCTGCACTCACTCTTCTGCACTCACTACTCTGCACTCACTACTCTGCACTCACTACTCACTACTCTGCCCTCACTTCTCACTACTCTGCCCTCACTCCTCACTACTGTGCACTCACTACTCTGCACTCACTACTCACTACTCTGCACTCACTATTCTGCACTCACTACTCTGCACTCACTACTCTGCACTCACTACTCACTACTCTGCCCTCACTTCTCACTACTCTGCCCTCACTCCTCACTACTGTGCACTCACTACTCTGCACTCACTACTCACTACTCTGCACTCACTACTCACTACTGTGCACTCACTACTCTGCACTCACTACTGTGCACTCACTACTCCCTACTCTGCACTCACTACTGTGCACTCACTACTCACTACTCTGCACTCACTACTCTGCACTCACTACTCACTACTCTGCACTCACTACTCACTACTCTGCACTCACTACTCTGCACTCACTACTCACTACTGTGCACTCACGATTCTGCACTCACTACTCACTACTCTGCACTCATTACTCTGCACTCACTACTCACTAGTCTGCACTCACTGCTCACTACTATGCACTCACTACTCACTACTCTGCACTCACTACTGTGCACTCACTACTCACTACTCTGCACTCACTACTCTGCACTCACTACTCACTACTCTGCACTCACTACTGTGCACTCACTATTCACTACTCTGCACTCACTACTCTGCACTCACTACTCACTACTCTGCACTCACTACTCTGTACTCACTACTCTGCACTCACTACTCCCTACTCTGCACTCACTACTTACTACTCTGCACTCACTACTCACTAATCTGCACTCACTACTCACTACTGTGCACTCACTACTGTGCACTAACTACTCACTACTGTGCACTCACTACTGTGCACTCACTACTCTGCACTCACTACTCTGCACTCACTACTCACTATTCTGCACTCACTACTCACTACTCTGCACTCACTACTCACTACTCACCACTCACTACTGTGCACTCACTACTGTGCACTCACTACACTGCACTCACTACTCACTACTCTGCACTCACTACTCTGCACTCACGATTCTGCACTCACTACTTACTACTCTGCACTCACTAGTCTGCACTCACTAGTTTGCACTCACTAGTCTGCACTCACTAGTCTGCACTCACTACTGTGCACTCACTACTGTGCACTCACTACTCAGCACTCACTAATCACTACTCAGCACTCACTACTCACTACTCAGCACTCACTACTCACTACTCTGCACTCACTACTCACTACTCTGCACTCACTACTCAGGACTCACTACTCTGCACTCACTACTCACTACTCTGCACTCACTACTCTGCACTCACTACTCACTACTGTGCACTCACTACTCACTGCACTCACTACTCACTACTCTGCACTCACTACACTGCACTCACTACTCTGCACTCACTACTCTGCACTCACTACTCTGCACTCACTACTCTGCACTCACTACTCTGCACTCACTACTCACTACTCTGCACTCACTACTCTGCACTCACTACTCACTAGTCTGCACTCACTACTCACTACTGTGCACTCACTACTGTGCACTCACTACTCTGCACTCACTACTCTGCATTCACTTCTCACTACTCTGCCCTCACTCCTCACTACTCTGCCCTCACTCCTCACTACTGTGCACTCACTACTCTGCACTCACTACTCACTACTCTGCATTCACTACTCACTACTGTGCACTCACTACTCTGCACTCACTACTGTGCACTCACTACTCTGCACTCACTACTCACTACTCTGCACTCACTACTCTGCACTCACTACTCTGCACTCACTACTCACTACTCTGCACTCACTACTCTGCACTCACTACTCTGCACTCACTACTCTGCACTCACTACTCACTACTCTGCACTCACTACTCACTACTCTGCACTCACTACTCTGCACTCACTACTCACTACTCTGCACTCACTACTCTGCACTCACTACTCTGCACTCACTACTCACTACTGTGCACTCACTACTCACTACTGTGCACTCACTACTCTGCACTCACTACTCACTACTGTGCACTCACTACTCTGCACTCACTACTTTGCACTCACTACTCACTACTCTGCACTCACTACTCAGCACTCACTACTCACTACTCTGCTACTCACTACTCACTACTCTGCACTCACTACTCTGCACTCACTACTCACATCTCTGCACTCACTACTCTGCACTCACTACTCACTACTCTGCACTCACTACTCTGGACTCACTACTCACTACTCTGCACTCACTACTCACTACTCTGCACTCACTACTCACTACTCTGCACTCACTACTCACTACTCTGCACTCACTACTCTGCACTCCCTACTCTGCACTCACTACTCTGCACTCACTACTCTGCACTCACTACTCTGCACTCACTACTCTGCACTCACTACTCACTACTCTGCACTCACTACTCACTACTCTGCACTCACTACTCACTACTCTGCACTCACTACTCTGCACTCACTACTCTTACTCACTACTCTGCACTCACTACTCTTACTCACTACTCTGCACTCACTACTCTGCACTCACTACTCTGCACTCACTACTCTGCACTCACTACTCTGCACTCACTACTCACTACTCTGCACTCACTACTCACTACTCTGCACTCACTACTCTGCACTCACTACTCTGCACTCACTACTCTGCACTCACTACTCTGCACTCACTACTCACTACTCTGCACTCACTACTCACTACTCTGCACTCACTACTCTGCACTCACTACTCACCACTCACTCCTCTGCACTCACTACTCTGCACTCACTACTCTGCACTCACTACTCTGCACTCACTACTCACTACTCTGCACTCACTACTCTGCACTCTCTACTCTGCACTCACTACTCTGCACTCAGCACTCACTATTCTGCACTCATTACTCTGCACTCACTACTCTGCACTCACTGCTCTGCACTCACTGCTCTGCACTCACTACTCTGCACTCACTACTCACTACTCTGCACTCACTACTCACTACTCTGCACTCACTACTCTGCACTCACTACTCTGCACTCACTACTCTGCACTCACTACTCTGCACTCACTACTCTGCACTCACTACTCTGCACTCACTACTCACTACTCTGCACTCACTACTCACTACTGTGCACTCACTACTCTGCACTCACTACTCTGCACTCACTACTCACTACTCTGCACTCACTACTCTGCACTCACTACTCACTACTCTACACTCACTACTGTGCACTCACTACTCACTACTCTGCACTCACTACTGTGCACTCACTACTCACTACTCTGCACTCACTACTCTGCACTCACTACTCTGCACTCACTACTCTGCACTCACTATCACTACTCTGCACTCACTACTCACTACTCTGCACTCACTACTCACTACTCTGCACTCACTACTCACTACTCTGCACTCACTACTGTGCACTCACTACTCACTACTGTGCACTCACTACTCACTACTCTGCACTCACTACTCACTACTCTGCACTCACTACTCTGCACTCACTACTCACTACTCTGCACTCACTACTCTGCACTCACTACTCTGCACTCACTACTCTGCACTCACTACTCTGCACTCACTACTCTGCACTCACTACTCTGCACTCACTACTCTGCACTCACTACTCTGCACTCTGGAAACTCACTACTCACTACTCAGCACTCTGCACTCAGCTGGTGGTGTCTGTGTGTGCATGGCAGTGATGGTGTGCGTGTGTGCATGGCAGTGGGGTGTGCGTGTTTGCATGGCAGTGGTGGTGTACGTGTGTGCATGGCAGTGGTGGTGTGCGTGTATGCATGGCGGTGGTGGTGTCTGTGTGTGCATGGCAGTGCTGGTGTCCGTGTGTGCATGGCAGTGCTGGTGTCCGTGTGTGCATGGCTGTGGTGGTGTGCGTGTGTGCATGGCAGTGGTGGTGTCTGTGTGTGCATGGCAGTGGTGGTGTGCGTGTGTGCATGGCAGTGGTGGTGTCCGTGTGTGCATGGCAGTGGTGGTGTCCGTGTGTGCATGGCTGTGGTGGTGTGCGTGTGTGCATGGCAGTGGTGGTGTCTGTGTGTGCATGGCAGTGGTGGTGTGCGTGTGTGCATGGCAGTGGTGGTGTCCGTGTGTGCATGGCAGTGGTGGCGTCTGTGTGTGCATGGCAGTGGTGGTGTACGTGTGCATGGAACCTACTTGCAATCAGACGTGTTGGTTGTCACCAGAATGCCTTGTTACTGCTGCCGGTAATGCTGCCGGATGCTAGGACGTGAAGAGCACACCACTCACTTGAGTCGGGTCCAGCAACTTTTTGAATATCCGACCTCACTTCCTTCCAGAGGAGGATGCGAGGTCACAGCCACGACACACATAACCACTGCCCGGGTCTCCATACTATTGGGCAGTGAGTCAGTGTTCATCTTTCTTTTCCCGCTCGCCAGCAGTTAAGTCACCCGTGTTTCAGCTCAGTTTGATTCTGGTAGTTAAGTGACACCGCGGGAGCATTTCTTCATAGCTCCAGCGGTACTTAGTAATCGTCTCGGGAATAAATGTGACATGCAGTAGACACGTAGACCCGGCCCTGATAGGTAAGTGCCGGTGCTAAGCACCAGAAAGCACCGGCACAATTAGCAAAGCAACCCGCTTCTCCCTACGTACCGGCGACCTTAGGCCTGCTGCTTCAGCTGCGGGGGGCGCGCGCAGCCGTGAACGGCGGCTGCGCGCGAGCACTGGCACGCAATCTGATAGGCAGGGACGGCACGCGACTGGGGCAAGCCGGTGTATCCTGTTGAAAGAGGGTGCCCCTCCTTTGGCGCTCGGTGACTTGTTGGGGGCCTGTTGACGACTGTGCACCTGCCCGTCCTTGTGCAAGACAGTCTGTCCAGTGCTCACCCTCATTTGGCGAACGTCACCATGGAGCGCAAAGACACGCCGAGACGAGGTAGGAAGGGGTGGGGTGTCTCTGTGTGTGCGTGCGCATGCGCTGCGGTGAGGGGGGGATGTTCTGTATGTGTGTGTGTTAGTGTGTGTATGTGCGGCGAGGGGGGGGGGTCTGTATGTGTGTGCATGCGTGTGAGTCTGCTTCCAAGGAGCCATGGGAGACAGGAAGCGCGCACGACCTGATCCCAGTTCCAAGGTTGCGCGTGCACCTCACTTGTCTGTCTCCCTTGACTCCTTGAAAGCCAGAATGATTACAATAGAGTCTCGGAATGACAGATTGCTTCGCAATCTGTTCGCAGTTCCGAGACCTAAAAAACGAGGTGTCATCACCATAGTGAGCAAGAAGGCAAACCTGATCCTAAAAAACTCATATGCAGATGAGGAGGGGAGAGTACTAGTAATAAGCCTAGTGAAAGGAGAGGAACAAATACACATAGCCAACATATATGGGCCAAACTCCGAAGACAAGAAGTTTTGGCAAAAAGTAGACACGCTGCTCTCCACAATTCCTCAAGAGGACCTCCTGTTGGTGGCTGGAGACATGAACCGGGTAATGGACCAAGCCACAGACAGACACCCACATAGAACCAGCCACGACTCCTACAACACCTACACCCTGAGAGACCTGTGCACCAAGCTACACCTGGCTGACCCGTGGAGACTCCAAAACCCAAATGCGCGTGAATACACATTTACTCACACCCACACAACTCCTATAGCAGGATAGACTACATACTGATGTCCAGCACTCACACACACCTGATCGACCACACTGAAATGGCACCAATCACCATCTCAGACCATGCACACATCACACTATCACTAAGTGGCAGGCACAACGAGAAACCAACCTGCAGATGGCGTTTAAACAATGATATCCTTCAGAACAAGGGCAACGTGAAGGAAATCAAAAGCGCAATAAGTGAATACTTGAACCACAATGCTAACGGAGAGGTGGGGAAAGGTACTATCTGGGACACCCTGAAAGCAACGCTAAGAGGGAAACTGATCAACATCAAAGCAAGAATGAACCGAGGCAGGAACAAAAAAATCAGAGAACTGGAAGAGGAAATCACGCAGCTGGAGAGAGGGCATTGCGCAAACATCACAGACAAAAACACCCTGACAACATTAACAAAGAAGAAATATGAGCTGAGCAAGATCCTAAGCGAGAGGGCCGGCATGTGGTTAAACAAATTCAAATCCATCAACCTATGCGCCGCCAACAAGGCTGGGAAACAACTAGCATCATATTTGAAAGCAAAACAGAGGCAACACACAATCGCAGCCATAATGTTCAAAACAAACAAGTCACAAACGACAAACAAAGGCATCCTCGAGGTATTCAGGCAGTTCTATGAAGAACTATACAGCGAAGACAAGAGTCTAAATGCAGACGGCGGCGAAGCATTGCTCAGCAAGACGACTCTGCCGGAACTTACGGCAGACCAACGAGCATCACTCGATGAGGACATAACAGACGCAGAGATCAAAGCAGCCATCAACCAGCTCAAACCAAACAAAGCACCAGGACCGGACGGATACACTACAACATTTTACAAAACCTGCAGTCAACAACTCAAACCAATAATGGCGGAAACATACACAGACTGCATACTAAGGGGCAAAATGACTGAATCCATGGCCGAGGCAAACATCATAGTAATCCCCAAAGAGGGGAAAGACCCACAATTCTCGCAGAACTACAGACCAATATCGCTTATAAATGTTGACTGCAAAATCTACGCGAAGATTCTTGCCACCAGACTAAACAGGGTCCTACCATCTCTCATCCACAACTCACAAGTAGGATACATCAAGAACAGAATATCACAAAACTACTATGCCACCTTATCAAACACACAACACATAGCAGTGAACAGGCGGTGATGATAGCACTGGACGCAGAGAAGGCGTTCAACAGAGTCTCCTGGCCCTTCCTGAACAACTGCATGAGCAAGTTCGGACTAGGAGCCAAATACAGAACTATGGTGATGGCCCTGTACAACGGACCAAGAGCAAAAGTGGTGGTAAACGGGAGCACATCAGAAACACTAACGCTGGGGAGAGGCACCAGGCAAGGCTGCCCCCTCTCACCAGGTCTCTTTCTACTGGCACTGGAACCACTACTAGCCTGAATAAGAGACGACGACGGAATAACAGGTGTCACAATCAAAGACAAAACCGTCAAACTAACAGCATATGCAGACAACATCCTTATCACATCCACCAAGCTGTCAACATCAATAAAATCCCTAATGAACACAATAGGAGAATACGCCGAAGCCTCAGGGTACAAGCTCAATAAAGATAAATCGGAATGTAAACCAATGAACATCCACACCACAAAAGAGGTACTCAGTGACTCAGGACTGGCGTGGCAGACAAAACCCCTTAAATACCTAGGGCTGCTATTTGGGAGAGATCTACAATCCACATTAGAACACAACGAGGAAGCAGTTCTGAAGAAGATAAAGGAAAGATTGGACCTGTGGTCACCCAAATACATAAGCTGGTGGGGCAGGGTCGAAACAATAAAGATGATGATCACGCCCGCCATCAACTACACACTCAGCATGCTACCACTGACAATGATGGACACTTTCCACAAAAAAATAGACAAACTCATAAACAACTTTATATGGAGAGACAAGAGACCTAGAATCAACCTTCAAAAACTGAGGCTAACGAAAGACTGGGGTGGCCTTAACCTAACGAATTTTAAAAACTTTCAGACCGCATGCCTAGCGAGGCAAGGAATCTTCTGGCTAGCCAATACCCAGAGTTATGAACCCGTATGGCTGGAGGTGGAAAGGAACATCCTGGAAGGAATGAACCCCATAGCGCTACTCACCGCAAACAAACACCCCCTACGGCTAAACCCAATCCTGAGACACACCAGAGAGGCATTAATGAAAACAGACAAACGAATGGCACGGAAAATGAAAGGCACAGCATGGGAGTCAATTTGGCTTAACTCAAATATAACATACCAAGGGAGAACACTGCACAACGAAACATGGATAGAGAAAGGAATAACCCCACCAAGCCAACTAGAAGCAAAACACTCACCAATAACATTCCAAACCCTGCAACAACTACACAGTCTCTCAGAACGAGAGCTATACACGTTCCTGAATATCAAAACAGCCATAACGAAAGCAAACCTAAGCAAGGAAGAACCGACCATCATCAAGTACATGCAAATCCTAAACACGACGGGCCACCAAACGGCAAAGATATACAAGCTCCTCAGCCCAACCACATCTGCACTAAACAAGAAAACAACGAACACATGGGAACAGCTCCTGGGAAGGCAGCTAAACGACGACGAACAGTGCAAATTGTGGTGCTCTGCGTCAACAAATAACACAATTAGCCCAGACAAAATTCTGGCTCCTCCACAGAGCCTATTGGACCCCGGCAAAACTACACAAAGCTGGTATAAGAGACACAGACAGCTGCTGGAACTGCGGGAAAGAGGAAGGCACCCTAGAACACCTGATCTTCAACTGCCCCAAAGTCAGGAAGTTCTGGTCGAGGGTGAACAGCTTCATAAATGACATCTTCAACAAAGACCTAACAATCAGCTTTGTAAGCCTAGCCACAGAATACATGACAGCAGACCTAAACAGTAAAGTTGAAAGAGACCTATTGGACATACTGCTCACAGCTGCCCTAAAAATAATCCTGACGAACTGGAAAAACACTGCCAAAGCAAACTTTAAGACCTGGATGAACTGGGTTACCTTTCTCAGAGGAGCAGACAATATAACCGGGAAGTTATCAAAGGAACACAACTCTAAGGAGGAGATGTGGGAACTCCTCGACGCACACCTGACGCAACCCCCGGACACGCGGCAAAGGAGCGAGACATAAACACCCCCCCCCTCTTTCTTCTTTCCTCTCTCTTTTTCTCTTCTCTGAAGACAACAGCGCCGCAGTTCATTATGTACTGTATATATAACGTTTGATTTGTACACTTTATATTTTAATAAAAATACTTGAACTCAAAAAAAAGTACCCGTGTAACATACAAATGCAGCAGTGGGAACGGTGACCAGTGAACCTTTGCAAAGGGCCCTACACTTCACAGCAACATAAATCACATTTCTTTTAGTAATTTTTGATCCGTTTTAGCTACAAAACAGTTTTGGGTCAAATCATTAGATTATGCAGCAGATGATGTATTATGTGGCAAATACGATACAGCCATAGTTAAGTGGAAAACATTTTTCCACTTAACTTAAATTTGCCCCTGCATTATAGTTGATTAATTTGCAAGTTCCCCAAATCCAAAAGTCAAGTTTGGGCACAATTTGTGTTTTATAAGCAGTCCTACAACACAGGGCTACTTTTAAAATGACCTCAGGCTTCAGCACTGCACACAGGCAAACGCAGAAAGGGCTGCTGGCCTCTAAACTGCCTTGCCCTATTATATTCTAGGAACTTAAAGGTAGTTCTAACCCCCCTGCCCTATTATGTACTAGGGCCTTATAGGAGAGGTCATGCCAATCATAGGGGTATCCTAACCCATAGTGCACCCTAGTGTATGTAGGTGTTCCACAGTATCTTTAGGTGTCTCTTTCAGACTAGCACTGGCCCTGTGCCTGTTCAGGCAGAGGCAAGGGTCCGTCAAAATCAGGTACCACCAGTTCCAGTCAGCAAAACGTTGGGGAGTGCCCAGGGCACAGGATGGCATTGCAACACTAAAGAAGCACAAACTCAGAATTTGAAACATAACACCATGGTTGGGGGGGGGGGGGGGTTCTCTTTAATAATCAGAATTGGTTTCTATCCTAATTAACCCATTTTCCAACATTAGGATAAGGAAAGACTGGGGAAAAATCATAACGTTCTAATCTATACCTAGTTTTCATGCAGTTCTTTGATGACGGTTAATAGGTCACTGTTCAATGTTAGGATTTGAACTTATAAACTGCAAATACCAAAAGAATCTCGCAGACAAAAGCAGTAACTCACTGACCTATTTACATGATATGCATTTTGTGATCTGCGTGGTACACGTTCTGTGCAGCAGGCATATTACCTCACTGTGGCTACCTTACCAAGAGTACAAAACTTCCACTAGACAAACCTCCGATCTCTCGCAATAAAGAACATTAATCACCGAAGTTATCTTTATTGTTGCCTGAAAATTGCTGGAGACCAGGAATGCAGCAGCAGGTATTTTTCAAACCATAATGCACTTGCAAGCACGACGCCCCCACCCTAAGTCGGAGACCTTTGTTTGCTTGGTGCGTGAAGATGCAAGATTCATATACACGTTTTTTTAACATTTGGTCTGATTACTGTATGACTGTAAATAACAATAAAGCATACATGCAAACTAGGACAACGTGCCTGCTTTTCTCAATATTTCACTACGAAAGTATGCAATTGTATTTGTTTAACGGGTGGTGATTTATATAGGGTCACTGGGAAGTCCACAAGGTTGTCCCTGTCCCCCCTGAATTTTAGTGTCTCCTACGCCCCTGTACGCTCTACTCTCTGTGCTGGGCCGGGTCTACAGCAGCTGCCTGGGTGCCAGAGCATGATCAAGTCAAAGGCGTGTGGTGCACTATGGGAAACGCACCAGATAGTCCATAGAAACAGCAATGGTTCTCCTTGTGCCAGGGGGGGGAAAGGAAGACGGCCTCTTCCTCCAGGGTAGGGGCATACATATTCCTGCTGGCCATGCTTAGGTATATAAATATGTTCTATCTTCCCCAGCTGGGAGTTCTGGTTTGGGATTTCAAGAGTTTGTGGCCTGCCTCCCTTGATTGTCATTTCTCACATAGATATCAATAGTTATATTTACAAGGCTAGGTTTACAAAGTTTCTTTTTGATAAGGTCTACCGTCCGCTGAGACTACTCCACCAGCAGACGTGTCTCGCCCCATGCTGCAGTGGAGAGAGAAATAATGTATGTACAAGTTAAAGCAGCAGCGCTCAGTAGAGTGGTGTTTTAGCGCCATCTAGTGAAGTAACATGAGTTGCGTCGTAGTGGCCGATCCAGCTGTCAACTAAAGAAGTTCTGATTTCTGGAAGAGGCAGCGGAATCCGAAGTAGGATTCGCTGGTGCAATATCCTGATCTCTGTGGGAGAGGTCATTTTCTTAGCAGTCTTTCAGAATTAGCACTACGACTATAAAATACCCTTAAAAGACACCACCAGACAACTCTTTACCTTTAACCCGGGGGAATGCAATGTGCAAAGCACATCTGCTTGGTTGCCCCCGGCTAGTTTTGAAGATTGGGAACCGCTGGATTATGTCATGGTCACCTCTACCCCCTGATGAGGTGGAATCACCCCACAAGTAAATGACTATGATGAGGATTACAGACTAAGGATAATGAAGATTATCAGTAAGTAACTGGAGCATTACTAATGTTATTTCATGGAACGAGGTGGGATTACTCATGCTCATGCTCTTGCTTTGCTGCAAAAATATGAAAACAAACCCTGTTTGCAGAAACATACAGAAGATACATAAGATAATACTACGTTCAGGGAACAAGTCCTAAAAAAAGAAGTGGGGAGACTAACCTAGTTAGGCAGTATACAAGTGACATCACGGCGCTTGACATCACAGCACATGACATCACGGCGCATGACATTACATGTGGCATCACAGGAATTGACATCATAGGAAGTGGCATCACAAGCCACAACTTTAATATGTACGTGTGATGTAAAGCGCTCTGACACTGCTTTGGGATGAGAAGCGCTATACAAGAAAAAATAGTGGTACTTACATTATTTCTACGCCTCCTCAGGGGTAGTAAGTGCTATATAAATTACATTTATTAATATGTAACTACTGGGAGAGACCAACATATCTGCCATTCTTAGAGTGCATGCATATCTAGTAAACAGAGCCTGAACAAAGTGAAAAGCTGCCTCTCTTAAGTATGTGTGAAGTGCTAACCTTTGTTTCCCCTCTGCTGCATTTGCTTCTAGGTGAGAGGCTCCTGACTGCTCCCAGCCAGGAGACTCGAACAAAAAGGAGGCCTGATAACCCCTCAAATTTGGCCTTTGTTATGAGCCCAGCAGGAGTCTAAAATAAGAAACCCCGTCCCCACCTGCACATTGTTGCTTGTTGCAGATGGAAAGCAGACAACGTGCAGGCGCAGCTGAAAGTGTCCCGGTGTTTGGAAATTACACCGGGACGAGTTCAGCACATTATTCAGTGGGGCCCAAATTCTTGGCAGGGTGGACAGCGTCCACCCGCGTGTACCCCGACTTGTGCCCTGACTACGGTCCCTGTCTCATAAGGTTAATTTAACAAATACTGGCGCTGTTCGGAATTATACTTTGAGCCCTTTCTGGCTTTAAAGCAAGCGAACATTGCATTCTAGAACCATTGCATTCTAGAACCTGTAGTAAGGTTTTCTGTCACATATGCATGTGTGTCTGTGTGTGTTCGTATGCAAACAAAGCCCAGCATTCAAAGGGCTGCTTCTGACCGGAAAGCCACAACTGCCTCGGAATGTCACGTGTAAGACATAGCCATTAGCAAGTTACAGGCAAAACTTTGGTGGAATTTTTTTATTAATTCCAAATAAACATTGATTGTGGTTGAAATTGACTAGTTAGAGTTGTAAGAAAACAAATGTTTTGCTTTAGCTGTTTTGCTTCTGTGAAGAAAATTAAACAGTCCGTGGCAATGCCAAAAGCAAGCTTACGAATGCACTCGTAGGTCAGCCACAAAAATCCATGTATGTTGATGACTGCCTCCTCCTATTTGTGCTGCTGCCAGAGAAAAACACCATAAATTATCTTGTTGCCTAAGACACTTTAATTGCATTAATATGGCATGTGTGTGCCCCTGAAAATTCAAGCTCAGGCAGCTGGATAAATAACAAAATGAAAATATCTGTGTAAAGGGGTAGCACTTCTTTGTCGAATAAACACAACTTTTGACAATCAAAACGTACATCTGGCTCTCAACAAATGGGTGGGGCCAAAGCCCCTCTCCTGAAGGTTCTCACATACTTGTCTGGTGACAGCTGTGCTGTTAAGCCAGACCAAAAAAAGACCAGTCATTTGATGTATAAAGTGGGGAATGCCTCCTTTAAAAAGCTAATCTTACTTATTTAACCCTCATTACAATCCCCAGAGATCTGTGAGATCAAAGCAGATTTGTTTACTTTCACCTGGAAGTCCCCCCCATTGCAATCACCTGTTCTCCTGATATTGGTAACTCCGTGTTGGAGAAGGACTGGCCCTTTTAACAGGCGGCTCCTAGCAAGAGCCTTAATACTTAGTGGTCCACACAGACTCTATGAAGATCTCTCTCTGCCTTTGTATTGCAGAAACAATAAAGCCAGGCACCAACCCTCTGATCAGTCCCTTGCTTTTACAGGGACTAAATATCCTTATGCCACTTCAGTTCCCAGTCATACAGTCATTTGAGAAAATTAGTCCAAGTATATTCTCCTTGTAGGCCAGATCGTCGACTACTAAACGGATATTTACATCGTTTGTAATGGACAGTTTTTTTAGGTCTCAGCTGTCGGAAGCAGCGCATGCGCTGCGCTCGGCATTCGAGAGCTTCTTGGAATCAATTCAGATTCTGAAGCTCTCTGAGGCGGAGTTGAAGCCCGCCTATCTTTCTAATTGGTTCTCTTCATGCTGCATTCAAAACGTAGGCTTCTCATTGTAAAGGAGGCTTCTTAGTCCCTCCTTGTTGCTGCCTTGTCTCCTTTTGGCCACACCCACCGGGATTTGATCTTTTACCGGCGGCGTGACACTCTCTGCTTCATTTTTCCCCACGCACTTTTTTATTCTCACTCAGCTTTGGCAAAGGCAGCTGCATGTTTAGTTTCGCATCGCGCTTTCACTTAAAGTGGAAAACGCGATGCGAAAGTAAATACGCGGCTGCCCACCAGCACTGTGGTCTCCGGGTTTGTGTTTGGCGGATCTTCCTTCCCTCATAATTACAACCGCGTGTTTAGTTTCATCTTGACTTGCTTCCATTGAAATGACTGCATTCGTCCTGTAGTTTCACACAATGCATTTTATTTTTGTTGTGCTTTGTTTTCTGTTGCCATGTTTAAATGTGCCATTCAACCCATAAGTGTACAGGTGCAGCACTGAGACAGTATTTATTATTTCCTTCCTTCCTTTCTTTCCCCGTCTCGCCTCTTGGAAACGCAGAGGGGGCTTGCAGGCACAATTGCAGCCGGCGGCGTCCAAACTTTGATCCACTCCCGGCTCGTGCAGGCTAATTAGTCAGGAGGATTAACCTATTGAGTTTGCAGCTTCTCGCCGGAGGAGCGGCATGCAGTGGATTTTGATTCCTCGGGTTCCAATGTAGCGCCTGCGGAGAATGCAGGTGGAGCGCTGCCGGGACCGCCATGGAAGCCGGCCTGGACTGGAACCGCCTCTGACTGCAGGGGGCATGGGGGACTCGGTGTTCTGTGTCCTATACAGTAAGTACCCCATGGGTTTGTTTGTTTTCGCTTTTCACTGACACTTGTTCAAGTTTGTCTGTTTGAGGAAACGGGGCTGGGGCCGATGTTGTAGGACAATCACAGTTTCCTATCAGGCGCCATGCAAAGGTTTTTGGGAGGGGAGACGGGATTCCACTAAGATAATGCAGCAAGCACACATTTTAATGTTGCCATGTATTCCTTGCTTTCATGTACGTTGCGCCAATCTCAATTCAATTCAATTAATTACGTCTTTATTCGATAATTTCAATCATAAAAGACACAATACAGTCATAAAAGTGTCATTTAAAAAGATATCACCCAAAAACATGCAATTCTCACAAATTTAATATGACGTTATCAAAGTCCCAATCAGTTATATAATAAAAAGATAACTATAAAAGATAAATAATTCCATATAAAACCATTTCTTACAGGATCTACAGTGGGAGTAGCTGTGTAACTGTAATGTACTCATATAGTAGTTCCCCAAACAGGGAGATTTTTTCTTCACAGTGCCCAGACCCAGCTAAGGAATTTTGACATGGCAATAACAATATCTGCTCGAGTGTTAGTTAGCAGAATGCGCAGGGCCGTCACACCCGATCTGGTGCCTAAGTTTGAGCGGTACAAAAGGGGGTGGTGGTGATGGACGGAGCATCTGAATCAATCAAACACTCACACCCAGTCAAAAGATCTGAGTTTAATCCATCACCGTTCTTTAGCCCACTCTGCCACCCCAGTTCAGACATGGCTATATGCAACTCACGTCTGAGCATACCCTGCCACACGAAGTGTGACGTGAGTCCCTTGCTCACTTTGCCACTGGATTCAAGCAAGCCGGGTTGAAGACGGCTGGAATGCCAGAAACCGGTCCTCGGAAGCTTGTTTCCGGTCCAGGGAAGACATGGCTTGGCAGTTCGGTCTGGACTGTTCCCATGAGGCACAGGGTCAGACTGATTTGCATATAGCCATGTCTGAACTGGGGTGGCAGAGTGGGCTAAAGAACGGTGATGGATTAAACCCAGATCTTTTGACTGGGTGTGAGTGTTTGATTGATTCAGATGCTCCATCCATCACCACCCCCTTTTGTACCGCTTTTGGCCGCCATATGTGTGGCAGGGTATGCTCAGACGTGAGTCCCTTGCTCACTTTGCCACTGGATTCAAGCAAGCCGGGCTGAAGATGGCTGGAATGCCAGAAACCGGTCCTCGGAAGCTTGTTTCCGGTCCAGGGAAGACATGGTTCGGCAGTTCAGGCTGGACTGTTCCCATGAGGCACAGGGTCAAACTGATTTGCATATAGCCATGTCTGAACTGGGGTGGCAGAGTGGGCTAAAGAACTGTGATGGATTAAACCAAGATCGTTTGACTGGGTGTGAGTGTTTGATTGATTCAGATGCTCCATCCATCACCACCCCCTTTTGTACCGTATGTTTGAGCACGGCGGCTTCAGCCACTTCCGGCGAGGGCCCTTGTAAGCCTGGCACACAAACAATACGTGGGTTAGTGACTCCTTACATGAACACGAGGGACAGTTAGTTTCTGGCACCTTATTCCATTTTGCAGTGAAAGATCTTAACGGAAGAGGGCCCACTCTGAATTAGTGATATAGTTTCCTATCACCAGGTTTCGTAATCAGATTCCAGTAGGCCTCAGCTTCCGCTGTAAACTTGTGTTCCAGAAAAATACCTGTGAGTGAGTTGCTAGCCACCACCGATAGGGTCTTCTTAGTAATCATATCCCAGTAAAGAGCTTTATACTGATTTTTACTGGGAAATGGATTCCCTATCGGGTCATCCCACAGGTGTCTGAGCCCCATGTCAAGTAGGTTGCACTTAATCTTCTGCAGCCATTTAATTTTTTAAGACGATTCAGCATTCCTGGTATGCATTAAACCATTAGCATAAGACACCAATTCTGGGTTGGCCCATAGCCTCCTCCAGTAAGCTAGGCATCTGAATCCCGCCGCCTCATCAATGGAACTGCAGCCTAGGTCTAATAACAGAGGCTTGATTGGGGTAGATTGGGGCAGGGCGGTCAGTGTTCTCAGAAACTTATTTTGTGCCTGAAAAAGGGGTGCTAAGTTTTTGAGCCCCCAAAGTTCTGCTCCATATATAATGGAGGCTCTAATTTTACCATTATAAATCATTATAGCCGGCCCTACCGGTTTAGTAATTGAAAGATGTTCTTTGAGTAGGGCTCCTGCTAGCTGATTATGCCTGAGAACTAGGACATCTTACTGTGGTGTCCAGTTCATCCTCCTAAACACAGTCACTCCTTAGTATATGAAGGTATCAGTTTGTTCCAATTGGGCTTTTTCCATTTCTACTCTGCCTTTTATTGATTTATGTTTATGCAGCACCATGAACTTGGTTTTGGCAACATTTACTATAAGATCATGGTCGTTGCAAAAGTCAGCAAATCTGTTAAGGGCTCGTTGCAGATCTGATTGAGTTTTGGATAAAATTAGAGAATCGTCTGCGAACATTAAAAGAGGAACCCTTGTACCGGCAAGAGATGGAGCATCAGTTGGAAAATCAATGTAATAAGTGATAACCTTATTTACAAACAGAGAGGGATAAGGGTAGGGGCGAGAACACATCCTTGCCTCACTCCCTTATTGTTGGGTAACATCATTCAAAATAGAGGCGAGTGATCATCTGCCCCTAGTGGCCGAAATAAGATCCAACTCGAAACTGGAAATTGAACCCCTTATTGGCTCAGACACAGAAGTCAGCTCAAATTTAAGGCGGTTACGGTGTAACCCTGACAATATTGACTCTATCAGCTCCACTGGGAAAATACTTTTCTCCCAAGCCTCCGGCTCCTCAACTAAGCTGTTGGTCGTCTGGCAAAATTTCATCAACGCCATTAGGGAGAAAATGAGAAGTACGGTGCCTAACAACTCTCCCCAAGTGAAGGGGACCTCAACTTGGACAAATTCATGCCCGGACATGAAAACACAAAAATGATTAATAAACCAAACCCTGAGATGTATGCGAAAGGACCAGGTAAACCATAGCCTGCAATTGGTTCTGCGGGAAGCGAAAAAACAGCTCAAGCGGATGAAATGGGAAAGCCAGAAGCAAAGAAATTAAGATCTTTGGGTAAAACTTCTCTATGAAGGGAAGCAGAAAAACAGCTCTAGGTTCTGGCAAATGGTAAAAAGAATACAGAACCCCGACCATTTAGGGCAAAATTCACATATATCAGAGGAAGTATGGACAAAATATTTATTGTCGCACTTCAATTATGACGACATCACAGGAGACACTACAATAATGTCTTCCCGCATAAAAACAACAAGGCCTGAAAAAGAGGAGAAATTTAATCATCACACGGGCGTATAAACGCATGAAATGTGGGAGTGTGAGGGCATGCGCCCACCGAAATCTGATAATCCAAAAACGGAAGAAAGACCTGCAAAGGATGTCGAGCCAGGGCCAATGAAAATTGCCCCAGCAGACATCAGACGGCAAATACCAAAGGGGAGACCAAACGGAGCACCAGGGCCGAATGGAATACCACCTGTGCTGTATAAATCAGATGTAGATTTCTGGAGTGCATCTCTGGCATTAGTATTCAACAACACAAGACTGACCTTGTCTCTTCCTGATTCCTAGCACGGGTCAGTCATCAGCCCGATCTATAAACATGGGAGCAAGAGTCATCCAAGCAGTTATTGTCTCATTGCCTTGCTAGACGTAGAAGCAAAATACTTTGCAGGACTTATCCTGGAGGAATTATCGTTATGGGCCTCTGAAAACGCCATCATCCCACTTAACCAAATGGGTTTCTGCAAAGGCCAAGGGACCACAACTAACATCATGGCACTTTTGATGGATGCAGCAAAAGCAACCAAGTCATCTTTATTCCTCACGTTCATCGACTATACTGCTGCCTTCGACCATGTGGACCGCAACAGACTTTGGCAGAAAATACACCATTGGGGTATTCCGAAACGTCTTCTAGACATCCTAATACTGCTCCACTCCAGTACCTGGATTAAAATTAAACTTGGGGCAGGTACACATCTCTCGAAGCAGATAAGGACGACAAAAGGACTAAAGCAGGGGTGCTTATTAGCGCCCATCTTATTCAATCTTTTTTTAGCGGATTTACCCGCAGAACTAGATAAATGCCACAGCCTTGCACCCAAGTTAGGGAAAATCACCCTTTCAAATCTGTTATACGCGGACGACCTGGTGCTGATAAGTCGCTCGCCAATAGGCCTTCAGCACCTCTTGAACGCAGCCTATGCCTTCTCAGCAAAGAATGCCCTTCAAATACATTTCAACAAGTCAAAGGTCATGACGGTGAATTACAGGAAAAAAAGGAATCCTTGCTGGCACGTGAATGGGGAAAAGCTTGACCGTGTAGCCACATACAAGTATCTGGGTGTTCACCTGGACTCAAATAATATGTCTAGGGCACAACTTCATTCCATCCGAGGGAAGGCCACAATGACTTATCTGCCATTAAAATCATTGAAGGCTAAACTCCCCGATCTCACTCTCAAACCCTTCCTTGAAGTCCTGCGTGCGAAATTACAACCAACACTCACATAAGGGAGTGAATCTCTTCACGGGAAGGATGCCGCACTGCTGGACACAGTCATACCCAACTCCTATAGGGCTATTTTTAATCTTCCTAAATATGTCTCTACTGCTCAGATTCGATTAGAATTCGGCCTCCTCAAACAAACATTAGAAAGGCGGAGTGCGTACGTAGCCAGTTGGTGCAAGATTCGCAATGCAGAAGCCGACTCCCTAAACGCCAATGTATGGGAAGAGTTACTCCGGCATCGTAATTCGTTGCCTAGAGACTACTTATTTGAATCAATTGAAGTTCTAGGTTTGACTGACACTTGGGAAACGGCTATAGACCACCAGTCCTTCAAAAAATGAGCAAAAGAATCAGCACGTTTATCTCAGCGATTGAAGACAAGAAGGACTTAGCAAACAGAGCGCATTGATGGACAACCCTGGGTGATTATGGTAAAATACAGCCACAAGCATACCTCAATACTGGGATGAAAATAAACGTTTTTTAAATTACGCATTAGGGTAATCCCGATACTGCCACACCTCCCCCCTTGGGAGAGAACACACTCTTCGCAACAGTGTCACCTGTGTATGTCCGGTAAGGAGGACATTGTTCATGTGATTTGTATATGCCGTAGACTAAGGGATTTGAGGTATAACCTTTTGCTACCATCTTTTAAATCACATGCTGTTCAGACCTGCAGGCAGGCAGTCAAATTATGCTTTACCACCAGTAACATCAAACTGAATTGCCAGGTTGTGAAGTTCTTTGACTTAATAAGAAAAAGACTTAATAGTGCTTGAAGACCTTTATTAGGCCCTGAGGACAACCTTGAACTGATCCCAGTAAATCTCGTACTTTTTAAGTTTAATTATAAATTGTTTTTAATGTTCCTATTGGAGTTTTTAGGTTTCGGCTACTGTCGCACTGATTAAAGCAGTGGGCGGAGCCGAAATCTTATGTTTGTAGTATGGGGGCTTGAACACGCCCCTCTTCTCCATTGGCTGGCCTCATAAATGCTGGCCAGCCATTGGAGGAGAGGAGCGTCACTCAGTTCAGGGCCTGCCTTGACGCGATTCGGGGGCGTTTCTGGGTCTTTTTTAAGTCCCGCCCTCTCCTCTTTCCATTGGCTGGAATTTTACCTTCCAGCCAATGGGAAGGTGAGAGCACGCAAACACGCCCCGAATCCCGAAATGACCTGTTGCTCTGTTCCAGACTTGTTTAAACATCTGCAACAATATGTCACTTTCAAATGAAAGAGGCAGAGTTGTTTATACTGGTTATCTTGCCTAAGCGTACAGATGATCACCCAATCACTGAAGATGTCACTGCGTTTTCTTACTGTCAGGTAAAGCCATATCATCCAATAAACAGACGTGCAACACCAGATTCTATTGCAGAGGTCCACGTCTAATTCCTCCAATCTAGGGCCGCGTCGTCTACGTGCCATCCGTAGGTTCCTATACGGAGCGAGTCTCCGTCACTTTCTCGTCCAATGGTAGAGCTCTCCTGTTCCCAAGCCCCCACTCTTCATCTGTGTGCGTGTATTGCTACCGCCATGTTAGTGCAGGCTCGAGCGTTTTGGGTGCCGTGGGGGTCGTTCGCAATGCCGCTCCATTTGGCAGGCAGCGCGGACTGAAGGCGGCGACTCCCGTCTAAAGCTGAGAGCCGAGTGCTATCTGCTGCCCGCCATGAGCCGCCCCTCCTCGGCTGGGGGAGGCCTGGGCTCGGGAAAGGCAGGCAGCGGCGGGAAGCCCGGCAGGGCAGCCGCTGCTGGCTGGGCGGCGGCCGGAGCGGCCCCCTCTGTAGCAGGGATTTTGCCCTCCCCGGTACAGGGCGCCTCGGCCGCCGCCGGTTCCTCCTCGGCTGGGCCCGCCGCCCTGCCTGCTCAAGCTACTGAGCTGACGGCCCTATTAGAGTGCCCCGTGTGCTTCGATTATGTGCTGCCGCCTAATCTGCAGTGTCAGGCTGGACACTTGGTGTGCAATCAGTGTCGCCAGAAGCTGAGCTGCTGTCCCACCTGCAGAGGCCCGCTCACCCCCAGCATCCGTAACCTGGCCATGGAGAAGTGGCCTCTACTCTTCCCTTTCCCTGCAAGGTGAGTTTCTGGAGGTGGCGGAGGGCAAGATATTGGAGAAAGTGGCTATGTGGAATAGGTTTGATCAGCAATTTAGATGTAGGGCATTAGTTGATATCTTAATTCTCATGAGCCTGAAATCAAACTTTTTCAGAAACTATTTTGTGTATGAAATTGTCTGAACAGAAACATTGCACGCTTATTGGGCTTACCTGGATGGTTGGCCAAAGAACTGACCTAGTTACTTATGGACACGTTAGCACTGTTGGAATTCAACGACGAATCCACGCCCCAGTCCACCCAGTTCTTAAAAGAAGTCGTGTTAAATTTGTCTAGATATGCCCCCTGACAACTTGTGCGTACAAAATGAAAGAACGCGGAATTTTAACAGGTTTACTTTTTTTTCACTGTTGGGTATTTATTGTGTAAAAGCAGATACATGACAATAATACGAAATATAAATAAAACTGTAACATTATTAAGGTAGACTCCCCACTATTCACTGTTTGGCCATTCTCAATATACTCGTCCAGCTTTAAGTGTATGACAGATACTGCCCACCCTTTCACAGCAAGCTTGTAGCTGCTGTTACACCTTGTAAGATAACATTTTACGCATAGCCGGTCATGTATTTGAATATATGCTAGCATTTGGTTATTTTGTATCATACCTGTTGTACCACATTCAACATGTGGCATAATAGTGTTGAGGTGAATGGCCCAACCTTTGACTCAGGCTTGCCTTAACTGTATTCTATAGTTAGTTGCTTCACATTGGACTCACACCTATGGAATGCTCAGTATCGTTCTTCCGTGGACTCCTGAGGAGCATCGGTCATGGCACTTGCTCTGAGTCAGTCTTCCCAGAATTGGCAGAGAGCAGTCCTTAGAAGTAGATACAGTACATCCATCCAGCCATAGTTTGTGTTCCTGGGTGCTAGTCCAGCATTGTGGATGCAACCCATCTACAACCAGCCTTAGTATTGAATTTGAAAAGTAATCATAGGAGCAACTCAAAGAATCTTTACAACATGCACAAATTCCAGGAACTATGATGGTACAATGCAGAGAAGTTGGACAGAACGAAGTTGATGTATGTGTGGTGTCAGATAATTGGCCTGTTAGTCTACTTAGAAGTAGTGCTAGCATAACAGAGGTTAAGATTAGGACCCGAAGGAGTGGGTGTTGATCTTTCTTTAGAAAGAATGCATGTATGTTACAGGACAGGAGAAGGAAGGAGGTGAGGTTCAAAAGAGGTTTTGGGGGGACAAGGGGGTGAAACGTGGCCTTGGTCCCTTCTGCTCTAAGCAGGAATAGCCAGTAGAAGAATCCCTTAAACACCCCATCCTTCCCCTGGGTAGAAGTTCCATGCTACCCTGGTTGTGTGGGGACAAATGTGGGAGGGTCACATGACTGCGACTTATGAATATCCCACCAAGAATTCTGGGATCCATGACACCGGGCAGACAAGGCACAATGACACTAGTTCTCATGATGATTGTGGAAAGAGTTCAGGGTGCGAAATGTTCTTGTTGTGAAGAATGTAACAAACATATGTTTGAGTTCTTTACCATCAGGGACAGCAGTACTGTTGCAACAGTCGTTTTCACAAAGAAATGTATTTGTCGAAAGAGAGGAAAAAGTGGGCTATTCATAGTCTTTTTACTATTTCTAAATGTTTATTGATGGATCTTTCTGCCTGTAGGTCACTGTTGAGCGAACTTGCTGGCTAAATTGTTTGCATGTAGAAAGTTTGCTTTTTAGGTCTGCCATTCACATTATTCTTTCACCTGTTGCAGCATACAGCAAGATGCAGTTGGTCAACCAACTTCAGCCACTGGCTTCCCTCATTGTGAGCAATTGCATTCTGTTGTTCATTTATTTATCAGCTTTCCCAGAAATAAGGCTTTAAAACGCTCGATAAAGTAATCATCAACAAAGCCAATAGGGTGGCAGATAACACATACCCATTGACTTTGCCAGTGGTTGTTTGGAACCTACTGTCCAGCAAATGGTGAGTTAGAATTTGAGCCACTGGTTTTCCTACCATGCTGGGGTTCTACTGATACATAGAGAAGAAACTGTGGTGCTGCACAAGAGCTCCTACCTAGGCTGGTCAAGTGGCAATCTGGCAGAGTGGTGTGCTTATTTAGGGTGTGACTGTTCTTTTGTGCTTTTCTTGGCAGGTGTCCGTAGTAGTCTTGCCCCCTTGATATGCTTCTGTTCAAAGAAAAAAATTGTTGTCAAGAGATTTTCATTTTTGACTTGTTTTTTTTGGTATCATTTGAGAAGTAATTTAGCTTGGCTAGACACTGCTAATCTTGGCTGATTTTTTTCTGCACAGCGTTTTTAAAAAATGGCTGATGTGTTGCAGTGATGTAATTGCTGTCTGCTGAGCTCATCCGTAGGGTACAATAGGTCTCACATTTGCAAGAGATTGAGCTATTGGCAATGTAAATGACAATGCCATTTATTTACCTGTTTTCAAAACCAACACATAAATACAAATTTTGTCATTTACAATGCCAATAGCTCTAACTTTTCCAAAGGCGAAACCGTTGCATTGTAAATGCTTGTTATATTTTTGTAAAGGTTTTAATTAATCATGTACAAAATAAACATTACTTACTTACTCACTCCCTTATTAACTGGGAACCTGTCAGTTAGTTTGCCCTGCTGTCCCCACCTCACCTGGGGGTAATTTGCCTTGTGCAATTTAATAATGAAGGCTAGAATCTCTAGAGGCATCCCAGCCTCCTTTAAGGAGTCCCATAGCTTATGGCGTGGTACTAAGTCAAATGCGCATTTTAAATCAACAAAAGCAGCATAAAGCAGCATAAAGGGTCCGCCATGCAAGGATTACTGTGTTCCAATAGATCATCATAAATCTAAAAACTTGATTGATTGTGCTGACGTGTGGTATGAAACCTGCTTGATAGGTGGATAGTACATTCTGGTCTATAACCCATTCATTAGCCCTACCTAGCACAAGTCTAGCAACTATTTTCTGTAGGGTGTTGATTAAACTTATCGGCCTGTAGTTTCTAGGACTGGCGCCGTCACCCTTTTTTAGGTCTCGCTGGTGTTAGCAGCTCGGAGCTGCTCCAGCGAAAGACCTATTGTTGTGGGTTTGCCGGGAATGGGGCACAGGGGGTGGTTACGCGCTTTACCTCGGCGATTTCATCTAGAGGACGCGCTTCTGCAGTCGGGCTTGCATCACGTGTGCAGACTCTCCAGCGCGCTGCAGATCTGTTTTTGCGATCGCGCCTAATGACTTCCGTGTCTGTTTTTTTTTGCAGGCAAGTGGCACGCGCTTGACTCTCCAGGGCGCTGCAGATCTGTTGTTGTGATCGCGCCTAATGCCTTCCGTGCCTCGCATTTTTTTAGGCAAGTTGCACAAGCTTGACTCTCCAGGGCGCTGCAGATCTGTTGTTGTGATCGCGCCTAATGACTTCCGCGTCTCTAATTATTTTAGGCAAGTGGCACGCGCTTCTGCTGGCCGTGTGCAGACTCTCCTGTGCGCTTCAGTTCAGATGTTGTTAACTAATGTGCTTGGTGATTTTTATTTAACCACGGTGTTAAACGTCGCAAAGGTACGTTAAAAGCCGCCTCACTGGGACTAGGGTTGCTTTTAAATTCCAAAGCATTACCACGTCTCAAACTTCGTAACCCTTCTTGTCGCTGACACCATTACGGTTAAAAGAACGGCTTACAATATATCATTTATACGATAGCTCTCATGTTATGGAATTAATTCAAATCAACAAGTTATGTAAAAAGCCGCCTCACTGCCGCTTCTGCTGGCCATGTGCACACTCTCCCGTGCGCTTCCGTTCAGCTGTTGTGAACTAATGTGATTGGTGCTTTTTAGGTCTCGCTGGTGTTAGCAGCGCATAGCGCTGCTCCAGCGAAAGACCTATTGTTTTAGGTTTCCTGGGAATGGCTGAGAGGGGGTGGTTACGCGCATAACCTCGGCGATTTCACCTCGAGGACGCGCTTCAGCTGGCGGGCTCGCATCACGTGTTTAGACTCTCCTGGGCACTGCAGTTCTGGTGTTGTGAACATGCCGAACGTGCCTAATGACCGCGCCTAATGACTTCCGTCTGTCAGTCTAGCCGTGAATGTGCCCAGATGCCCCCATTCACCAGGTCTCTCATACTCCTCTTGTCCTTTCCCGTGGTAGTGGCGCTGCACGGAATTCGTAGGCGGCTAGCTCCGTTCCCTTCACAGGAGCGCGGGGTAGGCTCCTGTCCGCTTCCTGTCTGTGCTGGTGGCCCCGCCCTCAAGCAGGCAGTCCCGGGCAGTCCAGCCTGGCTTCCTGTGTCTCGCCCGTGCAGAGGGACCGGAAACACTCAATCCAAGAAAGGTACGTTGCTTGTTGTGGTTGGCATTTGCTTGCAGCGTTTCTCAGTAGTGTCTACCAACTTTGTTTGATGCGCTCTAAGCTTTCAATTAGCTAGATAAGAATATTTACATTTTAAAGAGCTGCGAATGTTGCTGTATACAAGGAGGCGTGATAGGCCAAGAATCACACAAGCTGATGAAGTGGGGAGCTGGGATCCCAACCTAGGTTTCTTCTTCGAGAGAGAGACACACTTTCTGCTCTGCCCCAGCTCACCTCAGTCTGAAGTTCCAACACTCACTCTGACCTGAATGGCAAATGTATTTACTCTTATAGCCTTAGACAAACGTTACCATTTATAAACTGTTGTAGGAGGAAAAAAGATTGCCTCAGCTGTGCGAGATCCAGTCTTCCTTGGATCCACCTGTTGGGCAGACTTCACTGCAGGCTCTCTGAGCTGGATGCACCCTGTTTAGTGGCCTCTTTATGCCGGGTGAGACCACCGCCTTTATCCTCTGGGACTCTCTCCCAGCCTCTCATGGCCCTTCCTGTGAGATTCAAGCAGACCTCTTCTCTGAGGTATTGAGCCCCCTCAAACCCCACTGGGCCCCTGCATGCGGGCACAAAGCCTTGAAGCACCCTCTCTGGGGCTTTGCCTGTGTGGTGCTCAGTCCGATGCCCGCAGCCCTCATTCTAGGCCCTGCCTGTACAGTGCAGCTCGCCAAGATCCCCTCCGGGCTCTTTGCCTGAGGGGAGCCAAACCACTGTCCCTCCATCGAGGACCCCCATGGGGTGCGCATCCACCCATTCCTATTTGTACTGCAGAGTGCAGAGCCACTGCCCCTTCCTCTTGGCCTGACCTGTGGGGCTTATAGCGCGATGTCTCTGCCTGTAGAGGGCACCTGTGCATGAACCCCCCTCACTGGGCCCGTCTGTGAAATGCAGGGGTAATGTCCTTCCATCGATGCCCCCCATGGGGTGCGCATCCCCCCAATCCGTTCCCATTTGTACTGCAGAGCTAGAGTGCAGAACAACTGGCCCTTCCTCGTGGCCTGGCCTGTGGGGCTTATAGCGAGATTTCTCCGCCTGTAGAAGGCAGGTCTCCATTAACCCTCTTCCTGCTCCCACACCTGCGGAATGCAAGGGGTAATGTCCCTCGGTCCATACCAGTTCCCGCTCCCTCACACCCTGACACTTTCAGCTTCTGCTCTGCCTTTCCTCTCCGGGTTGAGGGTCCTGCGGGTGGGTGCGCTGCGCGATGGGACTTGGGAGCCCCCTCCCCGCATATGCTCCCAAGTACTGAGTGCTTTAACGCCAATTAGGGGCGGCTGCCACACAGCCCCATTGAGCGCTGCCAGCCCCTGAATGCATCTGCCTAGAAATGAACACGAGGCGGGGAGTGGGTGTATGGTCAGGAGAGGGGGCTCTCCAGGAGGAAGGGGCGCGGAGCTCTGATTTTATGGAGCGCTCAGAAGCAGCGCCTTTTAGATTTATGTGCACTTTGACAACCGCAAGATCTGAGGAATCCCTTTGAGGGGGCTTCAGAGGGACTTTTGCAACCTTCTCAAAGCGGGCTGGGGCTGATCTCTGGAGGGGCTTGGCATCAATAGTAACGTTTCCAAATTACCATCATGACTCTGGGCAATAGCTTGCTTAATCTTCCCGACGCCCCCCAGCGCCTAGAGACCCATATGCTGGGATTCCCATATAACTGTAATTACTAATCAAAGGCCGGCTTAATATCCCACCTGCTTTCTGTTAGCCCCGCACAGCTGGTCAGGGAGGGTCCTCCGCAGAGGGGTCTTGGCTGCTGCTGCCCTCACACTGCACTACAGCTAGTGCATACTGGCCGGGGTCTGCAGGAAAATGCACAGCTGATACAGCACCTCTCAAGAGACAACCGCGTGGGAGCTATGCAAATGTGTATAAGTGTGAATGCGGTGGCACTGGTGCCTCTCTGGTGCCTATTAGACTCGCAAGTCCTTGGGGAAAAAAACTATTTTGTGTTTGTAATCATTTTGGTGCATTTAGGACAGAGCTGCACGAAACTTCATCTTAAAAGGATGCCCTGCCACGGTCTAAGGTAGCTCTGTGCCACCATAGCTCACTGCTTTTCTCTACCCGCCCACAGGCTCTGGTGACTTGAGAAATCCGTGGCTCACAGGGCTCGGGTGGCTTCCTGACATTGTGGAACTGTTTCTTTTATGTTGTCTCAGGGATACCTATCTGTCGGAATCTGGCCTTCCACTGGCACGGCTAGCATTGGGATGCTGTGGCTCACAGTACTCTGCGCAGTCACAGGCAGGGACTCACTAGAGTCAAATCTGTAGTTGCACAGTTCATTAAAACAAGCATTTGCAATGCAATAGATCTTGCATTTGCGAGAGTTTGAGCTATTGGCATTGTAAATGGCAATGCCTTTTATTAAAAGCATTTGAAAACCTGCAAGCTGTGCGTAAACAAGCACTTTGTAATTGTATTCCTTGCTTCTGAGAAGCAAAGCTGGCAGTCTCTTTTACTGACAGCCTTGCTTCTCGTAAGCAAGGACTATACGTACAAAGTGCATGTTTATGCATGGCTTGTAGGTTTCCAAAACAAAAGAATAAAAGGCATTGTCATTTACAATGCCAATAGCTCCAACTATTGCAAATGCGAGACCTATTGCATAGCAAATGCTTGTTGTAAATGGGAATAATTTCAGCCCGCCGCCATGTATCAGGAATTGGAGTACCTCTAGCGATTGCATTTATGATGATAAAAATGTATTCTGTCCAGTTCATCTTGTCATGCTCATAAATATCGGCCGGGATGCAATCCGGGCCGGGGGCCCTCCCTGCTGGTACCCCATCCAGGACCCTTTCTATTTCCCTTTTGTCAAATCTTAAAACCACCCTGGTGTTAAACTCAGGGTAAACTGTTTCGTCATTGTCAAAGAAGCAAATTGAGATTGGTAATGCTCGACCCAGAGTTCAGGAGGTACATTATTCGCTGGTCTAGAATCAGTCACACCACTACTCCACTTGACTAATTGCCAACATTTTGTCCAATTCTTCCCTTTACTGGCTTCAATTAGACTTTCCCATCTGTCCTCATCAAAGGCCTTCTTTGCCTGCATTTGTGCTTTTTTATAGTTTGCTCTTGCTGTTTTGACCTCATGAGGTACTCCCAACTTAATTGCATTTGAGAGATGCTTGAATGCAACTCCACATGCCTCATCGTACCATTTGGCGTATTTTTTTTTATTATACCTATAGGGTCTTCTGTTTTTTGTAAAGATGGACTTTAGTTTATGTTAGACAGAGACCCGGAGGGTCGGCCGAGGACAGGGGGGAGGGGCCTCCGGTGAGGGCCGTCTCCTGCGATCGTACAGACGAGTACCTTCCCCCCCACAGATGGACACCACACAAGGATGAGGTCAACACTCTTTATATACGATTCTTGAAGCAAGGTTATCAGCGATACAGTGAGGTCAGGACACAAGGGTCCTCTTAATTCTAGTCTCTGAAGGGGAAAGGGTAGCGGGACAGTCTTGGTACCGGTCTGGTACGGGGTGGCAAGATGGGTAGCTCACAATCCTCGAGCTCGGAGTTCTGGAAGGTCGGGCCGCGGCAGCACCAGCAGGCTAGGAGGATAAGTCTCACTTGAGAAGGGCCGCGGCAGCGCCAGCAGGCAGGAACGATGGTTCACAAGGATGGGCCGCGGCAGCGCCAGCAGGTCCCGACGAAGGTGTAGGTTGCAGAGAGCCGCGGCAGCGCCAGCAGGCAGGAGCGATGGTTCACAAGGATGGGCCGCGGCAGCGCCAGCAGGTCCCAACGATGATGTAGGTTGCAGAGGGCCGCGGCAGCGCCAGCAGGCAGGAACGATGATTCACAAGGCAGGGCTGCGGCAGCGCCAGCAGTCCGTCAAGGATGAGTTCTTCAAGGTGTCTCTCGACTCCAGGATACAACTGCCTTCCTGCTCTGGAGCTGCCCCAGTTATAGGTCTGGCCTCCTTTGATGTCCGGACCCTCGCGCTTGGAGGTCGGGAGGTCCGGGATGAGGGAGTCCAGACACCCAGCGGGGGGGTGGAGCCAGTGCCCGGGGAGGCTGGGGCGATCAGCACCTGGCGGGGGAGAGCCCTCAACACTCCCTTCTCCCATTGACCTGCCAAGTGGTCTCTTCACCTCCTGGGTGGATGGTGGTGCCTCGATGTTGGGGCCCGGCCAGGCCCAGGGTTGGGGTCGAGCTGAGGCCACGCGGCCTCGTGGTGCAGTGTCCAAGATGGCGGCTGGGCCGGGGAATTGCTGCTGATGACGGCCCGGGCCGGCCGATGTCGGGGTTTTCGGGAGCAGACGTCCCGTTGGGGACGGTTTGCGGGTTGCTTCTGTGGGTTGCCGGGGTGGTTCTTCTGGTGACACCGGGAGAGCCGGTGTTCGGGCCTTATTATGCGGGGAGGGAGCGGCCCCTTCAGGGGGCCTGTCCAACATGCGTCCCCCCCCAGCTGAAGGCAGGGAGAGTCACCCATCTTCTTGGATGCTCTCCTCGCCGAGGCGGAAAAAGCGTGACAGGCCGTCTGCGTTGGCGTGATCCTGGCCAGGGCGATGCTCCACAGAGAAGTCCATCCCCTGCAGGGAGATGGACCATCGCAACAGTTTTGGGTTCTCCCCCCGCATCTGCATCAGCCATTGCAGGGGTCGTGGTCTGTCTGTACCCTGAAGTGGGTATCGAAGAGGTAGGGCCGGAGTTTCTTGAGGGCCCATACCACTGCGAAGGCCTCCCGCTCGATGGTGCTCCAGCGCTGCTCTCGGGCCAGCAGGCGTCGGCTGATGAAGGCCACTGGTTGATCGACTCCCTCGGCGTTGAGTTGAGAGAGTACTGCCCCAATGCCATGATCTGAGGCGTCCGTCTGGACGATGAATTCCCGACTGTAGTCGGGGGCCTGGAACACGGGGTCGGTGCACATGGCGGCCTTCAACTTCTCGAAGGCCGCTTGACAGTCCGGAGTCCAGTTGACGGTTTTGGGGTTTTTCTTGGATGTGAGTTCTGTGAGGGGCCCCACAATGCTGCCATAGCCCTAGGAAGGCTCGGACCTCGGTTTAGGTGACAGGAGGTTGCCAGGACTGGATGGCAGCGATCTTGACCTGAAGGGGGGCCACCAGACCGCTCCCCACTTGGTGTCAGAGATAGGTCACGGACCCCTGGCCAATCTGACATTTGCTGGCCTTGTTCGAACTCGATGGAGGAGGCATGTTGATCGTACCATTTCTTCATGTCCTCCTGACTGGCCTCAAGGTTGGCTTTGGCGAGTTCCCTGAATCGCCGGGTCTGGTTGCGGAGGGTCAGGAGGTACTTATATACGTCCGGAGGGGTCTTCTGGGGGGCCATCTCCCATCCTTCCTTGACCAGGCTGAGGGGGCCCCGGACGGGGTGTCCGTACAGGAGCTCGAAGGGGCTGAAGCCGAGGGATTTCTGGGGAACTTCTCGATACACGAAGAGGAGGCACGGGAGCAGCACGTCCCATTGGCGACGTAGGGGTTCTTCCAGACCCATGATCATTCCCTTGAGAGTGCGGTTAAACCGCTCAACCAGTCCGTTTCCTTGCGGGTGATAGGGGGTCGTGAACCGGTAGGTGACCCCGCACTGCTGCCAGAGAGACCTCATGTATTTTGAGATAAAGTTCGTGCCCCTGTCGCTGACGACCTCCCGGGGGAAGCCCACTCGCGAGAAGATCCCCATCAGGGCTCGGCCTACCACGGGTGCTGTCACGGTACGAAGAGGAATGGCCTTGGGATAGCGGGTGGCGTGGTCCACCAGGACTAGGATGAACCGGTGCCCCTGGGCCGTTCGGGGGTCTAGGGGCCCCACAATGTCTATTCCCACCCGTTCGAACGGGGTGGTGATGACGGGAAAGGGTTGCAGGGGTGCTTTGATCTTTCGGCCGCTCTTCCCGCTGGCCTGGCAGGTTGGGCAGGCCCGGCAGTGGTTGGAGACATCATTTCGCATTTTGGGCCAGTAAAAGTGTGTTACCAAGCGGTTGTATGTTTTGTCTTGTCCCAAGTGTCCAGCAAGGGGGACATCGTGCGCTAAGTTCAAAAGGAAGTCTCTGAAGCGGAGGGGCACCACCAGCACCCGACTGGCCCCCAGCTCAGCAATTCTTTGCTCGCTGTAGAGCAGGTCATTGTCCCAATAAATCCAGTGGGCCCCTGCGGTGTCTCCTGCGCTCTGGGCGAGGGCTTGCTGCCGGAGTCCCTCGAGGGAGGGACAGGTCTTCTGTTCTTGTCGGAATTCTTCCTGGGTGGGACCACCCTCTTGACGCCACTGGGCCAGTTCGGGAAGGTCCTGGAGTTGAACGGGCCTTTCTTCGGTTTGTTCTGGGGGATTGGTACTTAGGGCGTCTTCCTCCGGGACGATCGGTGGAGGAGGTTCTGGCCATTCGGGTTCTTCGGGACTGGAGATGGCGCGGGCGGCCATGGACCGGGTCGTCACGCAGGCCCATTCAGGGAGGCCCAACATCCCCAGGTGCTCTCTTCGTTCGACGGCTGCCCAGGGGGAACTTTCGAGGTCATTCCCCAGGAGGCAGTCCACGGGGGCATCATCGCGGACAGTCACCTTCAGCATTTCGGACACTCCTCCCCACTCGAAGGGGACGCAGGCCATCCGACACAGGCTTTCTGAGTTGTCGGCTGACCGGACGGGGCAAAGGACGTTCGGCAAGATCTGCTCCGGGGTTACCAGGTGACAGCGGACTGCCGTCACACTGGCCCCGGTGTCGCGTAGGGCTTCAGCCCGGCGCCCATTTATGTTTACCCACTGGCTGTATTTTCTCGTGTTGGTGGGTAGGGGGGCCCGCGGAATCATGTCTCTTTCCCCTAGGCAGACCAGGGACATGGCGGCTGGTTCCCACTCAGGCTGTTCCTGTTCGTATTCTTCATACTCCTCTGGGGCTTGCTCTTCTCCCAGGGCGGCGGCAGCGACCTGGCGGGGTATAGGATTCTGGTTCTTCGGGCAATTAGGGTCGTTGGCATAGTGGCCGGTCCGCTGGCACCGGTGGCAAGTAACGTTGGCTCGGAACCCCGGACGCATCGGGGGGTTTCCCCTGCCGTCCGGGGGCGGGGTATTGCTGGCGGGAGCCGCCGGGACGGCGTCTCTGCCCCGACCCTGGCCTCCTCCTCCTCGGGGGCGATGGGGACCTTGGTTGGTTCTGTTTGGCTCGCTGGGCCCGTTTCGGGCAACTCGAGTGCTTTCCCATCGGTCAGCTTCGGCGGCGGGTTGCCGAGGTTCAGTCAGTTTACTGTCGAGGAGGTGCTGCCTGAGCTTGACGAAGCAATTGTTGGAGAGGTGCTCCCACACAATGAGGTTAAAGAGTTGTTCGTAGGTGGTTACCTGGCTGCCCTTGATCCACCCCTCGAATGCTCTGCTGAAAAAGTTCACGTACTCCACCCAAGTTGTACCCGGGATCCGTTTGCAGTCGCGGAACCGCTGGCGGTACATCTCGGGCGTGAGTCCGTATCGAGTGAGGAGGGCGGCCTTCATGTGGTCATAGGACGTCATCTGATGGTCCGGGAGTTGCAGCAGGGCGTCGCGCCCTTCGTTGACGAACCTCCCCGATAACCCGGCTCCCCAGTCACTTCGAGAAATCCGGTGGGAGGTCATGGCTATCTCGTAGGCCTTGAACCATTTCTGAATATCGTCGTTTCGATAATATTCTCTGACGACATCCTTGGGGATGTGGACTTTAGGGTCTGTAGTGCCAGGAGTGTTCGGGCGCTCGGGCACCCCGAGATCTTTATTCTGTTTCCGAAGCTCTATTTCTGCTAGATTGCGCTCATGTTCGTAGGCTAGTTTTTTCTCTTCTAACTCCCTCTGTTTTTGCTTCTCTTCCCGCTCTTCTCGGAGCCGCAAGTGTTCCAATGTTATCTTTTGTTCCGCCAATTTCAGTTCTCCGTCCAACCGAAGTCGCACCAGCTCTAATTCATGGAGTCTGCTTTTTTCTCGTTCTCTGATCTCCTCCGGGGAGAGACCCGATCTCCTTCCTTCTGTCGGAGTGGTGCTCGTTTCTGGCGCCTCGAGGTTTTGGTTTTGGGGTACGGTCGTACCCGTCTCCGCCCAAGATTCTAGGGCCTTTTTGAAGTCTTCTTTCGTGCTCAGTCCTGTGGTAGCAATGCCTAGTTCTATGCAAAATTGTTTTAGCTCTCTGTGGTTGTAGTCTTCTAGTTTCTCCATCTGGAATTTTTCTGTGGTTCCGCTCTCTTTTGTTGTCATTGTGGTTGAGTCGTGGGGTGAGTTACTCTCTGTACGATTACGCGTTGGTTCGGATCGCGCCGCTGGCCACCAATGTTAGACGGAGACCCGGAGGGTCGGCCGAGGACAGGGGGAGAGGCCTCCGGTGAGGGCCGTCTCCTGCGATCGTACAGACGAGTAACTTCCCCCCCACAGATGGACACCACACAAGGATGAGGTCAACACTCTTTATATACGATTCTTGAAGCAAGGTTATCAGCGATACAGTGAGGTCAGGACACGAGGGTCCTCTTAATTCTAGTCTCTGAAGGGGAAAGGGTAGCGGGACAGTCTTGGTACCGGTCTGGTACGGGGTGGCAAGATGGGTAGCTCACAATCCTCGAGCTCGGAGTTCTGGAAGGTCGGGCCGCGGCAGCGCCAGCAGGCTAGGATGATAAGTCTCACTTGAGAAGGGCCGCAGCAGCGCCAGCAGGCAGGAACGATGGTTCACAAGGATGGGCCGCAGCAGCGCCAGCAGGTCCCGACGAAGGTGTAGGTTGAAGAGGGCCGCGGCAGCGCCAGCAGGCAGGAGCGATGGTTCACAAGGATGGGCCGCGGCAGCGCCAGCAGGTCCCGACGATGATATAGGTTGCAGAGGGCCGCGGCAGCGCCAGCAGGCAGGAGCGATGGTTCACAAGGATGGGCCGCGGCAGCGCCAGCAGGTCCCGACGATGATGTAGGTTGCAGAGGGCCGCGGCAGCGCCAGCAGGCAGGAACGAGGATTCACAAGGCAGGGCTGCGGCAGCGCCAGCAGTCCGTCAAGGATGAGTTCTTCAAGGTGTCTCTCGACTCCAGGATACAACTGCCTTTCTGCTCTGGAGCTGCCCCAGTTATAGGTCTGGCCTCCTTTGATGTCCGGACCCTCGCGCTTGGAGGTCGGGAGGTCCGGGATGAGGGAGTCCAGACACCCAGCGGGGGGGTGGAGCCAGCGCCCGGGGAGGCTGGGGGCGATCGGCACCTGGCGGGGGAGAGCCCTCGACACTCCCTTCTCCCATTGACCTGCCAAGTGGTCTCTTCACCTCCTGGGTGGATGGTGGTGCCTCGATGTCGGGGCCCGGCCAGGCCCAGGGTTGGGGTCGAGCTGAGGCCACGCGGCCTCGTGGTGCAGTGTCCAAGATGGCGGCTGGGCCGGGGCAATGCTGCTGATGACGGCCGATGTCGGGGTTTTCGGAAGCAGACGTCCCGTTGGGGACGGTTTGCGGGTTGCTTCTGTGGGTTGCCGGGGTGGTTCTTCTGGTGACACCGGGAGAGCCGGTGTTCGGGCCTTATTATGCGGGGAGGGAGCGGCCCCTTCAGGAGGCCTGTCCAACAGTTTAGCAAATAAATCCTCGTGAGCTTTCATGAAGTCCATGGAAGAATTGTCTGCAGTGTTTATCGAGCCAAACGATAATAGGGTTTGTTCAATATTGGACTTGATCTGTTTTAAAGCCCCTTCGTCTTCAGAGACTACTGTCCATTTTAGCCGACGACATTCCCGGGCCAAAGTTACTTTACCTATTGCGGTTCCCAGAGCAGCCTTAGGGAGGACCAGCCCCTTCCGAGCTAAAGTTAGCAGGAGTGGATTGTGGTCACTCTCTGGTCTGTGGTGGACCAGCATGTCCAACAATCTGGGCCAGAGCGCCAAATTAAGGAGGATGTAATCAATTCTGCTACTTCTGGTCCCATTAGAAAAGGTATTAATGTCTTCTGTGTCTGAGGGAGATCTCCAATTGGCGGCCATGAGTCCCCTGCCCAGGGTTAGACTTTTTAGCTGCAATGCCGCCTTAGACCATTTATTAATCGGAGGCCGCGATAAAGATGGTATCCCCCAATTCTGATCTTCCTCCATAGTGAGACTGAGATCATCTAGGCCTAGGGGCTCAAATGTGCAGTTTAGATCACCTGCGATAACTAGGACATTTGGGCCATCTAAATCATTTATGAATGCGTCCAGGAGGGCAATAGTTGGTGAAGCTTTCCCGCCCGCAATCCCTCTTGCATACACATTACATAATATAAGATCAGGCTCTCCCTGTGAGCAGAACTTGATGGCGACAATGTCAGGGCTGTCTATAGATATTTCCTCTATTTGGAACAGTGTCTGTTGCTTAACCCAGATTAACAACCCTCCGCTAGGTCTGCCCCTGGTGTTTGCAGTTGCCCCTTTGCCATAGGCCAAATAACCTGGGTGGTAGATCATATCTACCGACCAGGTCTCCTGGAAGATGATAAAATCATACCCCTCAATGAAACATGACCAGTCAGAGGATACAGTTTTAGTATGTAAGCCGGTAATATTCCAGGATAACGGGGAAATTGTGGATGGGCAAGTACCCTCCGGATTTACGGGGGAAGGTGAATACTCCAGACAAACTGGGCTATTTCCCTTCAATAAGTGTAGACCCTTTGTGGGGAGTTGGGAAGGATTGTAACAACAATCAGAACGCTCTTTCATAGTTTGGGGGGATAGATGTAGTCAATGACAATGATCTAGGTCAGATAATGGGGCGAATCTATTAAACAAGGGGGTCGCTGTTGAACCTGATGCGAGTCCAGAAAGTGCCCAAAATTGCCTACCCGTCCCCTGATATGTCGACTTATTGGGAATACGGGTCCCCGGTCTATAGAACTATGTTGTACATTGATTCTTCATGCAATATGGTTGTCTTTTGTCTTAGTCCTTTCTTTGTGTTTTCTTGTTCTCTGTCTACCACAATGCCTATGTATGTTCTGACTTCTACCTGGAGAATTCCACTAGTGTCAGTTGGTGGTCTGGTCAGCTGGCGAGGTTTGTATACTCGGCTGTGTCCTACAATAAATCTACATGTAATCAACTAGAAGTATCCTGTCATCTATGACCATCCTATTTACAACATTTTGGCGACGTTTTCCTGCTGACCAGACCAGAGAAGAAACCATCTAACACAGCCTGAGTTACACCTCGCGAAAAGAACCCACAGCTCTACACCTATGTGCTGCCAGTCTTGAGATCAAAAGAAACAAGAAAGAAGAAACCGCATGAATAAGAGATAAGTCAAATGAATTTTGCGCAACTAAGAAAATCTTATCTTTTACAAGCCTGAGTTTATTACTGTTCCCTGGCAGCGCTGACCAACAAGAACTTAAGATTCTGTGGCAATAAGTAAGGTGTAGAGAAAACTGAAGAAACTGTCCTCAAGTATTTGTAGCGCATTGTTATTTTTGTAGCGCTTTCTAAGTTACTGCAAAACTCAAGCTAAACTGTTCCCCAACCAGCTGCAGCTAATACCAAGGTTTTAAGGGAATTGCCTATGATGGGGTAAAGCATCACAACTATGAGTAAACCAGTAACGGCTAGAAGTAAATGCTCTGCTTCCTGTAATGCTTCTAATGAAGAGTTTGACAAGAGAAACAGCATAGATTTTAACTAAGTATTTTTAATGTTCAAAGCACAGCTGCTGAAAAACGAGTGAATCGGGTGGACACATGATAATTAATCAGTAAATGAAATGAATCATTTTGAGTCACAAACGGCAGAATCAAGTTCAGGTTCATCTACTGTGAGTCTTCACTACTTGTTAATACCGTTATTTTCCCTCCGTGGGTGATCTGCACTTCTCCATGGCTCATTTGAAATGATGACGTGGTGGTATCTTCGTGTTCCTCAGCGTAGCAACTTCATGCTCCATAGTGACGTACCCAGTGTCATCTCAGAGTTCCTTGTTTCCATGCTGCATACATCATCACGCATTCTGTGCAGCGTGCAACGTTAGCGTGCAACGTCACTCTACTACGTCAAGCAGCCATTTTCAGCTTCACATGGTGACAGGGTTTGGGAACACAACGCAACGTTTTTCAAGTACTGCGTGTAGTGCTGTTTCAACTCGTGACAATTGATAGGTATCTCAGTGTCAACGCGACACCAACAGAAAGAACAGTTATACGCAGACTGACATTTCAACTTGGTGAGTGAAATGGAAAGTGTGCTTTTGATCTCCGTGTTCATATCCAGCATTGTTACTTTCATGCGGTCTGCAGAGGAAGAAACATGTCTTTGTAAACATGACGTGACTGTTATTTAAAGTGTACCTTTTCATACAGCGTAGATCTTCACGAGCGATAAATGCTATATTCAGTGCATATATTCTGGACAAGACTGCCATCTAGTGGATATTTTCCGTATTTATTTCTATTCTGGCAGAAAACAAGAAACGTGTCAGTGAGCTAGCATAAAAGAATAGACTGTGTTTCGTGAAGCAAATGTTATTTTGATCAAACATCAATGTGCAGGAAATTACCAGTGTACACATAATGCCAGTTCCAGCCTTTAATTAAAAGGTACAGAGCGTCCAGGAACAAGAAAGAGAAGCACAATTCAATTAAGGAGCAGAGGACATAGAACAGAAAAGTAGTCCCACAATTTAAAGCTGGTCTAAGTGCCTGAACCATGACTAACAAGCAGAAAGGAGTTTTTGTTTTCAGGGTGAATTTGGGGGACAAACCCCTTGGACTCTATCTTGAAGGGTTACCGGTCTATGATCACAGTGGGAAGCAGAAATGGACAAAGGGCGAAATCATTGTGCTAGTGGAGACAAGGTTGTCCCGGATCAAGGAGCGGAATGTCTCAGCACAAAAGATTGGGCGCATGGACAGAAAGTCCACAACAGGGACAAAGGTCCCAAGGGAGACTCTATACAGTATGTCCACAAGGGAAAAAGGTCCCAGGTGAGAGTCTGGACAGAAGGTCCGCAGTGGGGACAAAGGTCCCAGAGGAGACTCTTGTCAGTATGTCCACAATGGGGACATAGGTCCCAGGTGAGAGTCTGGACAGAGGGTCCGCAGTGGGGACAAAGGTCCCAGAGGAGACTCTTGACAGTATGTCCACAATGGGGACATAGGTCCCAGGTGAGAGTCTGGACAGAGGGTCCGCAGTAGGGACAAAGGTCCCAGAGGAGACTCTTGACAGTATGTCCACAATGGGGACATAGGTCCCAGGTGAGAGTCTGGACAGAAGGTCCGCAGTGGGAACAAAGGTCCCAGAGGAGACTCTTGGCAGTATGTCCACAATGGGGGACAAAGGTCCCAGGTAAGAGTCTGGACAGAAGGTCCGCAGTGGGGACAAAGGTTCCCGTTCAGAAAAAATTTATCTTTTCACATCGCTTGTCATACTGCACTTGGTAATTTTATCTATGAATGTGGTATCTTTAAAGCACGAAGGCGTATGTTGAACTGTCCATCTTCAACTCGGAGCATTAAGTGTTGCTGGACTGAAACAGTTTTTGAGAGAGTGGACTTTCTCTTCCTGTTTTGCTGGTCAAAGACAGTTTGGAGGGAGTGCACTATCTTTATCCGGCCTATTAGTTGTTTTAAGTGTTGTGTCTCACCTCACACTTCACTTTTACACTCTGTGACCCAATATGCTCTTTTGCCTTCGTGGTTGTAAGTCCAAGGTGAGTCTCTGGACAGTAAATCCGCAATAGGGAAAGGTTCCTGGTGAGACTCAGGATGGTAAGTCCTAAGTGAGTCTCTGGTCTGTATGTTCACAACATTGATGAAGAATCCAAGTTAGTTACAGGGAAAGGTCGATGTCCTCGGGACTGGAAAGAGACATGGATTTCAGTGTCTAGCTGGGAGAGGACAAAGTTTACCGTCAAGTGGCCGGGACTGAAATTGTACTGATGGTGACTTCAAAACTTAGTAAAATCTGAACCGTGAGTCCTGAAGCATGTCACTGAAGCAAGGTGAGGATTCTTTGTCGGAATGAATCCAAGAGGTAAATTTGAGACTGAAGGGTTTCAAGATCTTCCAGGTCTAAGGATTTGTGACAGCGAGTTGTTACAGAGAGGTTCTGAGAGGAACCAGGACTACGAGCTGTTGTGTCTTGTTGCTAGGCAGCTCATTAGCTTGCATTTTGGGGGTCAATGTGGAAAGTGTGTGGCTGTTCTTTCCCATGGCGGTGTCTTTTACCCAATGGTGTACCCTTCTTTGGGGAGGGGGTGGGGCCTGTCGGTACCCATGGTATACTCTATGTAGGGCGTGTTGGAGTATAAATCCCAAGGCGTGAGCCTTGTGCAACGTTTGTTGTCACCCTGTTTTGTTGTGTTGTTGGTGGTTAGGTCACCGAGTTTGTTGGTAAATGTTGCATGTTTGTGATATGAGAATGCTTGAACTAGATCAACACTAGGTATGTGATGACGGTTTCATGTGTCTGTTCTCCTTTCGTATTCTTTATTATAAGGTTGCACTGACATCTGGTGCCTCATTCTAGTCTGCAGGGCCATTTCCCCGATGTACTCTATCTAGGAGAGCTTATGTGTTTTTTTTCCTGGTGTGTTTAACCTTTTGAGCATTTTGGGGGTCAGTGTGGAAAGTGTTTTGAGAGCTGTTGTGGCTCTGCTTTCCTATGGCGGTGTCTTTTACCCAATGGTGTACCCTTCTTTGGGGAGGGTGTGGGGCCAGTTGGTACTCATGGTATACCCCATGTAGGGCATGTTGGTGTATAAGTTCCAGGGTGTGAACCCTGTGCAACCTGTTGTGTGTTATTGGGGTTGGTGAGGAAAGTGTATTGAGAGTTGTTGTTGTACTTTCCTATGGCGCTGTTTTTACCCATTGGTGTACCCTTCTTTGGGGAGGGGGTGGGGCTTGTTGGTACCCATGGTTTACCCTTTGTAGGGCATGTTGTAGGTTTGGTTTCAGGGTTTGAACTCTGTGTTGTACCCTTCTTTGGAGAAATAGTGTTGGAAGTTAGTCAATCTCCAAGTTAACCATCCTGTGCTGTCGTGTGGTGTAGCCTACTTTGGAGGGTGTGGAGTTGGTGAGCAATCAATACCTATATTAGTTCTCAGGTTGACTGGTTTAGTTTTTCTGAAATGGGTAGTAGTGTTAGTGCTGCTCTTATTAGTCATTGCCCATGTCAGTTCCCAGGTTGTCTATCCTGAGGTGTACCCTGTTTAAGGAAAGTTGTGTTATTACTTTCTTGGGGTATGTTGTGTTTCTCCCAAGGGTCTATGTTTATACCTACCTTTGTTAATAGGGTTTCTACCCGGTGTATCTGAGGGAGGGGGATGGAGTGTAATGATATTTCGGATACCTGGTATGGTTCTGAATTGGTGTTGTGTATCTTGTTATTGTACACCATGGGGTAGGTGTTGTTTGGTCGTTTGAGTGTTTTGTTTCACCTCACTCTTCACTCTTCATCCTGTGTCTCTGAATACTCTTTTGTCTTTGTGGTTGTCGTTGCAGTCTCTTGTATTGTAATCCTTGTTTTCCTTTATTTCTTTTCTTTTCTATAAAGGAGGGAGATGTGTTGTACATTGATTCTTCATGCAATATGGTTGTCTTTTGTCTTAGTCCTTTCTTTGTGTTTTCTTGTTCTCTGTCTACCACAATGCCTATGTATGTTCTGACTTCTACCTGGAGAATTCCACTAGTGCCAGTTGGTGGTCTGGTCAGCTGGCGAGGTTTGTGTACTCGGCTGTGTCCTACAATAAATCTACATGTAATCAACTAGAAGTATCCTGTCATCTATGACCATCCTATTTACAACAAACTACCCTAAAGGCAGTAAGGACACTCTATCAGTGAGTCTACCTGGCATCCAACCCAAATTATCCAACAAAAATCTTGTGATGTGAGCATTGTTGAAATTAACAATTACACAATCACTATTACCTTCTTTCCTCGTGGGCCCTATCCACGATGTTCGTCTGGCCATAATCATATGCCTTTCTACACCCTCCTCCCAAATCCCAGTGTCCTTAAGACGAGAGTTAAGAAGCCAATGCAGTCCTTTAATAAAAGTTGTTCGGTGGTTTCAGTCTGTGCTGCCCGCAAGGGGGGAACATTCATCAGTACAACCACTAAAGGAGCAGCTGCTGGGGGAAGATTGAGGACCATGGGGTCCGGTTGCATACTGTTGCGCCCCAGTCCCCATTTTTCGTGTGATCCAGTTGTAGCACTAGCTCCTCCGTTCGATGGCCAACCTTTATTAATACTATTCTTGGCTGGTGCTGGAACCATTGTCACTCTGCCATCGCCCAGAGTACTCGTGATTGATTGGGCAAATTCACCTGATAGATTCCCTGAATCAACACCATTCTTGTGCAAGGAGATTATTTCCTTTTGTGGGGCTAGAGCTGCGTCGGAAGACACCCTAGAGGCAATTTGTTCTGTTATTCGTGGACATGGAGGCTTAGGCTTAGCAGTTACCAATATTATAGCCCTGCACCCCGAGTTGCTTGATGTATTCGATGCAATAGGTTTTAAATTGTCAAAAGTGCCCTCTGCGGCCGGGAGGCCTTGCTTAATCTGTGATTCAGATTCTGTTAAGCGTTCCTCTATCTGACTAAGTCTGTAGTAATCGGAGTTAATAGGGTTGCTAATAAGTTCTCTGGCCTCCTCCACATTTCCTCCCCAGAGTTCACATTGTAACCTCCCAAAGATGCAAAATTAAAGTCCGCACTAGCGGCAGCAGTATTTTCTTGTGCTCTGTGCTCGTCAGCTGGGAGACGATCTCCATGTATGTTAATCCTGGGTGCTTTCGCAGTGGGGGCCTCTGTGTACCGCCTCTCGTTTTCCTTTTTACTGCTGGTTTGCGGGTCAATAGATTAGTGGTATTGTTATTTTTAGATGTAGATCTGGCTAACGTTCTTTTAGGGCACTGGTGGCATTTTTCTTGTAACTGCTGGCAATTTAGCAGTGTCCTCCCGTACCTCAATTAGAGAAGTCACAGAACTATTTGCCTCGCCAATAGTTCCAGATTGGTTGGGGTTAACAGCTGATTGCACTGGGGAGCGAGATGAGGCAATTAGACCCAGAGATGATCTCTTGGTTTGTTGCGGGTCCAGAGATAAGCGGTGCTCGGATAACGCCATCTCTTTTTCTAGAACAGACGTTGCCATTAGAATTAATTGGTCTAACGTTCCCGCCACACTACTACCATTAAGTGCAGCCATCCTCCTCCAATCACGCTTGGACATCCTGTATTTTCTTTTTGATATCAAAGCCCGCGCAGTTGCTGAAAATACAAGCCTCAACCGACAAGTTGTAATAGAGGTAAGCAAGTGGTTGGCAAACTAACCTTGCAGTGTAGCAGTGAAGCAGAGATCAGAGGGGGGACCCGGCCCGGCTTCCTCTGGGCTCCGGCGGGCTAAGACGGGCCCGCCCATGGCCCGGCCTTCGCCCGGCGCACGCCCGCGCGCATCCAGCAGAGCAGGGGCTGCGAGCGGTAAAATAGCAGGCAGAAGGGAGAGGCAAATGCGGCTCATGTGCGGCAGTCCGAGGTGCTCCTGGGACCTGGAGTCCCTTCTGGCAGTAGGCAAGTCTCCCAAAGCAAAGGGGCTCCCCTAGAGCGGGGGCCACGAGCGGTAAAGTAGCAGGCAGCAGGGAGAGGCAAATGCGGCTCAGGTGCAGCAATCCGAGGTGCTCCTGGGACCTGGAGTCCCTTCTGGCAGCAGGCAAGTCTCCCAAAGCAAAGCGCCAATCTGCTCTGTGATTTGTATTGTATTTGTATACGCTTTGGGGACAGTGACGAGAACCAACCTCGCCCACCTAATGAACATCTTGTCCCCTGTATTGTGATGGGGGCTCCAGAGGAGTATTAAATCAACAAGCACTGCTCGCACCCTTCAGCACCTCACACCCAGTGTTGTATAGCATGAACCATACACAACGGACAGACTTGAAGCACGGCTCGCTCACAGCTCTCTCTCCTGTGGTTCTCCTCTGCTCCTTCCTGTCACAGCTGGGCTGGTGTGAACCAGCTGCTAACCCCAAGCTTTTCCTGCTGTTGAACCCAGGGCGGGACTGGCCATAGCGGGCACCGGGCAATCCCCCGGTGCGCCGCACGGATGGGGGCTGGTTTTGGGACCCTGGGGGCTGTTTTTGATACAGGACCGTTTTTGCAGCATAGCTGCAAAATCGGCCTTGTACCAAAATCGGCCAAAACCTGGCCCCTGCAAAGAGCTTGGCGGCACCTCCAACCCTCCCGAGTGGGGAGGGGGCAGCCGAGCACTTTGCCAGGGCTGGTTATGGTTCCCAGTCCGGCCCTGGTTGAACCGCAGCTGTTGCAGAGGCCAAGATAACAGTAAAAATAGGGGCGACCGGGCCTCCTCCATACCAAGGCTCTGGTGCCGGGCGCCCTGGAGGGCGGCAGCAACTCAGACACACACACCTCTTTGGGGCAGGTAGGTTTCATTCAATTCAAGGCCAGGTCGCCTCTGCCGGGATCCGCGGAGCGCTGAAGGGCCATTGGCCTTGCTGTGCAGCACAGTCGCAGCACACACAGTCTTTGGGGTGCTTTTGTGGTTATCGGGGAGACACAGTAATGGGACTTTTGTAACACTGCAGTTGTATCCGTTGTTTCTTTTCTGAAGGATTTTGGGTATTTTATTTATGTTTTGGAGTAACAGCGCAAAAGGAAAGGGGGGGGCGCTCGGCCCCCATGCACGTATGGCGGGCGACCCGGCTTCCCCCCTTCCCCCCGTATCCTCGGTGGTGGGGAGTGCCCGCCCCTTCTTGCCGCGTCTTGATGACGCGACTGGGCGTGCCTCCACCACCGACTGATGCCGGTCCCACCCCTGACCCGGAAGCAGTAGAAGTGCTTCCGGGTCAAGGGAAGGGGCCCGGTGGGGGCGGGCCAGCATGAGATGGACAGCCCCCATGACAAACGGGGGCTTTAAAAGGCCTGGGGAGCGCGGGAGGCACCCTCTTGCACCCACCCTCCCCGGGCCTGCTCCGTGCCCCCCCGGCAAGGGGCAGAATAATTTTCCCACCCTCCAGCCCTTGAAGCAGAGGTTCATTTGAACGTTAGGTGGAATAACCGTTGAAAGTGCTTTATCATTGTGAAGTATTGGGATAAATTTTCCTTAGTCCTTTTTTCCCTTTTACAGGCAGGATTAGGGGGAGGGGTACAAATGTGTGCAGTTTGAAGTAGGTGTACTTGGTTTTGTCCTTAGGCCTTTTTTCCCTTTAACAGGTGGCTTATTTGTCGTATTCTTATGATGTATGGTTAGGGTACTTGGTTTTGTCCTTAGGCCATTTTTCCCTTGCACAGGTGACTTATTTGTCGTATGCGGTATGATGTTTGGTCAGGGTACTTGTTTGTCTTCAGGCCTTTTCCCCGTTGACAGCTGACGTATTTGTCATATGTATTGTGATATTTGGTCAGAAACTTGGTTTTCTCCTTAGGCCTTTGTCCCTCTCGCAGGTGACGTATTTGCTGTATTTATTTGAATGTTTGTTCAGATACTTGCTTCCTCCTTAGGCCTTTTTTCCCTTTCACAGGTGACTTATTTGTCGTATTTTTTATGATATTTGGTCAGGCGGTAAGGTCATGATCGGTGAGCAGCAATTTAAGGTCCTTAGGGGGCGTCAGCATTTTCTAATGGGGTCGCCAGGGGGAGGGGCTAATGGTCTCTCCCAGAACTTCAGGGGCAGGATATCCGCTTGGTTGGAAGGGTGCGGGGGAGGGAGTCACGCTTTCCTCAGGCCGGTAGCCACCCCGCACATACACTATGACGTCATCAAATGGCGCGAGTGTAAGGGCCCTCCTATTATGGTTAAATGGAGTTCACGGTGTGTACGAGGGTAACCAGGAGAGGTACGTATTCTCCCGGTAACCGGGCCCTTGTCGTGCATGCGCACTCGTACGTGAGTGCGCAGCTGGAAAAAGGATCTGACACCGGTTAGCGACCTTGCCATAGGCCTCCGAATTTTTGAATGCAAAATTGATAAGTAGGATGTTAGATTTGGTTAGGAACACGCTGTATTAGACATTTGTTAAGGTTAGCCCTTCATACCGGTCTACCTTGCTGTAAATCTAATGTCAGAATTTTGCATTTAATAATTATGTAAATAATGTTTATGTTACCAATTTTATTTGTTTTCATATTTTAATAAATACGGCCGGGGGGTCCCGAGACCCCCAGCCTTCCAAAGAAAACTCCTCGCATGACTGATTACTGGGGTTGATGTGGTGGTGTACACGACAGGGAGGGGTTTGTTGGTAGTCCCAGACCATAAGCACTCGCATTATCTAAGCATTTAGTGTTTGTTGCTTCTGGTTAAGTTTTTGGGCATCAGCGTTTTACGATGTACGTCATTTGCCGAAGTGGATACCTTATTTAAAGGAACGTCTGTCTCTTTTTTGCAGGTTCACTCACTATTTTGGTGATTATTTACTAAAACGTCCTTATCGGACCTCTTTTCTTGCCCTTTAAACAGATAGTTTTTCTTTAATGCAACAGCGTGGGCTGGTTTAAGGATGCTTTTCAATTTTTGCACATAGGACATGCAACCTGTCGGGTAAGAAGCCGTTTTTTTTAATGATGCGAGGGTGCAACAAACACTCTGAAACCAGTGTCTTATGGTTATACCGGAAGTGCTTTCAGTGATGGACAAATAAACAATTTCGGAAAGCAAAAAAAAGTACTTGTGTGTATTTTCATTACTTCTTTACGCTCGCGTATTTTTCCAGTGATATGTTGCTGCTCTACGCTTTAAGCAATGGCTCAGTGTTTTGTTCGTTGTTAACTTCAGGGTAAGCTTTGACCATGATAAGGGGCACTTGCAAACCACATCTGCTTTACCAGCACTGCACAAATGCAAGGGTGCTTATGGCCAAATACATCTTACTTCCTCCTTGGTCTTTTCCCTAATGTATGTTGTGTCTTATGTTTGTATAACCCCCCACCTGTCATCTTTGAAACGAGAAGCATCTTTGTATGAAAATGTTAAACCTCAATTTTCCATCTTGGAACCTGATTTAAATATATATATATATTTTTAGGAATGAACACCAGGAAATTGATTTTTTAAATTATAAGAATGAGGGTTTCACAAATGAGGGACACTTGACAGGAATGCATGACCATACTTTGTTGGCTGTTCTATCTTACAACAACTGGTTTAATGGCTGTTGATTCAATGCCGGACCAGAGTTATAAGCGGTGAGTGAGGTGCAGCCTACCTTGGGGTATGTTACTGGTATTTGAATCTATATATGCAGTTATAAAATTGACCCACAGTTAGGGCCACTAGAATTATTCAGTGTTGGAGGAGATCAAATTATGTGGCAGGATTGACTAAATTAGGAGGCAAGAAAGGGCAAATAATTACTTCATTATTTTATAATGTTTATACATGGTAAGATTCGTAAAAGGTTTCACCATAATTGCACCAATGTAACACCCAAATACAGTAATAAGCAACCAAAAGATGGCCATTCAATTTTTGCGATGGGCTTTCTACTGCGCAAGAGCAAGTGTCGCCATAGTTTTAGTAAATATTGATCTGCTTGAACTATAAAAATAAAGTTAAACTGCAAATTATGCAGCAGGTAAAGAATAATGTGGCAACTTCATAATTATTCGGAAAATACTGCAGAACCATATAATTCCAGTGGCCCTGCCCACAGGTAATCAGGGAGGAAATGCTCCAGTCTTGGGCTTTTACTGTACAGATGTTTTTTTTCTGATAGGTTCAGTTAAGCATCTGAAGTGAATTAGGACTGCAACTCCCACAAACCACATTCGGTTATTACCGCTCAGAATTGCTGCCCTGCACCCAGGGTGACCCGGAGTTACCCTGTGTCCCTGTTCTAGCATCAATGGCAAGTTGTGCGTTCAAGTAGCACCAATGTACAGAACTTCTCTTGCTATTTTGTCCTGGGCAATTCTCAGTTGTGCGTGGGAATGGATAAAAAAGTTTCCCGGCTCGTCTGTGATTTGGAACCAGCGCCCAGAACGTGAAACGTAAAAATGCAATAGGTCTCACCTTTTATTATTTTAAAGCCATTTGCTTTGCTACACAATACCATTAGCAAAGCAAATGGGTTTAACTTAACCAAAGGCGAGACCTATTGCATTTTCAATGCTTGTTATTACATCCCTCTGTCTAAATTAACCTTCTTAAGCCTAATATAAGGACTACACTCCCACCTAGCGGCTAAACAGAAATTAGCAAAGTTTGCTAAATTAATCGTATTGTACAAGGGACACTATTATTTTTATTTTCTGTTAAATTAAACGCCAACTGATATTAATGGAAAACCCCAGAGTAAGGGTGAGTAATTAAAGGTTCACGTCTTAAATAGCAGAGCTGCCCTGCCCTACTAGTTACAAAGCTCTTACAGGCGCCAGCTTTTAAACAGCAGAGCTGTCTCGATTATTATACGTGTGCCACAGGTTCAGGTATTAGGAAAGCTTTAGCATTATTAGTGGAATGCACGCTTCTATTACAGAGCCTGAAAACAGTCGACTTGCGCTGACAAAGGAAGGAAGAGAAACAAAATAGCAACGTATTTGTTTCTCTTTCAGGTCGAGCCTGCTGTTCACCTTACCTCAGAGAGAGTGTCCTCGGCTGAGCACTGCACCTCTGAGAGGGCATGAGGCAGCACAGAACTGAGAGAGGTAGGCTCACCACCTTTCCTAGAAACAAATGCTGGCCATCTGCTCACGTTTTAAAGTTCTGCAAAGGCCTAGACATGATTCTTATGTAGAGCTTTATTGTAAATCATAAACATGGTCTTTCTTTCTTAGTTTACTTAAATGATCAGCAAGACCACTAGAATTATGCGGCAGTAAAGACAAATTCTTTTTTCCAAGGCGATGACGGTCAGAGCAGTGCATGTCCTGACACCGCCTTGAAAAAGAAGTTTCCTACTTGAAACGCGTCAGGCGTATGTATGAAGGTTCAGCTGTGAATGGATTTGGCAGGTCGGGTGTCGTTCAAACCTAATAAAGGCCTGTGACCTCATGCTGCTTTTGAGTGCTCTTCATCCGGTGGGTAACCTTTGAGCATGATGTATGTATGTATATATATATATATATATATATATATATATATATTCACTGAAAAAACCATAGGTTATAGACCATATATAGTTAGGAATTAGCATTTACAAAACCTTGAAAATTCACTGAAAAAACCATAGGTTATAGACCATATATAGTTAGGAATTCGCATTTACAAAACCTTATTTTACTCACACAAAACCATTGAAATTCCATATATAGTTAGTTGCACTAACTATATATCGCGCACCCGCAATCCACTGCTGAAGATGTCACATATTACATCATTCATGACATGGTCAGTGACATCACTGATGACATCACTGATGACATCTCAAATGACATCACTGATGACATCTCAAATGACATCACTGATGACATCTCAAATGACATCACTGATGACATCACTGATGACATCTCATTTGACATTACTGATCACATCACTGATGATATCATTCATGTGATAATACGATGAACCTCTTCAGACTCTAATATAACCTTAGATACAATCAGTGTAAACAGACACTCACAGACTGTCACTCATCCATGGAGTTACTCACACACCTAGTCAGTCATGCAAAGAATCAATCACACCTCCATTTCCTCAACTATACAGTTATACAAACTTTACTTATTCAAACATATACTAACACATATTTACTCTCTTATACAATCCCTGATACAAGTTCACAATGATCCATACAGCCACTCACACATTCACTGGCTCTTATGCACAGTTATTTATATATGTCAACTCTCACATGTACTGTGTTTTACATATGTACTTACTTTGACATGTAGCACTGAGATATCCATTCACTCACCAATACACTCATGCACACAGTCAACCGCCCATACAGCTGTTTCCACATGCACTTTTGAAACCATACATCTAGTGAATCAACTGCTCACACATCTATGCACAGAGTCATACACCTCCCAGCCACCCACACACACACTCAGTCTCCCATACAAATACTTGGGCAACCAATCAATAACCCATATAGTTACTCATATAGCTACTTATCAACACATGCAACAGTTTACAGAACAACAGACATAATGATGCACAAATTAAGACAGTTTAGTCACTAACCCATGCACTCAGTGAGACACATTTAATCACTCACTCATACAATCAGTCATGCACCTACTAAATCCTTCATCCAGACACTTATACATCCACTCATTCTTCAATATGTAAGACATATTTTAACTTTACAGAAACATACAGTCACTGGATGTTGTCATCAGTGATGTCATCAGTGATGTCATTTGAGATGTCATCAGTGATGTCATCAGTGATGTCACTGACCATGTCATGAATGATGTAATATGTGACATCATCAGCAGTGGATTGCGGGTGCGCGATATATAGTTAGTGCAACTAACTATATATGGAATTTCAATGGTTTTGTGTGAGTAAAATAAGGTTTTGTAAATGCGAATTCCTAACTATATATGGTCTATAACCTATGGTTTTTTCAGTGAATTTTCAAGGTTTTGTAAATGCTAATTCCTAACTATATATGGTCTATAACCTATGGTTTTTTCAGTGAAATTTCAAGGTTTTGTAAATGCTAATTCCTAACTATATATGGTCTATAACCTATGGTTTTTTCAGTGAATATATATATATACATACATATATAAACATATATCATCTGTATATCTATATAAATACAAACATAAATGCATGCATACATATACTTATATGCATACAGATGCATGTTATTTACATGAAAGTTGAAAAAACACTAATAAAAGCAAAGCTAAAAAGCCACCTCATTACAAACAGAATGGCTTTAACTGAAACGAGGGCGAGATCTATTGCATTTTCAATGCTTGTTTACTTTGGTTCCATCAAGAAGGCATTCAGATGTGTCACACATTTGCCATAAATTCTGAATGTTAGCACTCTAGTTGCACATTAGATTACTGTAGTAAAGCTACTGCTCACCAGGGACGTCTGCTGCTGGTATTCAAAGTGCATGTTTCAGTCTGCATGTCAGAATTTTTTTAATGAAATAGAAGAGGATTTGAGAAGTCACTCAAAATGATCCCTAATTTTTCTTTCTGAAGCACTAATCATACTTTCTATGGCAAAATTAACCCCCGCATGTTGTTCCTTTTTAAATTGAGTGTTTTCAGACTTACCACTTCATTCCAATCAAGATGGCTTCTGGTGTGCCATACTTTTGTCATAAGTAAGACTGTTAGCGCTCTAGTTGTTCTTTAGAACACTCTGGGACATTCTGTCATTGGGCTATACTTGGGCTACATCTGGGTGATATTTGGGCTACATTTGGGCTCTTTTGTCTCTGGTGGCCATTTTGGGAGACTGCATGTCAGAATGTTTTAATGAAATAGAAAAGGATTTGAGAAGTCACTCAAAATGTGCCCTAATTTTTCATTCTGCAGCACTAATCATACTTTCTATGGCAAAATATACCCCCTCATGTTGTTTCTTTTTAAATTAAATGTTTTAAGAGTTATCACTTTATTCCAATCAAGATGGCTTCAGGTGTGCCATACCTTTGTAATAAGTAGGACTGTTAGCGCTCTAGTTGCTCTTTAGAACACTCTAGGAGGCTGCAGTAGAACACAAAGGAATCAACTGACAGTCTCTGTCCTTGTTGGATGTACATGTTTTACTGAGAATGTCAGACTTAATTTTCACATGACTGAGAAAGATAATGTGAATTTACAGAAAATATGCTTTCAGTTTAGCTTATAGATCCCCTTCCAAACCACTGTGGGAAAATCATGAGATATTAGTTTTCTTTCAAACAATATTCATGATATCACAGCAGAAGGTTTTTTCACATGGTAAAATCACCTTAGAACCCACCACAATTCCTAAAACGAGTATGGTACCATCAACAAATGATTTATAATGTAACTAAAGTCCTAAAACCCTCTATTAACTACAATGCTTTTTAATGAGGTGCTATCATGTATATTGGTCCCAAGATGGCTGCCAACACTTCTTGGATGAAGTGCTGACAGCCAATCAGATCAGATGTGTGGTTAGGCTCGGCCCAGATATATATCTTTTTTTGAACCTAAATTACTCAATATCCACTGGAGCACATATATTGAGACCTAGCAAAGGCACATCGGGCTAACAGTCCCTACAATTTTGCCAAGTTTCATGCAAATCCATTCAGCCGTTCGAGCTAAAAGTGAGGTCAACCGCCCTATGGAAATTAACATGGGAAAAACGTGTTTTGGGACCCCCCTTTTTTCTCGGCCCCCCCTTGATGAAACCCCCCAAATTGTCAGGGGCTGCTCAGAAACAAAATGTTCCATTTTCCTGAAAATTTCAGCCAATTCCGTCCACAAACGCCAAAGTTATTAGACATAGAATTTTCAAAAATCCCATAGAGAAAAAATCCTAACTATATATACCTACTGGCGACCGCCAGTAGGTAATATATATATATATATATATATATATATATATATCAAGAGCAAAGCATGGACGTTGCTTCAACACGTTGCACTGAAGTTCACCAACTAATTGAAACGCATTTTGTTTCAATCGAGGCCGCCCTGAGTTAGCCATAACCGGGGGAGGGGCTCCACTTCGCCGAACATCTAAAACGCAGAAGCCGGTGAAGACTGCAGCAGGGATACGAATCCCCGCATTTTCAGCGTGACACATCACTGTGAATTTTAATGACCTCGCAACCCACCCCCACAACCTGCAACCCAAGGAATACAAACTATTGACTTAATACCAACGAATTGCACACCTACTCAAGGCAAACTACAAGCTCACCAACAAATGAACTACAGCAACCAGCAAGCCTGGCTGCACAACGTCATCAGCCACACCCACTCAGGGCGGCCTCGATTGAAACAAAATGCGTTTCAATTAGTTGGTGAACTTCAGTGCAACGTGTTGAAGCAACGTCCATGAAGAAGGGGCGTGTCTGCCTCGAAACGCGTCGGACTTCTTTTTAAGCAGTGAGGGAGGCGGTGAGGACATCGGGACAAAGAACACGGCTGGATGGTCAGATGTGTCATGGGTAGCCCTCCCATAGCGCTTGGCGCTTTGCTCTTGACATTTTCCACGGTTAGCCATAACCGGGGGAGGGGCTCCACTTCGCCGAACATCTAAAACGCAGAAGCCGGTGAAGACTGCAGCAGGGATACGAATCCCCGCGTTTTCAGCGTGACACATCACTGTGAATTTTAATGACCTCGCAACCCACCCCCACAACCTGCAACCCAAGGAATACAAACTATTGACTTAATACCAACGAATTGCACACCTACTCAAGGCAAACTACAAGCTCACCAACAAATGAACTACAGCAACCAGCAAGCCTGGCTGCACAACGTCATCAGCCACACCCACTCAGGGCGGCCTCGATTGAAACAAAATGCGTTTCAATTAGTTGGTGAACTTCAGTGCAACGTGTTGAAGCAACGTCCATGAAGAAGGGGCGTGTCTGCCTCGAAACGCGTCGGACTTCTTTTTAAGCAGTGAGGGAGGCGGTGAGGACATCGGGACAAAGAACACGGCTGGATGGTCAGATGTGTCATGGGTAGCCCTCCCATAGCGCTTGGCGCTTTGCTCTTGACATTTTCCACGGTTAGCCATAACCGGGGGAGGGGCTCCACTTCGCCGAACATCTAAAACGCAGAAGCCGGTGAAGACTGCAGCAGGGATACGAATCCCCGCGTTTTCAGCGTGACACATCACTGTGAATTTTAATGACCTCGCAACCCACCCCCACAACCTGCAACCCAAGGAATACAAACTATTGACTTAATACCAACGAATTGCACACCTACTCAAGGCAAACTACAAGCTCACCAACAAATGAACTACAGCAACCAGCAAGCCTGGCTGCACAACGTCATCAGCCACACCCACTCAGGGCGGCCTCGATTGAAACAAAATGCGTTTCAATTAGTTGGTGAACTTCAGTGCAACGTGTTGAAGCAACGTCCATGAAGAAGGGGCGTGTCTGCCTCGAAACGCGTCGGACTTCTTTTTAAGCAGTGAGGGAGGCGGTGAGGACATCGGGACAAAGAACACGGCTGGATGGTCAGATGTGTCATGGGTAGCCCTCCCATAGCGCTTGGCGCTTTGCTCTTGACATTTTCCACGGTTAGCCATAACCGGGGGAGGGGCTCCACTTCGCCGAACATCTAAAACGCAGAAGCCGGTGAAGACTGCAGCAGGGATACGAATCCCCGCGTTTTCAGCGTGACACATCACTGTGAATTTTAATGACCTCGCAACCCACCCCCACAACCTGCAACCCAAGGAATACAAACTATTGACTTAATACCAACAATTGCACACCTACTCAAGGCAAACTACAAGCTCACCAACAAATGAACTACAGCAACCAGCAAGCCTGGCTGCACAACGTCATCAGCCACACCCACTCAGGGCGGCCTCGATTGAAACAAAATGCGTTTCAATTAGTTGGTGAACTTCAGTGCAACGTGTTGAAGCAACGTCCATGAAGAAGGGGCGTGTCTGCCTCGAAACGCGTCGGACTTCTTTTTAAGCAGTGAGGGAGGCGGTGAGGACATCGGGACGAAGAACACGGCTGGATGGTCAGATGTGTCATGGGTAGCCCTCCCATAGCGCTTGGCGCTTTGCTCTTGACATTTTCCACGGTTAGCCATAACCGGGGGAGGGGCTCCACTTCGCCGAACATCTAAAACGCAGAAGCCGGTGAAGACTGCAGCAGGGATACGAATCCCCGCGTTTTCAGCGTGACACATCACTGTGAATTTTAATGACCTCGCAACCCACCCCCACAACCTGCAACCCAAGGAATACAAACTATTGACTTAATACCAACGAATTGCACACCTACTCAAGGCAAACTACAAGCTCACCAACAAATGAACTACAGCAACCAGCAAGCCTGGCTGCACAACGTCATCAGCCACACCCACTCAGGGCGGCCTCGATTGAAACAAAATGCGTTTCAATTAGTTGGTGAACTTCAGTGCAACGTGTTGAA